>NC_090832.1:84752149-85390236 GCF_028021215.1 Eschrichtius robustus
TATATCAACACATAGGTTTTAAGATTCTTACTAGTCAGATATATTCTTGGGCGGTGAATAGGGGGTGCTGAGTCCCGTTCACTGAGCAAGGAGTAGGTCTTGTCTATTATATATTGGGTTTATGGAACGGTATCTGAGCTAATTTGAACCCTTGTTTTATGCATCACCCCACCTCACCTTTCCCGTTAAGCAGCCATAGTGTGTTTTCTAAACGTGTGACTCTCTTCTGTTTTGTAATTCATTCAAGTGTAGCGGTTTTTACATTCCCTCTATAAGTGATATCTTATGATAAGTGTCTTTTTCTGTGTGACTTATTTCATGTAGAATCGTCGTACCTAAATCCACTCATCATGCTGCTACGAGCCTTATGACGTAGATTTCATGGCTGAGTGATATTCCATTGTACATAAGGACCACAACTTCTTTATCCATTTTTCTCTTTCCTGGGATATTTAAGGTGTAACGAAGTGGAGGTTCTTGTCAACAGAGCAGCCCTAAACTTTGGGGTGCCTGTGTCTTGCTGATTTTTAGTTTTCCCAATTTATACGCCCACGAGTGGAAGTGCCCTATGCTCTCTAAGCTGAGTTTTTTAGATGTGTCAAGACACACCGTACACCTCTCCAGAGTGCCTGTTGGCAATTTACATCCCGCCCAACAGCGTAGCAAGGCTCCCGTTTCTCCATGGCCTGTCCTGCATTTCTGGTTTTGACACTTTATTCAGCATGGCCCTTTTGACCGATGGGAAGCGAGACTTCTTTGTAGCGCTGATTTGCCTTTGCAGGTTGCTTGGTTGGCCAAAAAGGGCGTATGCGTTTTTTCCTGAATATATTCAGGAAAAAACGCATACGCCCTTTTTGGCCAAGGGCATCATTGTCGAGGTTTTGCGCTTTTCCTGTGCTTTAAGGCGATTCGAATCTCCCTCCTGAAACCTGTTTCCTGCAATTCTGCCTTGCTTTCAATCCTCTTCGTTGCCTTCCCTCAGTATATTTGTGGACGAGAGTTATCATTTATAACTCTGCAGGTTTGTGAATTGCAGTGCCCCTGAGCTCCATTTTTCAACTCGCTTCCTTGGGAGCTGGCCGCAAAAGCGCAGGATTGCTTCAGGCCCTATTTTGGTTCCGGGCGGCAGGCTGAGCTGTGGTTAATTCTTCTTCCTGACGGGAAAATAGAGTGAGCTGTTCCTGTCCCAAGACATAGAGCTAGTCTCTCATTGGTTCCCCCTCTTCCCGTTCCTCCTCAGGACATATTGCAACCTGTACGGAACAGGAGGTTAAAGGTGCTGATTCTCCAAGGAGGGAGATTGCTAGGAAAGCGGCTGGAACGGCGAACCCGAGCACAAGGAGATGAGAAATGAGGTGTGATTTAGAAACCTTTCTCGATCACACGGTGTATCATCTTCTGGGTTTCTCATGCACGTTTTCGATGTAGGAAGATGCCCTTGAACCTGGAGATTTGGGACCCATGGGATGGGTACCACGCAGTATTACTTTAAAGGGTCTGCGTTTGCTCACCCAACCTCACCAAACCTCTCAGCTCCAAAAGTGTCCACCCTTATGTCTCAATCAGCTGTGGGTCTAGATATGGTCAATCCAGGTGGCATCACAGCCCCTGAACGAATTTTGTAACAATTTCTCTCTCTTTCACTGTCTTTACTTCACGGGTTTTTAAAAGTAATTGATTTTTATAATGGGGTTTAGCTGCTTTTCACTGCTGTGTTTATGCCGCTTTACACCCACTTGAGTCACTTACAGAGAGATATCAACACATAGGTTTTAAGATTATTACTAGTCAGATATATTCTTGGGCGGTGTATAGGGGATGTTGAGTCCCGTTCACTGAGCAAGGAGTAGGTCTTGTCTATTACATATTGGGTTTATGGAACGGTATCTGAGCTAATTTGAAACCCTTCTTTTATGCATCACCCCACCTCACCTTTCCCGTTAAGCAGCCATAGTGTGTTTCCTAAACGTGTGACTCTCTTCTGATTTGTAATTCAGTTCATGTGTAGCGGTTTTTACATTCCCTCTATAAGTGATATCTTATGATAAGTGTCTTTTTCTGTATGACTTATTTCACGTAGAAACGTCGTACCTAAATCCACTCATCATGCTGCTAGGAGAATTATGACGTAGATTTCATGGATGAGTGATATTCCATTGTACATAAGGACCACAACTTCTTTATCCATTTTTCTCTTTCCTGGGATATTTAAGGTGTAACGAAGTGGAGGTTTTTGTCAACAGAGCAGCCCTAAACTTTGGGGTGCCTGTGTCTTGCTGATTTTTAGTGTTCCCAGTTTATACGCCCATGAGTGGAAGTGCCCTATGCTCTCTAAGCTGAGTTTTTTAGATGTTTCAAGACACACCGTACACCTCTCCAGAGTGGCTGTTGGCAATTTACATCTCGCCATCAGCGTAGCAAGGCTCCCGTTTCTCCATGGCCTGTCCTGCATTTCTGTTTTGACACTTTATTCAGCATGGCCCTTTTGACCGATGGGAAGCGAGACTTCTTTGTGGCGCTGATTTGCCTTTCCAGGTTGCTTGGTTGGCCAAAAAGGGCGTATGCGTTTTTTCCTGAATATATTCAGGAAAAAACGCATACGCCCTTTTTGGCCCAGGGCATCATTGTCGAGGTTTGCCGCTTTTCCTGTGCTTTAAAGGCGATTCGAATCTCCCTCCTGAAATCTGTTTCCTGCAATTCTGCCTTGCTTTCAAATCCTCTTCGTTGCCTTCCCTCAATATATTTGTGGACGAGAGTTATCATTTATAACTCTGCAGGTTTGTGAATCGCAGTGCCCCTGAGCTCCATTTTTCAACTCGCTTTCTTGGGAGCTGGCCGCAAAAGTGCAGGATTGCTTCAGGCCCTATTCTGCTTCCGGGTGGCAGGCTGAGCCTGTGGTTAATTGTTCTTCCTGATGGGAAAATAGAGTGACCTGTGCCTGTCCCAAGACCTAGAGCTAGTCTCTCATTGGTTCCCCCTCTTCCCTTTCATCCTCAGGACAAATTGCAACCTGTACGGAACAGGAGGTTAAAGGTGCTGATTCTCCAAGGAGGGAGATTGCTAGGAAAGCGGCTGGAATGGCGAACCCGAGAACAAGGAGATGAGAAATGAGGTGCGTTTTAGAAACCTTTCCCGATCACACGTGTACCATTTTTTGGGTTTCTCATGCATGTTTTCGATGTAGGAAGATGCCCTTGAACCTGGAGATTTGGGACCCATGGGATGGGTACCACGCAGTATTACTTTAAAGGGTCTGCATTTGCTCACCCAACCTCAGCAAACCTCTCAGCCCCAAGAGTGTCCACCCTTATGTCTCAATCAGCTGTGGGTCTAGATATGGTCAACCCAGGTGGCATCACAGCCTCTGAACGAATTTTGTAAGAATTTCTCTCTCTTTCACTGTCTTTGTTTCACGGGTTTTTAAAAGTAATTGATTTTTATAATGGGGTTTAGCTGCTTTTCAGTGCTGTGTTTATGATGCTTTACACGCACTTGACTCACTTACAGAGAGATTTCAATACATAGGTTTTAAGATTGTTACTTGTCAGATATATTCTTGGTCGGTGAATAGGGGGTGTTGGGTCCCGTTCACTGAGTAAGGAGTAGGTCTTGTCTATTACATATTGGGTTTATGGAACGCTATCTGAGCTAATTTGTAACCCTGGTTTTATGCATCACCCCACCTCACCTTTCCCGTTAAGCAGCCATAGTGTGTTTTCTAAACGTGTGACTCTCTTCTGTTTTGTAATTCAGTTCAAGTGTAGTGGTTTTTACTTACCCTCTATAAGTGATATCTTATGATAAGTTTTTTTTTTTTTTTCTGTGTGACTTATTTCACCTAGAATCGTCATACCTAAATCCACTCATCATGCTGCTTCGAGCCTTATGACGTAGATTTCATGGCTGAGTGATATTCCATTGTACATAAGGGCCACAACTTCTTTATCCATTTTTCTCTTTCCTGGGATATTTAAGGTGTAACGAAGTGGAGGTTCTTGTCAACAGAGCAGCCCTAATCTTTGGGGTGCCTGTGTCTTGCTGATATTTAGTTTTCCCAATTTATACGCCCATGAGTGGAAGTGCCCTATGCTCTCTAAGCTGAGCTTTTTAGATATTTCAAGACACACCGTACACTTCTCCAGAGTGGCTGTGGGCAATTTACATCCCGCCCATCAGCGTAGCAAGGCTCCCGTTTCTCCATGGCCTGTCCTGCATTTCTGGTTTTGACACTTTATTCAGCATGGTCCTTTTGACCGATGGGAAGCGAGACTTCTTTGTAGCGCTGATTTGCATTTGCAGGTTGCTTGGTTGGCCAAAAAGGGCGTATGCGTATTTTCCTGAATATATTCAGGAAAAAACGCATACGCCCTTTTTGGCCAAGGGCATCATTTTCGAAGTTTTGCCGCTTTTCCTGTGCTTTAAAGGCGATTCGAATCTCCCTCCTGAAACCTGTTTCCTGCAATTCTGCCTTGCTTTCAAATCCTCTTCGTTGCCTTCCCTCAGTATATTTATGGACGAGAGTTATCATTTATAACTCTGCAGGTTTGTGAATTGCAGTGCCCCTGAGCTCCATTTTTCAACTCGCTTCCTTGGGAGCTGGCCGCAAAAGCGCAGGAATGCTTCAGGCCCTATTCGGCTTCCAGCTGGCAGGCTGAGCCTGTGGTTAATTCTTCTTCCTGACGGGAAAATAGAGTGAGCTGTGCCTGTCCCAAGCCCTAGAGCTAGTCTCCCATTGGTTCCCCCTCTTCCCGTTCCTCCTCAGGACAAATTGCAACCTGTACGGAACAGGAGGTTAAAGGTGCTGATTCTCCAAGGAGGGAGATTGCTAGGAAAGCGGCTGGAATGGCGAACCCGAGCACAAGGAGATGAGAAATGAGGTGCGTTTTAGAAACCTTTCCCGATCACACGGTGTACCATCTTCTGGGTTTCTCATGCATGTTTTCGATGTAGGAAGGTGCCCTTGAACCTGGAGATTTGGGACCCATGGGATGGGTACCACGCAGTATTACTTGAAAGGGTCTGCGTTTGCTCACCCAACCTCACCAAACCTCTCAGCCCCAGGAGTGTCCACCCTTATGTCTCAATCAGCTGTGGGTCTAGATATGGTCAATCCAGGTGGCATCACAGCCCCTGAACGAATTTTGTAAGAATTTCTCTCTCTTTCACTGTCTTTGCTTCACGGGTTTTTAAAAGTAATTGATTTTTATAATGGGGTTTAGCTGCTTTTCAGAGCTGTGTGTGTGCCGCTTTACACCCACTTGAGTCACTTACAGAGAGATATCAACACATAGGTTTTAAGATTCTTACTAGTCAGATATATTCTTGGGCGGTGAATAGGGGGTGCTGAGTCCCGTTCACTGAGCAAGGAGTAGGTCTTGTCTATTATATATTGGGTTTATGGAACGGTATCTGAGCTAATTTGAAACCCTTGTTTTATGCATCACCCCACCTCACCTTTCCCGTTAAGCAGCCATAGTGTGTTTTCTAAACGTGTGACTCTCTTCTGTTTTGTAATTCATTCAAGTGTAGCGGTTTTTACATTCCCTCTATAAGTGATATCTTATGATAAGTGTCTTTTTCTGTGTGACTTATTTCATGTAGAATCGTCGTACCTAAATCCACTCATCATGCTGCTACGAGCCTTATGACGTAGATTTCATGGCTGAGTGATATTCCATTGTACATAAGGACCACAACTTCTTTATCCATTTTTCTCTTTCCTGGGATATTTAAGGTGTAACGAAGTGGAGGTTCTTGTCAACAGAGCAGCCCTAAACTTTGGGGTGCCTGTGTCTTGCTGATTTTTAGTTTTCCCAATTTATACGCCCACGAGTGGAAGTGCCCTATGCTCTCTAAGCTGAGTTTTTTAGATGTGTCAAGACACACCGTACACCTCTCCAGAGTGCCTGTTGGCAATTTACATCCCGCCCAACAGCGTAGCAAGGCTCCCGTTTCTCCATGGCCTGTCCTGCATTTCTGGTTTTGACACTTTATTCAGCATGGCCCTTTTGACCGATGGGAAGCGAGACTTCTTTGTAGCGCTGATTTGCCTTTGCAGGTTGCTTGGTTGGCCAAAAAGGGCGTATGCGTTTTTTCCTGAATATATTCAGGAAAAAACGCATACGCCCTTTTTGGCCAAGGGCATCATTGTCGAGGTTTTGCCGCTTTTCCTGTGCTTTAAAGGCGATTCGAATCTCCCTCCTGAAACCTGTTTCCTGCAATTCTGCCTTGCTTTCAAATCCTCTTCGTTGCCTTCCCTCAGTATATTTGTGGACGAGAGTTATCATTTATAACTCTGCAGGTTTGTGAATTGCAGTGCCCCTGAGCTCCATTTTTCAACTCGCTTCCTTGGGAGCTGGCCGCAAAAGCGCAGGATTGCTTCAGGCCCTATTTTGGTTCCGGGCGGCAGGCTGAGCCTGTGGTTAATTCTTCTTCCTGACGGGAAAATAGAGTGAGCTGTTCCTGTCCCAAGACATAGAGCTAGTCTCTCATTGGTTCCCCCTCTTCCCGTTCCTCCTCAGGACATATTGCAACCTGTACGGAACAGGAGGTTAAAGGTGCTGATTCTCCAAGGAGGGAGATTGCTAGGAAAGCGGCTGGAACGGCGAACCCGAGCACAAGGAGATGAGAAATGAGGTGTGATTTAGAAACCTTTCTCGATCACACGGTGTATCATCTTCTGGGTTTCTCATGCACGTTTTCGATGTAGGAAGATGCCCTTGAACCTGGAGATTTGGGACCCATGGGATGGGTACCACGCAGTATTACTTTAAAGGGTCTGCGTTTGCTCACCCAACCTCACCAAACCTCTCAGCTCCAAAAGTGTCCACCCTTATGTCTCAATCAGCTGTGGGTCTAGATATGGTCAATCCAGGTGGCATCACAGCCCCTGAACGAATTTTGTAACAATTTCTCTCTCTTTCACTGTCTTTACTTCACGGGTTTTTAAAAGTAATTGATTTTTATAATGGGGTTTAGCTGCTTTTCACTGCTGTGTTTATGCCGCTTTACACCCACTTGAGTCACTTACAGAGAGATATCAACACATAGGTTTTAAGATTATTACTAGTCAGATATATTCTTGGGCGGTGTATAGGGGATGTTGAGTCCCGTTCACTGAGCAAGGAGTAGGTCTTGTCTATTACATATTGGGTTTATGGAACGGTATCTGAGCTAATTTGAAACCCTTCTTTTATGCATCACCCCACCTCACCTTTCCCGTTAAGCAGCCATAGTGTGTTTCCTAAACGTGTGACTCTCTTCTGATTTGTAATTCAGTTCATGTGTAGCGGTTTTTACATTCCCTCTATAAGTGATATCTTATGATAAGTGTCTTTTTCTGTATGACTTATTTCACGTAGAAACGTCGTACCTAAATCCACTCATCATGCTGCTAGGAGAATTATGACGTAGATTTCATGGATGAGTGATATTCCATTGTACATAAGGACCACAACTTCTTTATCCATTTTTCTCTTTCCTGGGATATTTAAGGTGTAACGAAGTGGAGGTTTTTGTCAACAGAGCAGCCCTAAACTTTGGGGTGCCTGTGTCTTGCTGATTTTTAGTGTTCCCAGTTTATACGCCCATGAGTGGAAGTGCCCTATGCTCTCTAAGCTGAGTTTTTTAGATGTTTCAAGACACACCGTACACCTCTCCAGAGTGGCTGTTGGCAATTTACATCTCGCCCATCAGCGTAGCAAGGCTCCCGTTTCTCCATGGCCTGTCCTGCATTTCTGGTTTTGACACTTTATTCAGCATGGCCCTTTTGACCGATGGGAAGCGAGACTTCTTTGTGGCGCTGATTTGCCTTTCCAGGTTGCTTGGTTGGCCAAAAAGGGCGTATGCGTTTTTTCCTGAATATATTCAGGAAAAAACGCATACGCCCTTTTTGGCCCAGGGCATCATTGTCGAGGTTTTGCCGCTTTTCCTGTGCTTTAAAGGCGATTCGAATCTCCCTCCTGAAATCTGTTTCCTGCAATTCTGCCTTGCTTTCAAATCCTCTTCGTTGCCTTCCCTCAATATATTTGTGGACGAGAGTTATCATTTATAACTCTGCAGGTTTGTGAATCGCAGTGCCCCTGAGCTCCATTTTTCAACTCGCTTTCTTGGGAGCTGGCCGCAAAAGTGCAGGATTGCTTCAGGCCCTATTCTGCTTCCGGGTGGCAGGCTGAGCCTGTGGTTAATTGTTCTTCCTGATGGGAAAATAGAGTGACCTGTGCCTGTCCCAAGACCTAGAGCTAGTCTCTCATTGGTTCCCCCTCTTCCCTTTCATCCTCAGGACAAATTGCAACCTGTACGGAACAGGAGGTTAAAGGTGCTGATTCTCCAAGGAGGGAGATTGCTAGGAAAGCGGCTGGAATGGCGAACCCGAGAACAAGGAGATGAGAAATGAGGTGCGTTTTAGAAACCTTTCCCGATCACACGGTGTACCATATTTTGGGTTTCTCATGCATGTTTTCGATGTAGGAAGATGCCCTTGAACCTGGAGATTTGGGACCCATGGGATGGGTACCACGCAGTATTACTTTAAAGGGTCTGCATTTGCTCACCCAACCTCAGCAAACCTCTCAGCCCCAAGAGTGTCCACCCTTATGTCTCAATCAGCTGTGGGTCTAGATATGGTCAACCCAGGTGGCATCACAGCCTCTGAACGAATTTTGTAAGAATTTCTCTCTCTTTCACTGTCTTTGTTTCACGGGTTTTTAAAAGTAATTGATTTTTATAATGGGGTTTAGCTGCTTTTCAGTGCTGTGTTTATGATGCTTTACACGCACTTGACTCACTTACAGAGAGATTTCAATACATAGGTTTTAAGATTGTTACTTGTCAGATATATTCTTGGTCGGTGAATAGGGGGTGTTGGGTCCCGTTCACTGAGTAAGGAGTAGGTCTTGTCTATTACATATTGGGTTTATGGAACGCTATCTGAGCTAATTTGTAACCCTGGTTTTATGCATCACCCCACCTCACCTTTCCCGTTAAGCAGCCATAGTGTGTTTTCTAAACGTGTGACTCTCTTCTGTTTTGTAATTCAGTTCAAGTGTAGTGGTTTTTACTTACCCTCTATAAGTGATATCTTATGATAAGTTTTTTTTTTTTTTTCTGTGTGACTTATTTCACCTAGAATCGTCATACCTAAATCCACTCATCATGCTGCTTCGAGCCTTATGACGTAGATTTCATGGCTGAGTGATATTCCATTGTACATAAGGGCCACAACTTCTTTATCCATTTTTCTCTTTCCTGGGATATTTAAGGTGTAACGAAGTGGAGGTTCTTGTCAACAGAGCAGCCCTAATCTTTGGGGTGCCTGTGTCTTGCTGATATTTAGTTTTCCCAATTTATACGCCCATGAGTGGAAGTGCCCTATGCTCTCTAAGCTGAGCTTTTTAGATATTTCAAGACACACCGTACACTTCTCCAGAGTGGCTGTGGGCAATTTACATCCCGCCCATCAGCGTAGCAAGGCTCCCGTTTCTCCATGGCCTGTCCTGCATTTCTGGTTTTGACACTTTATTCAGCATGGTCCTTTTGACCGATGGGAAGCGAGACTTCTTTGTAGCGCTGATTTGCATTTGCAGGTTGCTTGGTTGGCCAAAAAGGGCGTATGCGTATTTTCCTGAATATATTCAGGAAAAAACGCATACGCCCTTTTTGGCCAAGGGCATCATTTTCGAAGTTTTGCCGCTTTTCCTGTGCTTTAAAGGCGATTCGAATCTCCCTCCTGAAACCTGTTTCCTGCAATTCTGCCTTGCTTTCAAATCCTCTTCGTTGCCTTCCCTCAGTATATTTATGGACGAGAGTTATCATTTATAACTCTGCAGGTTTGTGAATTGCAGTGCCCCTGAGCTCCATTTTTCAACTCGCTTCCTTGGGAGCTGGCCGCAAAAGCGCAGGAATGCTTCAGGCCCTATTCGGCTTCCAGCTGGCAGGCTGAGCCTGTGGTTAATTCTTCTTCCTGACGGGAAAATAGAGTGAGCTGTGCCTGTCCCAAGCCCTAGAGCTAGTCTCCCATTGGTTCCCCCTCTTCCCGTTCCTCCTCAGGACAAATTGCAACCTGTACGGAACAGGAGGTTAAAGGTGCTGATTCTCCAAGGAGGGAGATTGCTAGGAAAGCGGCTGGAATGGCGAACCCGAGCACAAGGAGATGAGAAATGAGGTGCGTTTTAGAAACCTTTCCCGATCACACGGTGTACCATCTTCTGGGTTTCTCATGCATGTTTTCGATGTAGGAAGGTGCCCTTGAACCTGGAGATTTGGGACCCATGGGATGGGTACCACGCAGTATTACTTGAAAGGGTCTGCGTTTGCTCACCCAACCTCACCAAACCTCTCAGCCCCAGGAGTGTCCACCCTTATGTCTCAATCAGCTGTGGGTCTAGATATGGTCAATCCAGGTGGCATCACAGCCCCTGAACGAATTTTGTAAGAATTTCTCTCTCTTTCACTGTCTTTGCTTCACGGGTTTTTAAAAGTAATTGATTTTTATAATGGGGTTTAGCTGCTTTTCAGAGCTGTGTGTGTGCCGCTTTACACCCACTTGAGTCACTTACAGAGAGATATCAACACATAGGTTTTAAGATTCTTACTAGTCAGATATATTCTTGGGCGGTGAATAGGGGGTGCTGAGTCCCGTTCACTGAGCAAGGAGTAGGTCTTGTCTATTATATATTGGGTTTATGGAACGGTATCTGAGCTAATTTGAAACCCTTGTTTTATGCATCACCCCACCTCACCTTTCCCGTTAAGCAGCCATAGTGTGTTTTCTAAACGTGTGACTCTCTTCTGTTTTGTAATTCATTCAAGTGTAGCGGTTTTTACATTCCCTCTATAAGTGATATCTTATGATAAGTGTCTTTTTCTGTGTGACTTATTTCATGTAGAATCGTCGTACCTAAATCCACTCATCATGCTGCTACGAGCCTTATGACGTAGATTTCATGGCTGAGTGATATTCCATTGTACATAAGGACCACAACTTCTTTATCCATTTTTCTCTTTCCTGGGATATTTAAGGTGTAACGAAGTGGAGGTTCTTGTCAACAGAGCAGCCCTAAACTTTGGGGTGCCTGTGTCTTGCTGATTTTTAGTTTTCCCAATTTATACGCCCACGAGTGGAAGTGCCCTATGCTCTCTAAGCTGAGTTTTTTAGATGTGTCAAGACACACCGTACACCTCTCCAGAGTGCCTGTTGGCAATTTACATCCCGCCCAACAGCGTAGCAAGGCTCCCGTTTCTCCATGGCCTGTCCTGCATTTCTGGTTTTGACACTTTATTCAGCATGGCCCTTTTGACCGATGGGAAGCGAGACTTCTTTGTAGCGCTGATTTGCCTTTGCAGGTTGCTTGGTTGGCCAAAAAGGGCGTATGCGTTTTTTCCTGAATATATTCAGGAAAAAACGCATACGCCCTTTTTGGCCAAGGGCATCATTGTCGAGGTTTTGCCGCTTTTCCTGTGCTTTAAAGGCGATTCGAATCTCCCTCCTGAAACCTGTTTCCTGCAATTCTGCCTTGCTTTCAAATCCTCTTCGTTGCCTTCCCTCAGTATATTTGTGGACGAGAGTTATCATTTATAACTCTGCAGGTTTGTGAATTGCAGTGCCCCTGAGCTCCATTTTTCAACTCGCTTCCTTGGGAGCTGGCCGCAAAAGCGCAGGATTGCTTCAGGCCCTATTTTGGTTCCGGGCGGCAGGCTGAGCCTGTGGTTAATTCTTCTTCCTGACGGGAAAATAGAGTGAGCTGTTCCTGTCCCAAGACATAGAGCTAGTCTCTCATTGGTTCCCCCTCTTCCCGTTCCTCCTCAGGACATATTGCAACCTGTACGGAACAGGAGGTTAAAGGTGCTGATTCTCCAAGGAGGGAGATTGCTAGGAAAGCGGCTGGAACGGCGAACCCGAGCACAAGGAGATGAGAAATGAGGTGTGATTTAGAAACCTTTCTCGATCACACGGTGTATCATCTTCTGGGTTTCTCATGCACGTTTTCGATGTAGGAAGATGCCCTTGAACCTGGAGATTTGGGACCCATGGGATGGGTACCACGCAGTATTACTTTAAAGGGTCTGCGTTTGCTCACCCAACCTCACCAAACCTCTCAGCTCCAAAAGTGTCCACCCTTATGTCTCAATCAGCTGTGGGTCTAGATATGGTCAATCCAGGTGGCATCACAGCCCCTGAACGAATTTTGTAACAATTTCTCTCTCTTTCACTGTCTTTACTTCACGGGTTTTTAAAAGTAATTGATTTTTATAATGGGGTTTAGCTGCTTTTCACTGCTGTGTTTATGCCGCTTTACACCCACTTGAGTCACTTACAGAGAGATATCAACACATAGGTTTTAAGATTATTACTAGTCAGATATATTCTTGGGCGGTGTATAGGGGATGTTGAGTCCCGTTCACTGAGCAAGGAGTAGGTCTTGTCTATTACATATTGGGTTTATGGAACGGTATCTGAGCTAATTTGAAACCCTTCTTTTATGCATCACCCCACCTCACCTTTCCCGTTAAGCAGCCATAGTGTGTTTCCTAAACGTGTGACTCTCTTCTGATTTGTAATTCAGTTCATGTGTAGCGGTTTTTACATTCCCTCTATAAGTGATATCTTATGATAAGTGTCTTTTTCTGTATGACTTATTTCACGTAGAAACGTCGTACCTAAATCCACTCATCATGCTGCTAGGAGAATTATGACGTAGATTTCATGGATGAGTGATATTCCATTGTACATAAGGACCACAACTTCTTTATCCATTTTTCTCTTTCCTGGGATATTTAAGGTGTAACGAAGTGGAGGTTTTTGTCAACAGAGCAGCCCTAAACTTTGGGGTGCCTGTGTCTTGCTGATTTTTAGTGTTCCCAGTTTATACGCCCATGAGTGGAAGTGCCCTATGCTCTCTAAGCTGAGTTTTTTAGATGTTTCAAGACACACCGTACACCTCTCCAGAGTGGCTGTTGGCAATTTACATCTCGCCCATCAGCGTAGCAAGGCTCCCGTTTCTCCATGGCCTGTCCTGCATTTCTGGTTTTGACACTTTATTCAGCATGGCCCTTTTGACCGATGGGAAGCGAGACTTCTTTGTGGCGCTGATTTGCCTTTCCAGGTTGCTTGGTTGGCCAAAAAGGGCGTATGCGTTTTTTCCTGAATATATTCAGGAAAAAACGCATACGCCCTTTTTGGCCCAGGGCATCATTGTCGAGGTTTTGCCGTTTTTCCTGTGCTTTAAAGGCGATTCGAATCTCCCTCCTGAAATCTGTTTCCTGCAATTCTGCCTTGCTTTCAAATCCTCTTCGTTGCCTTCCCTCAATATATTTGTGGACGAGAGTTATCATTTATAACTCTGCAGGTTTGTGAATCGCAGTGCCCCTGAGCTCCATTTTTCAACTCGCTTTCTTGGGAGCTGGCCCCAAAAGTGCAGGATTGCTTCAGGCCCTATTCTGCTTCCGGGTGGCAGGCTGAGCCTGTGGTTAATTGTTCTTCCTGATGGGAAAATAGAGTGACCTGTGCCTGTCCCAAGACCTAGAGCTAGTCTCTCATTGGTTCCCCCTCTTCCCTTTCATCCTCAGGACAAATTGCAACCTGTACGGAACAGGAGGTTAAAGGTGCTGATTCTCCAAGGAGGGAGATTGCTAGGAAAGCGGCTGGAATGGCGAACCCGAGAACAAGGAGATGAGAAATGAGGTGCGTTTTAGAAACCTTTCCCGATCACACGGTGTACCATTTTTTGGGTTTCTCATGCATGTTTTCGATGTAGGAAGATGCCCTTGAACCTGGAGATTTGGGACCCATGGGATGGGTACCACGCAGTATTACTTTAAAGGGTCTGCATTTGCTCACCCAACCTCAGCAAACCTCTCAGCCCCAAGAGTGTCCACCCTTATGTCTCAATCAGCTGTGGGTCTAGATATGGTCAACCCAGGTGGCATCACAGCCTCTGAACGAATTTTGTAAGAATTTCTCTCTCTTTCACTGTCTTTGTTTCACGGGTTTTTAAAAGTAATTGATTTTTATAATGGGGTTTAGCTGCTTTTCAGTGCTGTGTTTATGATGCTTTACACGCACTTGACTCACTTACAGAGAGATTTCAATACATAGGTTTTAAGATTGTTACTTGTCAGATATATTCTTGGTCGGTGAATAGGGGGTGTTGGGTCCCGTTCACTGAGTAAGGAGTAGGTCTTGTCTATTACATATTGGGTTTATGGAACGCTATCTGAGCTAATTTGTAACCCTGGTTTTATGCATCACCCCACCTCACCTTTCCCGTTAAGCAGCCATAGTGTGTTTTCTAAACGTGTGACTCTCTTCTGTTTTGTAATTCAGTTCAAGTGTAGTGGTTTTTACTTACCCTCTATAAGTGATATCTTATGATAAGTTTTTTTTTTTTTTCTGTGTGACTTATTTCACCTAGAATCGTCATACCTAAATCCACTCATCATGCTGCTTCGAGCCTTATGACGTAGATTTCATGGCTGAGTGATATTCCATTGTACATAAGGGCCACAACTTCTTTATCCATTTTTCTCTTTCCTGGGATATTTAAGGTGTAACGAAGTGGAGGTTCTTGTCAACAGAGCAGCCCTAATCTTTGGGGTGCCTGTGTCTTGCTGATATTTAGTTTTCCCAATTTATACGCCCATGAGTGGAAGTGCCCTATGCTCTCTAAGCTGAGCTTTTTAGATATTTCAAGACACACCGTACACTTCTCCAGAGTGGCTGTGGGCAATTTACATCCCGCCCATCAGCGTAGGAAGGCTCCCGTTTCTCCATGGCCTGTCCTGCATTTCTGGTTTTGACACTTTATTCAGCATGGTCCTTTTGACCGATGGGAAGCGAGACTTCTTTGTAGCGCTGATTTGCATTTGCAGGTTGCTTGGTTGGCCAAAAAGGGCGTATGCGTATTTTCCTGAATATATTCAGGAAAAAACGCATACGCCCTTTTTGGCCAAGGGCATCATTTTCGAAGTTTTGCCGCTTTTCCTGTGCTTTAAAGGCGATTCGAATCTCCCTCCTGAAACCTGTTTCCTGCAATTCTGCCTTGCTTTCAAATCCTCTTCGTTGCCTTCCCTCAGTATATTTATGGACGAGAGTTATCATTTATAACTCTGCAGGTTTGTGAATTGCAGTGCCCCTGAGCTCCATTTTTCAACTCGCTTCCTTGGGAGCTGGCCGCAAAAGCGCAGGAATGCTTCAGGCCCTATTCGGCTTCCGGCTGGCAGGCTGAGCCTGTGGTTAATTCTTCTTCCTGACGGGAAAATAGAGTGAGCTGTGCCTGTCCCAAGCCCTAGAGCTAGTCTCCCATTGGTTCCCCCTCTTCCCGTTCCTCCTCAGGACAAATTGCAACCTGTACGGAACAGGAGGTTAAAGGTGCTGATTCTCCAAGGAGGGAGATTGCTAGGAAAGCGGCTGGAATGGCGAACCCGAGCACAAGGAGATGAGAAATGAGGTGCGTTTTAGAAACCTTTCCCGATCACACGGTGTACCATCTTCTGGGTTTCTCATGCATGTTTTCGATGTAGGAAGGTGCCCTTGAACCTGGAGATTTGGGACCCATGGGATGGGTACCACGCAGTATTACTTGAAAGGGTCTGCGTTTGCTCACCCAACCTCACCAAACCTCTCAGCCCCAGGAGTGTCCACCCTTATGTCTCAATCAGCTGTGGGTCTAGATATGGTCAATCCAGGTGGCATCACAGCCCCTGAACGAATTTTGTAAGAATTTCTCTCTCTTTCACTGTCTTTGCTTCACGGGTTTTTAAAAGTAATTGATTTTTATAATGGGGTTTAGCTGCTTTTCAGAGCTGTGTGTGTGCCGCTTTACACCCACTTGAGTCACTTACAGAGAGATATCAACACATAGGTTTTAAGATTCTTACTAGTCAGATATATTCTTGGGCGGTGAATAGGGGGTGCTGAGTCCCGTTCACTGAGCAAGGAGTAGGTCTTGTCTATTATATATTGGGTTTATGGAACGGTATCTGAGCTAATTTGAAACCCTTGTTTTATGCATCACCCCACCTCACCTTTCCCGTTAAGCAGCCATAGTGTGTTTTCTAAACGTGTGACTCTCTTCTGTTTTGTAATTCATTCAAGTGTAGCGGTTTTTACATTCCCTCTATAAGTGATATCTTATGATAAGTGTCTTTTTCTGTGTGACTTATTTCATGTAGAATCGTCGTACCTAAATCCACTCATCATGCTGCTACGAGCCTTATGACGTAGATTTCATGGCTGAGTGATATTCCATTGTACATAAGGACCACAACTTCTTTATCCATTTTTCTCTTTCCTGGGATATTTAAGGTGTAACGAAGTGGAGGTTCTTGTCAACAGAGCAGCCCTAAACTTTGGGGTGCCTGTGTCTTGCTGATTTTTAGTTTTCCCAATTTATACGCCCACGAGTGGAAGTGCCCTATGCTCTCTAAGCTGAGTTTTTTAGATGTGTCAAGACACACCGTACACCTCTCAAGAGTGGCTGTTGGCAATTTACATCCCGCCCAACAGCGTAGCAAGGCTCCCGTTTCTCCATGGCCTGTCCTGCATTTCTGGTTTTGACACTTTATTCAGCATGGCCCTTTTGACCGATGGGAAGCGAGACTTCTTTGTAGCGCTGATTTGCCTTTGCAGGTTGCTTGGTTGGCCAAAAAGGGCATATGCGTTTTTTCCTGAATATATTCAGGAAAAAACGCATACGCCCTTTTTGGCCAAGGGCATCATTGTCGAGGTTTTGCCGCTTTTCCTGTGCTTTAAAGGCGATTCGAATCTCCCTCCTGAAACCTGTTTCCTGCAATTCTGCCTTGCTTTCAAATCCTCTTCGTTGCCTTCCCTCAGTATATTTGTGGACGAGAGTTATCATTTATAACTCTGCAGGTTTGTGAATTGCAGTGCCCCTGAGCTCCATTTTTCAACTCGCTTCCTTGGGAGCTGGCCGCAAAAGCGCAGGATTGCTTCAGGCCCTATTTTGGTTCCGGGCGGCAGGCTGAGCCTGTGGTTAATTCTTCTTCCTGACGGGAAAATAGAGTGAGCTGTTCCTGTCCCAAGACATAGAGCTAGTCTCTCATTGGTTCCCCCTCTTCCCGTTCCTCCTCAGGACATATTGCAACCTGTACGGAACAGGAGGTTAAAGGTGCTGATTCTCCAAGGAGGGAGATTGCTAGGAAAGCGGCTGGAACGGCGAACCCGAGCACAAGGAGATGAGAAATGAGGTGTGATTTAGAAACCTTTCTCGATCACACGGTGTATCATCTTCTGGGTTTCTCATGCACGTTTTCGATGTAGGAAGATGCCCTTGAACCTGGAGATTTGGGACCCATGGGATGGGTACCACGCAATATTACTTTAAAGGGTCTGCGTTTGCTCACCCAACCTCACCAAACCTCTCAGCTCCAAAAGTGTCCACCCTTATGTCTCAATCAGCTGTGGGTCTAGATATGGTCAATCCAGGTGGCATCACAGCCCCTGAACGAATTTTGTAACAATTTCTCTCTCTTTCACTGTCTTTACTTCACGGGTTTTTAAAAGTAATTGATTTTTATAATGGGGTTTAGCTGCTTTTCACTGCTGTGTTTATGCCGCTTTACACCCACTTGAGTCACTTACAGAGAGATATCAACACATAGGTTTTAAGATTATTACTAGTCAGATATATTCTTGGGCGGTGTATAGGGGATGTTGAGTCCCGTTCACTGAGCAAGGAGTAGGTCTTGTCTATTACATATTGGGTTTATGGAACGGTATCTGAGCTAATTTGAAACCCTTGTTTTATGCATCACCCCACCTCACCTTTCCCGTTAAGCAGCCATAGTGTGTTTCCTAAACGTGTGACTCTCTTCTGATTTGTAATTCAGTTCATGTGTAGCGGTTTTTACATTCCCTCTATAAGTGATATCTTATGATAAGTGTCTTTTTCTGTATGACTTATTTCACGTAGAAACGTCGTACCTAAATCCACTCATCATGCTGCTAGGAGAATTATGACGTAGATTTCATGGATGAGTGATATTCCATTGTACATAAGGACCACAACTTCTTTATCCATTTTTCTCTTTCCTGGGATATTTAAGGTGTAACGAAGTGGAGGTTTTTGTCAACAGAGCAGCCCTAAACTTTGGGGTGCCTGTGTCTTGCTGATTTTTAGTGTTCCCAGTTTATACGCCCATGAGTGGAAGTGCCCTATGCTCTCTAAGCTGAGTTTTTTAGATGTTTCAAGACACACCGTACACCTCTCCAGAGTGGCTGTTGGCAATTTACATCTCGCCCATCAGCGTAGCAAGGCTCCCGTTTCTCCATGGCCTGTCCTGCATTTCTGGTTTTGACACTTTATTCAGCATGGCCCTTTTGACCGATGGGAAGCGAGACTTCTTTGTGGCGCTGATTTGCCTTTCCAGGTTGCTTGGTTGGCCAAAAAGGGCGTATGCGTTTTTTCCTGAATATATTCAGGAAAAAACGCATACGCCCTTTTTGGCCCAGGGCATCATTGTCGAGGTTTTGCCGCTTTTCCTGTGCTTTAAAGGCGATTCGAATCTCCCTCCTGAAATCTGTTTCCTGCAATTCTGCCTTGCTTTCAAATCCTCTTCGTTGCCTTCCCTCAATATATTTGTGGACGAGAGTTATCATTTATAAGTCTGCAGGTTTGTGAATCGCAGTGCCCCTGAGCTCCATTTTTCAACTCGCTTTCTTGGGAGCTGGCCGCAAAAGTGCAGGATTGCTTCAGGCCCTATTCTGCTTCCGGGTGGCAGGCTGAGCCTGTGGTTAATTGTTCTTCCTGATGGGAAAATAGAGTGACCTGTGCCTGTCCCAAGACCTAGAGCTAGTCTCTCATTGGTTCCCCCTCTTCCCTTTCATCCTCAGGACAAATTGCAACCTGTACGGAACAGGAGGTTAAAGGTGCTGATTCTCCAAGGAGGGAGATTGCTAGGAAAGCGGCTGGAATGGCGAACCCGAGAACAAGGAGATGAGAAATGAGGTGCGTTTTAGAAACCTTTCCCGATCACACGGTGTACCATTTTTTGGGTTTCTCATGCATGTTTTCGATGTAGGAAGATGCCCTTGAACCTGGAGATTTGGGACCCATGGGATGGGTACCACGCAGTATTACTTTAAAGGGTCTGCATTTGCTCACCCAACCTCAGCAAACCTCTCAGCCCCAAGAGTGTCCACCCTTATGTCTCAATCAGCTGTGGGTCTAGATATGGTCAACCCAGGTGGCATCACAGCCTGTGAACGAATTTTGTAAGAATTTCTCTCTCTTTCACTGTCTTTGTTTCACGGGTTTTTAAAAGTAATTGATTTTTATAATGGGGTTTAGCTGCTTTTCAGTGCTGTGTTTATGATGCTTTACACGCACTTGACTCACTTACAGAGAGATTTCAATACATAGGTTTTAAGATTGTTACTTGTCAGATATATTCTTGGTCGGTGAATAGGGGGTGTTGGGTCCCGTTCACTGAGTAAGGAGTAGGTCTTTTCTATTACATATTGGGTTTATGGAACGCTATCTGAGCTAATTTGTAACCCTGGTTTTATGCATCACCCCACCTCACCTTTCCCGTTAAGCAGCCATAGTGTGTTTTCTAAACGTGTGACTCTCTTCTGTTTTGTAATTCAGTTCAAGTGTAGTGGTTTTTACTTACCCTCTATAAGTGATATCTTATGATAAGTTTTTTTTTTTTTTTCTGTGTGACTTATTTCACCTAGAATCGTCATACCTAAATCCACTCATCATGCTGCTTCGAGCCTTATGACGTAGATTTCTTGGCTGAGTGATATTCCATTGTACATAAGGGCCACAACTTCTTTATCCATTTTTCTCTTTCCTGGGATATTTAAGGTGTAACGAAGTGGAGGTTTTTGTCAACAGAGCAGCCCTAAACTTTGGGGTGCCTGTGTCTAGCTGATTTTTAGTTTTCCCAGTTTATACGCCCATGAGTGGAAGTGCCCTATGCTCTCTAAGCTGAGTTTTTTAGATGTTTCAAGACACACCGTACACCTCTCCAGAGTGGCTGTTGGCAATTTACATCTCGCCCATCAGCGTAGCAAGGCTCCCGTTTCTCCATGGCCTGTCCTGCATTTCTGGTTTTGACACTTTATTCAGCATGGCCCTTTTGACCGATGGGAAGCGAGACTTCTTTGTGGCGCTGATTTGCCTTTCCAGGTTGCTTGGTTGGCCAAAAAGGGCGTATGCGTTTTTTCCTGAATATATTCAGGAAAAAACGCATACGCCCTTTTTGGTCCAGGGCATCATTGTCGAGGTTTTGCCGCTTTTCCTGTGCTTTAATGGCGATTCGAATCTCCCTCCTGAAACCTGTTTCCTGCAATTCTGCCTTGCTTTCAAATCCTCTTCGTTGCCTTCCCTCAGTATATTTGTGGACGAGAGTTATCATTTATAACTCTGCAGGTTTGTGAATTGCAGTGCCCCTGAGCTCCATTTTTCAACTCGCTTCCTTGGGAGCTGGCCGCAAAAGCGCAGGATTGCTTCAGGCCCTATTTTGGTTCCGGGCGGCAGGCTGAGCCTGTGGTTAATTCTTCTTCCTGATGGGAAAATAGAGTGAGCTGTTCCTGTCCCAAGACATAGAGCTAGTCTCTCATTGGTTCCCCCTCTTCCCGTTCCTCCTCAGGACATATTGCAACCTGTACGGAACAGGAGGTTAAAGGTGCTGATTCTCCAAGGAGGGAGATTGCTAGGAAAGCGGCTGGAACGGCGAACCCGAGCACAAGGAGATGAGAAATGAGGTGTGATTTAGAAACCTTTCTCGATCACATGGTGTATCATCTTCTGGGTTTCTCATGCATGTTTTCGATGTAGGAAGATGCCCTTGAACCTGGAGATTTGGGACCCATGGGATGGGTACCACGCAGTATTACTTTAAAGGGTCTGCGTTTGCTCACCCAACCTCACCAAACCTCTCAGCCCCAAAAGTGTCCACCCTTATGTCTCAATCAGCTGTGGGTCTAGATATGGTCAATCCAGGTGGCATCACAGCCCCTGAACGAATTTTGTAACAATTTCTCTCTCTTTCACTGTGTTTACTTCACGGGTTTTTAAAAGTAATTGATTTTTATAATGGGGTTTAGCTGCTTTTCACTGCTGTGTTTATGCCGCTTTACACCCACTTGAGTCACTTACAGAGAGATATCAACACATAGGTTTTAAGATTATTACTAGTCAGATATATTCTTGGGCTGTGTATAGGGGATGTTGAGTCCCGTTCACTGAGCAAGGAGTAGGTCTTGTCTATTACATATTGGGTTTATGGAACGGTATCTGAGCTAATTTGAAACCCTTGTTTTATGCATCACCCCACCTCACCTTTCCCGTTAAGCAGCCATAGTGTGTTTCCTAAACGTGTGACTCTCTTCTGTTTTGTAATTCAGTTCATGTGTTGCGGTTTTTACATTCCCTCTATAAGTGATATCTTATGATAAGTGTCTTTTTCTGTATGACTTATTTCACGTAGAAACGTCGTACCTAAATCCACTCATCATGCTGCTAGGAGAATTATGACGTAGATTTCATGCATGAGTAATATTCCATTGTACATAAGGACCACAACTTCTTTATCCATTTTTCTCTTTCCTGGGATATTTAAGGTGTAACGAAGTGGAGGTTTTTGTCAACAGAGCAGCCCTAAACTTTGGGGTGCCTGTGTCTTGCTGATTTTTAGTGTTCCCAGTTTATACGCCCATGAGTGGAAGTGCCCTATGCTCTCTAAGCTGAGTTTTTTAGATGTTTCAAGACACACCGTACACCTCTCCAGAGTGGCTGTTGGCAATTTACATCTCGCCCATCAGCGTAGCAAGGCTCCCGTTTCTCCATGGCCTGTCCTGCATTTCTGGTTTTGACACTTTATTCAGCATGGCCCTTTTGACCGATGGGAAGCGAGACTTCTTTGTGGCGCTGATTTGCCTTTCCAGGTTGCTTGGTTGGCCAAAAAGGGCGTATGCGTTTTTTCCTGAATATATTCAGGAAAAAACGCATACGCCCTTTTTGGCCCAGGGCATCATTGTCGAGGTTTTGCCGCTTTTCCTGTGCTTTAAAGGCGATTCGAATCTCCCTCCTGAAATCTGTTTCCTGCAATTCTGCCTTGCTTTCAAATCCTCTTCGTTGCCTTCCCTCAATATATTTGTGGACGAGAGTTATCATTTATAACTCTGCAGGTTTGTGAATCGCAGTGCCCCTGAGCTCCATTTTTCAACTCGCTTTCTTGGGAGCTGGCCGCAAAAGTGCAGGATTGCTTCAGGCCCTATTCTGCTTCCGGGTGGCAGGCTGAGCCTGTGGTTAATTGTTCTTCCTGATGGGAAAATAGAGTGCCCTGTGCCTGTCCCAAGACCTAGAGCTAGTCTCTCATTGGTTCCCCCTCTTCCCTTTCATCCTCAGGACAAATTGCAACCTGTACGGAACAGGAGGTTAAAGGTGCTGATTCTCCAAGGAGGGAGATTGCTAGGAAAGCGGCTGGAATGGCGAACCCGAGAACAAGGAGATGAGAAATTAGGTGCGTTTTAGAAACCTTTCCCGATCACACGGTGTACCATTTTTTGGGTTTCTCATGCATGTTTTCGATGTAGGAAGATGCCCTTGAACCTGGAGATTTGGGACCCATGGGATGGGTACCACGCAGTATTACTTTAAAGGGTCTGCATTTGCTCACCCAACCTCAGCAAACCTCTCAGCCCCAAGAGTGTCCACCCTTATGTCTCAATCAGCTGTGGGTCTAGATATGGTCAACCCAGGTGGCATCACAGCCTCTGAACGAATTTTGTAAGAATTTCTCTCTCTTTCACTGTCTTTGTTTCACGGGTTTTTAAAAGTAATTGATTTTTATAATGGGGTTTAGCTGCTTTTCAGTGCTGTGTTTATGATGCTTTACACGCACTTGACTCACTTACAGAGAGATTTCAATACATAGGTTTTAAGATTGTTACTTGTCAGATATATTCTTGGTCGGTGAATAGGGGGTGTTGGGTCCCGTTCACTGAGTAAGGAGTAGGTCTTGTCTATTACATATTGGGTTTATGGAACGCTATCTGAGCTAATTTGTAACCCTGGTTTTATGCATCACCCCACCTCACCTTTCCCGTTAAGCAGCCATAGTGTGTTTTCTAAACGTGTGACTCTCTTCTGTTTTGTAATTCAGTTCAAGTGTAGTGGTTTTTACTTACCCTCTATAAGTGATATCTTATGAAAAGTTTTTTTTTTTTTCTGTGTGACTTATTTCACCTAGAATCGTCATACCTAAATCCACTCATCATGCTGCTTCGAGCCTTATGACGTAGATTTCGTGGCTGAGTGATATTCCATTGTACATAAGGGCCACAACTTCTTTATCCATTTTTCTCTTTCCTGGGATATTTAAGGTGTAACGAAGTGGAGGTTTTTGTCAACAGAGCAGCCCTAAACTTTGGGGTGCCTGTGTCTAGCTGATTTTTAGTTTTCCCAGTTTATACGCCCATGAGTGGAAGTGCCCTATGCTCTCTAAGCTGAGTTTTTTAGATGTTTCAAGACACACCGTACACCTCTCCAGAGTGGCTGTTGGCAATTTACATCTCGCCCATCAGCGTAGCAAGGCTCCCGTTTCTCCATGGCCTGTCCTGCATTTCTGGTTTTGACACTTTATTCAGCATGGCCCTTTTGACCGATGGGAAGCGAGACTTCTTTGTGGCGCTGATTTGCCTTTCCAGGTTGCTTGGTTGGCCAAAAAGGGCGTATGCGTTTTTTCCTGAATATATTCAGGAAAAAACGCATACGCCCTTTTTGGCCCAGGGCATCATTGTCGAGGTTTTGCCGCTTTTCCTGTGCTTTAAAGGCGATTCGAATCTCCCTCCTGAAACCTGTTTCCTGCAATTCTGCCTTGCTTTCAAATCCTCTTCGTTGCCTTCCCTCAGTATATTTGTGGACGAGAGTTATCATTTATAACTCTGCAGGTTTGTGAATTGCAGTGCCCCTGAGCTCCATTTTTCAACTCGCTTCCTTGGGAGCTGGCCGCAAAAGCGCAGGATTGCTTCAGGCCCTATTCTGTTTCCGGGCGGTAGGCTGAGCCTGTGGTTAATTCTTCTTCCTGACGGGAAAATAGAGTGAGCTGTTCCTGTCCCAAGACATAGAGCTAGTCTCTCATTGGTTCCCCCTCTTCCCGTTCCTCCTCAGGACATATTGCAACCTGTACGGAACAGGAGGTTAAAGGTGCTGATTCTCCAAGGAGGGAGATTGCTAGGAAAGCGGCTGGAACGGCGAACCCGAGCACAAGGAGATGAGAAATGAGGTGTGATTTAGAAACCTTTCTCGATCACACGGTGTATCATCTTCTGGGTTTCTCATGCATGTTTTCGATGTAGGAAGATGCCCTTGAACCTGGAGATTTGGGACCCATGGGATGGGTACCACGCAGTATTACTTTAAAGGGTCTGCGTTTGCTCACCCAACCTCACCAAACCTCTCAGCCCCAAAAGTGTCCACCCTTATGTCTCAATCAGCTGTGGGTCTAGATATGGTCAATCCAGGTGGCATCACAGCCCCTGAACGAATTTTGTAACAATTTCTCTCTCTTTCACTGTCTTTACTTCACGGGTTTTTAAAAGTAATTGATTTTTATAATGGGGTTTAGCTGCTTTTCACTGCTGTGTTTATGCCGCTTTACACCCACTTGAGTCACTTACAGAGAGATATCAACACATAGGTTTTAAGATTATTACTAGTCAGATATATTCTTGGGCGGTGTATAGGGGATGTTGAGTCCCGTTCACTGAGCAAGGAGTAGGTCTTGTCTATTACATATTGGGTTTATGGAACGGTATCTGAGCTAATTTGAAACCCTTGTTTTATGCATCACCCCACCTCACCTTTCCCGTTAAGCAGCCATAGTGTGTTTCCTAAACGTGTGACTCTCTTCTGATTTGTAATTCAGTTCATGTGTAGCGGTTTTTACATTCCCTCTATAAGTGATATCTTATGATAAGTGTCTTTTTCTGTATGACTTATTTCACGTAGAAACGTCGTACCTAAATCCACTCATCATGCTGATAGGAGAATTATGACGTAGATTTCATGGATGAGTGATATTCCATTGTACATAAGGACCACAACTTCTTTATCCATTTTTCTCTTTCCTGGGATATTTAAGGTGTAACGAAGTGGAGGTTTTTGTCAACAGAGCAGCCCTAAACTTTGGGGTGCCTGTGTCTTGCTGATTTTTAGTGTTCCCAGTTTATACGCCCATGAGTGGAAGTGCCCTATGCTCTCTAAGCTGAGTTTTTTAGATGTTTCAAGACACACCGTACACCTCTCCAGAGTGGCTGTTGGCAATTTACATCTCGCCCATCAGCGTAGCAAGGCTCCCGTTTCTCCATGGCCTGTCCTGCATTTCTGGTTTTGACACTTTATTCAGCATGGCCCTTTTGACCGATGGGAAGCGAGACTTCTTTGTGGCGCTGATTTGCCTTTCCAGGTTGCTTGGTTGGCCAAAAAGGGCGTATGCGTTTTTTCCTGAATATATTCAGGAAAAAACGCATACGCCCTTTTTGGCCCAGGGCATCATTGTCGAGGTTTTGCCGCTTTTCCTGTGCTTTAAAGGCGATTCGAATCTCCCTCCTGAAATCTGTTTCCTGCAATTCTGCCTTGCTTTGAAATCCTCTTCGTTGCCTTCCCTCAGTATATTTGTGGACGAGAGTTATCATTTATAACTCTGCAGGTTTGTGAATTGCAGTGCCCCTGAGCTCCATTTTTCAACTCGCTTTCTTGGGAGCTGGCCGCAAAAGCGCAGGATTGCTTCAGGCCCTATTCTGCTTCCGGGCGGCAGGCTGAGCCTGTGGTTAATTCTTCTTTCTGATGGGAAAATAGAGTGACCTGTGCCTGTCCCAAGACCTAGAGCTAGTCTCTCATTGGTTCCCCCTCTTCCCGTTCATCCTCAGGACAAATTGCAACCTGTACGGAACAGGAGGTTAAAGGTGCTGATTCTCCAAGATGGGAGATTCCTAGGAAAGCGGCTGGAATGGCGAACCCGAGCACAAGGAGATGAGAAATGAGGTTCGTTTCAGAAACCTTTCCCGATCACACGGTGCACCATCTTCTGGGTTTCTCATGCATGTTTTCGATGTAGGAAGGTGCCCTTGAACCTGGAGATTTGGGACCCACGGGATGGGTACCAAGCAGTATTGCTTTAAAGGGTCTGCGTTTGCTCACCCAACCTCACCAAAACTCTCAGCCCCAAGAGTGTCCACCCTTATGTCTCAATCAGCTGTGGGTCTAGATATGGTCAACCCAGGTGGCATCACAGCCCTTGAACGAATTTTGTAAGAATTTCTCTCTCTTTCACTGCCTTTGTTTCACGGGTTTTTAAAAGTACTTGATTTTTATAATGGGGTTTAGCTGCTTTTCAGTGCTGTGTTTATGACGCTTTACCCCCACGTGACTCACATACAGAGAGATTTCAATACATAGGTTTTAAGATTCTTACTAGTCAGATATATTCTTGGGCGGTGAATAGGGGGTGTTGAGTCCCGTTCACTGAGCAAGGAGTACGTCTTGTCTATTACATATTGGGTTTATGGAACGGTATCTGAGCTAATCTGAAACCCTGGTTTTATGCATCACCCCACCTCACCTTTCCTGTTAAGCAGCCATAGTGTGTTTTCTAAACGTGTGACTCTCTTCTGTTTTGTAATTCAGTTCAAGTGTAGCGGTTTTTACATTCCCTCTATAAGTGATATCTTATGATAAGTGTCTTTTTCTGTGTGACTTATTTCACGTAGAATCGTCATACCTAAATCCACTCATCATGCTGCACCGAGCCTTATGGCGTTGATTTCATGGCTGAGTGATATTCCATTGTACATAAGGACCACAACTTATTTATCCATTTTTCTCTTTCCTGGGATATTTAAGGTGTAACGAAGTGGAGGTTCTTGTCAACAGAGCAGCCCTAAACATTGGGGTGCCTGTGTCTTGCTGATTTTTAGTTATCCCAATTTATACGCCCATGAGTGGAAGTGCCCTATGCTCTCTAAGCTGAGTTTTTTAGATGTTTCAAGACACACCGTACACCTCTCCAGAGTGGCTGTTGGCAATTTACATCCCGCCCATCAGCGTAGCAAGGCTTCCATTTCTCCATGGCCTGTCCTGCATTTCTGGTTTTGACACTTTAACAGCATTGCCCTTTTGACCGATGGGAAGCGAGACTTCTTTGTAGCGCTGATTTGCCTTTCCAGGTTGCTTGGTTGGCCAAAAAGGGCGTATGCGTTTTTTCCTGAATATATTCAGGAAAAAACGCATACGCCCTTTTTGGCCATGGGCATCATTGTGGAGGTTTTGCCGCTTTTCCTGTGCTTTAAAGGCGATTCGAATCTCCCTCCTGAAATCTGTTTCCTGCAATTCTGCCTTGCTTTCAAATCCTCTTCGTTGCCTTCCCTCAATATATTTGTGGACGAGAGTTATCATTTATAACTCTGCAGGTTTGTGAATTGCAGTGCCCCTGAGCTCCATTTTTCAACTCGCTTTCTTGGGAGCTGGCCGCAAAAGCGCAGGATTGCTTCAGGCCCTATTCTGCTTCCGGGCGACAGGCAGAGCCTGTGGTTAATTCTTCTTTCTGATGGGAAAATAGAGTGACCTGTGCCTGTCCCAAGACCTAGAGCTAGTCTCTCATTGGTTCCCCCTCTTCCCGTTCATCCTCAGGACAAATTGCAACCTGTACGGAACAGGAGGTTAAAGGTGTTGATTCTCCAAGGAGGGAGATTGCTAGGAAAGCGGCTGGAATGGCGAACCCGAGCACAAGGAGATGAGAAATGAGGTGCGTTTTAGAAACCTTTCCCGATCACACGGTGTACCATCTTCTGGGATTCTCATGCATGTTTTCGATGTAGGAAGGTGCCCTTGAACCTGGAGATTTGGGACCCATGGGATGGGTACCACGCAGTATTACTTTCAAGGGTCTGCGTTTGCTCACCCAACCTCACCAAACCTCTCAGCCCCAAAAGTGTCCACCCTTATGTCTCAATCAGCTGTGGGTCTAGATATGGTCAATCCAGGTGGCATCACAGCCCCTGAACGAATTTTGTAACAATTTCTCTCTCTTTCACTGTCTTTACTTCACGGGTTTTTAAAAGTAATTGATTTTTATAATGGGGTTTAGCTGCTTTTCACTGCTGTGTTTATGCCGCTTTACACCCACTTGAGTCACTTACAGAGAGATATCAACACATAGGTTTTAAGATTATTACTAGTCAGATATATTCTTGGGCGGTGTATAGGGGATGTTGAGTCCCGTTCACTGAGCAAGGAGTAGGTCTTGTCTATTACATATTGGGTTTATGGAACGGTATCTGAGCTAATTTGAAACCCTTGTTTTATGCATCACCCCACCTCACCTTTCCCGTTAAGCAGCCATAGTGTGTTTCCTAAACGTGTGACTCTCTTCTGATTTGTAATTCAGTTCATGTGTAGCGGTTTTTACATTCCCTCTATAAGTGATATCTTATGATAAGTGTCTTTTTCTGTATGACTTATTTCACGTAGAAACGTCGTACCTAAATCCACTCATCATGCTGATAGGAGAATTATGACGTAGATTTCATGGATGAGTGATATTCCATTGTACATAAGGACCACAACTTCTTTATCCATTTTTCTCTTTCCTGGGATATTTAAGGTGTAACGAAGTGGAGGTTTTTGTCAACAGAGCAGCCCTAAACTTTGGGGTGCCTGTGTCTTGCTGATTTTTAGTGTTCCCAGTTTATACGCCCATGAGTGGAAGTGCCCTATGCTCTCTAAGCTGAGTTTTTTAGATGTTTCAAGACACACCGTACACCTCTCCAGAGTGGCTGTTGGCAATTTACATCTCGCCCATCAGCGTAGCAAGGCTCCCGTTTCTCCATGGCCTGTCCTGCATTTCTGGTTTTGACACTTTATTCAGCATGGCCCTTTTGACCGATGGGAAGCGAGACTTCTTTGTGGCGCTGATTTGCCTTTCCAGGTTGCTTGGTTGGCCAAAAAGGGCGTATGCGTTTTTTCCTGAATATATTCAGGAAAAAACGCATACGCCCTTTTTGGCCCAGGGCATCATTGTCGAGGTTTTGCCGCTTTTCCTGTGCTTTAAAGGCGATTCGAATCTCCCTCCTGAAATCTGTTTCCTGCAATTCTGCCTTGCTTTGAAATCCTCTTCGTTGCCTTCCCTCAGTATATTTGTGGACGAGAGTTATCATTTATAACTCTGCAGGTTTGTGAATTGCAGTGCCCCTGAGCTCCATTTTTCAACTCGCTTTCTTGGGAGCTGGCCGCAAAAGCGCAGGATTGCTTCAGGCCCTATTCTGCTTCCGGGCGGCAGGCTGAGCCTGTGGTTAATTCTTCTTTCTGATGGGAAAATAGAGTGACCTGTGCCTGTCCCAAGACCTAGAGCTAGTCTCTCATTGGTTCCCCCTCTTCCCGTTCATCCTCAGGACAAATTGCAACCTGTACGGAACAGGAGGTTAAAGGTGCTGATTCTCCAAGATGGGAGATTCCTAGGAAAGCGGCTGGAATGGCGAACCCGAGCACAAGGAGATGAGAAATGAGGTTCGTTTCAGAAACCTTTCCCGATCACACGGTGCACCATCTTCTGGGTTTCTCATGCATGTTTTCGATGTAGGAAGGTGCCCTTGAACCTGGAGATTTGGGACCCACGGGATGGGTACCAAGCAGTATTGCTTTAAAGGGTCTGCGTTTGCTCACCCAACCTCACCAAAACTCTCAGCCCCAAGAGTGTCCACCCTTATGTCTCAATCAGCTGTGGGTCTAGATATGGTCAACCCAGGTGGCATCACAGCCCTTGAACGAATTTTGTAAGAATTTCTCTCTCTTTCACTGCCTTTGTTTCACGGGTTTTTAAAAGTACTTGATTTTTATAATGGGGTTTAGCTGCTTTTCAGTGCTGTGTTTATGACGCTTTACCCCCACGTGACTCACATACAGAGAGATTTCAATACATAGGTTTTAAGATTCTTACTAGTCAGATATATTCTTGGGCGGTGAATAGGGGGTGTTGAGTCCCGTTCACTGAGCAAGGAGTACGTCTTGTCTATTACATATTGGGTTTATGGAACGGTATCTGAGCTAATCTGAAACCCTGGTTTTATGCATCACCCCACCTCACCTTTCCTGTTAAGCAGCCATAGTGTGTTTTCTAAACGTGTGACTCTCTTCTGTTTTGTAATTCAGTTCAAGTGTAGCGGTTTTTACATTCCCTCTATAAGTGATATCTTATGATAAGTGTCTTTTTCTGTGTGACTTATTTCACGTAGAATCGTCATACCTAAATCCACTCATCATGCTGCACCGAGCCTTATGGCGTTGATTTCATGGCTGAGTGATATTCCATTGTACATAAGGACCACAACTTATTTATCCATTTTTCTCTTTCCTGGGATATTTAAGGTGTAACGAAGTGGAGGTTCTTGTCAACAGAGCAGCCCTAAACATTGGGGTGCCTGTGTCTTGCTGATTTTTAGTTATCCCAATTTATACGCCCATGAGTGGAAGTGCCCTATGCTCTCTAAGCTGAGTTTTTTAGATGTTTCAAGACACACCGTACACCTCTCCAGAGTGGCTGTTGGCAATTTACATCCCGCCCATCAGCGTAGCAAGGCTTCCATTTCTCCATGGCCTGTCCTGCATTTCTGGTTTTGACACTTTAACAGCATTGCCCTTTTGACCGATGGGAAGCGAGACTTCTTTGTAGCGCTGATTTGCCTTTCCAGGTTGCTTGGTTGGCCAAAAAGGGCGTATGCGTTTTTTCCTGAATATATTCAGGAAAAAACGCATACGCCCTTTTTGGCCATGGGCATCATTGTGGAGGTTTTGCCGCTTTTCCTGTGCTTTAAAGGCGATTCGAATCTCCCTCCTGAAATCTGTTTCCTGCAATTCTGCCTTGCTTTCAAATCCTCTTCGTTGCCTTCCCTCAATATATTTGTGGACGAGAGTTATCATTTATAACTCTGCAGGTTTGTGAATTGCAGTGCCCCTGAGCTCCATTTTTCAACTCGCTTTCTTGGGAGCTGGCCGCAAAAGCGCAGGATTGCTTCAGGCCCTATTCTGCTTCCGGGCGACAGGCAGAGCCTGTGGTTAATTCTTCTTTCTGATGGGAAAATAGAGTGACCTGTGCCTGTCCCAAGACCTAGAGCTAGTCTCTCATTGGTTCCCCCTCTTCCCGTTCATCCTCAGGACAAATTGCAACCTGTACGGAACAGGAGGTTAAAGGTGTTGATTCTCCAAGGAGGGAGATTGCTAGGAAAGCGGCTGGAATGGCGAACCCGAGCACAAGGAGATGAGAAATGAGGTGCGTTTTAGAAACCTTTCCCGATCACACGGTGTACCATCTTCTGGGATTCTCATGCATGTTTTCGATGTAGGAAGGTGCCCTTGAACCTGGAGATTTGGGACCCATGGGATGGGTACCACGCAGTATTACTTTCAAGGGTCTGCGTTTGCTCACCCAACCTCACCAAACCTCTCAGCCCCAAAAGTGTCCACCCTTATGTCTCAATCAGCTGTGGGTCTAGATATGGTCAATCCAGGTGGCATCACAGCCCCTGAACGAATTTTGTAACAATTTCTCTCTCTTTCACTGTCTTTACTTCACGGGTTTTTAAAAGTAATTGATTTTTATAATGGGGTTTAGCTGCTTTTCACTGCTGTGTGTATGCCGCTTTACACCCACTTGAGTCACTTACAGAGAGATATCAACACATAGGTTTTAAGATTATTACTAGTCAGATATATTCTTGGGCGGTGTATAGGGGATGTTGAGTCCCGTTCACTGAGCAAGGAGTAGGTCTTGTCTATTACATATTGGGTTTATGGAACGGTATCTGAGCTAATTTGAAACCCTTGTTTTATGCATCACCCCACCTCACCTTTCCCGTTAAGCAGCCATAGTGTGTTTCCTAAACGTGTGACTCTCTTCTGATTTGTAATTCAGTTCATGTGTAGCGGTTTTTACATTCCCTCTATAAGTGATATCTTATGATAAGTGTCTTTTTCTGTATGACTTATTTCACGTAGAAACGTCGTACCTAAATCCACTCATCATGCTGATAGGAGAATTATGACGTAGATTTCATGGATGAGTGATATTCCATTGTACATAAGGACCACAACTTCTTTATCCATTTTTCTCTTTCCTGGGATATTTAAGGTGTAACGAAGTGGAGGTTTTTGTCAACAGAGCAGCCCTAAACTTTGGGGTGCCTGTGTCTTGCTGATTTTTAGTGTTCCCAGTTTATACGCCCATGAGTGGAAGTGCCCTATGCTCTCTAAGCTGAGTTTTTTAGATGTTTCAAGACACACCGTACACCTCTCCAGAGTGGCTGTTGGCAATTTACATCTCGCCCATCAGCGTAGCAAGGCTCCCGTTTCTCCATGGCCTGTCCTGCATTTCTGGTTTTGACACTTTATTCAGCATGGCCCTTTTGACCGATGGGAAGCGAGACTTCTTTGTGGCGCTGATTTGCCTTTCCAGGTTGCTTGGTTGGCCAAAAAGGGCGTATGCGTTTTTTCCTGAATATATTCAGGAAAAAACGCATACGCCCTTTTTGGCCCAGGGCATCATTGTCGAGGTTTTGCCGCTTTTCCTGTGCTTTAAAGGCGATTCGAATCTCCCTCCTGAAATCTGTTTCCTGCAATTCTGCCTTGCTTTGAAATCCTCTTCGTTGCCTTCCCTCAGTATATTTGTGGACGAGAGTTATCATTTATAACTCTGCAGGTTTGTGAATTGCAGTGCCCCTGAGCTCCATTTTTCAACTCGCTTTCTTGGGAGCTGGCCGCAAAAGCGCAGGATTGCTTCAGGCCCTATTCTGCTTCCGGGCGGCAGGCTGAGCCTGTGGTTAATTCTTCTTTCTGATGGGAAAATAGAGTGACCTGTGCCTGTCCCAAGACCTAGAGCTAGTCTCTCATTGGTTCCCCCTCTTCCCGTTCATCCTCAGGACAAATTGCAACCTGTACGGAACAGGAGGTTAAAGGTGCTGATTCTCCAAGATGGGAGATTCCTAGGAAAGCGGCTGGAATGGCGAACCCGAGCACAAGGAGATGAGAAATGAGGTTCGTTTCAGAAACCTTTCCCGATCACACGGTGCACCATCTTCTGGGTTTCTCATGCATGTTTTCGATGTAGGAAGGTGCCCTTGAACCTGGAGATTTGGGACCCACGGGATGGGTACCAAGCAGTATTGCTTTAAAGGGTCTGCGTTTGCTCACCCAACCTCACCAAAACTCTCAGCCCCAAGAGTGTCCACCCTTATGTCTCAATCAGCTGTGGGTCTAGATATGGTCAACCCAGGTGGCATCACAGCCCTTGAACGAATTTTGTAAGAATTTCTCTCTCTTTCACTGCCTTTGTTTCACGGGTTTTTAAAAGTACTTGATTTTTATAATGGGGTTTAGCTGCTTTTCAGTGCTGTGTTTATGACGCTTTACCCCCACGTGACTCACATACAGAGAGATTTCAATACATAGGTTTTAAGATTCTTACTAGTCAGATATATTCTTGGGCGGTGAATAGGGGGTGTTGAGTCCCGTTCACTGAGCAAGGAGTACGTCTTGTCTATTACATATTGGGTTTATGGAACGGTATCTGAGCTAATCTGAAACCCTGGTTTTATGCATCACCCCACCTCACCTTTCCTGTTAAGCAGCCATAGTGTGTTTTCTAAACGTGTGACTCTCTTCTGTTTTGTAATTCAGTTCAAGTGTAGCGGTTTTTACATTCCCTCTATAAGTGATATCTTATGATAAGTGTCTTTTTCTGTGTGACTTATTTCACGTAGAATCGTCATACCTAAATCCACTCATCATGCTGCACCGAGCCTTATGGCGTTGATTTCATGGCTGAGTGATATTCCATTGTACATAAGGACCACAACTTATTTATCCATTTTTCTCTTTCCTGGGATATTTAAGGTGTAACGAAGTGGAGGTTCTTGTCAACAGAGCAGCCCTAAACATTGGGGTGCCTGTGTCTTGCTGATTTTTAGTTATCCCAATTTATACGCCCATGAGTGGAAGTGCCCTATGCTCTCTAAGCTGAGTTTTTTAGATGTTTCAAGACACACCGTACACCTCTCCAGAGTGGCTGTTGGCAATTTACATCCCGCCCATCAGCGTAGCAAGGCTTCCATTTCTCCATGGCCTGTCCTGCATTTCTGGTTTTGACACTTTAACAGCATTGCCCTTTTGACCGATGGGAAGCGAGACTTCTTTGTAGCGCTGATTTGCCTTTCCAGGTTGCTTGGTTGGCCAAAAAGGGCGTATGCGTTTTTTCCTGAATATATTCAGGAAAAAACGCATACGCCCTTTTTGGCCATGGGCATCATTGTGGAGGTTTTGCCGCTTTTCCTGTGCTTTAAAGGCGATTCGAATCTCCCTCCTGAAATCTGTTTCCTGCAATTCTGCCTTGCTTTCAAATCCTCTTCGTTGCCTTCCCTCAATATATTTGTGGACGAGAGTTATCATTTATAACTCTGCAGGTTTGTGAATTGCAGTGCCCCTGAGCTCCATTTTTCAACTCGCTTTCTTGGGAGCTGGCCGCAAAAGCGCAGGATTGCTTCAGGCCCTATTCTGCTTCCGGGCGACAGGCAGAGCCTGTGGTTAATTCTTCTTTCTGATGGGAAAATAGAGTGACCTGTGCCTGTCCCAAGACCTAGAGCTAGTCTCTCATTGGTTCCCCCTCTTCCCGTTCATCCTCAGGACAAATTGCAACCTGTACGGAACAGGAGGTTAAAGGTGTTGATTCTCCAAGGAGGGAGATTGCTAGGAAAGCGGCTGGAATGGCGAACCCGAGCACAAGGAGATGAGAAATGAGGTGCGTTTTAGAAACCTTTCCCGATCACACGGTGTACCATCTTCTGGGATTCTCATGCATGTTTTCGATGTAGGAAGGTGCCCTTGAACCTGGAGATTTGGGACCCATGGGATGGGTACCACGCAGTATTACTTTCAAGGGTCTGCGTTTGCTCACCCAACCTCACCAAACCTCTCAACCCCAAAAGTGTCCACCCTTATGTCTCAATCAGCTGTGTGTCTAGATATGGTAAATCCAGGTGGCATCACAGCCTCTGAACGAATTTTGTAAGAATTTCTCTCTCTTTCACTGTCTTTGCTTCATGGGTTTTTAAAAGTAATTGATTTTTATAATGGGGTTTAGCTGCTTTTCAGTGCTGTGTGTATGCCGCTTTACACCCACTTGCCTCACTTACAGAGAGATTTCAATACATAGGTTTTAAGATTCTTACTAGTTAGATATATTCTTGGGCGGTGAATAGGGGGTGTTGAGTCCCGTTCACTGAGCAAGGAGTAGGTCTTGTCTATTACATATTGGGTTTATGGAACGGTATCTGAGCTAATTTGAGATCCTGGTTTTATGCATCACCCCACCTCACCTTTCCCGTTAAGCAGCCATAGTGTGTTTTCTAAACTTGTGACTCTCTTCTGTTTTGTAATTCAGTTCAAGTGTAGCGGTTTTTACATTCCTTCTATAAGTGATATCTTATGATAAGTGTCTTTTTCTGTGTGACTTATTTCACGTAGAATCGTCGTACCTAAATCCACTCATCATGCTGCACCGAGCCTTATGACGTTGATTTCATGGCTGAGTGATAATCCATTGTACATAAGGACCACAACTTCTTTATCCATTTTTCTCTTTCCTGGGATATTTAAGGTGTAACGAAGTGGAGTTTCTTGTCAACCGAGCAGCCCTAAACTTTGGGGTGCCTGTGTCTTTCTGATTTTCAGTTTTCCCAATTTATATACCCATGAGTGGAAGTGCCCTATGCTCTCTAAGCTGAGTTTTCTAGATGTTTCAAGACACACCGTACACCTCTCCAGAGTGGCTGTTGGCAATTTACATCCCGCCCATCAGCGTAGCAAGGCTCCCGTTTCTCCATGGCCTGTCCTGCATTGCTGGTTTTGACACTTTATTCAGCATGGCCCTTTTGACCGATGGGAAGCGAGACTTCTTTGTAGCGCTGATTTGCCTTTCCAGGTTGCTTGGTTGGCCAAAAAGGGCGTATGCGTTTTTTCCTGAATATATTCAGGAAAAAACGCATACGCCCTTTTTGGTCAAGGGCATCATTGTCGAGGTTTTGCCGCTTTTCCTATGCTTTAAAGGCGATTCGAATCTCCCTCCTGAAACCTGTTTCCTGCAATTCTGCCTTGCTTTCAAATCCTCTTCGTTGCCTTCCCTCAATATATTTGTGGACGAGAGTTATCATTTATAACTCTGCAGGTTTGTGAATTGCAGTGCCCCTGAGCTCCATTTTTCAACTCGCTTTCTTGGGAGCTGGCCGCAAAAGCGCAGGATTGCTTCAGGCCCTATTCTGCTTCCGGGCGGCAGGCAGAGCCTGTGGTAAATTCTTCTTTCTGATGGGAAAATAGAGTGACCTGTGCCTGTCCCAAGACCTAGAGCTAGTCTCTCATTGGTTCCCCCTCTTCCCGTTCATCCTCAGGACAAATTGCAACCTGTACGGAACAGGAGGTTAAAGGTGCTGATTCTCCAAGGAGGGAGATTGCTAGGAAAGCGGCTGGAATGGCGAACCCGAGCACAAGGAGATGAGAAATGAGGTGCGTTTTAGAAACCTTTCCCGATCACACGGTGTACCATCTTCTGGGATTCTCATGCATGTTTTCGATGTAGGAAGGTGCCCTTGAACCTGGAGATTTGGGAACCATGGGATGGGTACCACGCAGTATTACTTTCAAGGGTCTGCGTTTGCTCACCCAACCTCACCAAACCTCTCAACCCCAAAAGTGTCCACCCTTATGTCTCAATCAGCTGTGTGTCTAGATATGGTCAATCCAGGTGGCATCACAGCCTCTGAACGAATTTTGTAAGAATTTCTCTCTCTTTCACTGTGTTTGCTTCACGGGTTTTAAAAAGTAATTGATTTTTATAATGGGGTTTAGCTGCTTTTCAGAGCTGTGTGTATGCCGCTTTACACCCACTTGCCTCACTTACAGAGAGATTTCAATACATAGGTTTTAAGATTCTTACTAGTCAGATATATTCTTGGGCGGTGAATAGGGGGTGTTGAGTCCCGTTCACTGAGCAAGGAGTAGGTCTTGTCTATTACATATTGGGTTTATGGAACGGTATCTGAGCTAATTTGAGACCCTGGTTTTATGCATCACCCCAACTCACCTTTCCCGTTAAGCAGCCATAGTGTGTTTTCTAAACTTGTGACACTCTTCTGTTTTGTAATTCAGTTCAAGTGTAGCGGTTTTTACATTCCCTCTATAAGTGATATCTTATGATAAGTCTCTTTTTCTGTGTGACTTATTTCACGTAGAATCGTCGTACCTAAATCCACTCATCATGCTGCACCGAGACTTATGACGTTGATTTCATGGCTGAGTGATATTCCATTGTACATAAGGACCACAACTTATTTATCCATTTTTCTCTGTCCTGGGATATTTAAGGTGTAACGAAGTGGAGGTTCTTGTCAACAGAGCAGCCGTAAACATTGGGGTGCCTGTGTCTTGCTGATTTTTAGTGTTCCCAGTTTATACGCCCATGAGTGGAAGTGCCCTATGCTCTCTAAGCTGAGTTTTTTAGATGTTTCAAGACACACCGTACACCTCTCCAGAGTGGCTGTTGGCAATTTACATCCCGCCCATCAGCGTAGCAAGGCTCCCATTTCTCCATGGCCTGTCCTGCATTTCTGGTTTTCACACTTTAACAGCATGGCCCTTTTGACCGATGGGAAGCGATACTTCTTTGTAGCGCTGATTTGCCTTTCCAGGTTGCTTGGTCGGCCAAAAAGGGCGTATGCGTTTTTTCCTGAATATATTCAGGAAAAAACGCATACGCCCTTTTTGGCCATGGGCATCATTGTGGAGGTTTTGCCGCTTTTCCTGTGCTTTAAAGGCGATTCGAATCTCCCTCCTGAAATCTGTTTCCTGCAATTCTGCCTTGCTTTCAAATCCTCTTCGTTGCCTTCCCTCAATATATTTGTGGACGAGAGTTATCATTTATAACTCTGCAGGTTTGTGAATTGCAGTGCCCCTGAGCTCCATTTTTCAACTCGCTTTCTTGGGCGCTGGCCTCAAAAGCGCAGGATTGCTTCAGGCCCTATTCTGCTTCCGGGCGGCAGGCTGAGACTGTGGTTAATTCTTCTTTCTGATGGGAAAATAGAGTGACCTGTGCCTGTCCCAAGACCTAGAGCTAGTCTCTCATTGGTTCCCCCTCTTCCCGTTCATCCTCAGGACAAATTGCAACCTGTACGGAACAGGAGGTTAAAGGTGCTGATTCTCCAAGGAGGGAGATTGCAAGGAAAGCGGCTGGAATGGCGAACCCGAGCACAAGGAGGTGAGAAATAAGGTGCGTTTTAGAAACCTTTCGCGATCAAACGGTCTACCATCTTCTGGGTTTCTCATGCTTGTTTTTGATGTAGGAAGGTGCCCTTGAACCTGGAGATTTGGGCCCCATGGAATGGGTACCACGCAGTATTACTTTCAAGGGTCTGCGTTTGCTCACCCAACCTCACCAAACCTCTCAGCCCCAAAAGTGTCCACCCTTATGTCTCAATCAGCTGTGTGTCTAGATATGGTCAATCCAGGTGGCATCACAGCCTCTGAACGAATTTTGTAAGAATTTCTCTCTCTTTCACTGTCTTTGTTTCACGGGTTTTTAAACGTAATTGATTTTTATAATGGGGTTTAGCTGCTTTTCAGAGCTGTGTGTATGCCGCTTTACACCCTCTTGCCTCACTTACAGAGAGATTTCAATACATAGGTTTTAAGATTCTTACTAGTCAGATATATTCTTGGGCGGTGAATAGGTGGTGTTGAGTCCCGTTCACTGAGCAAGGAGTAGGTCTTGTCTATTACATATTGGATTTATGGAACGGTATCTGAGCTAATTTGAAACCCTGGTTTTATGCATCACCCCACCTCACCTTTCCCGTTAAGCAGCCATAGTGTGTTTTCTAAACTTGTGACTCTCTTCTGTTTTGTAATACAGTTCAAGTGTAGCGGTTTTTACATTCACTCTATAAGTGATATCTTATGATAAGTGTCATTTTCTGTGTGACTTATTTCACGTAGAATCGTCGTACCTAAATCCACTCATCATGCTGCACCGAGCCTTATGACGTTGATTTCATGGCTGAGTGATATTCCATTGTACATAAGGACCACAACTTCTTTATCAATTTTTCTCTTTCCTGGGATATTTAAGGTGTAACGAAGTGGAGTTTCTTGTCAACAGAGCAGCCCTAAACTTTGGGGTGCCTGTGTCTTGCTGATTTTTAGTTTTCCCAATTTATATGCCCATGAGTGGAAGTGCCCTATGCTCTCTAAGCTGAGTGTTCTAGATGTTTCAAGACACACCGTACACCTCTCCAGAGTGGCTGTTGGCAATTTACATCCCGCCCATCAGCGTAGCAAGGCTCCCGTTTCTCCATGGCCTGTCCTGCATTGCTGGTTTTGACACTTTATTCAGCATGGCCCTTTTGACCGATGGGAAGCGAGACTTCTTTGTAGCGCTGATTTGCCTTTCCAGGTTGCTTGGTTGGCCAAAAAGGGCGTATGCGTTTTTTCCTGAATATATTCAGGAAATAACGCATACGCCCTTTTTGACCAAGGGCATCATTGTCGAGGTTTTGCCGCTTTTCCTGTGCTTTAAAGGCGATTCGAATCTCCCTCCTGAAACCTGTTTCCTGCAATTCTGCCTTGCTTTCAAATCCTCTTCGTTGCCTTCCCTCAGTATATTTGTGGACGAGAGTTATCATTTATAACTCTGCAGGTTTGTGAATTGCAGTGCCCCTGAGCTCCATTTTTCAACTCGCTTCCTTGGGAGCTGGCCGCAAAAGCGCAGGATTGCTTCAGGCCCTATTTTGGTTCCGGGCGGCAGGCTGAGCCTGTGGTTAATTCTTCATCCTGACGGGAAAATAGAGTGAGCTGTTCCTGTCCCAAGACATAGAGCTAGTCTCTCATTGGTTCCCCCTCTTCCCGTTCCTCCTCAGGACATATTGCAACCTGTACGGAACAGGAGGTTAAAGGTGCTGATTCTCCAAGGAGGGAGATTGCTAGGAAAGCGGCTGGAACGGCGAACCCGAGCACAAGGAGATGAGAAATGAGGTGTGATTTAGAAACCTTTCTCGATCACACGGTGTATCATCTTCTGGGTTTCTCATGCATGTTTTCGATGTAGGAAGATGCCCTTGAACCTGGAGATTTGGGACCCATGGGATGGGTACCACGCAGTATTACTTTAAAGGGTCTGCGTTTGCTCACCCAACCTCACCAAACCTCTCAGCCCCAAAAGTGTCCACCCTTATGTCTCAATCAGCTGTGGGTCTAGATATGGTCAATCCAGGTGGCATCACAGCCCCTGAACGAATTTTGTAACAATTTCTCTCTCTTTCACTGTCTTTACTTCACGGGTTTTTAAAAGTAATTGATTTTTATAATGGGGTTTAGCTGCTTTTCACTGCTGTGTTTATGCCGCTTTACACCCACTTGAGTCACTTACAGAGAGATATCAACACATAGGTTTTAAGATTATTACTAGTCAGATATATTCTTGGGCGGTGTATAGGGGATGTTGAGTCCCGTTCACTGAGCAAGGAGTAGGTCTTGTCTATTACATATTGGGTTTATGGAACGGTATCTGAGCTAATTTGAAACCCTTGTTTTATGCATCACCCCACCTCACCTTTCCCGTTAAGCAGCCATAGTGTGTTTCCTAAACGTGTGACTCTCTTCTGTTTTGTAATTCAGTTCATGTGTAGCGGTTTTTACATTCCCTCTATAAGTGATATCTTATGATAAGTGTCTTTTTCTGTATGACTTATTTCACGTAGAAACGTCGTACCTAAATCCACTCATCATGCTGCTAGGAGAATTATGACGTAGATTTCATGGATGAGTGATATTCCATTGTACATAAGGACCACAACTTCTTTATCCATTTTTCTCTTTCCTGGGATATTTAAGGTGTAACGAAGTGGAGGTTTTTGTCAACAGAGCAGCCCTAAACTTTGGGGTGCCTGTGTCTTGCTGATTTTTAGTGTTCCCAGTTTATACGCCCATGAGTGGAAGTGCCCTATGCTCTCTAAGCTGAGTTTTTTAGATGTTTCAAGACACACCGTACACCTCTCCAGAGTGGCTGTTTGCAATTTACATCTCGCCCATCAGCGTAGCAAGGCTCCCGTTTCTCCATGGCCTGTCCTGCATTTCTGGTTTTGACACTTTATTCAGCATGGCCCTTTTGACCGATGGGAAGCGAGACTTCTTTGTGGCGCTGATTTGCCTTTCCAGGTTGCTTGGTTGGCCAAAAAGGGCGTATGCGTTTTTTCCTGAATATATTCAGGAAAAAACGCATACGCCCTTTTTGGCCCAGGGCATCATTGTCGAGGTTTTGCCGCTTTTCCTGTGCTTTAAAGGCGATTCGAATCTCCCTCCTGAAATCTGTTTCCTGCAATTCTGCCTTGCTTTCAAATCCTCTTCGTTGCCTTCCCTCAATATATTTGTGGACGAGAGTTATCATTTATAACTCTGCAGGTTTGTGAATCGCAGTGCCCCTGAGCTCCATTTTTCAACTCGCTTTCTTGGGAGCTGGCCGCAAAAGTGCAGGATTGCTTCAGGCCCTATTCTGCTTCCGGGTGGCAGGCTGAGCCTGTGGTTAATTGTTCTTCCTGATGGGAAAATAGAGTGACCTGTGCCTGTCCCAAGACCTAGAGCTAGTCTCTCATTGGTTCCCCCTCTTCCCTTTCATCCTCAGGACAAATTGCAACCTGTACGGAACAGGAGGTTAAAGGTGCTGATTCTCCAAGGAGGGAGATTGCTAGGAAAGCGGCTGGAATGGCGAACCCGAGAACAAGGAGATGAGAAATGAGGTGCGTTTTAGAAACCTTTCCCGATCACACGGTGTACCATTTTTTGGGTTTCTCATGCATGTTTTCGATGTAGGAAGATGCCCTTGAACCTGGAGATTTGGGACCCATGGGATGGGTACCACGCAGTATTACTTTAAAGGGTCTGCATTTGCTCACCCAACCTCAGCAAACCTCTCAGCCCCAAGAGTGTCCACCCTTATGTCTCAATCAGCTGTGGGTCTAGATATGGTCAACCCAGGTGGCATCACAGCCTCTGAACGAATTTTGTAAGAATTTCTCTCTCTTTCACTGTCTTTGTTTCACGGGTTTTTAAAAGTAATTGATTTTTATAATGGGGTTTAGCTGCTTTTCAGTGCTGTGTTTATGATGCTTTACACGCACTTGACTCACTTACAGAGAGATTTCAATACATAGGTTTTAAGATTGTTACTTGTCAGATATATTCTTGGTCGGTGAATAGGGGGTGTTGGGTCCCGTTCACTGAGTAAGGAGTAGGTCTTGTCTATTACATATTGGGTTTATGGAACGCTATCTGAGCTAATTTGTAACCCTGGTTTTATGCATCACCCCACCTCACCTTTCCCGTTAAGCAGCCATAGTGTGTTTTCTAAACGTGTGACTCTCTTCTGTTTTGTAATTCACTTCAATTGTAGTGGTTTTTACTTACCCTCTATAAGTGATATCTTATGAAAAGTTTTTTTTTTTTTCTGTGTGACTTATTTCACCTAGAATCGTCATACCTAAATCCACTCATCATGCTGCTTCGAGCCTTATGACGTAGATTTCGTGGCTGAGTGATATTCCATTGTACATAAGGACCACAACTTCTTTATCCATTTTTCTCTTTCCTGGGATATTTAAGGTGTAACGAAGTGGAGTTTCTTGTCAACCGAGCAGCCCTAAACTTTGGGGTGCCTGTGTCTTGCTGATTTTCAGTTTTCCCAATTTATATACCCATGAGTGGAAGTGCCCTATGCTCTATAAGCTGAGTTTTCTAGATGTTTCAAGACACACCGTACACCTCTCCAGAGTGGCTGTTGGCAATTTACATCCCGCCCATCAGCGTAGCAAGGCTCCCGTTTCTCCATGGCCTGTCCTGCATTGCTGGTTTTGACACTTTATTCAGCATGGCCCTTTTGACCGATGGGAAGCGAGACTTCTTTGTAGCGCTGATTTGCCTTTCCAGGTTGCTTGGTTGGCCAAAAAGGGCGTATGCGTTTTTTCCTGAATATATTCAGGAAATAACGCATACGCCCTTTTTGACCAAGGGCATCATTGTCGAGGTTTTGCCGCTTTTCCTGTGCTTTAAAGGCGATTCGAATCTCCCTCCTGAAACCTGTTTCCTGCAATTCTGCCTTGCTTTCAAATCCTCTTCGTTGCCTTCCCTCAGTATATTTGTGGACGAGAGTTATCATTTATAACTCTGCAGGTTTGTGAATTGCAGTGCCCCTGAGCTCCATTTTTCAACTCGCTTCCTTGGGAGCTGGCCGCAAAAGCGCAGGATTGCTTCAGGCCCTATTTTGGTTCCGGGCGGCAGGCTGAGCCTGTGGTTAATTCTTCCTCCTGACGGGAAAATAGAGTGAGCTGTTCCTGTCCCAAGACATAGAGCTAGTCTCTCATTGGTTCCCCCTCTTCCCGTTCCTCCTCAGGACATATTGCAACCTGTACGGAACAGGAGGTTAAAGGTGCTGATTCTCCAAGGAGGGAGATTGCTAGGAAAGCGGCTGGAACGGCGAACCCGAGCACAAGGAGATGAGAAATGAGGTGTGATTTAGAAACCTTTCTCGATCACACGGTGTATCATCTTCTGGGTTTCTCATGCATGTTTTCGATGTAGGAAGATGCCCTTGAACCTGGAGATTTGGGACCCATGGGATGGGTACCACGCAGTATTACTTTAAAGGGTCTGCGTTTGCTCACCCAACCTCACCAAACCTCTCAGCCCCAAAAGTGTCCACCCTTATGTCTCAATCAGCTGTGGGTCTAGATATGGTCAATCCAGGTGGCATCACAGCCCCTGAACGAATTTTGTAACAATTTCTCTCTCTTTCACTGTCTTTACTTCACGGGTTTTTAAAAGTAATTGATTTTTATAATGGGGTTTAGCTGCTTTTCACTGCTGTGTTTATGCCGCTTTACACCCACTTGAGTCACTTACAGAGAGATATCAACACATAGGTTTTAAGATTATTACTAGTCAGATATATTCTTGGGCGGTGTATAGGGGATGTTGAGTCTCGTTCACTGAGCAAGGAGTAGGTCTTGTCTATTACATATTGGGTTTATGGAACGGTATCTGAGCTAATTTGAAACCCTTGTTTTATGCATCACCCCACCTCACCTTTCCCGTTAAGCAGCCATAGTGTGTTTCCTAAACGTGTGACTCTCTTCTGTTTTGTAATTCAGTTCATGTGTAGCGGTTTTTACATTCCCTCTATAAGTGATATCTTATGATAAGTGTCTTTTTCTGTATGACTTATTTCACGTAGAAACGTCGTACCTAAATCCACTCATCATGCTGCTAGGAGAATTATGACGTAGATTTCATGGATGAGTGATATTCCATTGTACATAAGGACCACAACTTCTTTATCCATTTTTCTCTTTCCTGGGATATTTAAGGTGTAACGAAGTGGAGGTTTTTGTCAACAGAGCAGCCCTAAACTTTGGGGTGCCTGTGTCTTGCTGATTTTTAGTGTTCCCAGTTTATACGCCCATGAGTGGAAGTGCCCTATGCTCTCTAAGCTGAGTTTTTTAGATGTTTCAAGACACACCGTACACCTCTCCAGAGTGGCTGTTGGCAATTTACATCTCGCCCATCAGCGTAGCAAGGCTCCCGTTTCTCCATGGCCTGTCCTGCATTTCTGGTTTTGACACTTTATTCAGCATGGCCCTTTTGACCGATGGGAAGCGAGACTTCTTTGTGGCGCTGATTTGCCTTTCCAGGTTGCTTGGTTGGCCAAAAAGGGCGTATGCGTTTTTTCCTGAATATATTCAGGAAAAAACGCATACGCCCTTTTTGGCCCAGGGCATCATTGTCGAGGTTTTGCCGCTTTTCCTGTGCTTTAAAGGCGATTCGAATCTCCCTCCTGAAATCTGTTTCCTGCAATTCTGCCTTGCTTTCAAATCCTCTTCGTTGCCTTCCCTCAATATATTTGTGGACGAGAGTTATCATTTATAACTCTGCAGGTTTGTGAATCGCAGTGCCCCTGAGCTCCATTTTTCAACTCGCTTTCTTGGGAGCTGGCCGCAAAAGTGCAGGATTGCTTCAGGCCCTATTCTGCTTCCGGGTGGCAGGCTGAGCCTGTGGTTAATTGTTCTTCCTGATGGGAAAATAGAGTGACCTGTGCCTGTCCCAAGACCTAGAGCTAGTCTCTCATTGGTTCCCCCTCTTCCCTTTCATCCTCAGGACAAATTGCAACCTGTACGGAACAGGAGGTTAAAGGTGCTGATTCTCCAAGGAGGGAGATTGCTAGGAAAGCGGCTGGAATGGCGAACCCGAGAACAAGGAGATGAGAAATGAGGTGCGTTTTAGAAACCTTTCCCGATCACACGGTGTACCATTTTTTGGGTTTCTCATGCATGTTTTCGATGAAGGAAGATGCCCTTGAACCTGGAGATTTGGGACCCATGGGATGGGTACCACGCAGTATTACTTTAAAGGGTCTGCGTTTGCTCACCCAACCTCACCAAACCTCTCAGCCCCAAAAGTGTCCACCCTTATGTCTCAATCAGCTGTGGGTCTAGATATGGTCAATCCAGGTGGCATCACAGCCCCTGAACGAATTTTGTAACAATTTCTCTCTCTTTCACTGTCTTTACTTCACGGGTTTTTAAAAGTAATTGATTTTTATAATGGGGTTTAGCTGCTTTTCACTGCTGTGTTTATGCCGCTTTACACCCACTTGAGTCACTTACAGAGAGATATCAACACATAGGTTTTAAGATTATTACTAGTCAGATATATTCTTGGGCGGTGTATAGGGGATGTTGAGTCTCGTTCACTGAGCAAGGAGTAGGTCTTGTCTATTACATATTGGGTTTATGGAACGGTATCTGAGCTAATTTGAAACCCCGGTTTTATGCATCACCCCACCTCACCTTTCCCGTTAAGCAGCCATAGTGTGTTTCCTAAACGTGTGACTCTCTTCTGTTTTGTAATTCAGTTCATGTGTAGCGGTTTTTACATTCCCTCTATAAGTGATATCTTATGATAAGTGTCTTTTTCTGTATGACTTATTTCACGTAGAAACGTCGTACCTAAATCCACTCATCATGCTGCTAGGAGAATTATGACGTAGATTTCATGGATGAGTGATATTCCATTGTACATAAGGACCACAACTTCTTTATCCATTTTTCTCTTTCCTGGGATATTTAAGGTGTAACGAAGTGGAGGTTTTTGTCAACAGAGCAGCCCTAAACTTTGGGGTGCCTGTGTCTTGCTGATTTTTAGTGTTCCCAGTTTATACGCCCATGAGTGGAAGTGCCCTATGCTCTCTAAGCTGAGTTTTTTAGATGTTTCAAGACACACCGTACACCTCTCCAGAGTGGCTGTTGGCAATTTACATCTCGCCCATCAGCGTAGCAAGGCTCCCGTTTCTCCATGGCCTGTCCTGCATTTCTGGTTTTGACACTTTATTCAGCATGGCCCTTTTGACCGATGGGAAGCGAGACTTCTTTGTGGCGCTGATTTGCCTTTCCAGGTTGCTTGGTTGGCCAAAAAGGGCGTATGCGTTTTTTCCTGAATATATTCAGGAAAAAACGCATACGCCCTTTTTGGCCCAGGGCATCATTGTCGAGGTTTTGCCGCTTTTCCTGTGCTTTAAAGGCGATTCGAATCTCCCTCCTGAAATCTGTTTCCTGCAATTCTGCCTTGCTTTCAAATCCTCTTCGTTGCCTTCCCTCAATATATTTGTGGACGAGAGTTATCATTTATAACTCTGCAGGTTTGTGAATCGCAGTGCCCCTGAGCTCCATTTTTCAACTCGCTTTCTTGGGAGCTGGCCGCAAAAGTGCAGGATTGCTTCAGGCCCTATTCTGCTTCCGGGTGGCAGGCTGAGCCTGTGGTTAATTGTTCTTCCTGATGGGAAAATAGAGTGACCTGTGCCTGTCCCAAGACCTAGAGCTAGTCTCTCATTGGTTCCCCCTCTTCCCTTTCATCCTCAGGACAAATTGCAACCTGTACGGAACAGGAGGTTAAAGGTGCTGATTCTCCAAGGAGGGAGATTGCTAGGAAAGCGGCTGGAATGGCGAACCCGAGAACAAGGAGATGAGAAATGAGGTGCGTTTTAGAAACCTTTCCCGATCACACGGTGTACCATTTTTTGGGTTTCTCATGCATGTTTTCGATGTAGGAAGATGCCCTTGAACCTGGAGATTTGGGACCCATGGGATGGGTACCACGCAGTATTACTTTAAAGGGTCTGCATTTGCTCACCCAACCTCAGCAAACCTCTCAGCCCCAAGAGTGTCCACCCTTATGTCTCAATCAGCTGTGGGTCTAGATATGGTCAACCCAGGTGGCATCACAGCCTCTGAACGAATTTTGTAAGAATTTCTCTCTCTTTCACTGTCTTTGTTTCACGGGTTTTTAAAAGTAATTGATTTTTATAATGGGGTTTAGCTGCTTTTCAGTGCTGTGTTTATGATGCTTTACACGCACTTGACTCACTTACAGAGAGATTTCAATACATAGGTTTTAAGATTGTTACTTGTCAGATATATTCTTGGTCGGTGAATAGGGGGTGTTGGGTCCCGTTCACTGAGTAAGGAGTAGGTCTTGTCTATTACATATTGGGTTTATGGAACGCTATCTGAGCTAATTTGTAACCCTGGTTTTATGCATCACCCCACCTCACCTTTCCCGTTAAGCAGCCATAGTGTGTTTTCTAAACGTGTGACTCTCTTCTGTTTTGTAATTCACTTCAAGTGTAGTGGTTTTTACTTACCCTCTATAAGTGATATCTTATGAAAAGTTTTTTTTTTTTCTGTGTGACTTATTTCACCTAGAATCGTCATACCTAAATCCACTCATCATGCTGCTTCGAGCCTTATGACGTAGATTTCGTGGCTGAGTGATATTCCATTGTACATAAGGACCACAACTTCTTTATCCATTTTTCTCTTTCCTGGGATATTTAAGGTGTAACGAAGTGGAGTTTCTTGTCAACCGAGCAGCCCTAAACTTTGGGGTGCCTGTGTCTTGCTGATTTTCAGTTTTCCCAATTTATATACCCATGAGTGGAAGTGCCCTATGCTCTATAAGCTGAGTTTTCTAGATGTTTCAAGACACACCGTACACCTCTCCAGAGTGGCTGTTGGCAATTTACATCACGCCCATCAGCGTAGCAAGGCTCCCGTTTCTCCATGGCCTGTCCTGCATTGCTGGTTTTGACACTTTATTCAGCATGGCCCTTTTGACCGATGGGAAGCGAGACTTCTTTGTAGCGCTGATTTGCCTTTCCAGGTTGCTTGGTTGGCCAAAAAGGGCGTATGCGTTTTTTCCTGAATATATTCAGGAAAAAACGCATACGTCCTTTTTGGCCAAGGGCATCATTGTCGAGGTTTTGCCGCTTTTCCTATGCTTTAAAGGCGATTCGAATCTCACTCCTGAAATCTGTTTCCCGCAATTCTGCCTTGCTTTCAAATCCTCTTCGTTGCCTTCCCTCAATATATTTGTGGACGAGAGTTATCATTTATAACTCTGCAGGTTTGTGAATTGCAGTGCCCCTGAGCTCCATTTTTCAACTCGCTTTCTTGGGAGCTGGCCGCAAAAGCGCAGGATTGCTTCAGGCCCTATTTTGCTTCCGGGCGGCAGGCAGAGCCTGTGGTAAATTCTTCTTTCTGATGGGAAAATAGAGTGACCTGTGCCTGTCCCAAGACCTAGAGCTAGTCTCTCATTGGTTCCCCCTCTTCCCGTTCATCCTCAGGACAAATTGCAACCTGTACGGAACAGGAGGTTAAAGGTGCTGATTCTCCAAGGAGGGAGATTGCTAGGAAAGCGGCTGGAATGGCGAACCCGAGCACAAGGAGATGAGAAATGAGGTGCGTTTTAGAAACCTTTCCCGATCACACGGTGTACCATCTTCTGGGATTCTCATGCATGTTTTCGATGTAGGAAGGTGCCCTTGAACCTGGAGATTTGGGAACCATGGGATGGGTACCACGCAGTATTACTTTCAAGGGTCTGCGTTTGCTCACCCAACCTCACCAAACCTCTCAACCCCAAAAGTGTCCACCCTTATGTCTCAATCAGCTGTGTGTCTAGATATGGTCAATCCAGGTGGCATCACAGCCTCTGAACGAATTTTGTAAGAATTTCTCTCTCTTTCACTGTCTTTGCTTCACGGGTTTTTAAAAGTAATTGATTTTTATAATGGGGTTTAGCTGCTTTTCAGAGCTGTGTGTATGCCGCTTTACACCCACTTGCCTCACTTACAGAGAGATTTCAATACATAGGTTTTAAGATTCTTACTAGTCAGATATATTCTTGGGCGGTGAATAGGGGGTGTTGAGTCCCGTTCACTGAGCAAGGAGTAGGTCTTGTCTATTACATATTGGGTTTATGGAACGGTATCTGAGCTAATTTGAGACCCTGGTTTTATGCATCACCCCAACTCACCTTTCCCGTTAAGCAGCCATAGTGTGTTTTCTAAACTTGTGACACTCTTCTGTTTTGTAATTCAGTTCAAGTGTAGCGGTTTTTACATTCCCTCTATAAGTGATATCTTATGATAAGTCTCTTTTTCTGTGTGACTTATTTCACGTAGAATCGTCGTACCTAAATCCACTCATCATGCTGCACCGAGACTTATGACGTTGATTTCATGGCTGAGTGATATTCCATTGTACATAAGGACCACAACTTATTTATCCATTTTTCTCTGTCCTGGGATATTTAAGGTGTAACGAAGTGGAGGTTCTTGTCAACAGAGCAGCCGTAAACATTGGGGTGCCTGTGTCTTGCTGATTTTTAGTGTTCCCAGTTTATACGCCCATGAGTGGAAGTGCCCTATGCTCTCTAAGCTGAGTTTTTTAGATGTTTCAAGACACACCGTACACCTCTCCAGAGTGGCTGTTGGCAATTTACATCCCGCCCATCAGCGTAGCAAGGCTCCCATTTCTCCATGGCCTGTCCTGCATTTCTGGTTTTCACACTTTAACAGCATGGCCCTTTTGACCGATGGGAAGCGAGACTTCTTTGTAGCGCTGATTTGCCTTTCCAGGTTGCTTGGTCGGCCAAAAAGGGCGTATGCGTTTTTTCCTGAATATATTCAGGAAAAAACGCATACGCCCTTTTTGGCCATGGGCATCATTGTGGAGGTTTTGCCGCTTTTCCTGTGCTTTAAAGGCGATTCGAATCTCCCTCCTGAAATCTGTTTCCTGCAATTCTGCCTTGCTTTCAAATCCTCTTCGTTGCCTTCCCTCAATATATTTGTGGACGAGAGTTATCATTTATAACTCTGCAGGTTTGTGAATTGCAGTGCCCCTGAGCTCCATTTTTCAACTCGCTTTCTTGGGCGCTGGCCTCAAAAGCGCAGGATTGCTTCAGGCCCTATTCTGCTTCCGGGCGGCAGGCTGAGACTGTGGTTAATTCTTCTTTCTGATGGGAAAATAGAGTGACCTGTGCCTGTCCCAAGACCTAGAGCTAGTCTCTCATGGGTTCCCCCTCTTCCCGTTCATCCTCAGGACAAATTGCAACCTGTACGGAACAGGAGGTTAAAGGTGCTGATTCTCCAAGGAGGGAGATTGCAAGGAAAGCGGCTGGAATGGCGAACCCGAGCACAAGGAGGTGAGAAATAAGGTGCGTTTTAGAAACCTTTCGCGATCAAACGGTCTACCATCTTCTGGGTTTCTCATGCATGTTTTTGATGTAGGTAGGTGCCCTTGAACCTGGAGATTTGGGCCCCATGGAATGGGTACCACGCAGTATTACTTTCAAGGGTCTGCGTTTGCTCACCCAACCTCACCAAACCTCTCAGCCCCAAAAGTGTCCACCCTTATGTCTCAATCAGCTGTGTGTCTAGATATGGTCAATCCAGGTGGCATCACAGCCTCTGAACGAATTTTGTAAGAATTTCTCTCTCTTTCACTGTCTTTGTTTCACGGGTTTTTAAACGTAATTGATTTTTATAATGGGGTTTAGCTGCTTTTCAGAGCTGTGTGTATGCCGCTTTACACCCACTTGCCTCACTTACAGAGAGATTTCAATACATAGGTTTTAAGATTCTTACTAGTCAGATATATTCTTGGGCGGTGAATAGGTGGTGTTGAGTCCCGTTCACTGAGCAAGGAGTAGGTCTTGTCTATTACATATTGGATTTATGGAACGGTATCTGAGCTAATTTGAAACCCTTGTTTTATGCATCACCCCACCTCACCTTTCCCGTTAAGCAGCCATAGTGTGTTTTCTAAACTTGTGACTCTCTTCTGTTTTGTAATACAGTTCAAGTGTAGCGGTTTTTACATTCACTCTATAAGTGATATCTTATGATAAGTGTCTTTTTCTGTGTGACTTATTTCACGTAGAATTGTCGTACCTAAATCCACTCATCATGCTGCACCGAGCCTTATGACGTTGATTTCATGGCTGGGTGATATTCCATTGTACATAAGGACCACAACTTCTTTATCAATTTTTCTCTTTCCTGGGATATTTAAGGTGTAACGAAGTGGAGTTTCTTGTCAACAGAGCAGCCCTAAACTTTGGGGTGCCTGTGTCTTGCTGATTTTTAGTTTTCCCAATTTATATGCCCATGAGTGGAAGTGCCCTATGCTCTCTAAGCTGAGTGTTCTAGATGTTTCAAGACACACCGTACACCTCTCCAGAGTGGCTGTTGGCAATTTACATCCCGCCCATCAGCGTAGCAGGCTCCCGTTTCTCCATGGCCTGTCCTGCATTTCTGGTTTTGACACTTTATTCAGCATGGCCCTTTTGACCGATGGGAAGCGAGACTTCTTTGTAGCGCTGATTTGCCTTTCCAGGTTGCTTGGTTGGCCAAAAAGGGCGTATGCGTTTTTTCCTGAATATATTCAGGAAATAACGCATACGCCCTTTTTGACCAAGGGCATCATTGTCGAGGTTTTGCCGCTTTTCCTGTGCTTTAAAGGCGATTCGAATCTCCCTCCTGAAACCTGTTTCCTGCAATTCTGCCTTGCTTTCAAATCCTCTTCGTTGCCTTCCCTCAGTATATTTGTGGACGAGAGTTATCATTTATAACTCTGCAGGTTTGTGAATTGCAGTGCCCCTGAGCTCCATTTTTCAACTCGCTTCCTTGGGAGCTGGCCGCAAAAGCGCAGGATTGCTTCAGGCCCTATTTTGGTTCCGGGCGGCAGGCTGAGCCTGTGGTTAATTCTTCCTCCTGACGGGAAAATAGAGTGAGCTGTTCCTGTCCCAAGACATAGAGCTAGTCTCTCATTGGTTCCCCCTCTTCCCGTTCCTCCTCAGGACATATTGCAACCTGTACGGAACAGGAGGTTAAAGGTGCTGATTCTCCAAGGAGGGAGATTGCTAGGAAAGCGGCTGGAACGGCGAACCCGAGCACAAGGAGATGAGAAATGAGGTGTGATTTAGAAACCTTTCTCGATCACACGGTGTATCATCTTCTGGGTTTCTCATGCATGTTTTCGATGTAGGAAGAAGCCCTTGAACCTGGAGATTTGGGACCCATGGGATGGGTACCACGCAGTATTACTTTAAAGGGTCTGCGTTTGCTCACCCAACCTCACCAAACCTCTCAGCCCCAAAAGTGTCCACCCTTATGTCTCAATCAGCTGTGGGTCTAGATATGGTCAATCCAGGTGGCATCACAGCCCCTGAACGAATTTTGTAACAATTTCTCTCTCTTTCACTGTCTTTACTTCACGGGTTTTTAAAAGTAATTGATTTTTATAATGGGGTTTAGCTGCTTTTCACTGCTGTGTTTATGCCGCTTTACACCCACTTGAGTCACTTACAGAGAGATATCAACACATAGGTTTTAAGATTATTACTAGTCAGATATATTCTTGGGCGGTGTATAGGGGATGTTGAGTCTCGTTCACTGAGCAAGGAGTAGGTCTTGTCTATTACATATTGGGTTTATGGAACGGTATCTGAGCTAATTTGAAACCCTTGTTTTATGCATCACCCCACCTCACCTTTCCCGTTAAGCAGCCATAGTGTGTTTCCTAAACGTGTGACTCTCTTCTGTTTTGTAATTCAGTTCATGTGTAGCGGTTTTTACATTCCCTCTATAAGTGATATCTTATGATAAGTGTCTTTTTCTGTATGACTTATTTCACGTAGAAACGTCGTACCTAAATCCACTCATCATGCTGCTAGGAGAATTATGACGTAGATTTCATGGATGAGTGATATTCCATTGTACATAAGGACCACAACTTCTTTATCCATTTTTCTCTTTCCTGGGATATTTAAGGTGTAACGAAGTGGAGGTTTTTGTCAACAGAGCAGCCCTAAACTTTGGGGTGCCTGTGTCTTGCTGATTTTTAATTTTCCCAGTTTATACGCCCATGAGTGGAAGTGCCCTATGCTCTCTAAGCTGAGTTTTTTAGATGTTTCAAGACACACCGTACACCTCTCCAGAGTGGCTGTTGGCAATTTACATCTCGCCCATCAGCGTAGCAAGGCTCCCGTTTCTCCATGGCCTGTCCTGCATTTCTGGTTTTGACACTTTATTCAGCATGGCCCTTTTGACCGATGGGAAGCGAGACTTCTTTGTGGCGCTGATTTGCCTTTCCAGGTTGCTTGGTTGGCCAAAAAGGGCGTATGCGTTTTTTCCTGAATATATTCAGGAAAAAACGCATACGCCCTTTTTGGCCCAGGGCATCATTGTCGAGGTTTTGCCGCTTTTCCTGTGCTTTAAAGGCGATTCGAATCTCCCTCCTGAAATCTGTTTCCTGCAATTCTGCCTTGCTTTCAAATCCTCTTCGTTGCCTTCCCTCAATATATTTGTGGACGAGAGTTATCATTTATAACTCTGCAGGTTTGTGAATCGCAGTGCCCCTGAGCTCCATTTTTCAACTCGCTTTCTTGGGAGCTGTCCGCAAAAGTGCAGGATTGCTTCAGGCCCTATTCTGCTTCCGGGTGGCAGGCTGAGCCTGTGGTTAATTGTTCTTCCTGATGGTAAAATAGAGTGACCTGTGCCTGTCCCAAGACCTAGAGCTAGTCTCTCATTGGTTCCCCCTCTTCCCTTTCATCCTCAGGACAAATTGCAACCTGTACGGAACAGGAGGTTAAAGGTGCTGATTCTCCAAGGAGGGAGATTGCTAGGAAAGCGGCTGGAATGGCGAACCCGAGAACAAGGAGATGAGAAATGAGGTGCGTTTTGGAAACCTTTCCCGATCACACGGTGTACCATTTTTTGGGTTTCTCATGCATGTTTTCGATTTAGGAAGATGCCCTTGAACCTGGAGATTTGCGACCCATGGGATGGGTACCACGCAGTATTACTTTAAAGGGTCTGCATTTGCTCACCCAACCTCAGCAAACCTCTCAGCCCCAAGAGTGTCCACCCTTATGTCTCAATCAGCTGTGGGTCTAGATATGGTCAACCCAGGTGGCATCACAGCCTCTGAACGAATTTTGTAAGAATTTCTCTCTCTTTCACTGTCTTTGTTTCACGGGTTTTTAAAAGTAATTGATTTTTATAATGGGGTTTAGCTGCTTTTCAGTGCTGTGTTTATGATGCTTTACACGCACTTGACTCACTTACAGAGAGATTTCAATACATAGGTTTTAAGATTGTTACTTGTCAGATATATTCTTGGTCGGTTAATAGGGGGAGTTGGGTCCCGTTCACTGAGTAAGGAGTAGGTCTTGTCTATTACATATTGGGTTTATGGAACGCTATCTGAGCTAATTTGTAACCCTGGTTTTATGCATCACCCCACCTCACCTTTCCCGTTAAGCAGCCATAGTGTGTTTTCTAAACGTGTGACTCTCTTCTGTTTTGTAATTCAGTTCAAGTGTAGTGGTTTTTACTTACCCTCTATAAGTGATATCTTATGAAAAGTTTTTTTTTTTTTTCTGTGTGACTTATTTCACCTAGAATCGTCATACCTAAATCCACTCATCATGCTGCTTCGAGCCTTATGACGTAGATTTCATGGCTGAGTGATATTCCATTGTACATAAGGGCCACAACTTCTTTATCCATTTTTCTCTTTCCTGGGATATTTAAGGTGTAACGAAGTGGAGGTTCTTGTCAACAGAGCAGCCCTAATCTTTGGGGTGCCTGTGTTTTGCTGATATTTAGTTTTCCCAATTTATACGCCCATGAGTGGAAGTGCCCTATGCTCTCTAAGATGAGTTTTTTAGATATTTCAAGACACACCGTACACTTCTCCAGAGTGGCTGTTGGCAATTTACATCTCGCCCATCAGCGTAGCAAGGCTCCCGTTTCTCCATGGCCTGTCCTGCTTTTCTGGTTTTGACACTTTATTCAGCACGGTCCTTTTGACCGATGGGAAGCGAGACTTCTTTGTAGCGCTGATTTGCATTTGCAGGTTGCTTGGTTGGCCAAAAAGGGCGTATGCGTATTTTCCTGAATATATTCAGGAAAAAACGCATACGCCCTTTTTGGCCAAGGGCATCATTTTCGAAGTTTTGCCGCTTTTCCTGTGCTTTAAAGGCGATTCGAATCTCCCTCCTGAAACCTGTTTCCTGCAATTCTGCCTTGCTTTCAAATCCTCTTCGTTGCCTTCCCTCAGTATATTTATGGACGAGAGTTATCATTTATAACTCTGCAGATTTGTGAATTGCAGTGCCCCTGAGCTCCATTTTTCAACTCGCTTCCTTGGGAGCTGGCCGCAAAAGCGCAGGAATGCTTCAGGCCCTATTCGGCTTCCGGCTGGCAGGCTGAGCCTGTGGTTAATTCTTCTTCCTGACGGGAAAATAGAGTGAGCTGTGCCTGTCCCAAGCCCTAGAGCTAGTCTCCCATTGGTTCCCCCTCTTCCCGTTCCTCCTCAGGACAAATTGCAACCTGTACGGAACAGGAGGTTAAAGGTGCTGATTCTCCAAGGAGGGAGATTGCTAGGAAAGCGGCTGGAATGGCGAACCCGAGCACAAGGAGATGAGAAATGAGGTGCGTTTTAGAAACCTTTCCCGATCACACGGTGTACCATCTTCTGGGTTTCTCATGCATGTTTTCGATGTAGGAAGGTGCCCTTGAACCTGGAGATTTGGGACCCATGGGATGGGTACCACGCAGTATTACTTGAAAGGGTCTGCGTTTGCTCACCCAACCTCACCAAACCTCTCAGCCCCAGGAGTGTCCACCCTTATGTCTCAAGCAGCTGTGGGTCTAGATATGGTCAATCCAGGTGGCATCACAGCCCCTGAACGAATTTTGTAAGAATTTCTCTCTCTTTCACTGTCTTTGCTTCACGGGTTTTTAAAAGTAATTGATTTTTATAATGGGGTTTAGCTGCTTTTCAGAGCTGTGTGTGTGCCGCTTTACACCCACTTGAGTCACTTACAGAGAGATATCAACACATAGGTTTTAAGATTCTTACTAGTCAGATATATTCTTGGGCGGTGAATAGGGGGTGCTGAGTCCCGTTCACTGAGCAAGGAGTAGGTCTTGTCTATTACATATTGGGTTTATGGAACGGTATCTGAGCTAATTTGAGACCCTGGTTTTATGCATCACCCCATCTCACCTTTCCCGTTAAGCAGCCATAGTGTGTTTTCTAAACTTGTGACACTCTTCTGTTTTGTAATTCAGTTCAAGTGTAGCGGTTTTTACATTCCCTCTATAAGTGATATCTTATGATAAGTGTCTTTTTCTGTGTGACTTATTTCACGTAGAATCGTCGTACCTAAATCCACTCATCATGCTGCTACGAGCCTTATGACGTAGATTTCATGGCTGAGTGATATTCCATTGTACATAAGGACCACAACTTCTTTATCCATTTTTCTCTTTCCTGGGATATTTAAGGTGTAACGAAGTGGAGGTTCTTGTCAACAGAGCAGCCCTAAACTTTGGGGTGCCTGTGTCTTGCTGATTTTTAGTTTTCCCAATTTATACGCCCACGAGTGGAAGTGCCCTATGCTCTCTAAGCTGAGTTTTTAGATGTTTCAAGACACACCGTACACCTCTCCAGAGTGGCTGTTGGCAATTTACATCCCGCCCAACAGCGTAGCAAGGCTCCCGTTTCTCCATGGCCTGTCCTGCATTTCTGGTTTTGACACTTTATTCAGCATGGCCCTTTTGACCGATGGGAAGCGAGACTTCTTTGTGGCGCTGATTTGCCTTTGCAGGTTGCTTGCTTGGCCAAAAAGGGCGTATGCGTTTTTTCCTGAATATATTCAGGAAATAACGCATACGCCCTTTTTGGCCAAGGGCATCATTGTCGATGTTTTGCCGCTTTTCCTGTGCTTTAAAGGCGATTCGAATCTCCCTCCTGAAACCTGTTTCCTGCAATTCTGCCTTGCTTTCAAATCCTCTTCGTTGCCTTTCCTCAGTATATTTGTGGACGAGAGTTATCATTTATAACTCTGCAGGTTTGTGAATTGCAGTGCCCCTGAGCTCCATTTTTCAACTCGCTTTCTTGGGAGCTGGCCGCAAAAGCGCAGGATTGCTTCAGGCCCTATTCTCCTTCCGGGCCGCAGGCTGAGCCTGTGGTTAATTCTTCTTCCTGTTGGGAAAATAGAGTGACCTGTGCCTGTCCCAAGACCTAGAGCTAGTCTCTCATTGGTTCCCCCTCTTCCCGTTCCTCCTCAGGACAAATTGCAACCTGTACGGAACAGGAGGTTAAAGGTGCTGATTCTCCAAGGAGGGAGATTGCTAGGAAAGCGGCTGGAATGGCGAACCCGAGCACAAGGAGATGAGAAATGAGGTGCGTTTTAGAAACCTTTCCCGATCACACGGTGTACCATCTTCTGGGTTTCTCATGCATGTTTTCGATGTAGGAAGGTGCCCTTGAACCTGGAGATTTGGGACCCATGGGATGGGTACCACGCAGTATTACTTTAAAGGGTCTGCGTTTGCTCACCCAACCTCACCAAACCTCTCAGCCCCAGGAGTGTCCACCCTTATGTCTCAATCAGCTGTGGGTCTAGATATGGTCGATCCAGGTGGCATCACAGCCCCTGAACGAATTTTGTAAGAATTTCTCTCTCTTTCACTGTCTTTGCTTCACGGGTTTTTAAAAGTAATTGATTTTTATAATGGGGTTTAGCTGCTTTTCACTGCTGTGTTTATGCCGCTTTACACCCACTTGACTCCCTTACAGAGAGATATCAACACATGGGTTTTAAGATTCTTACTAGTCAGATATATTCTTGGGCGGTGAATAGGGGGTGCTGAGTCCCGTTCACTGAGCAAGGAGTAGGTCTTGTCTATTACATATTGGGTTTATGGAACGGTATCTGAGCTAATTTGAAACCCTGGTTTTATGCATCACCCCACCTCACCTTTCCCGTTAAGCAGCCATAGTGTGTTTTCTAAACGTGTGACTCTCTTCTGTTTTGTAATTCAGTTCAAGTGTAGCGGTTTTTACATTCCCTCTATAAGTGATATCTTATGATAAGTGTCTTTTTCTGTGTGACTTATTTCTCGTAGAATCGTCATACCTAAATCCACTCATCATGCCGCTACGAGCCTTATGACGTAGATTTCATGGCTGAGTGATATTCCATTTTACATAAGGACCACAACTTCTTTATCCATTTTTCTCTTTCCTGGGATATTTAAGGTGTAACGAAGTGGAGGTTCTTGTCAACAGAGCAGCCCTAAACTTTGGGGTGCCTGTGTCTTGCTGATTTTTAGTTTTCCCAATTTATACGCCCATGAGTGGAAGTGCCCTATGCTCTCTAAGCTGAGTTTTTTAGATGTTTCAAGACACACCGTACACCTCTCCAGAGTGGCTGTGGGCAATTTACATCCCGCCCATCAGCGTAGCAAGGCTCCCGTTTCTCCATGGCCTGTCCTGCATTTCTGGTTTTGACACTTTATTCAGCATGGCCCTTTTGACCAATGGGAAGCGAGTCTTCTTTGTAGCGCTGATTTGCCTTTCCAGGTTGCTTGCTTGGCCAAAAAGGGCGTATGCGTTTTTTCCTGAATATATTCAGGAAAAAACGCATACGCCCTTTTTGGCCAAGGGCATCATTGTCGAGGTTTTGCCGCTTTTCCTGTGCTTTAAAGGCAATTCGAATCTCCCTCCTGAAATCTGTTTCCTGCAATTCTGCCTTGCATTCAAATCCTCTTTGTTGCCTTCCCTCAGTATATTTGTGGACGAGAGTTATCATTTATAACTCTGCAGGTTTGTGAATTGCAGTGCCCCTAGGCTCCATTTTTCAACTCGCTTTCTTGGGAGCTGGCCGCAATAGCGCAGGATTGCTTCAGGCCCTATTCTCCTTCCGGGCGGCAGGCTGAGCCTGTGGTTAATTCTTCTTCCTGATGGGAAAATAGAGTGAGCTGTGCCTGTCCCAAGACCTAGAGCTAGTCTCTCATTGGTTCCCCCTCTTCCCGTTCCTCCTCAGGACAAATTGCAACCTGTACGGAACAGGAGGTTAAAGGTGCTGATTCTCCAAGGAGGGAGATTGCTAGGAGAGCGGCTGGAATGGCGAACCCGAGCACAAGGAGATGAGAAATGAGGTGCGTTTTAGAAACCTTTCCCGATCACACGGTGTACCATCTTCTGGGTTTCTCATGCATGTTTTCGATGTAGGAAGGTGCCCTTGAACCTGGAGATTTGGGCCCCATGGGATGGGTACCACGCAGTATTACTTTCAAGGGTCTGCGTTTGCTCACCCAACCTCACCAAACCTCTCAACCCCTAAAGTGTCCACCCTTATGTCTCAATCAGCTGTGTGTCTAGATATGGTCAATCCAGGTGGCATCACAGCCTCTGAACGAATTTTGTAAGAATTTCTCTCTCTTTCACTGTCTTTGCTTCACGGGTTTTTAAAAGTAATTGATTTTTATAATGGGGTTTAGCTGCTTTTCAGAGCTGTGTGTATGCCGCTTTACACCCACTTGCCTCACTTACAGAGAGATTTCAATACATAGGTTTTAAGATTCTTACTAGTCAGATATATTCTTGGGCGGTGAATAGGGGGTGTTGAGTCCCGTTCACTGAGCAAGGAGTAGGTCTTGTCTATTACATATTGGGTTTATGGAACGGTATCTGAGCTAATTTGAGACCCTGGTTTTATGCATCACCCCATCTCACCTTTCCCGTTAAGCAGCCATAGTGTGTTTTCTAAACTTGTGACACTCTTCTGTTTTGTAATTCAGTTCAAGTGTAGCGGTTTTTCATTCCCTCTATAAGTGATATCTTATGATAAGTGTCTTTTTCTGTGTGACTTATTTCACGTAGAATCGTCGTACCTAAATCCACTCATCATGCTGCTACGAGCCTTATGACGTAGATTTCATGGCTGAGTGATATTCCATTGTACATAAGGACCACAACTTCTTTATCCATTTTTCTCTTTCCTGGGATATTTAAGGTGTAACGAAGTGGAGGTTCTTGTCAACAGAGCAGCCCTAAACTTTGGGGTGCCTGTGTCTTGCTGATTTTTAGTTTTCCCAATTTATACGCCCACGAGTGGAAGTGCTCTATGCTCTCTTAGCTGAGTTTTTTAGATGTTTCAAGACACACCGTACACCTCTCCAGAGTGGCTGTTGGCAATTTACATCCCGCCCAACAGCGTAGCAAGGCTCCCGTTTCTCCATGGCCTGTCCTGCATTTCTGGTTTTGACACTTTATTCAGCATGGCCCTTTTGACCGATGGGAAGCGAGACTTCTTTGTAGCGCTGATTTGCCTTTGCAGGTTGCTTGGTTGGCCAAAAAGGGCGTATGCGTTTTTTCCTGAATATATTCAGGAAAAAACGCATACGCCCTTTTTGGCCAAGGGCATCATTGTCGAGGTTTTGCCGCTTTTCCTGTGCTTTAAAGGCGATTCGAATCTCCCTCCTGAAACCTGTTTCCTGCAATTCTGCCTTGCTTTCAAATCCTCTTCGTTGCCTTTCCTCAGTATATTTGTGGACGAGAGTTATCATTTATAACTCTGCAAGGTTTGTGAATTGCAGTGCCCCTGAGCTCCATTTTTCAACTCGCTTTCTTGGGAGCTGGCCGCAAAAGCGCAGGATTGCTTCAGGCCCTATTCTCCTTCCGGGCGCAGGCTGAGCCTGTGGTTAATTCTTCTTCCTGTTGGGAAAATAGAGTGACCTGTGCCTGTCCCAAGCCCTAGAGCTAGTCTCTCATTGGTTCCCCCTCTTCCCGTTCCTCCTCAGGACAAATTGCAACCTGTACGGAACAGGAGGTTAAAGGTGCTGATTCTCCAAGGAGGGAGATTGCTAGGAAAGCGGCTGGAATGGCGAACCCGAGCACAAGGAGATGAGAAATGAGGTGCGTTTTAGAAACCTTTCCCGATCACACGGTGTACCATCTTCTGGGTTTCTCATGCATGTTTTCGATGTAGGAAGGTGCCCTTGAACCTGGAGATTTGGGACCCATGGGATGGGTACCACGCAGTATTACTTTAAAGGGTCTGCGTTTGCTCACCCAACCTCACCAAAACTCTCAGCCCCAGGAGTGTCCACCCTTATGTCTCAATCAGCTGTGGGTCTAGATATGGTCGATCCAGGTGGCATCACAGCCCCTGAACGAATTTTGTAAGAATTTCTCTCTCTTTCACTGTCTTTGCTTCACGGGTTTTTAAAAGTAATTGATTTTTATAATGGGGTTTAGCTGCTTTTCACTGCTGTGTTTATGCCGCTTTACACCCACTTGACTCCCTTACAGAGAGATATCAACACATCGGTTTTAAGATTCTTACTAGTCAGATATATTCTTGGGCGGTGAATAGGTGGTGCTGAGTCCCGTTCACTGAGCAAGGAGTAGGTCTTGTCTATTACATATTGGGTTTATGGAACGGTATCTGAGCTAATTTGAAACCCTGGTTTTATGCATCACCCCACCTCACCTTTCCCGTTAAGCAGCCATAGTGTGTTTTCTAAACGTGTGACTCTCTTCTGTTTTGTAATTCAGTTCAAGTGTAGCGGTTTTTACATTCCCTCTATAAGTGATATCTTATGATAAGTGTCTTTTTCTGTGTGACTTATTTCTCGTAGAATCGTCATACCTAAATCCACTCATCATGCCGCTACGAGCCTTATGACGTAGATTTCATGGCTGAGTGATATTCCATTTTACATAAGGAGCACAACTTCTTTATCCATTTTTCTCTTTCCTGGGATATTTAAGGTGTAACGAAGTGGAGGTTCTTGTCAACAGAGCAGCCCTAAACTTTGGGGTGCCTGTGTCTTGCTGATTTTTAGTTTTCCCAATTTATACGCCCATGAGTGGAAGTGCCCTATGCTCTCTAAGCTGAGTTTTTTAGATGTTTCAAGACACACCGTACACCTCTCCAGAGTGGCTGTGGGCAATTTACATCCCGCCCATCAGCGTAGCAAGGCTCCCGTTTCTCCATGGCCTGTCCTGCATTTCTGGTTTTGACACTTTATTCAGCATGGCCCTTTTGACCAATGGGAAGCGAGTCTTCTTTGTAGCGCTGATTTGCCTTTCCAGGTTGCTTGCTTGGCCAAAAAGAGCGTATGCGTTTTTTCCTGAATATATTCAGGAAAAAACGCATACGCCCTTTTTGGCCAAGGGCATCATTGTCGAGGTTTTGCCGCTTTTCCTGTGCTTTAAAGGCAATTCGAATCTCCCTCCTGAAACCTGTTTCCTGCAATTCTGCCTTGCATTCAAATCCTCTTTGTTGCCTTCCCTCAGTATATTTGTGGACGAGAGTTATCATTTATAACTCTGCAGGTTTGTGAATTGCAGTGCCCCTAGGCTCCATTTTTCAACTCGCTTTCTTGGGAGCTGGCCGCAAAAGCGCAGGATTGCTTCAGGCCCTATTCTCCTTCCGGGCGGCAGGCTGAGCCTGTGGTTAATTCTTCTTCCTGTTGGGAAAATAGAGTGACCTGTGCCTGTCCCAAGCCCTAGAGCTAGTCTCTCATTGGTTCCCCCTCTTCCCGTTCCTCCTCAGGACAAATTGCAACCTGTACGGAACAGGAGGTTAAAGGTGCTGATTCTCCAAGGAGGGAGATTGCTAGGAGAGCGGCTGGAATGGCGAACCCGAGCACAAGGAGATGAGAAATGAGGTGCGTTTTAGAAACCTTTCCCGATCACACGGTGTACCATCTTCTGGGTTTCTCATGCATGTTTTCGATGTAGGAAGGTGCCCTTGAACCTGGAGATTTGGGCCCCATGGGATGGGTACCACGCAGTATTACTTTCAAGGGTCTGCGTTTGCTCACCCAACCTCACCAAACCTCTCAACCCCAAAAGTGTCCACCCTTATGTCTCAATCAGCTGTGTTTCTAGATATGGTCAATCCAGGTGGCATCACAGCCTCTGAACGAATTTTGTAAGAATTTCTCTCTCTTTCACTGTCTTTGCTTCACGGGTTTTTAAAAGTAATTGATTTTTATAATGGGGTTTAGCTGCTTTTCAGAGCTGTGTGTATGCCGCTTTACACCCACTTGCCTCACTTACAGAGAGATTTCAATACATAGGTTTTAAGATTCTTACTAGTCAGATATATTCTTGGGCGGTGAATAGGGGGTGTTGAGTCCCGTTCACTGAGCAAGGAGTAGGTCTTGTCTATTACATATTGGGTTTATGGAACGGTATCTGAGCTAATTTGAGACCCTGGTTTTATGCATCACCCCATCTCACCTTTCCCGTTAAGCAGCCATAGTGTGTTTTCTAAACTTGTGACACTCTTCTGTTTTGTAATTCAGTTCAAGTGTAGCGGTTTTTACATTCCCTCTATAAGTGATATCTTATGATAAGTGTCTTTTTCTGTGTGACTTATTTCACGTAGAATCGTCGTACCTAAATCCACTCATCATGCTGCTACGAGCCTTATGACGTAGATTTCATGGCTGAGTGATATTCCATTGTACATAAGGACCACAACTTCTTTATCCATTTTTCTCTTTCCTGGGATATTTAAGGTGTAACGAAGTGGAGGTTCTTGTCAACAGAGCAGCCCTAAACTTTGGGGTGCCTGTGTCTTGCTGATTTTTAGTTTTCCCAATTTATACGCCCACGAGTGGAAGTGCTCTATGCTCTCTTAGCTGAGTTTTTTAGATGTTTCAAGACACACCGTACACCTCTCCAGAGTGGCTGTTGGCAATTTACATCCCGCCCAACAGCGTAGCAAGGCTCCCGTTTCTCCATGGCCTGTCCTGCATTTCTGGTTTTGACACTTTATTCAGCATGGCCCTTTTGACCGATGGGAAGCGAGACTTCTTTGTAGCGCTGATTTGCCTTTGCAGGTTGCTTGGTTGGCCAAAAAGGGCGTATGCGTTTTTTCCTGAATATATTCAGGAAAAAACGCATACGCCCTTTTTGGCCAAGGGCATCATTGTCGAGGTTTTGCCGCTTTTCCTGTGCTTTAAAGGCGATTCGAATCTCCCTCCTGAAACCTGTTTCCTGCAATTCTGCCTTGCTTTCAAATCCTCTTCGTTGCCTTTCCTCAGTATATTTGTGGACGAGAGTTATCATTTATAACTCTGCAGGTTTGTGAATTGCAGTGCCCCTGAGCTCCATTTTTCAACTCGCTTTCTTGGGAGCTGGCCGCAAAAGCGCAGGATTGCTTCAGGCCCTATTCTCCTTCCGGGCCGCAGGCTGAGCCTGTGGTTAATTCTTCTTCCTGTTGGGAAAATAGAGTGACCTGTGCCTGTCCCAAGACCTAGAGCTAGTCTCTCATTGGTTCCCCCTCTTCCCGTTCCTCCTCAGGACAAATTGCAACCTGTACGGAACAGGAGGTTAAAGGTGCTGATTCTCCAAGGAGGGAGATTGCTAGGAAAGCGGCTGGAATGGCGAACCCGAGCACAAGGAGATGAGAAATGAGGTGCGTTTTAGAAACCTTTCCCGATCACACGGTGTACCATCTTCTGGGTTTCTCATGCATGTTTTCGATGTAGGAAGGTGCCCTTGAACCTGGAGATTTGGGACCCATGGGATGGGTACCACGCAGTATTACTTTAAAGGGTCTGCGTTTGCTCACCCAACCTCACCAAACCTCTCAGCCCCAGGAGTGTCCACCCTTATGTCTCAATCAGCTGTGGGTCTAGATATGGTCGATCCAGGTGGCATCACAGCCCCTGAACGAATTTTGTAAGAATTTCTCTCTCTTTCACTGTCTTTGCTTCACGGGTTTTTAAAAGTAATTGATTTTTATAATGGGGTTTAGCTGCTTTTCACTGCTGTGTTTATGCCGCTTTACACCCACTTGACTCCCTTACAGAGAGATATCAACACATGGGTTTTAAGATTCTTACTAGTCAGATATATTCTTGGGCGGTGAATAGGGGGTGCTGAGTCCCGTTCACTGAGCAAGGAGTAGGTCTTGTCTATTACATATTGGGTTTATGGAACGGTATCTGAGCTAATTTGAAACCCTGGTTTTATGCATCACCCCACCTCACCTTTCCCGTTAAGCAGCCATAGTGTGTTTTCTAAACGTGTGACTCTCTTCTGTTTTGTAATTCAGTTCAAGTGTAGCGGTTTTTACATTCCCTCTATAAGTGATATCTTATGATAAGTGTCTTTTTCTGTGTGACTTATTTCTCGTAGAATCGTCATACCTAAATCCACTCATCATGCCGCTACGAGCCTTATGACGTAGATTTCATGGCTGAGTGATATTCCATTTTACATAAGGACCACAACTTCTTTATCCATTTTTCTCTTTCCTGGGATATTTAAGGTGTAACGAAGTGGAGGTTCTTGTCAACAGAGCAGCCCTAAACTTTGGGGTGCCTGTGTCTTGCTGATTTTTAGTTTTCCCAATTTATACGCCCATGAGTGGAAGTGCCCTATGCTCTCTAAGCTGAGTTTTTTAGATGTTTCAAGACACACCGTACACCTCTCCAGAGTGGCTGTGGGCAATTTACATCCCGCCCATCAGCGTAGCAAGGCTCCCGTTTCTCCATGGCCTGTCCTGCATTTCTGGTTTTGACACTTTATTCAGCATGGCCCTTTTGACCAATGGGAAGCGAGTCTTCTTTGTAGCGCTGATTTGCCTTTCCAGGTTGCTTGCTTGGCCAAAAAGGGCGTATGCGTTTTTTCCTGAATATATTCAGGAAAAAACGCATACGCCCTTTTTGGCCAAGGGCATCATTGTCGAGGTTTTGCCGCTTTTCCTGTGCTTTAAAGGCAATTCGAATCTCCCTCCTGAAATCTGTTTCCTGCAATTCTGCCTCGCATTCAAATCCTCTTTGTTGCCTTCCCTCAGTATATTTGTGGACGAGAGTTATCATTTATAACTCTGCAGGTTTGTGAATTGCAGTGCCCCTAGGCTCCATTTTTCAACTCGCTTTCTTGGGAGCTGGCCGCAAAAGCGCAGGATTGCTTCAGGCCCTATTCTCCTTCCGGGCGGCAGGCTGAGCCTGTGGTTAATTCTTCTTCCTGATGGGAAAATAGAGTGAGCTGTGCCTGTCCCAAGACCTAGAGCTAGTCTCTCATTGGTTCCCCCTCTTCCCGTTCCTCCTCAGGACAAATTGCAACCTGTACGGAACAGGAGGTTAAAGGTGCTGATTCTCCAAGGAGGGAGATTGCTAGGAGAGCGGCTGGAATGGCGAACCCGAGCACAAGGAGATGAGAAATGAGGTGCGTTTTAGAAACCTTTCCCGATCACACGGTGTACCATCTTCTGGGTTTCTCATGCATGTTTTCGATGTAGGAAGGTGCCCTTGAACCTGGAGATTTGGGCCCCATGGGATGGGTACCACGCAGTATTACTTTCAAGGGTCTGCGTTTGCTCACCCAACCTCACCAAACCTCTCAACCCCAAAAGTGTCCATCCTTATGTCTCAATCAGCTGTGTGTCTAGATATGGTCAATCCAGGTGGCATCACAGCCTCTGAACGAATTTTGTAAGAATTTCTCTCTCTTTCACTGTCTTTGCTTCACGGGTTTTTAAAAGTAATTGATTTTTATAATGGGGTTTAGCTGCTTTTCAGAGCTGTGTGTATGCCGCTTTACACCCACTTGCCTCACTTACAGAGAGATTTCAATACATAGGTTTTAAGATTCTTACTAGTCAGATATATTCTTGGGCGGTGAATAGGAGGTGTTGAGTCCCGTTCACTGAGCAAGGAGTAGGTCTTGTCTATTACATATTGGGTTTATGGAACGGTATCTGAGCTAATTTGAGACCCTGGTTTTATGCATCACCCCATCTCACCTTTCCCGTTAAGCAGCCATAGTGTGTTTTCTAAACTTGTGACACTCTTCTGTTTTGTAATTCAGTTCAAGTGTAGCGGTTTTTACATTCCCTCTATAAGTGATATCTTATGATAAGTGTCTTTTTCTGTGTGACTTATTTCACGTAGAATCGTCGTACCTAAATCCACTCATCATGCTGCTACGAGCCTTATGACGTAGATTTCATGGCTGAGTGATATTCCATTGTACATAAGGACCACAACTTCTTTATCCATTTTTCTCTTTCCTGGGATATTTAAGGTGTAACGAAGTGGAGGTTCTTGTCAACAGAGCAGCCCTAAACTTTGGGGTGCCTGTGTCTTGCTGATTTTTAGTTTTCCCAATTTATACGCCCACGAGTGGAAGTGCTCTATGCTCTCTTAGCTGAGTTTTTTAGATGTTTCAAGACACACCGTACACCTCTCCAGAGTGGCTGTTGGCAATTTACATCCCGCCCAACAGCGTAGCAAGGCTCCCGTTTCTCCATGGCCTGTCCTGCATTTCTGGTTTTGACACTTTATTCAGCATGGCCCTTTTGACCGATGGGAAGCGAGACTTCTTTGTAGCGCTGATTTGCCTTTGCAGGTTGCTTGGTTGGCCAAAAAGGGCGTATGCGTTTTTTCCTGAATATATTCAGGAAAAAACGCATACGCCCTTTTTGGCCAAGGGCATCATTGTCGAGGTTTTGCCGCTTTTCCTGTGCTTTAAAGGCGATTCGAATCTCCCTCCTGAAACCTGTTTCCTGCAATTCTGCCTTGCTTTCAAATCCTCTTCGTTGCCTTTCCTCAGTATATTTGTGGACGAGAGTTATCATTTATAACTCTGCAGGTTTGTGAATTGCAGTGCCCCTGAGCTCCATTTTTCAACTCGCTTTCTTGGGAGCTGGCCGCAAAAGCGCAGGATTGCTTCAGGCCCTATTCTCCTTCCGGGCGCAGGCTGAGCCTGTGGTTAATTCTTCTTCCTGTTGGGAAAATAGAGTGACCTGTGCCTGTCCCAAGACCTAGAGCTAGTCTCTCATTGGTTCCCCCTCTTCCCGTTCCTCCTCAGGACAAATTGCAACCTGTACGGAACAGGAGGTTAAAGGTGCTGATTCTCCAAGGAGGGAGATTGCTAGGAAAGCGGCTGGAATGGCGAACCCGAGCACAAGGAGATGAGAAATGAGGTGCGTTTTAGAAACCTTTCCCGATCACACGGTGTACCATCTTCTGGGTTTCTCATGCATGTTTTCGATGTAGGAAGGTGCCCTTGAACCTGGAGATTTGGGACCCATGGGATGGGTACCACGCAGTATTACTTTAAAGGGTCTGCGTTTGCTCACCCAACCTCACCAAACCTCTCAGCCCCAGGAGTGTCCACCCTTATGTCTCAATCAGCTGTGGGTCTAGATATGGTCGATCCAGGTGGCATCACAGCCCCTGAACGAATTTTGTAAGAATTTCTCTCTCTTTCACTGTCTTTGCTTCACGGGTTTTTAAAAGTAATTGATTTTTATAATGGGGTTTAGCTGCTTTTCACTGCTGTGTTTATGCCGCTTTACACCCACTTGACTCCCTTACAGAGAGATATCAACACATGGGTTTTAAGATTCTTACTAGTCAGATATATTCTTGGGCGGTGAATAGGGGGTGCTGAGTCCCGTTCACTGAGCAAGGAGTAGGTCTTGTCTATTACATATTGGGTTTATGGAACGGTATCTGAGCTAATTTGAAACCCTGGTTTTATGCATCACCCCACCTCACCTTTCCCGTTAAGCAGCCATAGTGTGTTTTCTAAACGTGTGACTCTCTTCTGTTTTGTAATTCAGTTCAAGTGTAGCGGTTTTTACATTCCCTCTATAAGTGATATCTTATGATAAGTGTCTTTTTCTGTGTGACTTATTTCTCGTAGAATCGTCATACCTAAATCCACTCATCATGCCGCTACGAGCCTTATGACGTAGATTTCATGGCTGAGTGATATTCCATTTTACATAAGGACCACAACTTCTTTATCCATTTTTCTCTTTCCTGGGATATTTAAGGTGTAACGAAGTGGAGGTTCTTGTCAACAGAGCAGCCCTAAACTTTGGGGTGCCTGTGTCTTGCTGATTTTTAGTTTTCCCAATTTATACGCCCATGAGTGGAAGTGCCCTATGCTCTCTAAGCTGAGTTTTTTAGATGTTTCAAGACACACCGTACACCTCTCCAGAGTGGCTGTGGGCAATTTACATCCCGCCCATCAGCGTAGCAAGGCTCCCGTTTCTCCATGGCCTGTCCTGCATTTCTGGTTTTGACACTTTATTCAGCATGGCCCTTTTGACCAATGGGAAGCGAGTCTTCTTTGTAGCGCTGATTTGCCTTTCCAGGTTGCTTGCTTGGCCAAAAAGGGCGTATGCGTTTTTTCCTGAATATATTCAGGAAAAAACGCATACGCCCTTTTTGGCCAAGGGCATCATTGTCGAGGTTTTGCCGCTTTTCCTGTGCTTTAAAGGCAATTCGAATCTCCCTCCTGAAATCTGTTTCCTGCAATTCTGCCTCGCATTCAAATCCTCTTTGTTGCCTTCCCTCAGTATATTTGTGGACGAGAGTTATCATTTATAACTCTGCAGGTTTGTGAATTGCAGTGCCCCTAGGCTCCATTTTTCAACTCGCTTTCTTGGGAGCTGGCCGCAAAAGCGCAGGATTGCTTCAGGCCCTATTCTCCTTCCGGGCGGCAGGCTGAGCCTGTGGTTAATTCTTCTTCCTGATGGGAAAATAGAGTGAGCTGTGCCTGTCCCAAGACCTAGAGCTAGTCTCTCATTGGTTCCCCCTCTTCCCGTTCCTCCTCAGGACAAATTGCAACCTGTACGGAACAGGAGGTTAAAGGTGCTGATTCTCCAAGGAGGGAGATTGCTAGGAGAGCGGCTGGAATGGCGAACCCGAGCACAAGGAGATGAGAAATGAGGTGCGTTTTAGAAACCTTTCCCGATCACACGGTGTACCATCTTCTGGGTTTCTCATGCATGTTTTCGATGTAGGAAGGTGCCCTTGAACCTGGAGATTTGGGCCCCATGGGATGGGTACCACGCAGTATTACTTTCAAGGGTCTGCGTTTGCTCACCCAACCTCACCAAACCTCTCAACCCCAAAAGTGTCCACCCTTATGTCTCAATCAGCTGTGTGTCTAGATATGGTCAATCCAGGTGGCATCACAGCCTCTGAACGAATTTTGTAAGAATTTCTCTCTCTTTCACTGTCTTTGCTTCACGGGTTTTTAAAAGTAATTGATTTTTATAATGGGGTTTAGCTGCTTTTCAGAGCTGTGTGTATGCCGCTTTACACCCACTTGCCTCACTTACAGAGAGATTTCAATACATAGGTTTTAAGATTCTTACTAGTCAGATATATTCTTGGGCGGTGAATAGGGGGTGTTGAGTCCCGTTCACTGAGCAAGGAGTAGGTCTTGTCTATTACATATTGGGTTTATGGAACGGTATCTGAGCTAATTTGAGACCCTGGTTTTATGCATCACCCCATCTCACCTTTCCCGTTAAGCAGCCATAGTGTGTTTTCTAAACTTGTGACACTCTTCTGTTTTGTAATTCAGTTCAAGTGTAGCGGTTTTTCATTCCCTCTATAAGTGATATCTTATGATAAGTGTCTTTTTCTGTGTGACTTATTTCACGTAGAATCGTCGTACCTAAATCCACTCATCATGCTGCTACGAGCCTTATGACGTAGATTTCATGGCTGAGTGATATTCCATTGTACATAAGGACCACAACTTCTTTATCCATTTTTCTCTTTCCTGGGATATTTAAGGTGTAACGAAGTGGAGGTTCTTGTCAACAGAGCAGCCCTAAACTTTGGGGTGCCTGTGTCTTGCTGATTTTTAGTTTTCCCAATTTATACGCCCACGAGTGGAAGTGCTCTATGCTCTCTTAGCTGAGTTTTTTAGATGTTTCAAGACACACCGTACACCTCTCCAGAGTGGCTGTTGGCAATTTACATCCCGCCCAACAGCGTAGCAAGGCTCCCGTTTCTCCATGGCCTGTCCTGCATTTCTGGTTTTGACACTTTATTCAGCATGGCCCTTTTGACCGATGGGAAGCGAGACTTCTTTGTAGCGCTGATTTGCCTTTGCAGGTTGCTTGGTTGGCCAAAAAGGGCGTATGCGTTTTTTCCTGAATATATTCAGGAAAAAACGCATACGCCCTTTTTGGCCAAGGGCATCATTGTCGAGGTTTTGCCGCTTTTCCTGTGCTTTAAAGGCGATTCGAATCTCCCTCCTGAAACCTGTTTCCTGCAATTCTGCCTTGCTTTCAAATCCTCTTCGTTGCCTTTCCTCAGTATATTTGTGGACGAGAGTTATCATTTATAACTCTGCAGGTTTGTGAATTGCAGTGCCCCTGAGCTCCATTTTTCAACTCGCTTTCTTGGGAGCTGGCCGCAAAAGCGCAGGATTGCTTCAGGCCCTATTCTCCTTCCGGGCGCAGGCTGAGCCTGTGGTTAATTCTTCTTCCTGTTGGGAAAATAGAGTGACCTGTGCCTGTCCCAAGCCCTAGAGCTAGTCTCTCATTGGTTCCCCCTCTTCCCGTTCCTCCTCAGGACAAATTGCAACCTGTACGGAACAGGAGGTTAAAGGTGCTGATTCTCCAAGGAGGGAGATTGCTAGGAAAGCGGCTGGAATGGCGAACCCGAGCACAAGGAGATGAGAAATGAGGTGCGTTTTAGAAACCTTTCCCGATCACACGGTGTACCATCTTCTGGGTTTCTCATGCATGTTTTCGATGTAGGAAGGTGCCCTTGAACCTGGAGATTTGGGACCCATGGGATGGGTACCACGCAGTATTACTTTAAAGGGTCTGCGTTTGCTCACCCAACCTCACCAAAACTCTCAGCCCCAGGAGTGTCCACCCTTATGTCTCAATCAGCTGTGGGTCTAGATATGGTCGATCCAGGTGGCATCACAGCCCCTGAACGAATTTTGTAAGAATTTCTCTCTCTTTCACTGTCTTTGCTTCACGGGTTTTTAAAAGTAATTGATTTTTATAATGGGGTTTAGCTGCTTTTCACTGCTGTGTTTATGCCGCTTTACACCCACTTGACTCCCTTACAGAGAGATATCAACACATGGGTTTTAAGATTCTTACTAGTCAGATATATTCTTGGGCGGTGAATAGGTGGTGCTGAGTCCCGTTCACTGAGCAAGGAGTAGGTCTTGTCTATTACATATTGGGTTTATGGAACGGTATCTGAGCTAATTTGAAACCCTGGTTTTATGCATCACCCCACCTCACCTTTCCCGTTAAGCAGCCATAGTGTGTTTTCTAAACGTGTGACTCTCTTCTGTTTTGTAATTCAGTTCAAGTGTAGCGGTTTTTACATTCCCTCTATAAGTGATATCTTATGATAAGTGTCTTTTTCTGTGTGACTTATTTCTCGTAGAATCGTCATACCTAAATCCACTCATCATGCCGCTACGAGCCTTATGACGTAGATTTCATGGCTGAGTGATATTCCATTTTACATAAGGACCACAACTTCTTTATCCATTTTTCTCTTTCCTGGGATATTTAAGGTGTAACGAAGTGGAGGTTCTTGTCAACAGAGCAGCCCTAAACTTTGGGGTGCCTGTGTCTTGCTGATTTTTAGTTTTCCCAATTTATACGCCCATGAGTGGAAGTGCCCTATGCTCTCTAAGCTGAGTTTTTTAGATGTTTCAAGACACACCGTACACCTCTCCAGAGTGGCTGTGGGCAATTTACATCCCGCCCATCAGCGTAGCAAGGCTCCCGTTTCTCCATGGCCTGTCCTGCATTTCTGGTTTTGACACTTTATTCAGCATGGCCCTTTTGACCAATGGGAAGCGAGTCTTCTTTGTAGCGCTGATTTGCCTTTCCAGGTTGCTTGCTTGGCCAAAAAGGGCGTATGCGTTTTTTCCTGAATATATTCAGGAAAAAACGCATACGCCCTTTTTGGCCAAGGGCATCATTGTCGAGGTTTTGCCGCTTTTCCTGTGCTTTAAAGGCAATTCGAATCTCCCTCCTGAAACCTGTTTCCTGCAATTCTGCCTTGCATTCAAATCCTCTTTGTTGCCTTCCCTCAGTATATTTGTGGACGAGAGTTATCATTTATAACTCTGCAGGTTTGTGAATTGCAGTGCCCCTAGGCTCCATTTTTCAACTCGCTTTCTTGGGAGCTGGCCGCAAAAGCGCAGGATTGCTTCAGGCCCTATTCTCCTTCCGGGCGGCAGGCTGAGCCTGTGGTTAATTCTTCTTCCTGATGGGAAAATAGAGTGAGCTGTGCCTGTCCCAAGACCTAGAGCTAGTCTCTCATTGGTTCCCCCTCTTCCCGTTCCTCCTCAGGACAAATTGCAACCTGTACGGAACAGGAGGTTAAAGGTGCTGATTCTCCAAGGAGGGAGATTGCTAGGAGAGCGGCTGGAATGGCGAACCCGAGCACAAGGAGATGAGAAATGAGGTGCGTTTTAGAAACCTTTCCCGATCACACGGTGTACCATCTTCTGGGTTTCTCATGCATGTTTTCGATGTAGGAAGGTGCCCTTGAACCTGGAGATTTGGGCCCCATGGGATGGGTACCACGCAGTATTACTTTCAAGGGTCTGCGTTTGCTCACCCAACCTCACCAAACCTCTCAACCCCAAAAGTGTCCACCCTTATGTCTCAATCAGCTGTGTGTCTAGATATGGTCAATCCATGTGGCATCACAGCCTCTGAACGAATTTTGTAAGAATTTCTCTCTCTTTCACTGTCTTTGCTTCACGGGTTTTTAAAAGTAATTGATTTTTATAATGGGGTTTAGCTGCTTTTCAGAGCTGTGTGTATGCCGCTTTACACCCACTTGCCTCACTTACAGAGAGATTTCAATACATAGGTTTTAAGATTCTTACTAGTCAGATATATTCTTGGGCGGTGAATAGGGGGTGTTGAGTCCCGTTCACTGAGCAAGGAGTAGGTCTTGTCTATTACATATTGGGTTTATGGAACGGTATCTGAGCTAATTTGAGACCCTGGTTTTATGCATCACCCCATCTCACCTTTCCCGTTAAGCAGCCATAGTGTGTTTTCTAAACTTGTGACACTCTTCTGTTTTGTAATTCAGTTCAAGTGTAGCGGTTTTTACATTCCCTCTATAAGTGATATCTTATGATAAGTGTCTTTTTCTGTGTGACTTATTTCACGTAGAATCGTCGTACCTAAATCCACTCATCATGCTGCTACGAGCCTTATGACGTAGATTTCATGGCTGAGTGATATTCCATTGTACATAAGGACCACAACTTCTTTATCCATTTTTCTCTTTCCTGGGATATTTAAGGTGTAACGAAGTGGAGGTTCTTGTCAACAGAGCAGCCCTAAACTTTGGGGTGCCTGTGTCTTGCTGATTTTTAGTTTTCCCAATTTATACGCCCACGAGTGGAAGTGCTCTATGCTCTCTTAGCTGAGTTTTTTAGATGTTTCAAGACACACCGTACACCTCTCCAGAGTGGCTGTTGGCAATTTACATCCCGCCCAACAGCGTAGCAAGGCTCCCGTTTCTCCATGGCCTGTCCTGCATTTCTGGTTTTGACACTTTATTCAGCATGGCCCTTTTGACCGATGGGAAGCGAGACTTCTTTGTAGCGCTGATTTGCCTTTGCAGGTTGCTTGGTTGGCCAAAAAGGGCGTATGCGTTTTTTCCTGAATATATTCAGGAAAAAACGCATACGCCCTTTTTGGCCAAGGGCATCATTGTCGAGGTTTTGCCGCTTTTCCTGTGCTTTAAAGGCGATTCGAATCTCCCTCCTGAAACCTGTTTCCTGCAATTCTGCCTTGCTTTCAAATCCTCTTCGTTGCCTTTCCTCAGTATATTTGTGGACGAGAGTTATCATTTATAACTCTGCAGGTTTGTGAATTGCAGTGCCCCTGAGCTCCATTTTTCAACTCGCTTTCTTGGGAGCTGGCCGCAAAAGCGCAGGATTGCTTCAGGCCCTATTCTCCTTCCGGGCGCAGGCTGAGCCTGTGGTTAATTCTTCTTCCTGTTGGGAAAATAGAGTGACCTGTGCCTGTCCCAAGACCTAGAGCTAGTCTCTCATTGGTTCCCCCTCTTCCCGTTCCTCCTCAGGACAAATTGCAACCTGTACGGAACAGGAGGTTAAAGGTGCTGATTCTCCAAGGAGGGAGATTGCTAGGAAAGCGGCTGGAATGGCGAACCCGAGCACAAGGAGATGAGAAATGAGGTGCGTTTTAGAAACCTTTCCCGATCACACGGTGTACCATCTTCTGGGTTTCTCATGCATGTTTTCGATGTAGGAAGGTGCCCTTGAACCTGGAGATTTGGGACCCATGGGATGGGTACCACGCAGTATTACTTTAAAGGGTCTGCGTTTGCTCACCCAACCTCACCAAACCTCTCAGCCCCAGGAGTGTCCACCCTTATGTCTCAATCAGCTGTGGGTCTAGATATGGTCAACCCAGGTGGCATCACAGCCCCTGAACGAATTTTGTAAGAATTTCTCTCTCTTTCACTGTCTTTGCTTCACGGGTTTTTAAAAGTAATTGATTTTTATAATGGGGTTTAGCTGCTTTTCACTGCTGTGTTTATGCCGCTTTACACCCACTTGAGTCCCTTACAGAGAGATATCAACACATAGGTTTTAAGATTCTTACTAGTCACATATATTCTTGGGCGGTGAATAGGGGGTGCTGAATCCCGTTCACTGAGCAAGGAGTAGGTCTTGTCTATTATATATTGGGTTTATGGAACGGTATCTGAGCTAATTTGAAACCCTTGTTTTATGCATCACCCCACCTCACCTTTCCCGTTAAGCAGCCATAGTGTGTTTTCTAAACGTGTGACTCTCTTCTGTTTTGTAATTCATTCAAGTATAGCGGTTTCTACATTCCCTCTATATGTGATATCTTATGATAAGTGTCTTTTTCTGTGTGACTTAATGCATGTAGAATCGTCGTACCTAAATCCACTCATCATGCTGCTATGAGCCTTATGACGTAGATTTCATGGCTGAGTGATATTCCATTGTACATAAGGACCACAACTTCTTTATCCATTTTTCTCTTTCCTGGGATATTTAAGGTGTAACGAAGTGGAGGTTCTTGTCAACAGAGCAGCCCTAAACTTTGGGGTGCCTGTGTCTTGCTGATTTTTAGTTTTCCCAATTTATACGCCCACGAGTGGAAGTGCTCTATGCTCTCTTAGCTGAGTTTTTTAGATTTTTCAAGACACACCGTACACCTCTCCAGAGTGGCTGTTGGCAATTTACATCCCGCCCATCAGCGTAGCAAGGCTCCCGTTTCTCCATGGCCTGTCCTGCATTTCTGGTTTTGACACTTTATTCAGCATGGCCCTTTTGACCTATGGGAAGCGAGACTTCTTTGTAGCGCTGATTTGCCTTTGCAGGTTGCTTGGTTGGCCAAAAAGGGCGTATGCGTTTTTTCCTGAATATATTCAGGAAAAAACGCATACGCCCTTTTTGGCCAAGGGCATCATTGTCGAGGTTTTGCCGCTTTTCCTGTGCTTTAAAGGCGATTCGAATCTCCCTCCTGAAACCTGTTTCCTGCAATTCTGCCTTGCTTTCAAATCCTCTTCATTGCCTTTCCTCAGTATATTTGTGGACGAGAGTTATCATTTATAACTCTGCAGGTTTGTGAATTGCAGTGACCCTGAGCTCCATTTTTCAACTCGCTTTCTTGGGAGCTGGCCGCAAAAGCGCAGGATTGCTTCAGGCCCTATTCTCCTTCCGGGCGGCAGGCTGAGCCTGTGGTTAATTGTTCTTCCTGTTGGGAAAATAGAGTGACCTGTGCCTGTCCCAAGACCTAGAGCTAGTCTCTCATTGGTTCCCCCTCTTCCCGTTCCTCCTCAGGACAAATTGCAACCTGTACGGAACAGGAGGTTAAAGGTGCTGATTCTCCAAGGAGGGAGATTGCTAGGAAAGCGGCTGGAATGGCGAACCCGAGCACAAGGAGATGAGAAATGAGGTGCGTTTTAGAAACCTTTCCCGATCACACGGTGTACCATCTTCTGGGTTTCTCATGCATGTTTTCGATGTAGGAAGGTGCCCTTGAACCTGGAGATTTGGGACCCATGGGATGGGTACCACGCAGTATTACTTTAAAGGGTCTGCGTTTGCTCACCCAACCTCACCAAACCTCTCAGCCCCAGGAGTGTCTACCCTTATGTCTCAATCAGCTGTGGGTCTAGATATGGTCGATCCAGGTGGCATCACAGCCCCTGAACGAATTTTGTAAGAATTTCTCTCTCTTTCAATGTCTTTGCTTCACGGGTTTTTAAAAGTAATTGATTTTTATAATGGGGTTTAGCTGCTTTTCACTGCTGGGTTTATGCCGCTTTACACCCACTTGACTCCCTTACAGAGAGATATCAACACATAGGTTTTAAGATTCTTACTAGTCAGATATATTCTTTGGCGGTGAATAGGGGGTGCTGAGTCCCGTTCACTGAGCAAGGAGTAGGTCCTGTCTATCACATATTGGGTTAATGGAACGGTATCTGAGCTAATTTGAAACACTGGTTTTATGCATCACCCCACCTCACCTTTCCCGTTAAGCAGCCATAGTGTGTTTTCTAAACGTGTGACTCTCTTCTGTTTCGTAATTCAGTTCAAGTGTAGCGGGTTTTACATTCCCTCTATAAGTGATATCTTATGATAAGTGTCTTTTTATGTGTGACTTATTTCACGTAGAATCGTCGTACCTAAATCCACTCATCATGCTGCTACGAGCCTTATGACGTAGATTTCATGGCTGAGTGATATTCCATTGTACATAAGGACCACAACTTCTTTATCCATTTTTCTTTTTCTGGGATATTTAAGGTGTAACGAAGTGGAGGTTCTTGTCAACAGAGCAGCCCTAAACTTTGGGGTGCCTGTGTCTTGCTGATTTTTAGTTTTCCCAGTTTATACGCCCATGAGTGGAAGTGCCCTATGCTCTCTAAGCTGAGTTTTTTAGATGTTTCAAGACACACCGTACACCTCTCCAGAGTGGCTGTTTGCAATTTACATCCCGCCCATCAGCGTAGCAAGGCTCCCGTTTCTCCATGGCCTGTCCTGCATTTCTGGTTTTGACACTTTATTCAGCATGGCCCTTTTGACCGATGGGAAGCGAGACTTCTTTGTAGCGCTGATTTGCCTTTGCAGGTTGCTTGGTTGGCCAAAAAGGGCGTATGCTTTTTTTCCTGAATATATTCAGGAAAAAACGCATACGCCCTTTTTGGCCAAGGGCATCATTGTCGAGGTTTTGCCGCTTTTCCTGTGCTTTAAAGGCGATTCGAATCTCCCTCCTGAAACCTGTTTCCTGCAATTCTGCCTTGTTTTCAAATCCTCTTCGTTGCCTTCCCTCAGTATATTTGTGGACGAGAGTTATCATTTATAACTCTGCAGGTTTGTGAATTGCAGTGCCCCTGAGCTTCATTTTTCAACTCGCTTTCTTGGGAGCTGGCCGCAAAAGCGCAGGATTGCTTCAGGCCCTATTCTCCTTCCAGGCGGCAGGCTGAGCCTGTGGTTAATTCTTCTTCTGACGGGAAAATAGAGTGAGCTGTGCCTGTCCCAAGACATAGAGCTAGTCTCTCATTGGTTCCCCCTCTTCCCGTTCCTCCTCAGGACAAATTGCAACCTGTACGGAACAGGAGGTTAAAGGTGCTGATTCTCCAAGGAGGGAGATTGCTAGGAAAGCGGCTGGAACGGCGAACCCGAGCACAAGGAGATGAGAAATGAGGTGCGTTTTAGAAACCTTTCCCGATCACACGGTGTACCATCTTCTGGGTTTCTCATGCATGTTTTCGATGTAGGAAGGTGCCCTTGAACCTGGAGATTTGGGACCCATGGGATGGGTACCACGCAGTATTACTTTAAAGGGTCTGCGTTTGCTCACCCAACCTCACCAAACCTCTCAGCCCCAGGAGTGTCCACCCTTATGTCTCAATCAGCTGTGGGTCTAGATATGGTCGATCCAGGTGGCATCACAGCCCCTGAACGAATTTTGTAAGAATTTCTCTCTCTTTCACTGTCTTTGCTTCACGGGTTTTTAAAAGTAATTGATTTTTATAATGGGGTTTAGCTGCTTTTCACTGCTGGGTTTATGCCGCTTTACACCCACTTGACTCCCTTACAGAGAGATATCAACACATAGGTTTTAAGATTCTTACTAGTCAGATATATTCTTGGGCGGTGAATAGGGGGTGTTGAGTCCCGTTCACTGAGCAAGGAGTAGGTCTTGTCTATTACATATTGGGTTTATGGAACGGTATCTGAGCTAATTTGAATCCCTTGTTTTATGCATCACCCCACCTCACCTTTCCCGTTAAGCAGCCATAGTGTGTTTTCTAAACGTGTGACTCTCTTCTGTTTTGTAATTCAGTTCAAGTGTAGCGGTTTTTACATTCACTCTATAAGTGATATCTTATGATAAGTGTCTTTTTCTGTGTGACTTATTTCACGTAGAATCGTCGTACCTAAATCCACTCATCATGCTGCTACGAGCCTTATGACGTAGATTTCATGGCTGAGTGATATTCCATTGTACATAAGGACCAGAACTTCTTTATCCATTTTTCTCTTTCCTGGGATATTTAAGGTGTAACGAAGTGGAGGTTCTTGTCAACAGAGCAGCCCTAAACTTTGGGGTGCCTGTGTCTTGCTGATTTTTAGTTTTCCCAATTTATACGCCCATGAGTGGAAGTGCCCTATGCTCTCTAAGCTGAGTTTTTTAGATGTTTCAAGGCACACCGTACACCTCTCCAGAGTGGCTGTGGGCAATTTACATCCCGCCCATCAGCGTAGCAAGGCTCCCGTTTCTCCATGGCCTGTCCTGCATTTCTGGTTTTGACACTTTTTTCAGCATGGCCCTTTTGACCAATGGGAAGCGAGTCTTCTTTGTAGCGCTGATTTGCCTTTCCAGGTTGCTTGCTTGGCCAAAAAAGGCGTATGCGTTTTTTCCTGAATATATTCAGGAAAAAACGCATACGCCCTTTTTGGCCAAGGGCATCATTGTCGAGGTTTTGCCGCTTTTCCTGTGCTTTAAAGGCAATTAGAATCTCCCTCCTGAAATCTGTTTCCTGCAATTCTGCCTTGCTTTCAAATCCTCTTCGTTGCCTTTCCTCAGTATATTTGTGGACGAGAGTTATCATTTATAACTCTGCAGGTTTGTGAATTGCAGTGCCCCTGAGCTCCATTTTTCAACTCGCTTTCTTGGGAGCTGGCCGCAAAAGCGCAGGATTGCTTCAGGCCCTATTCTCCTTCCGGGCGGCAGGCTGAGCCTGTGGTTAATTCTTCTTCCTGTTGGGAAAATAGAGTGACCTGTGCCTGTCCCAAGACCTAGAGCTAGTCTCTCATTGGTTCCCCCTCTTCCCGTTCCTCCTCAGGACAAATTGCAACCTGTACGGAACAGGAGGTTAAAGGTGCTGATTCTCCAAGGAGGGAGATTGCTAGGAAAGCGGCTGGAATGGCGAACCCGAGCACAAGGAGATGAGAAATGAGGTGCGTTTTAGAAACCTTTCCCGATCACACGGTGTACCATCTTCTGGGTTTCTCATGCATGTTTTCGATGTAGGAAGGTGCCCTTGAACCTGGAGATTTGGGACCCATGGGATGGGTACCACGCAGTATTACTTTAAAGGGTCTGCGTTTGCTCACCCAACCTCACCAAACCTCTCAGCCCCAGGAGTGTCCACCCTTATGTCTCAGTCAGCTGTGGGTCTAGATATGGTCGATCCAGGTGGCATCACAGCCCCTGAACGAATTTTGTAAGAATTTCTCTCTCTTTCACTGTCTTTGCTTCACGGGTTTTTAAAAGTAATTGATTTTTATAATGGGGTTTAGCTGCTTTTCACTGCTGTGTTTATGCCGCTTTACACCCACTTGACTCCCTTACAGAGAGATATCAACACATAGGTTTTAAGATTCTTACTAGTCAGATTTATTCTTGGGCGGTGAATAGGGGGTGTTGAGTCCCGTTCACTGAGCAAGGAGTAGGTCTTGTCTATTACATATTGGGTTTATGGAACGGTATCTGAGCTAATTTGAAACCCTTGTTTTATGCATCACCCCACCTCACCTTTCCCGTTAAGCAGCCATAGTGTGTTTTCTAAACGTGGGACTCTCTTCTGTTTTGTAATTTAGTTCAAGTGTAGCGGTTTTTACATTCCCTCTATAAGTGATATCTTATGATAAGTGTCTTTTTCTGTGTGACTTATTTCACGTAGAATCCTCGTACCTAAATCCACTCATCATGCTGCTACGAGCCTTATGACGTAGATTTCATGGCTGAGTGATATTCCATTGTACATAAGGACCATAACTTCTTTATCCATTTTTCTCTTTCCTGGGATATTTAAGGTGTAACGAAGTGGAGGTTCCTGTCAACAGAGCAGCCCTAAATTTTGGGGTGCCTGTGTCTTGCTGATTTTTAATTTTCCCAGTTTTTACGCCCATGAGTGGAAGTGCCCTATGCTCTCTAAGCTGAGTTTTTTAGATGTTTCAAGACACACCGTACACCTCTCCAGAGTGGCTGTTGGCAATTTACATCCCGCCCATCAGCGTAGCAAGGCTCCCGTTTCTCCATGGCCTGTCCTGCATTTCTGGTTTTGACACTTTATTCAGCATGGCCCTTTTGACCGATGGGAAGCGAGACTTCTTTGTAGCGCTGATTTGCCTTTGCAGGTTGCTTGGTTGGCCAAAAAGGGCGTATGCGTTTTTTCCTGAATATATTCAAGAAAAAACGCATACGCCCTTTTTGGCCAAGGACATCATTGTCGAGGTTTTGCCGCTTTTCCTGTGCTTTAAAGGCAATTCGAATCTCCCTCCTGAAATCTGTTTCCTGCAATTCTGCCTTGCTTTCAAATCCTCTTCGTTGCCTTCCCTCAGTATACTTGTGGACGAGAGTTATCATTTATAACTCTGCAGGTTTGTGAATTGCAGTGCCCCTGGGCTCCATTTTTCAACTCGCTTTCTTGGGAGCTGGCCCCAAAAGCGCAGGATTGCTTCAGGCCCTATTCTCCTTCCGGGCGGCAGGCTGAGCCTGTGGTTAATTCTTCTTCCTGATGGGAAAATAGAGTGAGCTGTGCCTGTCCCAAGACCTAGAGCTACTCTCTCATTGGTTCCCCCTCTTCCCGTTCCTCCTCAGGACAAATTGCAACCTGTACGGAACAGGAGGTTAAAGGTGCTGATTCTCCAAGGAGGGAGATTGCTAGGAAAGCGGCTGGAATGGCGAACCCGAGCACAAGGAGATGAGAAATGAGGTGCGTTTTAGAAACCTTTCCCGATCACACGGTGTACCATCTTCTGGGTTTCTCATGCATGATTTCGATGTAGGAAGGTGCCCTTGAACCTGGAGATTTGGGACCCATTGGATGGGTACCACGCAGTATTACTATAAAGGGTCTGCGTTTGCTCACCCAACCTCACCAAACCTCTCAGCCCCAAAAGTGTCCACCCTTATGTCTCAATCAGCTGTGGGTCTAGATATGGTCGATCCAGGTGGCATCACAGCCCCTGAACGAATTTTGTAAGAATTTCTCTCTCTTTCACTGTCTTTGCTTCACGGGTTTTTAAAAGTAATTGATTTTTATAATGGGGTTTAGCTGCTTTTCACTGCTGTGTTTATGCCGTTTTACACCCACTTGACTCCCTTACAGAGAGATATCAACACATAGGTTTTAAGATTCTTACTAGTCATATATATTCTTGGCCGGTGAATAGGGGGTCTTGAGTCCCGTTCACTGAGCAAGGAGTAGGTCCTGTCTATTACATATTGGGTTTATGGAACGGTATCTGAGCTAATTTGAAACCCTGGTTTTATGCATCACCCCACCTCACCTTTCCCGTTAAGCAGCCATAGTGTGTTTTCTAAACGTGTGACTCTCTTCTGTTTTGTAATTGAGTTCAGGTGTAGCGGTTTTTACATTCCCTCTATAAGTGATATCTTATGATAAGTGACTTTTTCTGTGTGACTTATTTCACGTAGAATCGTCGTACCTAAATCCACTCATCATGCTGCTATGAGCCTTATGACGTAGATTTCATGGCTGAGTGATATTCCATTGTACATAAGGACGACAACTTCTTTATCCATTTTTCTCTTTCCTGGGATATTTAAGGTGTAACGAAGTGGAGGTTCTTGTCAACAGAGCAGCCCTAAACTTTGGGGTGCCTGTGTCTTGCTGATTTTTAGTTTTCCCAATTTATACGCCCATGAGTGGAAGTGCCCTATGCTCTCTAAGCTGAGTTTTTTAGATGTTTCAAGACACACCGTACACCTCTCCAGAGTGGCTGTTGGCAATTTACATCCCGCCCGTCAGCGTAGCAAGGCTCCCGTTTCTCCATGGCCTGTCCTGCATTTCTGGTTTTGACACTTTTTTCAGCATGGCCCTTTTGACCGATGGGAAGCGAGTCTTCTTTGTAGCGCTGATTTGCCTTTCCAGGTTGCTTGCTTGGCCAAAAAGGGCGTATGCGTTTTTTCCTGAATATATTCAGGAAAAAACGCATACGCCCTTTTTGGCCAAGGGCATCATTGTCGAGGTTTTGCCGCTTTTCCTGTGCTTTAAAGGCGATTCGAATCTCCCTCCTGAAACATGTTTCCTGCAATTCTGCCTTGCTTTCAAATCCTCTTCGTTGCCTTCCCTCAATATATTTGTGGACGAGAGTTATCATTTATAACTCTGCAGGTTTGTGAATTGCAGTGCCCCTGAGCTCCATTTTTCAACTCGCTTCCTTGGGAGCTGGCCGCAAAAGCGCAGGAATGCTTCAGGCCCTATTCGGCTTCCGGCTGGCAGGCTGAGCCTGTGGTTAATTCTTCTTCCTGACGGGAAAATAGAGTGAGCTGTGCCTGTCCCAAGCCCTAGAGCTAGTCTCCCATTGGTTCCCCCTCTTCCCGTTCCTCCTCAGGACAAATTGCAACCTGTACGGAACAGGAGGTTAAAGGTGCTGATTCTCCAAGGAGGGAGATTGCTAGGAAAGCGGCTGGAATGGCGAACCCGAGCACAAGGAGATGAGAAATGAGGTGCGTTTTAGAAACCTTTCCCGATCACACGGTGTACCATCTTCTGGGTTTCTCATGCATGTTTTCGATGTAGGAAGGTGCCCTTGAACCTGGAGATTTGGGACCCATGGGATGGGTACCACGCAGTATTACTTTCAAGGGTCTGCGTTTGCTCACCCAACCTCACCAAACCTCTCAGCCCCAGGAGTGTCCACCCTTATGTCTCAATCAGCTGTGGGTCTAGATATGGTCAATCCAGGTGGCATCACAGCCCCTGAACGAATTTTGTAAGAATTTCTCTCTCTTTCACTGTCTTTGCTTCACGGGTTTTTAAAAGTAATTGATTTTTATAATGGGGTTTAGCTGCTTTTCACTGCTGTGTTTATGCCGCTTTACACCCACTTGACTCCCTTACAGAGAGATATCAACACATAGGTTTTAAGATTCTTACTAGTCAGATATATTCTTGGGCGGTGAATAGGGGGTGTTGAGTCCCGTTCACTGAGCAAGGAGTAGGTCTTGTCTATTACATATTGGGTTTATGGAACGGTATCTGAGCTAATTTGAAACCCTTGTTTTATGCATCACCCCACCTCACCTTTCCCGTTAAGCAGCCATAGTGTGTTTTCTAAACGTGTGACTCTCTTCTGTTTTGTAATTTAGTTCAAGTGTAGCGGTTTTTACATTCCCTCTATAAGTGATATCTTATGATAGGTGTCTTTTTGTGTGTGACTTATTTCACGTAGAATCGTCGTACCTAAATCCACTCATCATGCTGCTACGAGCCTTATGACGTAGATTTCATGGCTGAGTGATATTCCATTGTACATAAGGACCACAACTTCTTTATCCATTTTTCTCTTTCCTGGGATATTTAAGGTGTAACGAAGTGGAGGTTCTTGTCAACAGAGCAGCCCTAAACTTTGGGGTGCCTGTGTCTTGCTGATTTTTAGTTTTCCCAATTTATACGCCCATGAGTGGAAGTGCCCTATGCTCTCTAAGCTGAGTTTTTTAGATGTTTCAAGACACACCGTACACCTCTCCAGAGTGGCTGTGGGTAATTTACATCCCGCCCATCAGCGTAGCAAGGCTCCTGTTTCTCCATGGCCTGTCCTGCATTTCTGGTTTTGACACTTTTTTCAGCATGGCCCTTTTGACCAATGGGAAGCGAGTCTTCTTTGTAGCGCTGATTTGCATTTCCAGGTTGCTTGCTTGGCCAATAAGGGCGTATGCGTTTTTTCCTGAATATATTCAAGAAAAAACGCATACGCCCTTTTTGGCCAAGGACATCATTGTCGAGGTTTTGCCGCTTTTCCTGTGCTTTAAAGGCAATTCGAATCTCCCTCCTGAAATCTGTTTCCTGCAATTCTGCCTTGCTTTCAAATCCTCTTCGTTGCCTTCCCTCAGTATACTTGTGGACGAGAGTTATCATTTATAACTCTGCAGGTTTGTGAATTGCAGTGCCCCTGGGCTCCATTTTTCAACTCGCTTTCTTGGGAGCTGGCCCCAAAAGCGCAGGATTGCTTCAGGCCCTATTCTCCTTCCGGGCGGCAGGCTGAGCCTGTGGTTAATTCTTCTTCCTGATGGGAAAATAGAGTGAGCTCTGCCTGTCCCAAGACCTAGAGCTACTCTCTCATTGGTTCCCCCTCTTCCCGTTCCTCCTCAGGACAAATTGCAACCTGTACGGAACAGGAGGTTAAAGGTGCTGATTCTCCAAGGAGGGAGATTGCTAGGAAAGCGGCTGGAATGGCGAACCCGAGCACAAGGAGATGAGAAATGAGGTGCGTTTTAGAAACCTTTCCCGATCACACGGTGTACCATCTTCTGGGTTTCTCATGCATGATTTCGATGTAGGAAGGTGCCCTTGAACCTGGAGATTTGGGACCCATTGGATGGGTACCACGCAGTAATACTATAAAGGGTCTGCGTTTGCTCACCCAACCTCACCAAACCTCTCAGCCCCAAAAGTGTCCACCCTTATGTCTCAATCAGCTGTGGGTCTAGATATGGTCAATCCAGGTGGCATCACAGCCCCTGAACGAATTTTGTAAGAATTTCTCTCTCTTTCACTGTCTTTGCTTCACGGGTTTTTAAAAGTAATTGATTTTTATAATGGGGTTTAGCTGCTTTTCACTGCTGTGTTTATGCCGTTTTACACCCACTTGACTCCCTTACAGAGAGATATCAACACATAGGTTTTAAGATTCTTACTAGTCAGATATATTCTTGGCCGGTGAATAGGGGGTCTTGAGTCCCGTTCACTGAGCAAGGAGTAGGTCCTGTCTATTACATATTGGGTTTATGGAACGGTATCTGAGCTAATTTGAAACCCTGGTTTTATGCATCACCCCACCTCACCTTTCCCGTTAAGCAGCCATAGTGTGTTTTCTAAACGTGTGACTCTCTTCTGTTTTGTAATTGAGTTCAGGTGTAGCGGTTTTTACATTCCCTCTATAAGTGATATCTTATGATAAGTGACTTTTTCTGTGTGACTTATTTCACGTAGAATCGTCGTACCTAAATCCACTCATCATGCTGCTATGAGCCTTATGACGTAGATTTCATGGCTGAGTGATATTCCATTGTACATAAGGACCACAACTTCTTTATCCATTTTTCTCTTTCCTGGGATATTTAAGGTGTAACGAAGTGGAGCTTCTTGTCAACAGAGCAGCCCTAAACTTTGGGGTGCCTGTGTCTTGCTGATTTTTAGTTTTCCCAATTTATACGCCCATGAGTGGAAGTGCCCTATGCTCTCTAAGCTGAGTTTTTTAGATGTTTCAAGACACACCGTACACCTCTCCAGAGTGGCTGTTGGCAATTTACATCCCGCCCATCAGCGTAGCAAGGCTCCCGTTTCTCCATGGCCTGTCCTGCATTTCTGGTTTTGACACTTTTTTCAGCATGGCCCTTTTGACCGATGGGAAGCGAGTCTTCTTTGTAGCGCTGATTTGCCTTTCCAGGTTGCTTGCTTGGCCAAAAAGGGCGTATGCGTTTTTTCCTGAATATATTCAGGAAAAAACGCATACGCCCTTTTTGGCCAAGGGCATCATTGTCGAGGTTTTGCCGCTTTTCCTGTGCTTTAAAGGCAATTCGAATCTCCCTCCTGAAACCTGTTTCCTGCAATTCTGCCTTGCTTTCAAATCCTCTTCGTTGCCTTCCCTCAATATATTTGTGGACGAGAGTTATCATTTATAACTCTGCAGGTTTGTGAATTGCAGTGCCCCTGAGCTCCATTTTTCAACTCGCTTCCTTGGGAGCTGGCCGCAAAAGCGCAGGAATGCTTCAGGCCCTATTCGGCTTCCGGCTGGCAGGCTGAGCCTGTGGTTAATTCTTCTTCCTGACGGGAAAATAGAGTGAGCTGTGCCTGTCCCAAGCCCTAGAGCTAGTCTCCCATTGGTTCCCCCTCTTCCCGTTCCTCCTCAGGACAAATTGCAACCTGTACGGAACAGGAGGTTAAAGGTGCTGATTCTCCAAGGAGGGAGATTGCTAGGAAAGCGGCTGGAATGGCGAACCCGAGCACAAGGAGATGAGAAATGAGGTGCGTTTTAGAAACCTTTCCCGATCACACGGTGTACCATCTTCTGGGTTTCTCATGCATGTTTTCGATGTAGGAAGGTGCCCTTGAACCTGGAGATTTGGGACCCATGGGATGGGTACCACGCAGTATTACTTGAAAGGGTCTGCGTTTGCTCACCCAACCTCACCAAACCTCTCAGCCCCAGGAGTGTCCACCCTTATGTCTCAATCAGCTGTGGGTCTAGATATGGTCAATCCAGGTGGCATCACAGCCCCTGAACGAATTTTGTAAGAATTTCTCTCTCTTTCACTGTCTTTGCTTCACGGGTTTTTAAAAGTAATTGATTTTTATAATGGGGTTTAGCTGCTTTTCACTGCTGTGTTTATGCCGCTTTACACCCACTTGACTCCCTTACAGAGAGATATCAACACATAGGTTTTAAGATTCTTACTAGTCAGATATATTCTTGGGCGGTGAATAGGGGGTGTTGAGTCCCGTTCACTGAGCAAGGAGTAGGTCTTGTCTATTACATATTGGGTTTATGGAACGGTATCTGAGCTAATTTGAAACCCTTGTTTTATGCATCACCCCACCTCACCTTTCCCGTTAAGCAGCCATAGTGTGTTTTCTAAACGTGTGACTCTCTTCTGTTTTGTAATTTAGTTCAAGTGTAGCGGTTTTTACATTCCCTCTATAAGTGATATCTTATGATAGGTGTCTTTTTGTGTGTGACTTATTTCACGTAGAATCGTCGTACCTAAATCCACTCATCATGCTGCTACGAGCCTTATGACGTAGATTTCATGGCTGAGTGATATTCCATTGTACATAAGGACCACAACTTCTTTATCCATTTTTCTCTTTCCTGGGATATTTAAGGTGTAACGAAGTGGAGGTTCTTGTCAACAGAGCAGCCCTAAACTTTGGGGTGCCTGTGTCTTGCTGATTTTTAGTTTTCCCAATTTATACGCCCATGAGTGGAAGTGCCCTATGCTCTCTAAGCTGAGTTTTTTAGATGTTTCAAGACACACCGTACACCTCTCCAGAGTGGCTGTGGGTAATTTACATCCCGCCCATCAGCGTAGCAAGGCTCCTGTTTCTCCATGGCCTGTCCTGCATTTCTGGTTTTGACACTTTTTTCAGCATGGCCCTTTTGACCAATGGGAAGCGAGTCTTCTTTGTAGCGCTGATTTGCATTTCCAGGTTGCTTGCTTGGCCAAAAAGGGCGTATGCGTTTTTTCCTGAATATATTCAAGAAAAAACGCATACGCCCTTTTTGGCCAAGGACATCATTGTCGAGGTTTTGCCGCTTTTCCTGTGCTTTAAAGGCAATTCGAATCTCCCTCCTGAAATCTGTTTCCTGCAATTCTGCCTTGCTTTCAAATCCTCTTCGTTGCCTTCCCTCAGTATACTTGTGGACGAGAGTTATCATTTATAACTCTGCAGGTTTGTGAATTGCAGTGCCCCTGGGCTCCATTTTTCAACTCGCTTTCTTGGGAGCTGGCCCCAAAAGAGCAGGATTGCTTCAGGCCCTATTCTCCTTCCGGGCGGCAGGCTGAGCCTGTGGTTAATTCTTCTTCCTGATGGGAAAATAGAGTGAGCTGTGCCTGTCCCAAGACCTAGAGCTACTCTCTCATTGGTTCCCCCTCTTCCCGTTCCACCTCAGGACAAATTGCAACCTGTACGGAACAGGAGGTTAAAGGTGCTGATTCTCCAAGGAGGGAGATTGCTAGGAAAGCGGCTGGAATGGCGAACCCGAGCACAAGGAGATGAGAAATGAGGTGCGTTTTAGAAACCTTTCCCGATCACACGGTGTACCATCTTCTGGGTTTCTCATGCATGATTTCGATGTAGGAAGGTGCCCTTGAACCTGGAGATTTGGGACGCATTGGATGGGTACCACGCAGTAATACTATAAAGGGTCTGCGTTTGCTCACCCAACCTCACCAAACCTCTCAGCCCCAAAAGTGTCCACCCTTATGTCTCAATCAGCTGTGGGTCTAGATATGGTCAATCCAGGTGGCATCACAGCCCCTGAACGAATTTTGTAAGAATTTCTCTCTCTTTCACTGTCTTTGCTTCACGGGTTTTTAAAAGTAATTGATTTTTACAATGGGGTTTAGCTGCTTTTCACTGCTGTGTTTATGCCGTTTTACACCCACTTGACTCCCTTACAGAGAGATATCAACACATAGGTTTTAAGATTCTTACTAGTCAGATATATTCTTGGCCGGTGAATAGGTGGTCTTGAGTCCCGTTCACTGAGCAAGGAGTAGGTCCTGTCTATTACATATTGGGTTTATGGAACGGTATCTGAGCTAATTTGAAACCCTGGTTTTATGCATCACCCCACCTCACCTTTCCCGTTAAGCAGCCATAGTGTGTTTTCTAAACGTGTGACTCTCTTCTGTTTTGTAATTGAGTTCAGGTGTAGCGGTTTTTACATTCCCTCTATAAGTGATATCTTATGATAAGTGACTTTTTCTGTGTGACTTATTTCACGTAGAATCGTCGTACCTAAATCCACTCATCATGCTGCTATGAGCCTTATGATGTAGATTTCATGGCTGAGTGATATTCCATTGTACATAAGGACCACAACTTCTTTATCCATTTTTCTCTTTCCTGGGATATTTAAGGTGTAACGAAGTGGAGGTTCTTGTCAACAGAGCAGCCCTAAACTTTGGGGTGCCTGTGTCTTGCTGATTTTTAGTTTTCCCAATTTATACGCCCATGAGTGGAAGTGCCCTATGCTCTCTAAGCTGAGTTTTTTAGATGTTTCAAGACACACCGTACACCTCTCCAGAGTGGCTGTTGGCAATTTACATCCCGCCCATCAGCGTAGCAAGGCTCCCGTTTCTCCATGGCCTGTCCTGCATTTCTGGTTTTGACACTTTTTTCAGCATGGCCCTTTTGACCGATGGGAAGCGAGTCTTCTTTGTAGCGCTGATTTGCCTTTCCAGGTTGCTTGCTTGGCCAAAAAGGGCGTATGCGTTTTTTCCTGAATATATTCAGGAAAAAACGCATACGCCCTTTTTGGCCAAGGGCATCATTGTCGAGGTTTTGCCGCTTTTCCTGTGCTTTAAAGGCGATTCGAATCTCCCTCCTGAAACCTGTTTCCTGCAATTCTGCCTTGCTTTCAAATCCTCTTCGTTGCCTTCCCTCAATATATTTGTGGACGAGAGTTATCATTTATAACTCTGCAGGTTTGTGAATTGCAGTGCCCCTGAGCTCCATTTTTCAACTCGCTTCCTTGGGAGCTGGCCGCAAAAGCGCAGGAATGCTTCAGGCCCTATTCGGCTTCCGGCTGGCAGGCTGAGCCTGTGGTTAATTCTTCTTCCTGACGGGAAAATAGAGTGAGCTGTGCCTGTCCCAAGCCCTAGAGCTAGTCTCCCATTGGTTCCCCCTCTTCCCGTTCCTCCTCAGGACAAATTGCAACCTGTACGGAACAGGAGGTTAAAGGTGCTGATTCTCCAAGGAGGGAGATTGCTAGGAAAGCGGCTGGAATGGCGAACCCGAGCACAAGGAGATGAGAAATGAGGTGCGTTTTAGAAACCTTTCCCGATCACACGGTGTACCATCTTCTGGGTTTCTCATGCATGTTTTCGATGTAGGAAGGTGCCCTTGAACCTGGAGATTTGGGACCCATGGGATGGGTACCACGCAGTATTACTTGAAAGGGTCTGCGTTTGCTCACCCAACCTCACCAAACCTCTCAGCCCCAGGAGTGTCCACCCTTATGTCTCAATCAGCTGTGGGTCTAGATATGGTCAATCCAGGTGGCATCACAGCCCCTGAACGAATTTTGTAAGAATTTCTCTCTCTTTCACTGTCTTTGCTTCACGGGTTTTTAAAAGTAATTGATTTTTATAATGCGGTTTAGCTGCTTTTCACTGCTGTGTTTATGCCGCTTTACACCCACTTGACTCCCTTACAGAGAGATATCAACACATAGGTTTTAAGATTCTTACTAGTCAGATATATTCTTGGGCGGTGAATAGGGGGTGTTGAGTCCCGTTCACTGAGCAAGGAGTAGGTCTTGTCTATTACATATTGGGTTTATGGAACGGTATCTGAGCTAATTTGAAACCCTTGTTTTATGCATCACCCCACCTCACCTTTCCCGTTAAGCAGCCATAGTGTGTTTTCTAAACGTGTGACTCTCTTCTGTTTTGTAATTTAGTTCAAGTGTAGCGGTTTTTACATTCCCTCTATAAGTGATATCTTATGATAAGTGTCTTTTTCTGTGTGACTTATTTCACATAGAATCGTCGTACCTAAATCCACTCATCATGCTGCTACAAGCCTTATGACGTAGATTTCATGGCTGAGTGATATTCCATTGTACATAAGGACCACAACTTCTTTATCCATTTTTCTCTTTCCTGGGATATTTAAGGTGTAACGAAGTGGAGGTTCTTGTCAACAGAGCAGCCCTAAACTTTGGGGTGCCTGTGTCTTGCTGATTTTTAGTTTTCCCAATTTATACGCCCATGAGTGGAAGTGCCCTATGCTCTCTAAGCTGAGTTTTTTAGATGTTTCAAGACGCACCGTACACCTCTCCAGAGTGGCTGTGGGTAATTTACATCCCGCCCATCAGCGTAGCAAGGCTCCTGTTTCTCCATGGCCTGTCCTGCATTTCTGGTTTTGACACTTTTTTCAGCATGGCCCTTTTGACCAATGGGAAGCGAGTCTTCTTTGTAGCGCTGATTTGCATTTCCAGGTTGCTTGCTTGGCCAAAAAGGGCGTATGCGTTTTTTCCTGAATATATTCAAGAAAAAACGCATACGCCCTTTTTGGCCAAGGACATCATTGTCGAGGTTTTGCCGCTTTTCCTGTGCTTTAAAGGCAATTCGAATCTCCCTCCTGAAATCTGTTTCCTGCAATTCTGCCTTGCTTTCAAATCCTCTTCGTTGCCTTCCCTCAGTATACTTGTGGACGAGAGTTATCATTTATAACTCTGCAGGTTTGTGAATTGCAGTGCCCCTGGGCTCCATTTTTCAACTCGCTTTCTTGGGAGCTGGCCCCAAAAGCGCAGGATTGCTTCAGGCCCTATTCTCCTTCCGGGCGGCAGGCTGAGCCTGTGGTTAATTCTTCTTCCTGATGGGAAAATAGAGTGAGCTGTGCCTGTCCCAAGACCTAGAGCTACTCTCTCATTGGTTCCCCCTCTTCCCGTTCCTCCTCAGGACAAATTGCAACCTGTACGGAACAGGAGGTTAAAGGTGCTGATTCTCCAAGGAGGGAGATTGCTAGGAAAGCGGCTGGAATGGCGAACCCGAGCACAAGGAGATGAGAAATGAGGTGCGTTTTAGAAACCTTTCCCGATCACACGGTGTACCATCTTCTGGGTTTCTCATGCATGATTTCGATGTAGGAAGGTGCCCTTGAACCTGGAGATTTGGGACCCATTGGATGGGTACCACGCAGTAATACTATAAAGGGTCTGCGTTTGCTCACCCAACCTCACCAAACCTCTCAGCCCCAAAAATGTCCACCCTTATGTCTCAATCAGCTGTGGGTCTAGATATGGTCAATCCAGGTGGCATCACAGCCCCTGAACGAATTTTGTAAGAATTTCTCTCTCTTTCACTGTCTTTGCTTCACGGGTTTTTAAAAGTAATTGATTTTTATAATGGGGTTTAGCTGCTTTTCACTGCTGTGTTTATGCCGTTTTACACCCACTTGACTCCCTTACAGAGAGATATCAACACATAGGTTTTAAGATTCTTACTAGTCAGATATATTCTTGGCCGGTGAATAGGTGGTCTTGAGTCCCGTTCACTGAGCAAGGAGTAGGTCCTGTCTATTACATATTGGGTTTATGGAACGGTATCTGAGCTAATTTGAAACCCTGGTTTTATGCATCACCCCACCTCACCTTTCCCGTTAAGCAGCCATAGTGTGTTTTCTAAACGTGTGACTCTCTTCTGTTTTGTAATTGAGTTCAGGTGTAGCGGTTTTTACATTCCCTCTATAAGTGATATCTTATGATAAGTGACTTTTTCTGTGTGACTTATTTCACGTAGAATCGTCGTACCTAAATCCACTCATCATGCTGCTATGAGCCTTATGACGTAGATTTCATGGCTGAGTGATATTCCATTGTACATAAGGACCACAACTTCTTTATCCATTTTTCTCTTTCCTGGGATATTTAAGGTGTAACGAAGTGGAGGTTCTTGTCAACAGAGCAGCCCTAAACTTTGGGGTGCCTGTGTCTTGCTGATTTTTAGTTTTCCCAATTTATACGCCCATGAGTGGAAGTGCCGTATGCTCTCTAAGCTGAGTTTTTTAGATGTTTCAAGACACACCGTACACCTCTCCAGAGTGGCTGTTGGCAATTTACATCCCGCCCATCAGCGTAGCAAGGCTCCCGTTTCTCCATGGCCTGTCCTGCATTTCTGGTTTTGACACTTTTTTCAGCATGGCCCTTTTGACCGATGGGAAGCGAGTCTTCTTTGTAGCGCTGATTTGCCTTTCCAGGTTGCTTGCTTGGCCAAAAAGGGCGTATGCGTTTTTTCCTGAATATATTCAGGAAAAAACGCATACGCCCTTTTTGGCCAAGGGCATCATTGTCGAGGTTTTGCCGCTTTTCCTGTGCTTTAAAGGCGATTCGAATCTCCCTCCTGAAACCTGTTTCCTGCAATTCTGCCTTGCTTTCAAATCCTCTTCGTTGCCTTCCCTCAATATATTTGTGGACGAGAGTTATCATTTATAACTCTGCAGGTTTGTGAATTGCAGTGCCCCTGAGCTCCATTTTTCAACTCGCTTTCTTGGGAGCTGGCCGCAAAAGCGCAGGAATGCTTCAGGCCCTATTCGGCTTCCGGCTGGCAGGCTGAGCCTGTGGTTAATTCTTCTTCCTGACGGGAAAATAGAGTGAGCTGTGCCTGTCCCAAGCCCTAGAGCTAGTCTCCCATTGGTTCCCCCTCTTCCCGTTCCTCCTCAGGACAAATTGCAACCTGTACGGAACAGGAGGTTAAAGGTGCTGATTCTCCAAGGAGGGAGATTGCTAGGAAAGCGGCTGGAATGGCGAACCCGAGCACAAGGAGATGAGAAATGAGGTGCGTTTTAGAAACCTTTCCCAATCACACGGTGTACCATCTTCTGGGTTTCTCATGCATGTTTTCGATGTAGGAAGGTGCCCTTGAACCTGGAGATTTGGGACCCATGGGATGGGTACCACGCAGTATTACTTGAAAGGGTCTGCGTTTGCTCACCCAACCTCACCAAACCTCTCAGCCCCAGGAGTGTCCACCCTTATGTCTCAATCAGCTGTGGGTCTAGATATGGTCAATCCAGGTGGCATCACAGCCCCTGAACGAATTTTGTAAGAATTTCTCTCTCTTTCACTGTCTTTGCTTCACGGGTTTTTAAAAGTAATTGATTTTTATAATGGGGTTTAGCTGCTTTTCACTGCTGTGTTTATGCCGCTTTACACCCACTTGACTCCCTTACAGAGAGATATCAACACATAGGTTTTAAGATTCTTACTAGTCAGATATATTCTTGGGCGGTGAATAGGGGGTGTTGAGTCCCGTTCACTGAGCAAGGAGTAGGTCTTGTCTATTACATATTGGGTTTATGGAACGGTATCTGAGCTAATTTGAAACCCTTGTTTTATGCATCACCCCACCTCACCTTTCCCGTTAAGCAGCCATAGTGTGTTTTCTAAACGTGTGACTCTCTTCTGTTTTGTAATTTAGTTCAAGTGTAGCGGTTTTTACATTCCCTCTATAAGTGATATATTATGATAAGTGTCTTTTTCTGTGTGACTTATTTCACATAGAATCGTCGTACCTAAATCCACTCATCATGCTGCTACAAGCCTTATGACGTAGATTTCATGGCTGAGTGATATTCCATTGTACATAAGGACCACAACTTCTTTATCCATTTTTCTCTTTCCTGGGATATTTAAGGTGTAACGAAGTGGAGGTTCTTGTCAACAGAGCAGCCCTAAACTTTGGGGTGCCTGTGTCTTGCTGATTTTTAGTTTTCCCAATTTATACGCCCATGAGTGGAAGTGCCCTATGCTCTCTAAGCTGAGTTTTTTAGATGTTTCAAGACGCACCGTACACCTCTCCAGAGTGGCTGTGGGTAATTTACATCCCGCCCATCAGCGTAGCAAGGCTCCTGTTTCTCCATGGCCTGTCCTGCATTTCTGGTTTTGACACTTTTTTCAGCATGGCCCTTTTGACCAATGGGAAGCGAGTCTTCTTTGTAGCGCTGATTTGCATTTCCAGGTTGCTTGCTTGGCCAAAAAGGGCGTATGCGTTTTTTCCTGAATATATTCAAGAAAAAACGCATACGCCCTTTTTGGCCAAGGACATCATTGTCGAGGTTTTGCCGCTTTTCCTGTGCTTTAAAGGCAATTCGAATCTCCCTCCTGAAATCTGTTTCCTGCAATTCTGCCTTGCTTTCAAATCCTCTTCGTTGCCTTCCCTCAGTATACTTGTGGACGAGAGTTATCATTTATAACTCTGCAGGTTTGTGAATTGCAGTGCCCCTGGGCTCCATTTTTCAACTCGCTTTCTTGGGAGCTGGCCCCAAAAGCGCAGGATTGCTTCAGGCCCTATTCTCCTTCCGGGCGGCAGGCTGAGCCTGTGGTTAATTCTTCTTCCTGATGGGAAAATAGAGTGAGCTGTGCCTGTCCCAAGACCTAGAGCTACTCTCTCATTGGTTCCCCCTCTTCCCGTTCCTCCTCAGGACAAATTGCAACCTGTACGGAACAGGAGGTTAAAGGTGCTGATTCTCCAAGGAGGGAGATTGCTAGGAAAGCGGCTGGAATGGCGAACCCGAGCACAAGGAGATGAGAAATGAGGTGCGTTTTAGAAACCTTTCCCGATCACACGGTGTACCATCTTCTGGGTTTCTCATGCATGATTTCGATGTAGGAAGGTGCCCTTGAACCTGGAGATTTGGGACCCATGGGATGGGTACCACGCAGTATTACTATAAAGGGTCTGCGTTTGCTCACCCAACCTCACCAAACCTCTCAGCCCCAAAAGTGTCCACCCTTATGTCTCAATCAGCTGTGGGTCTAGATAGGGTCAACCCAGGTGGCATCACAGCCCCTGAACGAATTTTGTAAGAATTTCTCTCTCTTTCACTGTCTTTGCTTCACGGGTTTTTAAAAGTAATTGATTTTTATAATGGGGTTTAGCTGCTTTTCACTGCTGTGTTTATGCCGTTTTACACCCACTTGACTCCCTTACAGAGAGATATCAACACATAGGTTTTAAGATTCTTACTAGTCATATATATTCTTGGCCGGTGAATAGGGGGTCTTGAGTCCCGTTCACTGAGCAAGGAGTAGGTCCTGTCTATTACATATTGGGTTTATGGAACGGTATCTGAGCTAATTTGAAACCCTGGTTTTATGCATCACCCCACCTCACCTTTCCCGTTAAGCAGCCATAGTGTGTTTTCTAAACGTGTGACTCTCTTCTGTTTTGTAATTTAGTTCAAGTGTAGCGGTTTTTACATTCCCTCTATAAGTGATATATTATGATAAGTGTCTTTTTCTGTGTGACTTATTTCACGTAGAATCGTCGTACCTAAATCCACTCATCATGCTGCTACGAGCCTTATGACGTAGATTTCATGGCTGAGTGATATTCCATTGTACATAAGGACCACAACTTCTTTATCCATTTTTCTCTTTCCTGGGATATTTAAGGTGTAACGAAGTGGAGGTTCTTGTCAACAGAGCAGCCCTAAACTTTGGGGTGCCTGTGTCTTGCTGATTTTTAATTTTCCCAGTTTATACGCCCATGAGTGGAAGTGCCCTATGCTCTCTAAGCTGAGTTTTTTAGATGTTTCAAGACACACCGTACACCTCTCCAGAGTGGCTGTTGGCAATTTACATCCCGCCCATCAGCGTAGCAAGGCTCCCGTTTCTCCATGGCCTGTCCTGCATTTCTGGTTTTGACACTTTATTCAGCATGGCCCTTTTGACCGATGGGAAGCGAGACTTCTTTGTAGCGCTGATTTGCCTTTGCAGGTTGCTTGGTTGGCCAAAAAGGGCGTATGCGTTTTTTCCTGAATATATTCAGGAAAAAACGCATACGCCCTTTTTGGCCAAGGGTATCATTGTCGAGGTTTTGCCGCTTTTCCTGTGCTTTAAAGGCGATTCGAATCTCCCTCCTGAAACCTGTTTCCTGCAATTCTGCCTTGCTTTCAAATCCTCTTCGTTGCCTTCCCTCAGTATATTTGTGGACGAGAGTTATCATTTATAACTCTGCAGGTTTGTGAATTGCAGTGACCCTGAGCTCCATTTTTCAACTCGCTTTCTTGGGAGCTGGCCGCAAAAGCGCAGGATTGCTTCAGGCCCTATTCTCCTTCCGGGCGGCAGGCTGAGCCTGTGGTTAATTCTTCTTCCTGTTGGGAAAATAGAGTGACCTGTGCCTGTCCCAAGACCTAGAGCTAGTCTCTCATTGGTTCCCCCTCTTCCCTTTCCTCCTCAGGACAAATTGCAACCTGTACGGAACAGGAGGTTAAAGGTGCTGATTCTCCAAGGAGGGAGATTGCTAGGAAAGCGGCTGGAATGGCGAACCCGAGCACAAGGAGATGAGAAATGAGGTGCGTTTTAGAAACCTTTCCCGATCACACGGTGTACCATCTTCTGGGTTTCTCATGCATGTTTTCGATGTAGGAAGGTGCCCTTGAACCTGGAGATTTGGGACCCAAAGGATGGGTACCACGCAGTATTACTTTAAAGGGTCTGCGTTTGCTCACCCAACCTCACCAAACCTCTCAGCCCCAGGAGTGTCCACCCTTATGTCTCAATCAGCTGTGGGTCTAGATATGGTCGATCCAGGTGGCATCACAGCCCCTGAACGAATTTTGTAAGAATTTCTCTCTCTTTCACTGTCTTTGCTTCACGGGTTTTTAAAAGTAATTGATTTTTATAATGGGGTTTAGCTGCTTTTCACTGCTGGGTTTATGCCGCTTTACACCCACTTGACTCCCTTACAGAGAGATATCAACACATAGGTTTTAAGATTCTTACTAGTCAGATATATTCTTGGGCGGTGAATAGGGGGTGTTGAGTCCCGTTCACTGAGCAAGGAGTAGGTCTTGTCTATTACATATTGGGTTTATGGAACGGTATCTGAGCTAATTTGAATCCCTTGTTTTATGCATCACCCCACCTCACCTTTCCCGTTAAGCAGCCATAGTGTGTTTTCTAAACGTGTGACTCTCTTCTGTTTTGTAATTCAGTTCAAGTGTAGCGGTTTTTACATTCACTCTATAAGTGATATCTTATGATAAGTGTCTTTTTCTGTGTGACTTATTTCACGTAGAATCGTCGTACCTAAATCCACTCATCATGCTGCTACGAGCCTTATGACGTAGATTTCATGGCTGAGTGATATTCCATTGTACATAAGGACCAGAACTTCTTTATCCATTTTTCTCTTTCCTGGGATATTTAAGGTGTAACGAAGTGGAGGTTCTTGTCAACAGAGCAGCCCTAAACTTTGGGGTGCCTGTGTCTTGCTGATTTTTAGTTTTCCCAATTTATACGCCCATGAGTGGAAGTGCCCTATGCTCTCTAAGCTGAGTTTTTTAGATGTTTCAAGGCACACCGTACACCTCTCCAGAGTGGCTGTGGGCAATTTACATCCCGCCCATCAGCGTAGCAAGGCTCCCGTTTCTCCATGGCCTGTCCTGCATTTCTGGTTTTGACACTTTTTTCAGCATGGCCCTTTTGACCGATGGGAAGCGAGACTTCTTTGTAGCGCTGATTTGCCTTTGCAGGTTGCTTGGTTGGCCAAAAAGGGCGTATGCGTTTTTTCCTGAATATATTCAGGAAAAAACGCATACCCCCTTTTTGGCCAAGGGCATCATTGTCGAGGTTTTGCCGCTTTTCCTGTGCTTTAAAGGCGATTCGAATCTCCCTCCTGAAACCTGTTTCCTGCAATTCTGCCTTGCTTTCAAATCCTCTTCGTTGCCTTCCCTCAGTATATTTGTGGACGAGAGTTATCATTTATAACTCTGCAGGTTTGTGAATTGCAGTGCCCCTGAGCTCCATTTTTCAACTCGCTTTCTTGGGAGCTGGCCGCAAAAGCGCAGGATTGCTTCAGGCCCTATTCTCCTTCCGGGCGTCAGGCTGAGCCTGTGGTTAATTCTTCTTCCTGACGGGAAAATAGAGTGAGCTGTGCCTGTCCCAAGACATAGAGCTAGTCTCTCATTGGTTACCCCTCTTCCCGTTCCTCCTCAGGACAAATTGCAACCTGTACGGAACAGGAGGTTAAAGGTGCTGATTCTCCAAGGAGGGAGATTGCTAGGAAAGCGGCTGGAACGGCGAACCCGAGCACAAGGAGATGAGAAATGAGGTGCGTTTTAGAAACCTTTCCCGATCACACGGTGTACCATCTTCTGGGTTTCCCATGCATGTTTTCGATGTAGGAAGATGCCCTTGAACCTGGAGATTTGGGACCCATGGGATGGGTACCACGCAGTATTACTTTAAAGGGTCTGCGTTTGCTCACCCAACCTCACCAAAACTCTCAGCCCCAAAAGTGTCCACCCTTATGTCTCAATCAGCTGTGGGTCTAGATATGGTCAATCCAGGTGGCATCACAGCCCCTGAACGAATTTTGTAAGAATTTCTCTCTCTTTCACTGTCTTTGCTTCACGGGTTTTTAAAAGTAATTGATTTTTATAATGGGGTTTAGCTGCTTTTCACTGCTGTGTTTATGCCACTTTACACCCACTTGACTCCCTTACAGAGAGATATCAACACATAGGTTTTAAGATTCTTCCTAGTCAGATATATTCTTGGGCGGTGTATAGGGGGTGTTGAGTCCCGTTCACTGAGCAAGGAGTAGGTCTTGTCTATCACATATTGGGTTAATGGAACGGTATCTGAGCTAATTTGAAACACTGGTTTTATGCATCACCCCACCTCACCTTTCCCGTTAAGCAGCCATAGTGTGTTTTCTAAACGTGTGACTCTCTTCTGTTTTGTAATTCAGTTCAAGTGTAGCGGTTTTTACATTCCCTCTATAAGTGATATCTTATGATAAGTGTCTTTTTCTGTGTGACTTATTTCACGTAGAATCGTCGTACCTAAATCCACTCATCATGCTGCTACGAGCCTTATGACGTAGATTTCATGGCTGAGTGATATTCCATTGTACATAAGGACCACAACTTCTTTATCCATTTTTCTCTTTCCTGGGATATTTAAGGTGTAACGAAGTGGAGGTTCTTGTCAACAGAGCAGCCCTAAACTTTGGGGTGCCTGTGTCTTGCTGATTTTTAATTTTCCCAGTTTATACGCCCATGAGTGGAAGTGCCCTATGCTCTCTAAGCTGAGTTTTTTAGATGTTTCAAGACACACCGTACACCTCTCCAGAGTGGCTGTTGGCAATTTACATCCCGCCCATCAGCGTAGCAAGGCTCCCGTTTCTCCATGGCCTGTCCTGCATTTCTGGTTTTGACACTTTATTCAGCATGGCCCTTTTGACCGATGGGAAGCGAGACTTCTTTGTAGCGCTGATTTGCCTTTGCAGGTTGCTTGGTTGGCCAAAAAGGGCGTATGCGTTTTTTCCTGAATATATTCAGGAAAAAACGCATACGCCCTTTTTGGCCAAGGGCATCATTGTCGAGGTTTTGCCGCTTTTCCTGTGCTTTAAAGGCGATTCGAATCTCCCTCCTGAAACCTGTTTCCTGCAATTCTGCCTTGCTTTCAAATCCTCTTCGTTGCCTTCCCTCAGTATATTTGTGGACGAGAGTTATCATTTATAACTCTGCAGGTTTGTGAATTGCAGTGACCCTGAGCTCCATTTTTCAACTCGCTTTCTTGGGAGCTGGCCGCAAAAGCGCAGGATTGCTTCAGGCCCTATTCTCCTTCCGGGCGGCAGGCTGAGCCTGTGGTTAATTCTTCTTCCTGTTGGGAAAATAGAGTGACCTGTGCCTGTCCCAAGACCTAGAGCTAGTCTCTCATTGGTTCCCCCTCTTCCCGTTCCTCCTCAGGACAAATTGCAACCTGTACGGAACAGGAGGTTAAAGGTGCTGATTCTCCAAGGAGGGAGATTGCTAGGAAAGCGGCTGGAATGGCGAACCCGAGCACAAGGAGATGAGAAATGAGGTGCGTTTTAGAAACCTTTCCCGATCACACGGTGTACCATCTTCTAGGTTTCTCATGCATGTTTTCGATGTAGGAAGGTGCCCTTGAACCTGGAGATTTGGGACCCATGGGATGGGTACCACGCAGTATTACTTTAAAGGGTCTGCGTTTGCTCACCCAACCTCACCAAACCTCTCAGCCCCAGGAGTGTCCACCCTTATGTCTCAATCAGCTGTGGGTCTAGATATGGTCGATCCAGGTGGCATCACAGCCCCTGAACGAATTTTGTAAGAATTTCTCTCTCTTTCACTGTCTTTGCTTCACGGGTTTTTAAAAGTAATTGATTTTTATAATGGGGTTTAGCTGCTTTTCACTGCTGGGTTTATGCCGCTTTACACCCACTTGACTCCCTTACAGAGAGATATCAACACATAGGTTTTAAGATTCTTACTAGTCAGATATATTCTTGGGCGGTGAATAGGGGGTGTTGAGTCCCGTTCACTGAGCAAGGAGTAGGTCTTGTCTATTACATATTGGGTTTATGGAACGGTATCTGAGCTAATTTGAATCCCTTGTTTTATGCATCACCCCACCTCACCTTTCCCGTTAAGCAGCCATAGTGTGTTTTCTAAACGTGTGACTCTCTTCTGTTTTGTAATTCAGTTCAAGTGTAGCGGTTTTTACATTCACTCTATAAGTGATATCTTATGATAAGTGTCTTTTTCTGTGTGACTTATTTCACGTAGAATCGTCGTACCTAAATCCACTCATCATGCTGCTACGAGCCTTATGACGTAGATTTCATGGCTGAGTGATATTCCATTGTACATAAGGACCAGAACTTCTTTATCCATTTTTCTCTTTCCTGGGATATTTAAGGTGTAACGAAGTGGAGGTTCTTGTCAACAGAGCAGCCCTAAACTTTGGGGTGCCTGTGTCTTGCTGATTTTTAGTTTTCCCAATTTATACGCCCATGAGTGGAAGTGCCCTATGCTCTCTAAGCTGAGTTTTTTAGATGTTTCAAGGCACACCGTACACCTCTCCAGAGTGGCTGTGGGCAATTTACATCCCGCCCATCAGCGTAGCAAGCCTCCCGTTTCTCCATGGCCTGTCCTGCATTTCTGGTTTTGACACTTTTTTCAGCATGGCCCTTTTGACCAATGGGAAGCGAGTCTTCTTTGTAGCGCTGATTTGCCTTTCCAGGTTGCTTGCTTGGCCAAAAAGGGCGTATGCGTTTTTTCCTGAATATATTCAGGAAAAAACGCATACGCCCTTTTTGGCCAAGGGCATCATTGTCGAGGTTTTGCCGCTTTTCCTGTGCTTTAAAGGCAATTAGAATCTCCCTCCTGAAATCTGTTTCCTGCAATTCTGCCTTGCTTTCAAATCCTCTTCGTTGCCTTTCCTCAGTATATTTGTGGACGAGAGTTATCATTTCTAACTCTGCAGGTTTGTGAATTGCAGTGCCCCTGAGCTCCATTTTTCAACTCGCTTTCTTGGGAGCTGGCCGCAAAAGCGCAGGATTGCTTCAGGCCCTATTCTCCTTCCGGGCGGCAGGCTGAGCCTGTGGTTAATTCTTCTTCCTGTTGGGAAAATAGAGTGACCTGTGCCTGTCCCAAGACCTAGAGCTAGTCTCTCATTGGTTCCCCCTCTTCCCGTTCCTCCTCAGGACAAATTGCAACCTGTACGGAACAGGAGGTTAAAGGTGCTGATTCTCCAAGGAGGGAGATTGCTAGGAAAGCGGCTGGAATGGCGAACCCGAGCACAAGGAGATGAGAAATGAGGTGCGTTTTAGAAACCTTTCCCGATCACACGGTGTACCATCTTCTGGGTTTCTCATGCATGTTTTCGATGTAGGAAGGTGCCCTTGAACCTGGAGATTTGGGACCCATGGGATGGGTACCACGCAGTATTACTTTAAAGGGTCTGCGTTTGCTCACCCAACCTCACCAAACCTCTCAGCCCCAGGAGTGTCCACCCTTATGTCTCAGTCAGCTGTGGGTCTAGATATGGTCGATCCAGGTGGCATCACAGCCCCTGAACGAATTTTGTAAGAATTTCTCTCTCTTTCACTGTCTTTGTTTCACGGGTTTTTAAAAGTAATTGATTTTTATAATGGGGTTTAGCTGCTTTTCACTGCTGTGTTTATGCCGCTTTACACCCACTTGACTCCCTTACAGAGAGATATCAACACATAGGTTTTAAGATTCTTACTAGTCAGATTTATTCTTGGGCGGTGAATAGGGGGTGTTGAGTCCCGTTCACTGAGCAAGGAGTAGGTCTTGTCTATTACATATTGGGTTTATGGAACGGTATCTGAGCTAATTTGAAACCCTTGTTTTATGCATCACCCCACCTCACCTTTCCCGTTAAGCAGCCATAGTGTGTTTTCTAAACGTGGGACTCTCTTCTGTTTTGTAATTTAGTTCAAGTGTAGCGGTTTTTACATTCCCTCTATAAGTGATATCTTATGATAAGTGTCTTTTTCTGTGTGACTTATTTCACGTAGAATCCTCGTACCTAAATCCACTCATCATGCTGCTACGAGCCTTATGACGTAGATTTCATGGCTGAGTGATATTCCATTGTACATAAGGACCAGAACTTCTTTATCCATTTTTCTCTTTCCTGAGATATTTAAGGTGTAACGAAGTGGAGGTTCCTGTCAACAGAGCAGCCATAAACTTTGGGGTGCCTGTGTCTTGCTGATTTTTAATTTTCCCAGTTTTTACGCCCATGAGTGGAAGTGCCCTATGCTCTCTAAGCTGAGTTTTTTAGATGTTTCAAGACACACCGTACACCTCTCCAGAGTGGCTGTTGGCAATTTACATCCCGCCCATCAGCGTAGCAAGGCTCCCGTTTCTCCATGGCCTGTCCTGCATTTCTGGTTTTGACACTTTATTCAGCATGGCCCTTTTGACCGATGGGAAGCGAGACTTCTTTGTAGCGCTGATTTGCCTTTGCAGGTTGCTTGGTTGGCCAAAAAGGGCGTATGCGTTTTTTCCTGAATATATTCAGGAAAAAACGCATACGCCCTTTTTGGCCAAGGGCATCATTGTCGAGGTTTTGCCGCTTTTCCTGTGCTTTAAAGGCAATTCGAATCTCCCTCCTGAAATCTGTTTCCTGCAATTCTGCCTTGCTTTCAAATCCTCTTCGTTGCCTTTCCTCAGTATATTTGTGGACGAGAGTTATCATTTATAACTCTGCAGGTTTGTGAATTGCAGTGCCCCTGAGCTCCATTTTTCAACTCGCTTTTTTGGGAGCTGGCCGCAAAAGCGCAGGATTGCTTCAGGCCCTATTCTCCTTCCGGGCGGCAGGCTGAGCCTGTGGTTAATTCTTCTTCCTGTTGGGAAAATAGAGTGACCTGTGCCTGTCCCAAGACCTAGAGCTAGTCTCTCATTGGTTCCCCCTCTTCCCGTTCCTCCTCAGGACAAATTGCAACCTGTACGTAACAGGAGGTTAAAGGTGCTGATTCTCCAAGGAGGGAGATTGCTAGGAAAGCGGCTGGAATGGCCAACCCGAGCACAAGGAGATGAGAAATGAGGTGCGTTTTAGAAACCTTTCCCGATCACACGGTGTACCATCTTCTGGGTTTCTCATGCATGTTTTCGATGTAGGAAGGTGCCCTTGAACCTGGAGATTTGGGACCCATGGGATGGGTACCACGCAGTATTACTTTAAAGGGTCTGCGTTTGCTCACCCAACCTCACCAAACCTCTCAGCCCCAGGAGTGTCCACCCTTATGTCTCAATCAGCTGTGGGTCTAGATATGGTCGATCCAGGTGGCATCACAGCCCCTGAACGAATTTTGTAAGAATTTCTCTCTCTTTCAGTGTCTTTGCTTCACGGGTTTTTAAAAGTAATTGATTTTTATAATGGGGTTTAGCTGCTTTTCACTGCTGTGTTTATGCCGCTTTACACCCACTTGACTCCCTTACAGAGAGATATCCACACATAGGTTTTAAGATTCTTACTAGTCAGATATATTCTTGGGCGGTGAATAGGGGGTGTTGAGTCCCGTTCACTGAGCAAGGAGTAGGTCTTGTCTATTACATATTGGGTTTATGGAACGGTATCTGAGCTAATTTGAAACCCTTGTTTTATGCATCACCCCACCTCACCTTTCCCGTTAAGCAGCCATAGTGTGTTTTCTAAACGTGTGACTCTCTTCTGTTTTGTAATTTAGTTCAAGTGTAGCGGTTTTTACATTCCCTCTATAAGTGATATCTTATGATAGGTGTCTTTTTGTGTGTGACTTATTTCACGTAGAATTGTCGTACCTAAATCCACTCATCATGCTGCTACGAGCCTTATGACGTAGATTTCATGGCTGAGTGATATTCCATTGTACATAAGGACCACAACTTCTTTATCCATTTTTCTCTTTCCTGGGATATTTAAGGTGTAACGAAGTGGAGGTTCTTGTCAACAGAGCAGCCCTAAACTTTGGGGTGCCTGTGTCTTGCTGATTTTTAGTTTTCCCAATTTATACGCCCATGAGTGGAAGTGCCCTATGCTCTCTAAGCTGAGTTTTTTAGATGTTTCAAGACACACCGTACACCTCTCCAGAGTGGCTGTGGGTAATTTACATCCCGCCCATCAGCGTAGCAAGGCTCCTGTTTCTCCATGGCCTGTCCTGCATTTCTGGTTTTGACACTTTTTTCAGCATGGCCCTTTTGACCAATGGGAAGCGAGTCTTCTTTGTAGCGCTGATTTGCATTTCCAGGTTGCTTGCTTGGCCAAAAAGGGCGTATGCGTTTTTTCCTGAATATATTCAAGAAAAAACGCATACGCCCTTTTTGGCCAAGGACATCATTGTCGAGGTTTTGCCGCTTTTCCTGTGCTTTAAAGGCAATTCGAATCTCCCTCCTGAAATCTGTTTCCTGCAATTCTGCCTTGCTTTCAAATCCTCTTCGTTGCCTTCCCTCAGTATACTTGTGGACGAGAGTTATCATTTATAACTCTGCAGGTTTGTGAATTGCAGTGCCCCTGGGCTCCATTTTTCAACTCGCTTTCTTGGGAGCTGGCCCCAAAAGCGCAGGATTGCTTCAGGCCCTATTCTCCTTCCGGGCGGCAGGCTGAGCCTGTGGTTAATTCTTCTTCCTGATGGGAAAATAGAGTGAGCTGTGCCTGTCCCAAGACCTAGAGCTACTCTCTCATTGGTTCCCCCTCTTCCCGTTCCTCCTCAGGACAAATTGCAACCTGTACGGAACAGGAGGTTAAAGGTGCTGATTCTCCAAGGAGGGAGATTGCTAGGAAAGCGGCTGGAATGGCGAACCCGAGCACAAGGAGATGAGAAATGAGGTGCGTTTTAGAAACCTTTCCCGATCACACGGTGTACCATCTTCTGGGTTTCTCATGCATGATTTCAATGTAGGAAGGTGCCCTTGAACCTGGAGATTTGGGACCCATTGGATGGGTACCATGCAGTATTACTATAAAGGGTCTGCGTTTGCTCACCCAACCTCACCAAACCTCTCAGCCCCAAAAGTGTCCACCCTTATGTCTCAATCAGCTGTGGGTCTAGATATGGTCAATCCAGGTGGCATCACAGCCCCTGAACGAATTTTGTAAGAATTTCTCTCTCTTTCACTGTCTTTGCTTCACGGGTTTTTAAAAGTAATTGATTTTTATAATGGGGTTTAGCTGCTTTTCACTGCTGTGTTTATGCCGTTTTACACCCACTTGACTCCCTTACAGAGAGATATCAACACATAGGTTTTAAGATTCTTACTAGTCATATATATTCTTGGCCGGTGAATAGGGGGTCTTGAGTCCCGTTCACTGAGCAAGGAGTAGGTCCTGTCTATTACATATTGGGTTTATGGAACGGTATCTGAGCTAATTTGAAACCCTGGTTTTATGCATCACCCCACCTCACCTTTCCCGTTAAGCAGCCATAGTGTGTTTTCTAAACGTGTGACTCTCTTCTGTTTTGTAATTGAGTTCAGGTGTAGCGGTTTTTACATTCCCTCTATAAGTGATATCTTATGATAAGTGACTTTTTCTGTGTGACTTATTTCACGTAGAATCGTCGTACCTAAATCCACTCATCATGCTGCTATGAGCCTTATGACGTAGATTTCATGGCTGAGTGATATTCCATTGTACATAAGGACCACAACTTCTTTATCCATTTTTCTCTTTCCTGGGATATTTAAGGTGTAACGAAGTGGAGGTTCTTGTCAACAGAGCAGCCCTAAACTTTGGGGTGCCTGTGTCTTGCTGATTTTTAGTTTTCCCAATTTATACGCCCATGAGTGGAAGTGCCCTATGCTCTCTAAGCTGAGTTTTTTAGATGTTTCAAGACACACCGTACACCTCTCCAGAGTGGCTGTTGGCAATTTACATCCCGCCCATCAGCGTAGCAAGGCTCCCGTTTCTCCATGGCCTGTCCTGCATTTCTGGTTTTGACACTTTTTTCAGCATGGCCCTTTTGACCGATGGGAAGCGAGTCTTCTTTGTAGCGCTGATTTGCCTTTCCAGGTTGCTTGCTTGGCCAAAAAGGGCGTATGCGTTTTTTCCTGAATATATTCAGGAAAAAACGCATACGCCCTTTTTGGCCAAGGGCATCATTGTCGAGGTTTTGCCGCTTTTCCTGTGCTTTAAAGGCGATTCGAATCTCCCTCCTGAAACCTGTTTCCTGCAATTCTGCCTTGCTTTCAAATCCTCTTCGTTGCCTTCCCTCAATATATTTGTGGACGAGAGTTATCATTTATAACTCTGCAGGTTTGTGAATTGCAGTGCCCCTGAGCTCCATTTTTCAACTCGCTTCCTTGGGAGCTGGCCGCAAAAGCGCAGGAATGCTTCAGGCCCTATTCGGCTTCCGGCTGGCAGGCTGAGCCTGTGGTTAATTCTTCTTCCTGACGGGAAAATAGAGTGAGCTGTGCCTGTCCCAAGCCCTAGAGCTAGTCTCCCATTGGTTCCCCCTCTTCCCGTTCCTCCTCAGGACAAATTGCAACCTGTACGGAACAGGAGGTTAAAGGTGCTGATTCTCCAAGGAGGGAGATTGCTAGGAAAGCGGCTGGAATGGCGAACCCGAGCACAAGGAGATGAGAAATGAGGTGCGTTTTAGAAACCTTTCCCGATCACACGGTGTACCATCTTCTGGGTTTCTCATGCATGTTTTCGATGTAGGAAGGTGCCCTTGAACCTGGAGATTTGGGACCCATGGGATGGGTACCACGCAGTATTACTTTCAAGGGTCTGGGTTTGCTCACCCAACCTCACCAAACCTCTCAGCCCCAGGAGTGTCCACCCTTATGTCTCAATCAGCTGTGGGTCTAGATATGGTCAATCCAGGTGGCATCACAGCCCCTGAACGAATTTTGTAAGAATTTCTCTCTCTTTCACTGTCTTTGCTTCACGGGTTTTTAAAAGTAATTGATTTTTATAATGGGGTTTAGCTGCTTTTCACTGCTGTGTTTATGCCGCTTTACACCCACTTGACTCCCTTACAGAGAGATATCAACACATAGGTTTTAAGATTCTTACTAGTCAGATATATTCTTGGGCGGTGAATAGGGGGTGTTGAGTCCCGTTCACTGAGCAAGGAGTAGGTCTTGTCTATTACATATTGGGTTTATGGAACGGTATCTGAGCTAATTTGAAACCCTTGTTTTATGCATCACCCCACCTCACCTTTCCCGTTAAGCAGCCATAGTGTGTTTTCTAAACGTGTGACTCTCTTCTGTTTTGTAATTTAGTTCAAGTGTAGCGGTTTTTACATTCCCTCTATAAGTGATATCTTATGATAGGTGTCTTTTTCTGTGTGACTTATTTCACGTAGAATCGTCGTACCTAAATCCACTCATCATGCTGCTACGAGCCTTATGACGTAGATTTCATGGCTGAGTGATATTCCATTGTACATAAGGACCACAACTTCTTTATCCATTTTTCTCTTTCCTGGGATATTTAAGGTGTAACGAAGTGGAGGTTCTTGTCAACAGAGCAGCCCTAAACTTTGGGGTGCCTGTGTCTTGCTGATTTTTAGTTTTCCCAATTTATACGCCCATGAGTGGAAGTGCCCTATGCTCTCTAAGCTGAGTTTTTTAGATGTTTCAAGACACACCGTACACCTCTCCAGAGTGGCTGTTGGCAATTTACATCCCGCCCATCAGCGTAGCAAGGCTCCCGTTTCTCCATGGCCTGTCCTGCATTTCTGGTTTTGACACTTTTTTCAGCATGGCCCTTTTGACCGATGGGAAGCGAGTCTTCTTTGTAGCGCTGATTTGCCTTTCCAGGTTGCTTGCTTGGCCAAAAAGGGCGTATGCGTTTTTTCCTGAATATATTCAGGAAAAAACGCATACGCCCTTTTTGGCCAAGGGCATCATTGTCGAGGTTTTGCCGCTTTTCCTGTGCTTTAAAGGCGATTCGAATCTCCCTCCTGAAACCTGTTTCCTGCAATTCTGCCTTGCTTTCAAATCCTCTTCGTTGCCTTCCCTCAATATATTTGTGGACGAGAGTTATCATTTATAACTCTGCAGGTTTGTGAATTGCAGTGCCCCTGAGCTCCATTTTTCAACTCGCTTCCTTGGGAGCTGGCCGCAAAAGCGCAGGAATGCTTCAGGCCCTATTCGGCTTCCGGCTGGCAGGCTGAGCCTGTGGTTAATTCTTCTTCCTGACGGGAAAATAGAGTGAGCTGTGCCTGTCCCAAGCCCTAGAGCTAGTCTCCCATTGGTTCCCCCTCTTCCCGTTCCTCCTCAGGACAAATTGCAACCTGTACGGAACAGGAGGTTAAAGGTGCTGATTCTCCAAGGAGGGAGATTGCTAGGAAAGCGGCTGGAATGGCGAACCCGAGCACAAGGAGATGAGAAATGAGGTGCGTTTTAGAAACCTTTCCCGATCACACGGTGTACCATCTTCTGGGATTCTCATGCATGTTTTCGATGTAGGAAGGTGCCCTTGAACCTGGAGATTTGGGACCCATGGGATGGGTACCACGCAGTATTACTTTCAAGGGTCTGCGTTTGCTCACCCAACCTCACCAAACCTCTCAGCCCCAGGAGTGTCCACCCTTATGTCTCAATCAGCTGTGGGTCTAGATATGGTCAATCCAGGTGGCATCACAGCCCCTGAACGAATTTTGTAAGAATTTCTCTCTCTTTCACTGTCTTTGCTTCACGGGTTTTTAAAAGTAATTGATTTTTATAATGGGGTTTAGCTGCTTTTCACTGCTGTGTTTATGCCGCTTTACACCCACTTGACTCCCTTACAGAGAGATATCAACACATAGGTTTTAAGATTCTTACTAGTCAGATATATTCTTGGGCGGTGAATAGGGGGTGTTGAGTCCCGTTCACTGAGCAAGGAGTAGGTCTTGTCTATTACATATTGGGTTTATGGAACGGTATCTGAGCTAATTTGAAACCCTTGTTTTATGCATCACCCCACCTCACCTTTCCCGTTAAGCAGCCATAGTGTGTTTTCTAAACGTGTGACTCTCTTCTGTTTTGTAATTTAGTTCAAGTGTAGCGGTTTTTACATTCCCTCTATAAGTGATATCTTATGATAGGTGTCTTTTTGTGTGTGACTTATTTCACGTAGAATCGTCGTACCTAAATCCACTCATCATGCTGCTACGAGCCTTATGACGTAGATTTCATGGCTGAGTGATATTCCATTGTACATAAGGACCACAACTTCTTTATCCATTTTTCTCTTTCCTGGGATATTTAAGGTGTAACGAAGTGGAGGTTCTTGTCAACAGAGCAGCCCTAAACTTTGGGGTGCCTGTGTCTTGCTGATTTTTAGTTTTCCCAATTTATACGCCCATGAGTGGAAGTGCCCTATGCTCTCTAAGCTGAGTTTTTTAGATGTTTCAAGACACACCGTACACCTCTCCAGAGTGGCTGTGGGTAATTTACATCCCGCCCATCAGCGTAGCAAGGCTCCTGTTTCTCCATGGCCTGTCCTGCATTTCTGGTTTTGACACTTTTTTCAGCATGGCCCTTTTGACCAATGGGAAGCGAGTCTTCTTTGTAGCGCTGATTTGCATTTCCAGGTTGCTTGCTTGGCCAAAAAGGGCGTATGCGTTTTTTCCTGAATATATTCAAGAAAAAACGCATACGCCCTTTTTGGCCAAGGACATCATTGTCGAGGTTTTGCCGCTTTTCCTGTGCTTTAAAGGCAATTCGAATCTCCCTCCTGAAATCTGTTTCCTGCAATTCTGCCTTGCTTTCAAATCCTCTTCGTTGCCTTCCCTCAGTATACTTGTGGACGAGAGTTATCATTTATAACTCTGCAGGTTTGTGAATTGCAGTGCCCCTGGGCTCCATTTTTCAACTCGCTTTCTTGGGAGCTGGCCCCAAAAGCGCAGGATTGCTTCAGGCCCTATTCTCCTTCCTGGCGGCAGGCTGAGCCTGTGGTTAATTCTTCTTCCTGATGGGAAAATAGAGTGAGCTCTGCCTGTCCCAAGACCTAGAGCTACTCTCTCATTGGTTCCCCCTCTTCCCGTTCCTCCTCAGGACAAATTGCAACCTGTACGGAACAGGAGGTTAAAGGTGCTGATTCTCCAAGGAGGGAGATTGCTAGGAAAGCGGCTGGAATGGCGAACCCGAGCACAAGGAGATGAGAAATGAGGTGCGTTTTAGAAACCTTTCCCGATCACACGGTGTACCATCTTCTGGGTTTCTCATGCATGATTTCGATGTAGGAAGGTGCCCTTGAACCTGGAGATTTGGGACCCATGGGATGGGTACCACGCAGTATTACTATAAAGGGTCTGCGTTTGCTCACCCAACCTCACCAAACCTCTCAGCCACAAAAGTGTCCACCCTTATGTCTCAATCAGCTGTGGGTCTAGATATGGTCAACCCAGGTGGCATCACAGCCCCTGAACGAATTTTGTAAGAATTTCTCTCTCTTTCACTGTCTTTGCTTCACGGGTTTTTAAAAGTAATTGATTTTTATAATGGGGTTTAGCTGCTTTTCACTGCTGTGTTTATGCCGTTTTACACCCACTTGACTCCCTTACAGAGAGATATCAACACATAGGTTTTAAGATTCTTACTAGTCAGATATATTCTTGGGCGGTGAATAAGGGGTGTTGAGTCCCGTTCACTGAGCAAGGAGTAGGTCTTGTCTATTACATATTGGGTTTATGGAACGGTATCTGAGCTAATTTGAAACCATTGTTTTATGCATCACCCCACCTCACCTTTCCCGTTAAGCAGCCATAGTGTGTTTTCTAAACGTGTGACTCTCTTCTGTTTTGTAATTTAGTTCAAGTGTAGCGGTTTTTACATTCCCTCTCTAAGTGATATCTTATGATAAGTGTCTTTTTCTATGTGACTTATTTCACGTAGAATCCTCGTACCTAAATCCACTCATCATGCTGCTACGAGCCTTATGACGTAGATTTCATGGCTGAGTGATATTCCATTGTACATAAGGACCAGAACTTCTTTATCCATTTTTCTCTTTCCTGGGATATTTAAGGTGTAACGAAGTGGAGGTTCCTGTCAACAGAGCAGCCCTAAACTTTGGGGTGCCTGTGTCTTGCTGATTTTTAATTTTCCCAGTTTTTACGCCCATGAGTGGAAGTGCCCTATGCTCTCTAAGCTGAGTTTTTTAGATGTTTCAAGACACACCGTACACCTCTCCAGAGTGGCTGTTGGCAATTTACATCCCGCCCATCAGCGTAGCAAGGCTCCCGTTTCTCCATGGCCTGTCCTGCATTTCTGGTTTTGACACTTTATTCAGCATGGCCCTTTTGACCGATGGGAAGCGAGACTTCTTTGTAGCGCTGATTTGCCTTTGCAGGTTGCTTGGTTGGCCAAAAAGGGCGTATGCGTTTTTTCCTGAATATATTCAGGAAAAAACGCATACCCCCTTTTTGGCCAAGGGCATCATTGTCGAGGTTTTGCCGCTTTTCCTGTGCTTTAAAGGCGATTCGAATCTCCCTCCTGAAACCTGTTTCCTGCAATTCTGCCTTGCTTTCAAATCCTCTTCGTTGCCTTCCCTCAGTATATTTGTGGACGAGAGTTATCATTTATAACTCTGCAGGTTTGTGAATTGCAGTGCCCCTGAGCTCCATTTTTCAACTCGCTTTCTTGGGAGCTGGCCGCAAAAGCGCAGGATTGCTTCAGGCCCTATTCTCCTTCCGGGCGTCAGGCTGAGCCTGTGGTTAATTCTTCTTCCTGACGGGAAAATAGAGTGAGCTGTGCCTGGCCCAAGACATAGAGCTAGTCTCTCATTGGTTACCCCTCTTCCCGTTCCTCCTCAGGACAAATTGCAACCTGTACGGAACAGGAGGTTAAAGGTGCTGATTCTCCAAGGAGGGAGATTGCTAGGAAAGCGGCTGGAACGGCGAACCCGAGCACAAGGAGATGAGAAATGAGGTGCGTTTTAGAAACCTTTCCCGATCACACGGTGTACCATCTTCTGGGTTTCCCATGCATGTTTTCGATGTAGGAAGATGCCCTTGAACCTGGAGATTTGGGACCCATGGGATGGGTACCACGCAGTATTACTTTAAAGGGTCTGCGTTTGCTCACCCAACCTCACCAAAACTCTCAGCCCCAAAAGTGTCCACCCTTATGTCTCAATCAGCTGTGGGTCTAGATATGGTCAATCCAGGTGGCATCACAGCCCCTGAACGAATTTTGTAAGAATTTCTCTCTCTTTCACTGTCTTTGCTTCACGGGTTTTTAAAAGTAATTGATTTTTATAATGGGGTTTAGCTGCTTTTCACTGCTGTGTTTATGCCACTTTACACCCACTTGACTCCCTTACAGAGAGATATCAACACATAGGTTTTAAGATTCTTCCTAGTCAGATATATTCTTGGGCGGTGTATAGGGGGTGTTGAGTCCCGTTCACTGAGCAAGGAGTAGGTCTTGTCTATCACATATTGGGTTAATGGAACGGTATCTGAGCTAATTTGAAACACTGGTTTTATGCATCACCCCACCTCACCTTTCCCGTTAAGCAGCCATAGTGTGTTTTCTAAACGTGTGACTCTCTTCTGTTTTGTAATTCAGTTCAAGTGTAGCGGTTTTTACATTCCCTCTATAAGTGATATCTTATGATAAGTGTCTTTTTCTGTGTGACTTATTTCACGTAGAATCGTCGTACCTAAATCCACTCATCATGCTGCTACGAGCCTTATGACGTAGATTTCATGGCTGAGTGATATTCCATTGTACATAAGGACCACAACTTCTTTATCCATTTTTCTCTTTCCTGGGATATTTAAGGTGTAACGAAGTGGAGGTTCTTGTCAACAGAGCAGCCCTAAACTTTGGGGTGCCTGTGTCTTGCTGATTTTTAATTTTCCCAGTTTATACGCCCATGAGTGGAAGTGCCCTATGCTCTCTAAGCTGAGTTTTTTAGATGTTTCAAGACACACCGTACACCTCTCCAGAGTGGCTGTTGGCAATTTACATCCCGCCCATCAGCGTAGCAAGGCTCCCGTTTCTCCATGGCCTGTCCTGCATTTCTGGTTTTGACACTTTATTCAGCATGGCCCTTTTGACCGATGGGAAGCGAGACTTCTTTGTAGTGCTGATTTGCCTTTGCAGGTTGCTTGGTTGGCCAAAAAGGGCGTATGCGTTTTTTCCTGAATATATTCAGGAAAAAACGCATACGCCCTTTTTGGCCAAGGGCATCATTGTCGAGGTTTTGCCGCTTTTCCTGTGCTTTAAAGGCGATTCGAATCTCCCTCCTGAAACCTGTTTCCTGCAATTCTGCCTTGCTTTCAAATCCTCTTCGTTGCCTTCCCTCAGTATATTTGTGGACGAGAGTTATCATTTATAACTCTGCAGGTTTGTGAATTGCAGTGACCCTGAGCTCCATTTTTCAACTCGCTTCCTTGGGAGCTGGCCGCAAAAGCGCAGGATTGCTTCAGGCCCTATTCTCCTTCCGGGCGGCAGGCTGAGCCTGTGGTTAATTCTTCTTCCTGTTGGGAAAATAGAGTGACCTGTGCCTGTCCCAAGACCTAGAGCTAGTCTCTCATTGGTTCCCCCTCTTCCCTTTCCTCCTCAGGACAAATTGCAACCTGTACGGAACAGGAGGTTAAAGGTGCTGATTCTCCAAGGAGGGAGATTGCTAGGAAAGCGGCTGGAATGGCGAACCCGAGCACAAGGAGATGAGAAATGAGGTGCGTTTTAGAAACCTTTCCCGATCACACGGTGTACCATCTTCTGGGTTTCTCATGCATGTTTTCGATGTAGGAAGGTGCCCTTGAACCTGGAGATTTGGGACCCAAAGGATGGGTACCACGCAGTATTACTTTAAAGGGTCTGCGTTTGCTCACCCAACCTCACCAAACCTCTCAGCCCCAGGAGTGTCCACCCTTATGTCTCAATCAGCTGTGGGTCTAGATATGGTCGATCCAGGGGGCATCACAGCCCCTGAACGAATTTTGTAAGAATTTCTCTCTCTTTCACTGTCTTTGCTTCACGGGTTTTTAAAAGTAATTGATTTTTATAATGGGGTTTAGCTGCTTTTCACTGCTGGGTTTATGCCGCTTTACACCCACTTGACTCCCTTACAGAGAGATATCAACACATAGGTTTTAAGATTCTTACTAGTCAGATATATTCTTGGGCGGTGAATAGGGGGTGTTGAGTCCCGTTCACTGAGCAAGGAGTAGGTCTTGTCTATTACATATTGGGTTTATGGAACGGTATCTGAGCTAATTTGAATCCCTTGTTTTATGCATCACCCCACCTCACCTTTCCCGTTAAGCAGCCATAGTGTGTTTTCTAAACGTGTGACTCTCTTCTGTTGTGTAATTCAGTTCAAGTGTAGCGGTTTTTACATTCCCTCTATAAGTGATATCTTATGATAAGTGTCTTTTTCTGTGTGACTTATTTCACGTAGAATCGTCGTACCTAAATCCACTCATCATGCTGCTACGAGCCTTATGACGTAGATTTCATGGCTGAGTGATATTCCATTGTACATAAGGACCAGAACTTCTTTATCCATTTTTCTCTTTCCTGGGATATTTAAGGTGTAACGAAGTGGAGGTTCTTGTCAACAGAGCAGCCCTAAACTTTGGGGTGCCTGTGTCTTGCTGATTTTTAGTTTTCCCAATTTATACGCCCATGAGTGGAAGTGCCCTATGCTCTCTAAGCTGAGTTTTTTAGATGTTTCAAGGCACACCGTACACCTCTCCAGAGTGGCTGTGGGCAATTTACATCCCGCCCATCAGCGTAGCAAGGCTCCCGTTTCTCCATGGCCTGTCCTGCATTTCTGGTTTTGACACTTTTTTCAGCATGGCCCTTTTGACCAATGGGAAGCGAGTCTTCTTTGTAGCGCTGATTTGCCTTTCCAGGTTGCTTGCTTGGCCAAAAAGGGCGTATGCGTTTTTTCCTGAATATATTCAGGAAAAAACGCATACGCCCTTTTTGGCCAAGGGCATCATTGTCGAGGTTTTGCCGCTTTTCCTGTGCTTTAAAGGCGATTCGAATCTCCCTCCTGAAATCTGTTTCCTGCAATTCTGCCTTGCTTTGAAATCCTCTTCGTTGCCTTTCCTCAGTATATTTGTGGACGAGAGTTATCATTTATAACTCTGCAGGTTTGTGAATTGCATTGCCCCTGAGCTCCATTTTTCAACTCGCTTTCTTGGGAGCTGGCCGCAAAAGCGCAGGATTGCTTCAGGCCCTATTCTCCTTCCGGGCGTCAGGCTGAGCCTGTGGTTAATTCTTCTTCCTGACGGGAAAATAGAGTGAGCTGTGCCTGTCCCAAGACATAGAGCTAGTCTCTCATTGGTTCCCCCTCTTCCCGTTCCTCCTCAGGACAAATTGCAACCTGTACGGAACAGGAGGTTAAAGGTGCTGATTCTCCAAGGAGGGAGATTGCTAGGAAAGCGGCTGGAACGGCGAACCCGAGCACAAGGAGATGAGAAATGAGGTGCGTTTTAGAAACCTTTCCCGATCACACGGTGTACCATCTTCTGGGTTTCCCATGCATGTTTTCGATGTAGGAAGATGCCCTTGAACCTGGAGATTTGGGACCCATGGGATGGGTACCACGCAGTATTACTTTAAAGGGTCTGCGTTTGCTCACCCAACCTCACCAAAACTCTCAGCCCCAAAAGTGTCCACCCTTATGTCTCAATCAGCTGTGGGTCTAGATATGGTCAATCCAGGTGGCATCACAGCCCCTGAACGAATTTTGTAAGAATTTCTCTCTCTTTCACTGTCTTTGCTTCACGGGTTTTTAAAAGTAATTGATTTTTATAATGGGGTTTAGCTGCTTTTCACTGCTGTGTTTATGCCACTTTACACCCACTTGACTCCCTTACAGAGAGATATCAACACATAGGTTTTAAGATTCTTCCTAGTCAGATATATTCTTGGGCGGTGTATAGGGGGTGTTGAGTCCCGTTCACTGAGCAAGGAGTAGGTCTTGTCTATCACATATTGGGTTAATGGAACGGTATCTGAGCTAATTTGAAACACTGGTTTTATGCATCACCCCACCTCACCTTTCCCGTTAAGCAGCCATAGTGTGTTTTCTAAACGTGTGACTCTCTTCTGTTTTGTAATTCAGTTCAAGTGTAGCGGTTTTTACATTCCCTCTATAAGTGATATCTTATGATAAGTGTCTTTTTCTGTGTGACTTATTTCACGTAGAATCGTCGTACCTAAATCCACTCATCATGCTGCTACGAGCATTATGACGTAGATTTCATGGCTGAGTGATATTCCATTGTACATAAGGACCACAACTTCTTTATCCATTTTTCTCTTTCCTGGGATATTTAAGGTGTAACGAAGTGGAGGTTCTTGTCAACAGAGCAGCCCTAAACTTTGGGGTGCCTGTGTCTTGCTGATTTTTAGTTTTCCCAGTTTATACGCCCATGAGTGGAAGTGCCCTATGCTCTCTAAGCTGAGTTTTTTAGATGTTTCAAGACACACCGTACACCTCTCCAGAGTGGCTGTTGGCAATTTACATCCCGCCCATCAGCGTAGCAAGGCTCCCGTTTCTCCATGGCCTGTCCTGCATTTCTGGTTTTGACACTTTATTCAGCATGGCCCTTTTGACCGATGGGAAGCGAGACTTCTTTGTAGCGCTGATTTGCCTTTGCAGGTTGCTTGGTTGGCCAAAAAGGGCGTATGCGTTTTTTCCTGAATATATTCAGGAAAAAACGCATACGCCCTTTTTGGCCAAGGGCATCATTGTCGAGGTTTTGCCGCTTTTCCTGTGCTTTAAAGGCAATTCGAATCTCCCTCCTGAAATCTGTTTCCTGCAATTCTGCCTTGCTTTCAAATCCTCTTTGTTGCCTTTCCTCAGTATATTTGTGGACGAGAGTTATCATTTATAACTCTGCAGGTTTGTGAATTGCAGTGCCCCTGAGCTCCATTTTTCAACTCACTTTTTTGGGAGCTGGCCGCAAAAGCGCAGGATTGCTTCAGGCCCTATTCTCCTTCCGGGCGGCAGGCTGAGCCTGTGGTTAATTCTTCTTCCTGATGAGAAAATAGAGTGGCCTGTGCCTGTCCCAAGACCTAGAGCTAGTCTCTCATTGGTTCCCCCTCTTCCCGTTCCTCCTCAGGACAAATTGCAACCTGTACGGAACAGGAGGTTAAAGGTGCTGATTCTCCAAGGAGGGAGATTGCTAGGAAAGCGGCTGGAATGGCGAACCCGAGCACAAGGAGATGAGAAATGAGGTGCGTTTTAGAAACCTTTCCCGATCACACGGTGTACCATCTTCTGGGTTTCTCATGCATGTTTTCGATGTAGGAAGGTGCCCTTGAACCTGGAGATTTGGGACCCATGGGATGGGTACCACGCAGTATTACTTTAAAGGGTCTGCGTTTGCTCACCCAACCTCACCAAACCTCTCAGCCCCAGGAGTGTCCACCCTTATGTCTCAATCAGCTGTGGGTCTAGATATGGTCAATCCAGGTGGCATCACAGCCCCTGAACGAATTTTGTAAGAATTTCTCTCTCTTTCACTGTCTTTGCTTCACGGGTTTTTATAAGTAATTGATTTTTATAATGGGGTTTAGCTGCTTTTCACTGCTGTGTTTATGCTGCTTTACACCCACTTGACTCCCTTACAGAGAGATATCCACACATAGGTTTTAAGATTCTTACTAGTCAGATATATTCTTGGGCGGTGAATAGGGGGTGTTGAGTCCCGTTCACTGAGCAAGGAGTAGGTCTTGTCTATTACATATTGGGTTTATGGAACGGTATCTGAGCTAATTTGAAACCCTTGTTTTATGCATCACCCCACCTCACCTTTCCCGTTAAGCAGCCATAGTGTGTTTTCTAAACGTGTGACTCTCTTCTGTTTTGTAATTTAGTTCACGTGTAGCGGTTTTTACATTCCCTCTATAAGTGATATCTTATGATAGGTGTCTTTTTGTGTGTGACTTATTTCACGTAGAATCGTCGTACCTAAATCCACTCATCATGCTGCTACGAGCCTTATGACGTAGATTTCATGGCTGAGTGATATTCCATTGTACATAAGGACCACAACTTCTTTATCCATTTTTCTCTTTCCTGGGATATTTAAGGTGTAACGAAGTGGAGGTTCTTGTCAACAGAGCAGCCCTAAACTTTGGGGTGCCTGTGTCTTGCTGATTTTTAGTTTTCCCAATTTATACGCCCATGAGTGGAAGTGCCCTATGCTCTCTAAGCTGAGTTTTTTAGATGTTTCAAGACACACCGTACACCTCTCCAGAGTGGCTGTGGGTAATTTACATCCCGCCCATCAGCGTAGCAAGGCTCCTGTTTCTCCATGGCCTGTCCTGCATTTCTGGTTTTGACACTTTTTTCAGCATGGCCCTTTTGACCAATGGGAAGCGAGTCTTCTTTGTAGCGCTGATTTGCATTTCCAGGTTGCTTGCTTGGCCAAAAAGGGCGTATGCGTTTTTTCCTGAATATATTCAAGAAAAAACGCATACGCCCTTTTTGGCCAAGGACATCATTGTCGAGGTTTTGCCGCTTTTCCTGTGCTTTAAAGGCAATTCGAATCTCCCTCCTGAAATCTGTTTCCTGCAATTCTGCCTTGCTTTCAAATCCTCTTCGTTGCCTTCCCTCAGTATACTTGTGGACGAGAGTTATCATTTATAACTCTGCAGGTTTGTGAATTGCAGTGCCCCTGGGCTCCATTTTTCAACTCGCTTTCTTGGGAGCTGTCCCCAAAAGCGCAGGATTGCTTCAGGCCCTATTCTCCTTCCGGGCGTCAGGCTGAGCCTGTGGTTAATTCTTCTTCCTGATGGGAAAATAGAGTGAGCTGTGCCTGTCCCAAGACCTAGAGCTACTCTCTCATTGGTTCCCCCTCTTCCCGTTCCTCCTCAGGACAAATTGCAACCTGTACGGAACAGGAGGTTAAAGGTGCTGATTCTCCAAGGAGGGAGATTGCTAGGAAAGCGGCTGGAATGGCGAACCCGAGCACAAGGAGATGAGAAATGAGGTGCGTTTTAGAAACCTTTCCCGATCACACGGTGTACCATCTTCTGGGTTTCTCATGCATGATTTCGATGTAGGAAGGTGCCCTTGAACCTGGAGATTTGGGACCCATGGGATGGGTACCACGCAGTATTACTATAAAGGGTCTGCGTTTGCTCACCCAACCTCACCAAACCTCTCAGCCCCAAAAGTGTCCACCCTTATGTCTCAATCAGCTGTGGGTCTAGATATGGTCAATCCAGGTGGCATCACAGCCCCTGAACGAATTTTGTAAGAATTTCTCTCTCTTTCACTGTCTTTGCTTCACGGGTTTTTAAAAGTAATTGATTTTTATAATGGGGTTTAGCTGCTTTTCACTGCTGTGTTTATGCCGTTTTACACCCACTTGACTCCCTTACAGAGAGATATCAACACATAGGTTTTAAGATTCTTACTAGTCAGATATATTCTTGGCCGGTGAATAGGGGGTCTTGAGTCCCGTTCACTGAGCAAGGAGTAGGTCCTGTCTATTACATATTGGGTTTATGGAACGGTATCTGAGCTAATTTGAAACCCTGGTTTTATGCATCACCCCACCTCACCTTTCCCGTTAAGCAGCCATAGTGTGTTTTCTAAACGTGTGACTCTCTTCTGTTTTGTAATTTAGTTCAGGTGTAGCGGTTTTTACATTCCCTCTATAAGTGATATCTTATGATAAGTGACTTTTTCTGTGTGACTTATTTCACGTAGAATCGTCGTACCTAAATCCACTCATCATGCTGCTACGAGCCTTATGACGTAGATTTCATGGCTGAGTGATATTCCATTGTACATAAGGACCACAACTTCTTTATCCATTTTTCTCTTTCCTGGGATATTTAAGGTGTAACGAAGTGGAGGTTCTTGTCAACAGAGCAGCCCTAAACTTTGGGGTGCCTGTGTCTTGCTGATTTTTAGTTTTCCCAATTTATACGCCCATGAGTGGAAGTGCCCTATGCTCTCTAAGCTGAGTTTTTTAGATATTTCAAGACACACCGTACACCTCTCCAGAGTGGCTGTTGGCAATTTACATCCCGCCCATCAGCGTAGCAAGGCTCCCGTTTCTCCATGGCCTGTCCTGCATTTCTGGTTTTGACACTTTTTTCAGCATGGCCCTTTTGACCGATGGGAAGCGAGTCTTCTTTGTAGCGCTGATTTGCCTTTCCAGGTTGCTTGCTTGGCCAAAAAGGGCGTATGCGTTTTTTCCTGAATATATTCAGGAAAAAACGCATACGCCCTTTTTGGCCAAGGGCATCATTGTCGAGGTTTTGCCGCTTTTCCTGTGCTTTAAAGGCAATTCGAATCTCCCTCCTGAAATCTGTTTCCTGCAATTCTGCCTTGCTTTCAAATCCTCTTCGTTGCCTTTCCTCAGTATATTTGTGGACGAGAGTTATCATTTATAACTCTGCAGGTTTGTGAATTGCAGTGCCCCTGAGCTCCATTTTTCAACTCGCTTTCTTGGGAGCTGGCCGCAAAAGCGCAGGATTGCTTCAGGCCCTATTCTCCTTCCGGGCGGCAGGCTGAGCCTGTGGTTAATTCTTCTTCCTGTTGGGAAAATAGAGTGACCTGTGCCTGTCCCAAGACCTAGAGCTAGTCTCTCATTGGTTCCCCCTCTTCCCGTTCCTCCTCAGGACAAATTGCAACCTGTACGGAACAGGAGGTTAAAGGTGCTGATTCTCCAAGGAGGGAGATTGCTAGGAAAGCGGCTGGAATGGCGAACCCGAGCACAAGGAGATGAGAAATGAGGTGCGTTTTAGAAACCTTTCCCGATCACACGGTGTACCATCTTCTGGGTTTCTCATGCATGTTTTCGATGTAGGAAGGTGCCCTTGAACCTGGAGATTTGGGACCCATGGGATGGGTACCACGCAGTATTACTTTAAAGGGTCTGCGTTTGCTCACCCAACCTCACCAAACCTCTCAGCCCCAGGAGTGTCCACCCTTATGTCTCAGTCAGCTGTGGGTCTAGATATGGTCGATCCAGGTGGCATCACAGCCCCTGAACGAATTTTGTAAGAATTTCTCTCTCTTTCACTGTCTTTGCTTCACGGGTTTTTAAAAGTAATTGATTTTTATAATGGGGTTTAGCTGCTTTTCACTGCTGTGTTTATGCCGCTTTACACCCACTTGACTCCCTTACAGAGAGATATCAACACATAGGTTTTAAGATTCTTACTAGTCAGATTTATTCTTGGGCGGTGAATAGGGGGTGTTGAGTCCCGTTCACTGAGCAAGGAGTAGGTCTTGTCTATTACATATTGGGTTTATGGAACGGTATCTGAGCTAATTTGAAACCCTTGTTTTATGCATCACCCCACCTCACCTTTCCCGTTAAGCAGCCATAGTGTGTTTTCTAAACGTGTGACTCTCTTCTGTTTTGTAATTTAGTTCAAGTGTAGCGGTTTTTACATTCCCTCTATAAGTGATATCTTATGATAGGTGTCTTTTTGTGTGTGACTTATTTCACGTAGAATCGTCGTACCTAAATCCACTCATCATGCTGCTACGAGCCTTATGACGTAGATTTCATGGCTGAGTGATATTCCATTGTACATAAGGACCACAACTTCTTTATCCATTTTTCTCTTTCCTGGGATATTTAAGGTGTAACGAAGTGGAGGTTCTTGTCAACAGAGCAGCCCTAAACTTTGGGGTGCCTGTGTCTTGCTGATTTTTAGTTTTCCCAATTTATACGCCCATGAGTGGAAGTGCCCTATGCTCTCTAAGCTGAGTTTTTTAGATGTTTCAAGACACACCGTACACCTCTCCAGAGTGGCTGTGGGTAATTTACATCCCGCCCATCAGCGTAGCAAGGCTCCTGTTTCTCCATGGCCTGTCCTGCATTTCTGGTTTTGACACTTTTTTCAGCATGGCCCTTTTGACCAATGGGAAGCGAGTCTTCTTTGTAGCGCTGATTTGCATTTCCAGGTTGCTTGCTTGGCCAAAAAGGGCGTATGCGTTTTTTCCTGAATATATTCAAGAAAAAACGCATACGCCCTTTTTGGCCAAGGACATCATTGTCGAGGTTTTGCCGCTTTTCCTGTGCTTTAAAGGCAATTCGAATCTCCCTCCTGAAATCTGTTTCCTGCAATTCTGCCTTGCTTTCAAATCCTCTTCGTTGCCTTCCCTCAGTATACTTGTGGACGAGAGTTATCATTTATAACTCTGCAGGTTTGTGAATTGCAGTGCCCCTGGGCTCCATTTTTCAACTCGCTTTCTTGGGAGCTGTCCCCAAAAGCGCAGGATTGCTTCAGGCCCTATTCTCCTTCCGGGCGGCAGGCTGAGCCTGTGGTTAATTCTTCTTCCTGATGGGAAAATAGAGTGAGCTGTGCCTGTCCCAAGACCTAGAGCTACTCTCTCATTGGTTCCCCCTCTTCCCGTTCCTCCTCAGGACAAATTGCAACCTGTACGGAACAGGAGGTTAAAGGTGCTGATTCTCCAAGGAGGGAGATTGCTAGGAAAGCGGCTGGAATGGCGAACCCGAGCACAAGGAGATGAGAAATGAGGTGCGTTTTAGAAACCTTTCCCGATCACACGGTGTACCATCTTCTGGGTTTCTCATGCATGATTTCGATGTAGGAAGGTGCCCTTGAACCTGGAGATTTGGGACCCATGGGATGGGTACCACGCAGTATTACTATAAAGGGTCTGCGTTTGCTCACCCAACCTCACCAAACCTCTCAGCCCCAAAAGTGTCCACCCTTATGTCTCAATCAGCTGTGGGTCTAGATATGGTCAATCCAGGTGGCATCACAGCCCCTGAACGAATTTTGTAAGAATTTCTCTCTCTTTCACTGTCTTTGCTTCACGGGTTTTTAAAAGTAATTGATTTTTATAATGGGGTTTAGCTGCTTTTCACTGCTGTGTTTATGCCGTTTTACACCCACTTGACTCCCTTACAGAGAGATATCAACACATAGGTTTTAAGATTCTTACTAGTCAGATATATTCTTGGCCGGTGAATAGGGGGTCTTGAGTCCCGTTCACTGAGCAAGGAGTAGGTCCTGTCTATTACATATTGGGTTTATGGAACGGTATCTGAGCTAATTTGAAACCCTGGTTTTATGCATCACCCCACCTCACCTTTCCCGTTAAGCAGCCATAGTGTGTTTTCTAAACGTGTGACTCTCTTCTGTTTTGTAATTTAGTTCAGGTGTAGCGGTTTTTACATTCCCTCTATAAGTGATATCTTATGATAAGTGACTTTTTCTGTGTGACTTATTTCACGTAGAATCGTCGTACCTAAATCCACTCATCATGCTGCTATGAGCCTTATGACGTAGATTTCATGGCTGAGTGATATTCCATTGTACATAAGGACCACAACTTCTTTATCCATTTTTCTCTTTCCTGGGATATTTAAGGTGTAACGAAGTGGAGGTTCTTGTCAACAGAGCAGCCCTAAACTTTGGGGTGCCTGTGTCTTGCTGATTTTTAGTTTTCCCAATTTATACGCCCATGAGTGGAAGTGCCCTATGCTCTCTAAGCTGAGTTTTTTAGATATTTCAAGACACACCGTACACCTCTCCAGAGTGGCTGTTGGCAATTTACATCCCGCCCATCAGCGTAGCAAGGCTCCCGTTTCTCCATGGCCTGTCCTGCATTTCTGGTTTTGACACTTTTTTCAGCATGGCCCTTTTGACCGATGGGAAGCGAGTCTTCTTTGTAGCGCTGATTTGCCTTTCCAGGTTGCTTGCTTGGCCAAAAAGGGCGTATGCGTTTTTTCCTGAATATATTCAGGAAAAAACGCATACGCCCTTCTTGGCCAAGGGCATCATTGTCGAGGTTTTGCCGCTTTTCCTGTGCTTTAAAGGCAATTCGAATCTCCCTCCTGAAATCTGTTTCCTGCAATTCTGCCTTGCTTTCAAATCCTCTTCGTTGCCTTTCCTCAGTATATTTGTGGACGAGAGTTATCATTTATAACTCTGCAGGTTTGTGAATTGCAGTGCCCCTGAGCTCCATTTTTCAACTCGCTTTCTTGGGAGCTGGCCGCAAAAGCGCAGGATTGCTTCAGGCCCTATTCTCCTTCCGGGCGGCAGGCTGAGCCTGTGGTTAATTCTTCTTCCTGTTGGGAAAATAGAGTGACCTGTGCCTGTCCCAAGACCTAGAGCTAGTCTCTCATTGGTTCCCCCTCTTCCCGTTCCTCCTCAGGACAAATTGCAACCTGTACGGAACAGGAGGTTAAAGGTGCTGATTCTCCAAGGAGGGAGATTGCTAGGAAAGCGGCTGGAATGGCGAACCCGAGCACAAGGAGATGAGAAATGAGGTGCGTTTTAGAAACCTTTCCCGATCACACGGTGTACCATCTTCTGGGTTTCTCATGCATGTTTTCGATGTAGGAAGGTGCCCTTGAACCTGGAGATTTGGGACCCATGGGATGGGTACCACGCAGTATTACTTTAAAGGGTCTGCGTTTGCTCACCCAACCTCACCAAACCTCTCAGCCCCAGGAGTGTCCACCCTTATGTCTCAGTCAGCTGTGGGTCTAGATATGGTCGATCCAGGTGGCATCACAGCCCCTGAACGAATTTTGTAAGAATTTCTCTCTCTTTCACTGTCTTTGCTTCACGGGTTTTTAAAAGTAATTGATTTTTATAATGGGGTTTAGCTGCTTTTCACTGCTGTGTTTATGCCGCTTTACACCCACTTGACTCCCTTACAGAGAGATATCAACACATAGGTTTTAAGATTCTTACTAGTCAGATTTATTCTTGGGCGGTGAATAGGGGGTGTTGAGTCCCGTTCACTGAGCAAGGAGTAGGTCTTGTCTATTACATATTGGGTTTATGGAACGGTATCTGAGCTAATTTGAAACCCTTGTTTTATGCATCACCCCACCTCACCTTTCCCGTTAAGCAGCCATAGTGTGTTTTCTAAACGTGTGACTCTCTTCTGTTTTGTAATTTAGTTCAAGTGTAGCGGTTTTTACATTCCCTCTATAAGTGATATCTTATGATAAGTGTCTTTTTCTGTGTGACTTATTTCACGTAGAATCCTCGTACCTAAATCCACTCATCATGCTGCTACGAGCCTTATGACGTAGATTTCATGGCTGAGTGATATTCCATTGTACATAAGGACCAGAACTTCTTTATCCATTTTTCTCTTTCCTGGGATATTTAAGGTGTAACGAAGTGGAGGTTCCTGTCAACAGAGCAGCCCTAAACTTTGGGGTGCCTGTGTCTTGCTGATTTTTAATTTTCCCACTTTTTACGCCCATGAGTGGAAGTGCCCTATGCTCTCTAAGCTGAGTTTTTTAGATGTTTCAAGACACACCGTACACCTCTCCAGAGTGGCTGTTGGCAATTTACATCCCGCCCATCAGCGTAGCAAGGCTCCCGTTTCTCCATGGCCTGTCCTGCATTTCTGGTTTTGACACTTTATTCAGCATGGCCCTTTTGACCGATGGGAAGCGAGACTTCTTTGTAGCGCTGATTTGCCTTTGCAGGTTGCTTGGTTGGCCAAAAAGGGCGTATGCGTTTTTTCCTGAGTATATTCAGGAAAAAACGCATACCCCCTTTTTGGCCAAGGGCATCATTGTCGAGTTTTTGCCGCTTTTCCTGTGCTTTAAAGGCGATTCGAATCTCCCTCCTGAAACCTGTTTCCTGCAATTCTGCCTTGCTTTCAAATCCTCTTCGTTGCCTTCCCTCAGTATATTTGTGGACGAGAGTTATCATTTATAACTCTGCAGGTTTGTGAATTGCAGTGCCCCTGAGCTGCATTTTTCAACTCGCTTTCTTGGGAGCTGGCCGCAAAAGCGCAGGATTGCTTCAGGCCCTATTCTCCTTCCGGGCGTCAGGCTGAGCCTGTGGTTAATTCTTCTTCCTGACGGGAAAATAGAGTGAGCTGTGCCTGTCCCAAGACATAGAGCTAGTCTCTCATTGGTTACCCCTCTTCCCGTTCCTCCTCAGGACAAATTGCAACCTGTACGGAACAGGAGGTTAAAGGTGCTGATTCTCCAAGGAGGGAGATTGCTAGGAAAGCGGCTGGAACGGCGAACCCGAGCACAAGGAGATGAGAAATGAGGTGCGTTTTAGAAACCTTTCCCGATCACACGGTGTACCATCTTCTGGGTTTCCCATGCATGTTTTCGATGTAGGAAGATGCCCTTGAACCTGGAGATTTGGGACCCATGGGATGGGTACCACGCAGTATTACTTTAAAGGGTCTGCGTTTGCTCACCCAACCTCACCAAAACTCTCAGCCCCAAAAGTGTCCACCCTTATGTCTCAATCAGCTGTGGGTCTAGATATGGTCAATCCAGGTGGCATCACAGCCCCTGAACGAATTTTGTAAGAATTTCTCTCTCTTTCACTGTCTTTGCTTCACGGGTTTTTAAAAGTAATTGATTTTTATAATGGGGTTTAGCTGCTTTTCACTGCTGTGTTTATGCCACTTTACACCCACTTGACTCCCTTACAGAGAGATATCAACACATAGGTTTTAAGATTCTTCCTAGTCAGATATATTCTTGGGCGGTGTATAGGGGGTGTTGAGTCCCGTTCACTGAGCAAGGAGTAGGTCTTGTCTATCACATATTGGGTTAATGGAACGGTATCTGAGCTAATTTGAAACACTGGTTTTATGCATCACCCCACCTCACCTTTCCCGTTAAGCAGCCATAGTGTGTTTTCTAAACGTGTGACTCTCTTCTGTTTTGTAATTCAGTTCAAGTGTAGCGGTTTTTACATTCCCTCTATAAGTGATATCTTATGATAAGTGTCTTTTTCTGTGTGACTTATTTCACGTAGAATCGTCGTACCTAAATCCACTCATCATGCTGCTACGAGCCTTATGACGTAGATTTCATGGCTGAGTGATATTCCATTGTACATAAGGACCACAACTTCTTTATCCATTTTTCTCTTTCCTGGGATATTTAAGGTGTAACGAAGTGGAGGTTCTTGTCAACAGAGCAGCCCTAAACTTTGGGGTGCCTGTGTCTTGCTGATTTTTAATTTTCCCAGTTTATACGCCCATGAGTGGAAGTGCCCTATGCTCTCTAAGCTGAGTTTTTTAGATGTTTCAAGACACACCGTACACCTCTCAAGAGTGGCTGTTGGCAATTTACATCCCGCCCATCAGTGTAGCAAGGCTCCCGTTTCTCCATGGCCTGTCCTGCATTTCTGGTTTTGACACTTTATTCAGCATGGCCCTTTTGACCGATGGGAAGCGAGACTTCTTTGTAGTGCTGATTTGCCTTTGCAGGTTGCTTGGTTGGCCAAAAAGGGCGTATGCGTTTTTTCCTGAATATATTCAGGAAAAAACGCATACGCCCTTTTTGGCCAAGGGCATCATTGTCGAGGTTTTGCCGCTTTTCCTGTGCTTTAAAGGCGATTCGAATCTCCCTCCTGAAACCTGTTTCCTGCAATTCTGCCTTGCTTTCAAATCCGCTTCGTTGCCTTCCCTCAGTATATTTGTGGACGAGAGTTATCATTTATAACTCTGCAGGTTTGTGAATTGCAGTGACCCTGAGCTCCATTTTTCAACTCGCTTTCTTGGGAGCTGGCCGCAAAAGCGCAGGATTGCTTCAGGCCCTATTCTCCTTCCGGGCGGCAGGCTGAGCCTGTGGTTAATTCTTCTTCCTGTTGGGAAAATAGAGTGACCTGTGCCTGTCCCAAGACCTAGAGCTAGTCTCTCATTGGTTCCCCCTCTTCCCTTTCCTCCTCAGGACAAATTGCAACCTGTACGGAACAGGAGGTTAAAGGTGCTGATTCTCCAAGGAGGGAGATTGCTAGGAAAGCGGCTGGAATGGCGAACCCGAGCACAAGGAGATGAGAAATGAGGTGCGTTTTAGAAACCTTTCCCGATCACACGGTGTACCATCTTCTGGGTTTCTCATGCATGTTTTCGATGTAGGAAGGTGCCCTTGAACCTGGAGATTTGGGACCCAAAGGATGGGTACCACGCAGTATTACTTTAAAGGGTCTGCGTTTGCTCACCCAACCTCACCAAACCTCTCAGCCCCAGGAGTGTCCACCCTTATGTCTCAATCAGCTGTGGGTCTAGATATGGTCGATCCAGGTGGCATCACAGCCCCTGAACGAATTTTGTAAGAATTTCTCTCTCTTTCACTGTCTTTGCTTCACGGGTTTTTAAAAGTAATTGATTTTTATAATGGGGTTTAGCTGCTTTTCACTGCTGGGTTTATGCCGCTTTACACCCACTTGACTCCCTTACAGAGAGATATCAACACATAGGTTTTAAGATTCTTACTAGTCAGATATATTCTTGGGCGGTGAATAGGGGGTGTTGAGTCCCGTTCACTGAGCAAGGAGTAGGTCTTGTCTATTACATATTGGGTTTATGGAACGGTATCTGAGCTAATTTGAATCCCTTGTTTTATGCATCACCCCACCTCACCTTTCCCGTTAAGCAGCCATAGTGTGTTTTCTAAACGTGTGACTCTCTTCTGTTTTGTAATTCAGTTCAAGTGTAGCGGTTTTTACATTCACTCTATAAGTGATATCTTATGATAAGTGTCTTTTTCTGTGTGACTTATTTCACGTAGAATCGTCGTACCTAAATCCACTCATCATGCTGCTACGAGCCTTATGACGTAGATTTCATGGCTGAGTGATATTCCATTGTACATAAGGACCACAACTTCTTTATCCATTTTTCTCTTTCCTGGGATATTTAAGGTGTAACGAAGTGGAGGTTCTTGTCAACAGAGCAGCCCTAAACTTTGGGGTGCCTGTGTCTTGCTGATTTTTAGTTTTCCCAATTTATACGCCCATGAGTGGAAGTGCCCTATGCTCTCTAAGCTGAGTTTTTTAGATGTTTCAAGGCACACCGTACACCTCTCCAGAGTGGCTGTGGGTAATTTACATCCCGCCCATCAGCGTAGCAAGGCTCCTGTTTCTCCATGGCCTGTCCTGCATTTCTGGTTTTGACACTTTTTTCAGCATGGCCCTTTTGACCAATGGGAAGCGAGTCTTCTTTGTAGCGCTGATTTGCATTTCCAGGTTGCTTGCTTGGCCAAAAAGGGCGTATGCGTTTTTTCCTGAATATATTCAAGAAAAAACGCATACGCCCTTTTTGGCCAAGGACATCATTGTCGAGGTTTTGCCGCTTTTCCTGTGCTTTAAAGGCAATTCGAATCTCCCTCCTGAAATCTGTTTCCTGCAATTCTGCCTTGCTTTCAAATCCTCTTCGTTGCCTTCCCTCAGTATACTTGTGGACGAGAGTTATCATTTATAACTCTGCAGGTTTGTGAATTGCAGTGCCCCTGGGCTCCATTTTTCAACTCGCTTTCTTGGGAGCTGGCCCCAAAAGCGCAGGATTGCTTCAGGCCCTATTCTCCTTCCGGGCGGCAGGCTGAGCCTGTGGTTAATTCTTCTTCCTGATGGGAAAATAGAGTGAGCTGTGCCTGTCCCAAGACCTAGAGCTACTCTCTCATTGGTTCCCCCTCTTCCCGTTCCTCCTCAGGACAAATTGCAACCTGTACGGAACAGGAGGTTAAAGGTGCTGATTCTCCAAGGAGGGAGATTGCTAGGAAAGCGGCTGGAATGGCGAACCCGAGCACAAGGAGATGAGAAATGAGGTGCGTTTTAGAAACCTTTCCCGATCACACGGTGTACCATCTTCTGGGTTTCTCATGCATGATTTCGATGTAGGAAGGTGCCCTTGAACCTGGAGATTTGGGACCCATGTGATGGGTACCACGCAGTATTACTATAAAGGGTCTGCGTTTGCTCACCCAACCTCACCAAACCTCTCAGCCCCAAAAGTGTCCACCCTTATGTCTCAATCAGCTGTGGGTCTAGATATGGTCAATCCAGGTGGCATCACAGCCCCTGAACGAATTTTGTAAGAATTTCTCTCTCTTTCACTGTCTTTGCTTCACGGGTTTTTAAAAGTAATTGATTTTTATAATGGGGTTTAGCTGCTTTTCACTGCTGTGTTTATGCCGTTTTACACCCACTTGACTCCCTTACAGAGAGATATCAACACATAGGTTTTAAGATTCTTACTAGTCAGATATATTCTTGGCCGGTGAATAGGGGGTCTTGAGTCCCGTTCACTGAGCAAGGAGTAGGTCCTGTCTATTACATATTGGGTTTATGTAACGGTATCTGAGCTAATTTGAAACCCTGGTTTTATGCATCACCCCACCTCACCTTTCCCGTTAAGCAGCCATAGTGTGTTTTCTAAACGTGTGACTCTCTTCTGTTTTGTAATTTAGTTCAGGTGTAGCGGTTTTTACATTCCCTCTATAAGTGATATCTTATGATAAGTGACTTTTTCTGTGTGACTTATTTCACGTAGAATCGTCGTACCTAAATCCACTCATCATGCTGCTATGAGCCTTATGACGTAGATTTCATGGCTGAGTGATATTCCATTGTACATAAGGACCACAACTTCTTTATCCATTTTTCTCTTTCCTGGGATATTTAAGGTGTAACGAAGTGGAGGTTCTTGTCAACAGAGCAGCCCTAAACTTTGGGGTGCCTGTGTCTTGCTGATTTTTAGTTTTCCCAATTTATACGCCCATGAGTGGAAGTGCCCTATGCTCTCTAAGCTGAGTTTTTTAGATGTTTCAAGACACACCGTACACCTCTCCAGAGTGGCTGTTGGCAATTTACATCCCGCCCATCAGCGTAGCAAGGCTCCCGTTTCTCCATGGCCTGTCCTGCATTTCTGGTTTTGACACTTTTTTCAGCATGGCCCTTTTGACCGATGGGAAGCGAGTCTTCTTTGTAGCGCTGATTTGCCTTTCCAGGTTGCTTGCTTGGCCAAAAAGGGCGTATGCGTTTTTTCCTGAATATATTCAGGAAAAAACGCATACGCCCTTTTTGGCCAAGGGCATCATTGTCGAGGTTTTGCCGCTTTTCCTGTGCTTTAAAGGCAATTCGAATCTCCCTCCTGAAATCTGTTTCCTGCAATTCTGCCTTGCTTTCAAATCCTCTTCGTTGCCTTTCCTCAGTATATTTGTGGACGAGAGTTATCATTTATAACTCTGCAGGTTTGTGAATTGCAGTGCCCCTGAGCTCCATTTTTCAACTCGCTTTTTTGGGAGCTGGCCGCAAAAGCGCAGGATTGCTTCAGGCCCTATTCTCCTTCCGGGCGGCAGGCTGAGCCTGTGGTTAATTCTTCTTCCTGTTGGGAAAATAGAGTGACCTGTGCCTGTCCCAAGACCTAGAGCTAGTCTCTCATTGGTTCCCCCTCTTCCCGTTCCTCCTCAGGACAAATTGCAACCTGTACGGAACAGGAGGTTAAAGGTGCTGATTCTCCAAGGAGGGAGATTGCTAGGAAAGCGGCTGGAATGGCGAACCCGAGCACAAGGAGATGAGAAATGAGGTGCGTTTTAGAAACCTTTCCCGATCACACGGTGTACCATCTTCTGGGTTTCTCATGCATGTTTTCGATGTAGGAAGGTGCCCTTGAACCTGGAGATTTGGGACCCATGGGATGGGTACCACGCAGTATTACTTTAAAGGGTCTGCGTTTGCTCACCCAACCTCACCAAACCTCTCAGCCCCAGGAGTGTCCACCCTTATGTCTCAATCAGCTGTGGGTCTAGATATGGTCGATCCAGGTGGCATCACAGCCCCTGAACGAATTTTGTAAGAATTTCTCTCTCTTTCACTGTCTTTGCTTCACGGGTTTTTAAAAGTAATTGATTTTTATAATGGGGTTTAGCTGCTTTTCACTGCTGTGTTTATGCCGCTTTACACCCACTTGACTCCCTTACAGAGAGATATCAACACATAGGTTTTAAGATTCTTACTAGTCAGATATATTCTTGGGCGGTGAATAGGGGGTGTTGAGTCCCGTTCACTGAGCAAGGAGTAGGTCTTGTCTATTACATATTGGGTTTATGGAACGGTATCTGAGCTAATTTGAAACCCTTGTTTTATGCATCACCCCACCTCACCTTTCCCGTTAAGCAGCCATAGTGTGTTTTCTAAACGTGTGACTCTCTTCTGTTTTGTAATTTAGTTCAAGTGTAGCGGTTTTTACATTCCCTCTATAAGTGATATATTATGATAAGTGTCTTTTTCTGTGTGACTTATTTCACGTAGAATCGTCGTACCTAAATCCACTCATCATGCTGCTACAAGCCTTATGACGTAGATTTCATGGCTGAGTGATATTCCATTGTACATAAGGACCACAACTTCTTTATCCATTTTTCTCTTTCCTGGGATATTTAAGGTGTAACGAAGTGGAGGTTCTTGTCAACAGAGCAGCCCTAAACTTTGGGGTGCCTGTGTCTTGCTGATTTTTAGTTTTCCCAATTTATACGCCCATGAGTGGAAGTGCCCTATGCTCTCTAACCTGAGTTTTTTAGATGTTTCAAGACACACCGTACACCTCTCCAGAGTGGCTGTGGGTAATTTACATCCCGCCCATCAGCGTAGCAAGGCTCCTGTTTCTCCATGGCCTGTCCTGCATTTCTGGTTTTGACACTTTTTTCAGCATGGCCCTTTTGACCAATGGGAAGCGAGTCTTCTTTGTAGCGCTGATTTGCATTTCCAGGTTGCTTGCTTGGCCAAAAAGGGCGTATGCGTTTTTTCCTGAATATATTCAAGAAAAAACGCATACGCCCTTTTTGGCCAAGGACATCATTGTCGAGGTTTTGCCGCTTTTCCTGTGCTTTAAAGGCAATTCGAATCTCCCTCCTGAAATCTGTTTCCTGCAATTCTGCCTTGCTTTCAAATCCTCTTCGTTGCCTTCCCTCAGTATACTTGTGGACGAGAGTTATCATTTATAACTCTGCAGGTTTGTGAATTGCAGTGCCCCTGGGCTCCATTTTTCAACTCGCTTTCTTGGGAGCTGGCCCCAAAAGCGCAGGATTGCTTCAGGCCCTATTCTCCTTCCGGGCGGCAGGCTGAGCCTGTGGTTAATTCTTCTTCCTGATGGGAAAATAGAGTGAGCTGTGCCTGTCCCAAGACCTAGAGCTACTCTCTCATTGGTTCCCCCTCTTCCCGTTCCTCCTCAGGACAAATTGCAACCTGTACGGAACAGGAGGTTAAAGGTGCTGATTCTCCAAGGAGGGAGATTGCTAGGAAAGCGGCTGGAATGGCGAACCCGAGCACAAGGAGATGAGAAATGAGGTGCGTTTTAGAAACCTTTCCCGATCACACGGTGTACCATCTTCTGGGTTTCTCATGCATGATTTCGATGTAGGAAGGTGCCCTTGAACCTGGAGATTTGGGACCCATGGGATGGGTACCACGCAGTATTACTATAAAGGGTCTGCGTTTGCTCACCCAACCTCACCAAACCTCTCAGCCCCAAAAGTGTCCACCCTTATGTCTCAATCAGCTGTGGGTCTAGATATGGTCAATCCAGGTGGCATCACAGCCCCTGAACGAATTTTGTAAGAATTTCTCTCTCTTTCACTGTCTTTGCTTCACGGGTTTTTAAAAGTAATTGATTTTTATAATGGGGTTTAGCTGCTTTTCACTGCTGTGTTTATGCCGTTTTACACCCACTTGACTCCCTTACAGAGAGATATCAACACATAGGTTTTAAGATTCTTACTAGTCAGATATATTCTTGGCCGGTGAATAGGGGGTCTTGAGTCCCGTTCACTGAGCAAGGAGTAGGTCCTGTCTATTACATATTGGGTTTATGGAACGGTATCTGAGCTAATTTGAAACCCTGGTTTTATGCATCACCCCACCTCACCTTTCCCGTTAAGCAGCCATAGTGTGTTTTCTAAACGTGTGACTCTCTTCTGTTTTGTAATTTAGTTCAGGTGTAGCGGTTTTTACATTCCCTCTATAAGTGATATCTTATGATAAGTGACTTTTTCTGTGTGACTTATTTCACGTAGAATCGTCGTACCTAAATCCACTCATCATGCTGCTATGAGCCTTATGACGTAGATTTCATGGCTGAGTGATATTCCATTGTACATAAGGACCACAACTTCTTTATCCATTTTTCTCTTTCCTGGGATATTTAAGGTGTAACGAAGTGGAGGTTCTTGTCAACAGAGCAGCCCTAAACTTTGGGGTGCCTGTGTCTTGCTGATTTTTAGTTTTCCCAATTTATACGCCCATGAGTGGAAGTGCCCTATGCTCTCTAAGCTGAGTTTTTTAGATGTTTCAAGACACACCGTACACCTCTCCAGAGTGGCTGTTGGCAATTTACATCCCGCCCATCAGCGTAGCAAGGCTCCCGTTTCTCCATGGCCTGTCCTGCATTTCTGGTTTTGACACTTTTTTCAGCATGGCCCTTTTGACCGATGGGAAGCGAGACTTCTTTGTAGCGCTGATTTGCCTTTGCAGGTTGCTTGGTTGGCCAAAAAGGGCGTATGCGTTTTTTCCTGAATATATTCAGGAAAAAACGCATACGCCCTTTTTGGCCAAGGGCATCATTGTCGAGGTTTTGCCGCTTTTCCTGTGCTTTAAAGGCGATTCGAATCTCCCTCCTGAAACCTGTTTCCTGCAATTCTGCCTTGCTTTCAAATCCTCTTCGTTGCCTTCCCTCAGTATTTTTTGTGGACGAGAGTTATCATTTATAACTCTGCAGGTTTGTGAATTGCAGTGACCCTGAGCTCCATTTTTCAACTCGCTTTCTTGGGAGCTGGCCGCAAAAGCGCAGGATTGCTTCAGGCCCTATTCTCCTTCCGGGCGGCAGGCTGAGCCTGTGGTTAATTCTTCTTCCTGTTGGGAAAATAGAGTGACCTGTGCCTGTCCCAAAACCTAGAGCTAGTCTCTCATTGGTTCCCCCTCTTCCCTTTCCTCCTCAGGACAAATTGCAACCTGTACGGAACAGGAGGTTAAAGGTGCTGATTCTCCAAGGAGGGAGATTGCTAGGAAAGTGGCTGGAATGGCGAACCCGAGCACAAGGAGATGAGAAATGAGGTGCGTTTTAGAAAACTTTCCCGATCACACGGTGTACCATCTTCTGGGTTTCTCATGCATGTTTTCGATGTAGGAAGGTGCCCTTGAACCTGGAGATTTGGGACCCAAAGGATGGGTACCACGCAGTATTACTTTAAAGGGTCTGCGTTTGCTCACCCAACCTCACCAAACCTCCCAGCCCCAGGAGTGTCCACCCTTATGTCTCAATCAGCTGTGGGTCTAGATATGGTCGATCCAGGTGGCATCACAGCCCCTGAACGAATTTTGTAAGAATTTCTCTCTCTTTCACTGTCTTTGCTTCACGGGTTTTTAAAAGTAATTGATTTTTATAATGGGGTTTAGCTGCTTTTCACTGCTTTGTTTATGCAGCTTTACACCCACTTGACTCCCTTACAGAGAGATATCAACACATAGGTTTTAAGATTCTTACTAGTCAGATTTATTCTTGGGTGGTGAATAGGGGGTGTTGAGTCCCGTTCACTGAGCAAGGAGTAGGTCTTGTCTATTACATATTGGGTTTATGGAACGCTATCTGAGCTAATTTGAAACCCTTGTTTTATGCATCACCCCACCTCACCTTTCCCGTTAAGCAGCCATAGTGTGTTTTCTAAACGTGTGACTCTCTTCTGTTTTGTAATTTAGTTCAAGTGTAGCGGTTTTTACATTCCCTCTATAAGTGATATCTTATGATAGGTGTCTTTTTGTGTGTGACTTATTTCACGTAGAATCGTCGTACCTAAATCCACTCATCATGCTGCTACGAGCCTTATGACGTAGATTTCATGGCTGAGTGATATTCCATTGTACATAAGGACCACAACTTCTTTATCCATTTTTCTTTTTCCTGGGATATTTAAGGTGTAACGAAGTGGAGGTTCTTGTCAACAGAGCAGCCCTAAACTTTGGGGTGCCTGTGTCTTGCTGATTTTTAGTTTTCCCAGTTTATACGCCCATGAGTGGAAGTGCCCTATGCTCTCTAAGCTGAGTTTTTTAGATATTTCAAGACACACCGTACACCTCTCCAGAGTGGCTTTTGGCAATTTACACCCCGCCCATCAGCGTAGCAAGGCTCCCGTTTCTCCATGGCCTGTCCTGCATTTCTGGTTTTGACACTTTTTTCAGCATGGCCCTTTTGACCGATGGGAAGCGAGTCTTCTTTGTAGCGCTGATTTGCCTTTCCAGGTTTCTTGCTTGGCCAAAAAGGGCGTATGCGTTTTTTCCTGAATATATTCAGGAAAAAACGCATACGCCCTTTTTGGCCAAGGGCATCATTGTCGAGGTTTTGCCGCTTTTCCTGTGCTTTAAAGGCGATTCGAATCTCCCTCCTGAAACCTGGTTCCTGCAATTCTGCCTTGCTTTCAAACCCTCTTCGTTGCCTTCCCTCAGTATTTTTTGTGGACGAGAGTTATCATTTATAACTCTGCAGGTTTGTGAATTGCAGTGACCCTGAGCTCCATTTTTCAACTCGCTTTCTTGGGAGCTGGCCGCAAAAGCGCAGGATTGCTTCAGGCCCTATTCTCCTTCCGGGCGGCAGGCTGAGCCTGTGGGTAATTCTTCTTCCTGTTGGGAAAATAGAGTGACCTGTGCCTGTCCCAAGACCTAGAGCTAGTCTCTCATTGGTTCCCCCTCTTCCCTTTCCTCCTCAGGACAAATTGCAACCTGTACGGAACAGGAGGTTAAAGGTGCTGATTCTCCAAGGAGGGAGATTGCTAGGAAAGTGGCTGGAATGGCGAACCCGAGCACAAGGAGATGAGAAATGAGGTGCGTTTTAGAAACCTTTCCCGATCACACGGTGTACCATCTTCTGGGTTTCTCATGCATGTTTTCGATGTAGGAAGGTGCCCTTGAACCTGGAGATTTGGGACCCAAAGGATGGGTACCACGCAGTATTACTTTAAAGGGTCTGCGTTTGCTCACCCAAACTCACCAAACCTCCCAGCCCCAGGAGTGTCCACCCTTATGTCTCAATCACCTGTGGGTCTAGATATGGTCGATCCAGGTGGCATCACAGCCCCTGAACGAATTTTGTAAGAATTTCTCTCTCTTTCACTGTCTTTGCTTCACGGGTTTTTAAAAGTAATTGATTTTTATAATGGGGTTTAGCTGCTTTTCACTGCTGTGTTTATGCAGCTTTACACCCACTTGACTCCCTTACAGAGAGATATCAACACATAGGTTTTAAGATTCTTACTAGTCAGATTTATTCTTGGGTGGTGAATAGGGGGTGTTGAGTCCCGTTCACTGAGCAAGGAGTAGGTCTTGTCTATTACATATTGGGTTTATGGAACGCTATCTGAGCTAATTTGAAACCCTTGTTTTATGCATCACCCCACCTCACCTTTCCCGTTAAGCAGCCATAGTGTGTTTTCTAAACGTGTGACTCTCTTCTGTTTTGTAATTTAGTTCAAGTGTAGCGGTTTTTACATTCCCTCTATAAGTGATATCTTATGATAGGTGTCTTTTTGTGTGTGACTTATTTCACGTAGAATCGTCGTACCTAAATCCACTCATCATGCTGCTACGAGCCTTATGACGTAGATTTCATGGCTGAGTGATATTCCATTGTACATAAGGACCACAACTTCTTTATCCATTTTTCTTTTTCCTGGGATATTTAAGGTGTAACGAAGTGGAGGTTCTTGTCAACAGAGCAGCCCTAAACTTTGGGGTGCCTGTGTCTTGCTGATTTTTAGTTTTCCCAGTTTATACGCCCATGAGTGGAAGTGCCCTATGCTCTCTAAGCTGAGTTTTTTAGATATTTCAAGACACACCGTACACCTCTCCAGAGTGGCTGTTGGCAATTTACACCCCGCCCATCAGCGTAGCAAGGCTCCCGTTTCTCCATGGCCTGTCCTGCATTTCTGGTTTTGACACTTTTTTCAGCATGGCCCTTTTGACCGATGGGAAGCGAGTCTTCTTTGTAGCGCTGATTTGCCTTTCCAGGTTTCTTGCTTGGCCAAAAAGGGCGTATGCGTTTTTTCCTGAATATATTCAGGAAAAAACGCATACGCCCTTTTTGGCCAAGGGCATCATTGTCGAGGTTTTGCCGCTTTTCCTGTGCTTTAAAGGCGATTCGAATCTCCCTCCTGAAACCTGGTTCCTGCAATTCTGCCTTGCTTTCAAATCCCCTTCGTTGCCTTCCCTCAGTATATTTGTGGACGAGAGTTATCATTTATAACTCTGCAGGTTTGTGAATTGCAGTGCCCCTGAGCTCCATTTTTCAACTCGCTTTCTTGGGAGCTGGCCGCAAAAGCGCAGGATTGCTTCAGGCCCTATTCTCCTTCCGGGCGGCAGGCTGAGCCTGTGGTTAATTCTTCTTCCTGTTGGGAAAATAGAGTGACCTGTGCCTGTCCCAAGACCTAGAGCTAGTCTCTCATTGGTTCCCCCTCTTCCCGTTCCTCCTCAGGACAAATTGCAACCTGTACGGAACAGGAGGTTAAAGGTGCTGATTCTCCAAGGAGGGAGATTGCTAGGAAAGCGGCTGGAATGGCGAACCCGAGCACAAGGAGATGAGAAATGAGGTGCGTTTTAGAAACCTTTCCCGATCACACGGTGTACCATCTTCTGGGTTTCTCATGCATGTTTTCGATGTAGGAAGGTGCCCTTGAACCTGGAGATTTGGGACCCATGGGATGGGTACCACGCAGTATTACTTTAAAGGGTCTGCGTTTGCTCACCCAACCTCACCAAACCTCTCAGCCCCAGGAGTGTCCACCCTTATGTCTCAATCAGCTGTGGGTCTAGATATGGTCGATCCAGGTGGCATCACAGCCCCTGAACGAATTTTGTAAGAATTTCTCTCTCTTTCACTGTCTTTGCTTCACGGGTTTTTAAAAGTAATTGATTTTTATAATGGGGTTTAGCTGCTTTTCACTGCTGTGTTTATGCCGCTTTACACCCACTTGACTCCCTTACAGAGAGATATCAACACATAGGTTTTAAGATTCTTACTAGTCAGATATATTCTTGGGCGGTGAATAGGGGGTGTTGAGTCCCGTTCACTGAGCAAGGAGTAGGTCTTGTCTATTACATATTGGGTTTATGGAACGGTATCTGAGCTAATTTGAAACCCTTGTTTTATGCATCACCCCACCTCACCTTTCCCGTTAAGCAGCCATAGTGTGTTTTCTAAACGTGTGACTCTCTTCTGTTTTGTAATTTAGTTCAAGTGTAGCGGTTTTTACATTCCCTCTATAAGTGATATCTTATGATAGGTGTCTTTTGCTGTGTGACTTATTTCACGTAGAATCGTCGTACCTAAATCCACTCATCATGCTGCTACGAGCCTTATGACGTAGATTTCATGGCTGAGTGATATTCCATTGTACATAAGGACCACAACTTCTTTATCCATTTTTCTCTTTCCTGGGATATTTAAGGTGTAACGAAGTGGAGGTTCTTGTCAACAGAGCAGCCCTAAACTTTGGGGTGCCTGTGTCTTGCTGATTTTTAATTTTCCCAGTTTATACGCCCATGAGTGGAAGTGCCCTATGCTCTCTAAGCTGAGTTTTTTAGATGTTTCAAGACACACCGTACACCTCTCCAGAGTGGCTGTTCGCAATTTACATCCCACCCATCAGCGTAGCAAGGCTCCCGTTTCTCCATGGCCTGTCCTGCATTTCTGGTTTTGACACTTTATTCAGCATGGCCCTTTTGATCGATGGGAAGCGAGACTTCTTTGTAGCGCTGATTTGCCTTTGCAGGTTGCTTGGTGGGCCAAAAAGGGCGTATGCGTTTTTTCCTGAATATATTCAGAAAAAACGCATACGCCCTTGTTGGCCAAGGGCATCATTGTCGAGGTTTTGCCGCTTTTCCTGTGCTTTAAAGGCGATTCGAATCTCCCTCCTGAAACCTGTTTCCTGCAATTCTGCCTTGCTTTCAAATCCTCTTCGTTGCCTTCCCTCAGTATATTTGTGGACGAGAGTTATCATTTATAACTCTGCAGGTTTGTGAATTGCAGTGACCCTGAGCTCCATTTTTCAACTCGCTTTCTTGGGAGCTGGCCGCAAAAGCGCAGGATTGCTTCAGGCCCTATTCTCCTTCCGGGCGGCAGGCTGAGCCGGTGGTTAATTCTTCTTCCTGTTGGGAAAATAGAGTGACCTGTGCCTGTCCCAAGACCTAGAGCTAGTCTCTCATTGGTTCCCCCTCTTCCCTTTCCTCCTCAGGACAAATTGCAACCTGTACGGAACAGGAGGTTAAAGGTGCTGATTCTCCAAGGAGGGAGATTGCTAGGAAAGCGGCTGGAATGGCGAACCCGAGCACAAGGAGATGAGAAATGAGGTGCGTTTTAGAAACCTTTCCCGATCACACGGTGTACCATCTTCTGGGTTTCTCATGCATGTTTTCGATGTAGGAAGGTGCCCTTGAACCTGGAGATTTGGGACCCAAAGGATGGGTACCACGCAGTATTACTTTAAAGGGTCTGCGTTTGCTCACCCAACCTCACCAAACCTCCCAGCCCCAGGAGTGTCCACCCTTATGTCTCAATCACCTGTGGGTCTAGATATGGTCGATCCAGGTGGCATCACAGCCCCTGAACGAATTTTGTAAGAATTTCTCTCTCTTTCACTGTCTTTGCTTCACGGGTTTTTAAAAGTAATTGATTTTTATAATGGGGTTTAGCTGCTTTTCACTGCTGTGTTTATGCCGCTTTACACCCACTTGACTCCCTTACAGAGAGATATCAACACATAGGTTTTAAGATTCTTACTAGTCAGATATATTCTTGGGCGGTGAATAGGGGGTGTTGAGTCCCGTTCACTGAGCAAGGAGTAGGTCTTGTCTATTACATATTGGGTTTATGGAACGGTATCTGAGCTAATTTGAAACCCTTGTTTTATGCATCACCCCACCTCACCTTTCCCGTTAAGCAGCCATAGTGTGTTTTCTAAACGTGTGACTCTCTTCTGTTTTGTAATTTAGTTCAAGTGTAGCGGTTTTTACATTCCCTCTATAAGTGATATCTTATGATAGGTGTCTTTTGCTGTGTGACTTATTTCACGTAGAATCGTCGTACCTAAATCCACTCATCATGCTGCTACGAGCCTTATGACGTAGATTTCATGGCTGAGTGATATTCCATTGTACATAAGGACCACAACTTCTTTATCCATTTTTCTCTTTCCTGGGATATTTAAGGTGTAACGAAGTGGAGGTTCTTGTCAACAGAGCAGCCCTAAACTTTGGGGTGCCTGTGTCTTGCTGATTTTTAGTTTTCCCAATTTATACGCCCATGAGTGGAAGTGCCCTAGGCTCTCTAAGCTGAGTTTTTTAGATGTTTCAAGACACACCGTACACCTCTCCAGAGTGGCTGTGGGTAATTTACATCCCGCCCATCAGCGTAGCAAGGCTCCTGTTTCTCCATGGCCTGTCCTGCATTTCTGGTTTTGACACTTTTTTCAGCATGGCCCTTTTGACCAATGGGAAGCGAGTCTTCTTTGTAGCGCTGATTTGCATTTCCAGGTTGCTTGCTTGGCCAAAAAGGGCGTATGCGTTTTTTCCTGAATATATTCAAGAAAAAACGCATACGCCCTTTTTGGCCAAGGACATCATTGTCGAGGTTTTGCCGCTTTTCCTGTGCTTTAAAGGCAATTCGAATCTCCCTCCTGAAATCTGTTTCCTGCAATTCTGCCTTGCTTTCAAATCCTCTTCGTTGCCTTCCCTCAGTATACTTGTGGACGAGAGTTATCATTTATAACTCTGCAGGTTTGTGAATTGCAGTGCCCCTGGGCTCCATTTTTCAACTCGCTTTCTTGGGAGCTGGCCGCAAATGCGCAGGGTTGCTTCAGGCCCTATTCTCCGTCCGGGCGGCAGGCTGAGCCTGTGGTTAATTCTTCTTCCTGATGGGAAAATAGAGTGAGCTGTGCCTGTCCCAAGACCTAGAGCTACTCTCTCATTGGTTCCCCCTCTTCCCGTTCCTCCTCAGGACAAATTGCAACCTGTACGGAACAGGAGGTTAAAGGTGCTGATTCTCCAAGGAGGGAGATTGCTAGGAAAGCGGCTGGAATGGCGAACCCGAGCACAAGGAGATGAGAAATGAGGTGCGTTTTAGAAACCTTTCCCGATCACACGGTGTACCATCTTCTGGGTTTCTCATGCATGATTTCGATGTAGGAAGGTGCCCTTGAACCTGGAGATTTGGGACCCATGGGATGGGTACCACGCAGTATTACTATAAAGGGTCTGCGTTTGCTCACCCAACCTCACCAAACCTCTCAGCCCCAAAAGTGTCCACCCTTATGTCTCAATCAGCTGTGGGTCTAGATATGGTCAATCCAGGTGGCATCACAGCCCCTGAACGAATTTTGTAAGAATTTCTCTCTCTTTCACTGTCTTTGCTTCACGGGTTTTTAAAAGTAATTGATTTTTATAATGGGGTTTAGCTGCTTTTCACTGCTGTGTTTATGCCGTTTTACACCCACTTGACTCCCTTACAGAGAGATATCAACACATAGGTTTTAAGATTCTTACTAGTCAGATATATTCTTGGCCGGTGAATAGGGGGTCTTGAGTCCCGTTCACTGAGCAAGGAGTAGGTCCTGTCTATTACATATTGGGTTTATGGAACGGTATCTGAGCTAATTTGAAACCCTGGTTTTATGCATCACCCCACCTCACCTTTCCCGTTAAGCAGCCATAGTGTGTTTTCTAAACGTGTGACTCTCTTCTGTTTTGTAATTTAGTTCAGGTGTAGCGGTTTTTACATTCCCTCTATAAGTGATATCTTATGATAAGTGACTTTTTCTGTGTGACTTATTTCACGTAGAATCGTCGTACCTAAATCCACTCATCATGCTGCTATGAGCCTTATGACGTAGATTTCATGGCTGAGTGATATTCCATTGTACATAAGGACCACAACTTCTTTATCCATTTTTCTCTTTCCTGGGATATTTAAGGTGTAACGAAGTGGAGGTTCTTGTCAACAGAGCAGCCCTAAACTTTGGGGTGCCTGTGTCTTGCTGATTTTTAGTTTTCCCAATTTATACGCCCATGAGTGGAAGTGCCCTATGCTCTCTAAGCTGAGTTTTTTAGATGTTTCAAGACACACCGTACACCTCTCCAGAGTGGCTGTTGGCAATTTACATCCCGCCCATCAGCGTAGCAAGGCTCCCGTTTCTCCATGGCCTGTCCTGCATTTCTGGTTTTGACACTTTTTTCAGCATGGCCCTTTTGACCGATGGGAAGTGAGTCTTCTTTGTAGCGCTGATTTGCCTTTCCAGGTTGCTTGCTTGGCCAAAAAGGGCGTATGCGTTTTTTCCTGAATATATTCAAGAAAAAACGCATACGCCCTTTTTGGCCAAGGACATCATTGTCGAGGTTTTGCCGCTTTTCCTGTGCTTTAAAGGCAATTCGAATCTCCCTCCTGAAATCTGTTTCCTGCAATTCTGCCTTGCTTTCAAATCCTCTTCGTTGCCTTTCCTCAGTATATTTGTGGACGAGAGTTATCATTTATAACTCTGCAGGTTTGTGAATTGCAGTGCCCCTGAGCTCCATTTTTCAACTCGCTTTTTTGGGAGCTGGCCGCAAAAGCGCAGGATTGCTTCAGGCCCTATTCTCCTTCCGGGCGGCAGGCTGAGCCTGTGGTTAATTCTTCTTCCTGTTGGGAAAATAGAGTGACCTGTGCCTGTCCCAAGACCTAGAGCTAGTCTCTCATTGGTTCCCCCTCTTCCCGTTCCTCCTCAGGACAAATTGCAACCTGTACGGAACAGGAGGTTAAAGGTGCTGATTCTCCAAGGAGGGAGATTGCTAGGAAAGCGGCTGGAATGGCGAACCCGAGCACAAGGAGATGAGAAATGAGGTGCGTTTTAGAAACCTTTCCCGATCACACGGTGTACCATCTTCTGGGTTTCTCATGCATGTTTTCGATGTAGGAAGGTGCCCTTGAACCTGGAGATTTGGGACCCATGGGATGGGTACCACGCAGTATTACTTTAAAGGGTCTGTGTTTGCTCACCCAACCTCACCAAACCTCTCAGCCCCAGGAGTGTCCACCCTTATGTCTCAATCAGCTGTGGGTCTAGATATGGTCGATCCAGGTGGCATCACAGCCCCTGAACGAATTTTGTAAGAATTTCTCTCTCTTTCACTGTCTTTGCTTCACGGGTTTTTAAAAGTAATTGATTTTTATAATGGGGTTTAGCTGCTTTTCACTGCTGTGTTTATGCCGCTTTACACCCACTTGACTCCCTTACAGAGAGATATCAACACATAGGTTTTAAGATTGTTACTAGTCAGATATATTCTTGGGCGGTGAATAGGGGGTGTTGAGTCCCGTTCACTGAGCAAGGAGTAGGTCTTGTCTATTACATATTGGGTTTATGGAACGGTATCTGAGCTAATTTGAAACCCTTGTTTTATGCATCACCCCACCTCACCTTTCCCGTTAAGCAGCCATAGTGTGTTTTCTAAACGTGTGACTCTCTTCTGTTTTGTAATTTAGTTCAAGTGTAGCGGTTTTTACATTCCCTCTATAAGTGATATATTATGATAAGTGTCTTTTTCTGTGTGACTTATTTCACGTAGAATCGTCGTACCTAAATCCACTCATCATGCTGCTACAAGCCTTATGACGTAGATTTCATGGCTGAGTGATATTCCATTGTACATAAGGACCACAACTTCTTTATCCATTTTTCTCTTTCCTGGGATATTTAAGGTGTAACGAAGTGGAGGTTCTTGTCAACAGAGCAGCCCTAAACTTTGGGGTGCCTGTGTCTTGCTGATTTTTAATTTTCCCAGTTTATACGCCCATGAGTGGAAGTGCCCTATGCTCTCTAAGGTGAGTTTTTTAGATGTTTCAAGACACACCGTACACCTCTCCAGAGTGGCTGTTCGCAATTTACATCCCGCCCATCAGCGTAGCAAGGCTCCCGTTTCTCCATGGCCTGTCCTGCATTTCTGGTTTTGACACTTTATTCAGCATGGCCCTTTTGACCGATGGGAAGCGAGACTTCTTTGTAGCGCTGATTTGCCTTTGCAGGTTGCTTGGTTGGCCAAAAAGGGCGTATGCGTTTTTTCCTGAATATATTCAGGAAAAAACGCATACGCCCTTTTTGGCCAAGGGCATCATTGTCGAGGTTTTGCCGCTTTTCCTGTGCTTTAAAGGCGATTCGAATCTCCCTCCTGAAACCTGTTTCCTGCAATTCTGCCTTGCTTTCAAATCCTCTTCGTTGCCTTCCCTCAGTATATTTGTGGACGAGAGTTATCATTTATAACTCTGCAGGTTTGTGAATTGCAGTGACCCTGAGCTCCATTTTTCAACTCGCTTTCTTGGGAGCTGGCCGCAAAAGCGCAGGATTGCTTCAGGCCCTATTCTCCTTCCGGGCGGCAGGCTGAGCCTGTGGTTAATTCTTCTTCCTGTTGGGAAAATAGAGTGACCTGTGCCTGTCCCAAGACCTAGAGCTAGTCTCTCATTGGTTCCCCCTCTTCCCTTTCCTCCTCAGGACAAATTGCAACCTGTACGGAACAGGAGGTTAAAGGTGCTGATTCTCCAAGGAGGGAGATTGCTAGGAAAGCAGCTGGAATGGCGAACCCGAGCACAAGGAGATGAGAAATGAGGTGCGTTTTAGAAACCTTTCCCGATCACACGGTGTACCATCTTCTGGGTTTCTCATGCATGTTTTCGATGTAGGAAGGTGCCCTTGAACCTGGAGATTTGGGACCCAAAGGATGGGTACCACGCAGTATTACTTTAAAGGGTCTGCGTTTGCTCACCCAACCTCACCAAACCTCCCAGCCCCAGGAGTGTCCACCCTTATGTCTCAATCACCTGTGGGTCTAGATATGGTCGATCCAGGTGGCATCACAGCCCCTGAACGAATTTTGTAAGAATTTCTCTCTCTTTCACTGTCTTTGCTTCACGGGTTTTTAAAAGTAATTGATTTTTATAATGGGGTTTAGCTGCTTTTCACTGCTGTGTTTATGCCGCTTTACACCCACTTGACTCCCTTACAGAGAGATATCAACACATAGGTTTTAAGATTCTTACTAGTCAGATAAATTCTTGGGCGGTGAATAGGGGGTGTTGAGTCCCGTTCACTGAGCAAGGAGTAGGTCTTGTCTATTACATATTGGGTTTATGGAACGGTATCTGAGCTAATTTGAAACCCTGGTTTTATGCATCACCCCACCTCACCTTTCCCGTTAAGCAGCCATAGTTTGTTTTCTAAACGTGTGACTCTCTTCTGTTTTGTAATTCAGTTCAAGTGTAGCGGTTTTTACATTCCCTCTATAAGTGATATCTTATGTTAAGTGTCTTTTTCTGTGTGACTTATTTCACGTAGAATCGTCGTACCTAGATCCACTCATCATGCTGCTATGAGCCTTATGACGTAGATTTCATGGCTGAGTGATATTCCTTTGTACATAAGGACCACAACTTCTTTATCCATTTTTCTTTTTCCTGGGATATTTAAGGTGTAACGAAGTGGAGGTTCTTGTCAACAGAGCAGCCCTAAACTTTGGGGTGCCTGTGTCTTGCTGATTTTTAATTTTCCCAGTTTATACGCCCATGAGTGGAAGTGCCCTATGCTCTCTAAGCTGAGGTTTTTAGATGTTTCAAGACACACCGTACACCTCTCCAGAGTGGCTGTTGGCAATTTACATCCCGCCCATCAGCGTAGCAAGGCTCCCGTTTCTCCATGGCCTGTCCTGCATTTCTGGTTTTGACACTTTATTCAGCATGGCCCTTTTGACCGATGGGAAGCGAGACTTCTTTGTAGCGCTGATTTGCCTTTGCAGGTTGCTTGGTTGGCCAAAAAGGGCGTATGCGTTTTTTCCTGAATATATTCAGGAAAAAACGCATACGCCCTTTTTGGCCAAGGGCATCATTGTCGAGTTTTTGCCGCTTTTCCTGTGCTTTAAAGGCGATTCGAATCTCCCTCCTGAAACCTGTTTCCTGCAATTCTGCCTTGCTTTCAAATCCCCTTCGTTGCCTTCCCTCAGTATATTTGTGGACGAGAGTTATCATTTATAACTCTGCAGGTTTGTGAATTGCAGTGCCCCTGAGCTCCATTTTTCAACTCGCTTTCTTGGGAGCTGGCCGCAAAAGCGCAGGATTGCTTCAGGCCCTATTCTCCTTCCGGGCGGCAGGCTGAGCCTGTGGTTAATTCTTCTTCCTGTTGGGAAAATAGAGTGACCTGTGCCTGTCCCAAGACCTAGAGCTAGTCTCTCATTGGTTCCCCCTCTTCCCGTTCCTCCTCAGGACAAATTGCAACCTGTACGGAACAGGACGTTAAAGGTGCTGATTCTCCAAGGAGGAAGATTGCTAGGAAAGCGGCTGGAATGGCGAACCCGAGCACAAGGAGATGAGAAATGAGGTGCGTTTTAGAAACCTTTCCCGATCACACGGTGTACCATCTTCTGGGTTTCTCATGCATGTTTTCGATGTAGGAAGATGCCCATGAACATGGAGATTTGGGACCCATGGGATGGGTACCACGCAGTATTACTTTAAAGGGTCTGCGTTTGCTCACCCAACCTCACCAAACCTCTCAGCCCCAGGAGTGTCCACCCTTATGTCTCAATCAGCTGTGGGTCTAGATATGGTCGATCCAGGTGGCATCACAGCCCCTGAACGAATTTTGTAAGAATTTCTCTCTGTTTCACTGTCTTTGCTTCACGGGTTTTTAAAAGTAATTGATTTTTATAATGGGGTTTAGCTGCTTTTCACTGCTGTGTTTATGCCATTTTAAAGCCACTTGACTCACTTACAGAGAGATATCAACACATGGGTTTTAAGATTCTTACTAGTCAGATATATTCTTGGGCGGTGAATAGGGGGTGTTGAGTCCCGTTCACTGAGCAAGGAGTAGGTCTAGTCTAATACATATTGGGTTTATGGAACGGTATCTGAGCTAATTTGAAACCCTTGTTTTATGCATCACCCCACCTCACCTTTCCCGTTAAGCAGCCATAGTGTGTTTTCTAAACGTGTGACTCTCTTCTGTTTTCTAATTCAGTTCAAGTGTAGTGGTTTTTACATTCCCTCTATAAGTGATATCTTATGATAAGTGTCTTTTTCTGTGTGACTTATTTCACGTAGAATCGTCGTACCTAAATCCACTTATCATGCTGCTACGAGCCTTATGACGTAGATTTCATGGCTGAGTGATATTCCATTGTACATAAGGACCACAACTTCTTTATCCATTTTTCTCTTTCCTGGGATATTTAAGGTGTAACGAAGTGGAGGTTCTTGTCAACAGAGCAGCCCTAAACTTTGGGGTGCCTGTGTCTTGCTGATTTTTAGTTTTCCCAATTTATACGCCCATGAGTGGAAGTGCCCTATGCTCTCTAAGCTGAGTTTTTTAGATGTTTCAAGACACACCGTACACCTCTCCAGAGTGGCTGTGGGTAATTTACATCCCGCCCATCAGCGTAGCAAGGCTCCTGTTTCTCCATGGCCTGTCCTGCATTTCTGGTTTTGACACTTTTTTCAGCATGGCCCTTTTGACCAATGGGAAGCGAGTCTTCTTTGTAGCGCTGATTTGCATTTCCAGGTTGCTTGCTTGGCCAAAAAGGGCGTATGCGTTTTTTCCTGAATATATTCAAGAAAAAACGCATACGCCCTTTTTGGCCAAGGACATCATTGTCGAGGTTTTGCCGCTTTTCCTGTGCTTTAAAGGCAATTCGAATCTCCCTCCTGAAATCTGTTTCCTGCAATTCTGCCTTGCTTTCAAATCCTCTTCGTTGCCTTCCCTCAGTATACTTGTGGACGAGAGTTATCATTTATAACTCTGCAGGTTTGTGAATTGCAGTGCCCCTGGGCTCCATTTTTCAACTCGCTTTCTTGGGAGCTGGCCGCAAATGCGCAGGATTGCTTCAGGCCCTATTCTCCGTCCGGGCGGCAGGCTGAGCCTGTGGTTAATTCTTCTTCCTGATGGGAAAATAGAGTGAGCTGTGCCTGTCCCAAGACCTAGAGCTACTCTCTCATTGGTTCCCCCTCTTCCCGTTCCTCCTCAGGACAAATTGCAACCTGTACGGAACAGGAGGTTAAAGGTGCTGATTCTCCAAGGAGGGAGATTGCTAGGAAAGCGGCTGGAATGGCGAACTCGAGCACAAGGAGATGAGAAATGAGGTGCGTTTTAGAAACCTTTCCCGATCACACGGTGTACCATCTTCTGGGTTTCTCATGCATGATTTCGATGTAGGAAGGTGCCCTTGAACCTGGAGATTTGGGACCCATGGGATGGGTACCACGCAGTATTACTATAAAGGGTCTGCGTTTGCTCACCCAACCTCACCAAACCTCTCAGCCCCAAAAGTGTCCACCCTTATGTCTCAATCAGCTGTGGGTCTAGATATGGTCAATCCAGGTGGCATCACAGCCCCTGAACGAATTTTGTAAGAATTTCTCTCTCTTTCACTGTCTTTGCTTCACGGGTTTTTAAAAGTAATTGATTTTTATAATGGGGTTTAGCTGCTTTTCACTGCTGTGTTTATGCCGTTTTACACCCACTTGACTCCCTTACAGAGAGATATCAACACATAGGTTTTAAGATTCTTACTAGTCAGATATATTCTTGGCCGGTGAATAGGGGGTCTTGAGTCCCGTTCACTGAGCAAGGAGTAGGTCCTGTCTATTACATATTGGGTTTATGGAACGGTATCTGAGCTAATTTGAAACCCTGGTTTTATGCATCACCCCACCTCACCTTTCCCGTTAAGCAGCCATAGTGTGTTTTCTAAACGTGTGACTCTCTTCTGTTTTGTAATTTAGCTCAGGTGTAGCGGTTTTTACATTCCCTCTATAAGTGATATCTTATGATAAGTGACTTTTTCTGTGTGACTTATTTCACGTAGAATCGTCGTACCTAAATCCACTCATCATGCTGCTATGAGCCTTATGACGTAGATTTCATGGCTGAGTGATATTCCATTGTACATAAGGACCACAACTTCTTTATCCATTTTTCTCTTTCCTGGGATATTTAAGGTGTAACGAAGTGGAGGTTCTTGTCAACAGAGCAGCCCTAAACTTTGGGGTGCCTGTGTCTTGCTGATTTTTAGTTTTCCCAATTTATACGCCCATGAGTGGAAGTGCCCTATGCTCTCTAAGCTGAGTTTTTTAGATGTTTCAAGACACACCGTACACCTCTCCAGAGTGGCTGTTGGCAATTTACATCCCGCCCATCAGCGTAGCAAGGCTCCCGTTTCTCCATGGCCTGTCCTGCATTTCTGGTTTTGACACTTTTTTCAGCATGGCCCTTTTGACCGATGGGAAGTGAGTCTTCTTTGTAGCGCTGATTTGCCTTTCCAGGTTGCTTGCTTGGCCAAAAAGGGCGTATGCGTTTTTTCCTGAATATATTCAAGAAAAAATGCATACGCCCTTTTTGGCCAAGGACATCATTGTCGAGGTTTTGCCGCTTTTCCTGTGCTTTAAAGGCAATTCGAATCTCCCTCCTGAAATCTGTTTCCTGCAATTCTGCCTTGCTTTCAAATCCTCTTCGTTGCCTTTCCTCAGTATATTTGTGGACGAGAGTTATCATTTATAACTCTGCAGGTTTGTGAATTGCAGTGCCCCTGAGCTCCATTTTTCAACTCGCTTTTTTGGGAGCTGGCCGCAAAAGCGCAGGATTGCTTCAGGCCCTATTCTCCTTCCGGGCGGCAGGCTGAGCCTGTGGTTAATTCTTCTTCCTGTTGGGAAAATAGAGTGACCTGTGCCTGTCCCAAGACCTAGAGCTAGTCTCTCATTGGTTCCCCCTCTTCCCGTTCCTCCTCAGGACAAATTGCAAACTGTACGGAACAGGAGGTTAAAGGTGCTGATTCTCCAAGGAGGGAGATTGCTAGGAAAGCGGCTGGAATGGCGAACCCGAGCACAAGGAGATGAGAAATGAGGTGCGTTTTAGAAACCTTTCCCGATCACACGGTGTACCATCTTCTGGGTTTCTCATGCATGTTTTCGATGTAGGAAGGTGCCCTTGAACCTGGAGATTTGGGACCCATGGGATGGGTACCACGCAGTATTACTTTAAAGGGTCTGCGTTTGCTCACCCAACCTCACCAAACCTCTCAGCCCCAGGAGTGTCCACCCTTATGTCTCAATCAGCTGTGGGTCTAGATATGGTCGATCCAGGTGGCATCGCAGCCCCTGAACGAATTTTGTAAGAATTTCTCTCTCTTTCACTGTCTTTGCTTCACGGGTTTTTAAAAGTAATTGATTTTTATAATGGGGTTTAGCTGCTTTTCACTGCTGTGTTTATGCCGCTTTACACCCACTTGACTCCCTTACAGAGAGATATCAACACATAGGTTTTAAGATTGTTACTAGTCAGATATATTCTTGGGCGGTGAATAGGGGGTGTTGAGTCCCGTTCACTGAGCAAGGAGTAGGTCTTGTCTATTACATATTGGGTTTATGGAACGGTATCTGAGCTAATTTGAAACCCTTGTTTTATGCATCACCCCACCTCACCTTTCCCGTTAAGCAGCCATAGTGTGTTTTCTAAACGTGTGACTCTCTTCTGTTTTGTAATTTAGTTCAAGTGTAGCGGTTTTTACATTCCCTCTATAAGTGATATATTATGATAAGTGTCTTTTTCTGTGTGACTTATTTCACGTAGAATCGTCGTACCTAAATCCACTCATCATGCTGCTACAAGCCTTATGACGTAGATTTCATGGCTGAGTGATATTCCATTGTACATAAGGACCACAACTTCTTTATCCATTTTTCTCTTTTTGGGATATTTAAGGTGTAACGAAGTGGAGGTTCTTGTCAACAGAGCAGCCCTAAACTTTGGGGTGCCTGTGTCTTGCTGATTTTTAATTTTCCCAGTTTATACGCCCATGAGTGGAAGTGCCCTATGCTCTCTAAGCTGAGTTTTTTAGATGTTTCAAGACACACCGTACACCTCTCCAGAGTGGCTGTTCGCAATTTACATCCCGCCCATCAGCGTAGCAAGGCTCCCGTTTCTCCATGGCCTGTCCTGCATTTCTGGTTTTGACACTTTATTCAGCATGGCCCTTTTGACCGATGGGAAGCGAGACTTCTTTGTAGCGCTGATTTGCCTTTGCAGGTTGCTTGGTGGGCCAAAAAGGGCGTATGCGTTTTTTCCTGAATATATTCAGGAAAAAACGCATACGCCCTTTTTGGCCAAGGGCATCATTGTCGAGGTTTTGCCGCTTTTCCTGTGCTTTAAAGGCGATTCGAATCTCCCTCCTGAAACCTGTTTCCTGCAATTCTGCCTTGCTTTCAAATCCTCTTCGTTGCCTTCCCTCAGTATATTTGTGGACGAGAGTTATCATTTATAACTCTGCAGGTTTGTGAATTGCAGTGACCCTGAGCTCCATTTTTCAACTCGCTTTCTTGGGAGCTGGCCGCAAAAGCGCAGGATTGCTTCAGGCCCTATTCTCCTTCCGGGCGGCAGGCTGAGCCTGTGGTTAATTCTTCTTCCTGTTGGGAAAATAGAGTGACCTGTGCCTGTCCCAAGACCTAGAGCTAGTCTCTCATTGGTTCCCCCTCTTCCCTTTCCTCCTCAGGACAAATTGCAACCTGTACGGAACAGGAGGTTAAAGGTGCTGATTCTCCAAGGAGGGAGATTGCTAGGAAAGCAGCTGGAATGGCGAACCCGAGCACAAGGAGATGAGAAATGAGGTGCGTTTTAGAAACCTTTCCCGATCACACGGTGTACCATCTTCTGGGTTTCTCATGCATGTTTTCGATGTAGGAAGGTGCCCTTGAACCTGGAGATTTGGGACCCAAAGGATGGGTACCACGCAGTATTACTTTAAAGGGTCTGCGTTTGCTCACCCAACCTCACCAAACCTCCCAGCCCCAGGAGTGTCCACCCTTATGTCTCAATCACCTGTGGGTCTAGATATGGTCGATCCAGGTGGCATCACAGCCCCTGAAAGAATTTTGTAAGAATTTCTCTCTCTTTCACTGTCTTTGCTTCACGGGTTTTTAAAAGTAATTGATTTTTATAATGGGGTTTAGCTGCTTTTCACTGCTGTGTTTATGCCGCTTTACACCCACTTGACTCCCTTACAGAGAGATATCAACACATAGGTTTTAAGATTCTTACTAGTCAGATAAATTCTTGGGCGGTGAATAGGGGGTGTTGAGTCCCGTTCACTGAGCAAGGAGTAGGTCTTGTCTATTACATATTGGGTTTATGGAACGGTATCTGAGCTAATTTGAAACCCTGGTTTTATGCATCACCCCACCTCACCTTTCCCGTTAAGCAGCCATAGTTTGTTTTCTAAACGTGTGACTCTCTTCTGTTTTGTAATTCAGTTCAAGTGTAGCGGTTTTTACATTCCCTCTATAAGTGATATCTTATGTTAAGTGTCTTTTTCTGTGTGACTTATTTCACGTAGAATCGTCGTACCTAGATCCACTCATCATGCTGCTATGAGCCTTATGACGTAGATTTCATGGCTGAGTGATATTCCATTGTACATAAGGACCACAACTTCTTTATCCATTTTTCTTTTTCCTGGGATATTTAAGGTGTAACGAAGTGGAGGTTCTTGTCAACAGAGCAGCCCTAAACTTTGGGGTGCCTCTGTCTTGCTGATTTTTAATTTTCCCAGTTTATACGCCCATGAGTGGAAGTGCCCTATGCTCTCTAAGCTGAGGTTTTTAGATGTTTCAAGACACACCGTACACCTCTCCAGAGTGGCTGTTGGCAATTTACATCCCGCCCATCAGCGTAGCAAGGCTCCCGTTTCTCCATGGCCTGTCCTGCATTTCTGGTTTTGACACTTTATTCAGCATGGCCCTTTTGACCGATGGGAAGCGAGACTTCTTTGTAGCGCTGATTTGCCTTTGCAGGTTGCTTGGTTGGCCAAAAAGGGCGTATGCGTTTTTTCCTGAATATATTCAGGAAAAAACGCATACGCCCTTTTTGGCCAAGGGCATCATTGTCGAGTTTTTGCCGCTTTTCCTGTGCTTTAAAGGCGATTCGAATCTCCCTCCTGAAACCTGTTTCCTGCAATTCTGCCTTGCTTTCAAATCCCCTTCGTTGCCTTCCCTCAGTATATTTGTGGACGAGAGTTATCATTTATAACTCTGCAGGTTTGTGAATTGCAGTGCCCCTGAGCTCCATTTTTCAACTCGCTTTCTTGGGAGCTGGCCGCAAAAGCGCAGGATTGCTTCAGGCCCTATTCTCCTTCCGGGCGGCAGGCTGAGCCTGTGGTTAATTCTTCTTCCTGTTGGGAAAATAGAGTGACCTGTGCCTGTCCCAAGACCTAGAGCTAGTCTCTCATTGGTTCCCCCTCTTCCCGTTCCTCCTCAGGACAAATTGCCACCTGTACGGAACAGGACGTTAAAGGTGCTGATTCTCCAAGGAGGAAGATTGCTAGGAAAGCGGCTGGAATGGCGAACCCGAGCACAAGGAGATGAGAAATGAGGTGCGTTTTAGAAACCTTTCCCGATCACACGGTGTACCATCTTCTGGGTTTCTCATGCATGTTTTCGATGTAGGAAGATGCCCATGAACATGGAGATTTGGGACCCATGGGATGGGTACCACGCAGTATTACTTTAAAGGGTCTGCGTTTGCTCACCCAACCTCACCAAACCTCTCAGCCCCAGGAGTGTCCACCCTTATGTCTCAATCAGCTGTGGGTCTAGATATGGTCGATCCAGGTGGCATCACAGCCCCTGAACGAATTTTGTAAGAATTTCTCTCTGTTTCACTGTCTTTGCTTCACGGGTTTTTAAAAGTAATTGATTTTTATAATGGGGTTTAGCTGCTTTTCACTGCTGTGTTTATGCCATTTTAAAGCCACTTGACTCACTTACAGAGAGATATCAACACATGGGTTTTAAGATTCTTACTAGTCAGATATATTCTTGGGCGGTGAATAGGGGGTGTTGAGTCCCGTTCACTGAGCAAGGAGTAGGTCTAGTCTAATACATATTGGGTTTATGGAACGGTATCTGAGCTAATTTGAAACCCTTGTTTTATGCATCACCCCACCTCACCTTTCCCGTTAAGCAGCCATAGTGTGTTTTCTAAACGTGTGACTCTCTTCTGTTTTCTAATTCAGTTCAAGTGTAGTGGTTTTTACATTCCCTCTATAAGTGATATCTTATGATAAGTGTCTTTTTCTGTGTGACTTATTTCACGTAGAATCGTCGTACCTAAATCCACTTATCATGCTGCTACGAGCCTTATGACGTAGATTTCATGGCTGAGTGATATTCCATTGTACATAAGGACCACAACTTCTTTATCCATTTTTCTCTTTCCTGGGATATTTAAGGTGTAACGAAGTGGAGGTTCTTGTCAACAGAGCAGCCCTAAACTTTGGGGTGCCTGTGTCTTGCTGATTTTTAGTTTTCCCAATTTATACGCCCACGAGTGGAAGTGCCCTATGCTCTCTAAGCTGAGTTTTTTAGATGTTTCAAGACACACCATACACCTCTCCAGAGTGGCTGTTGGCAATTTACATCCCGCCCATCAGCGTAGCAAGGCTCCCGTTTCTCCATGGCCTGTCCTGCATTTCTGGTTTTGACACTTTATTCAGCATGGCCCTTTTGACCGATGGGAAGCGAGACTTCTTTGTAGCGCTGATTTGCCTTTGTAGGTTGCTTGTTTGGCGAAAAAGGGCGTATGCGTTTTTTCCTGAATATATTCAGGAAAAAACGCATACGCCCTTTTTGGCCAAGGGCATCATTGTCGAGGTTTTGCCGCTTTTCCTGTGCTTTAAAGGCGATTCGAATCTCCCTCCTGAAACCTGTTTCCTGCAATTCTGCCTTGCTTTCAAAACCTCTTCGTTGCCTTCCCTCAGTATATTTGTGGACGAGAGTTATCATTTATAACTCTGCAGGTTTGTGAATTGCAGTGCCCCTGAGCTCCATTTTTCAACTCGCTTTCTTGGGAGCTGGCCGCAAAAGCGCAGGATTGCTTCAGGCCCTATTCTCCTTCCGGGCGGCAGGCTGAGCCTGTGGTTAATTCTTCTTCCTGATGGGAAAATAGAGTGAGCTGTGCCTGTCCCAAGACCTAGAGCTAGTCTCTCATTGGTTCCCCCTCTTCCCGTTCCTCCTCAGGACAAATTGCAACCTGTACGGAACAGGAGGTTAAAGGTGCTGATTCTCCAAGGAGGGAGATTGCTAGGAAAGCGGCTGGAATGGCGAACCCGAGCACAAGGAGATGAGAAATGAGGTGCGTTTTAGAAACCTTTCCCGATCACACGGTGTACCATCTTCTGGGTTTCTCATGCATGTTTTCGATGTACGAAGGTGCCCTTGAACCTGGAGATTTGGGACCCATGGGATGGGTACCAGGCAGTATTACTTTAAAGGGTCTGCGTTTGCTCACCCAACCTCACCAAACCTCTCAGCCCCAGGAGTGTCCACCCTTATGTCTCAATCAGCTGTGGTTCTAGATATGGTCAATCCAGGTGGCATCACAACCCCTGGACGAATTTTGTAAGAATTTCTCTCTCTTTCACTGTCTTTGCTTCACGGGTTTTTAAAAGTAATTGATTTTTATAATGGGGTTTAGCTGCTTTTCACTGCTGGGTTTATGCCGCTTTACACCCACTTGACTCCCTTACAGAGAGATATCAACACATAGGTTTTAAGATTCTTACTAGTCAGATATATTCTTGGGCGGTGACTAGGTGGTGCTGAGTCCCGTTCACTGAGCAAGGAGTAGGTCTTGTCTATTACATATTGGGTTTATGGAACGGTATCTGAGCTAATTTGAAACCCTTCTTTTATGCATCACCCCACCTCACCTTTCCCGTTAAGCAGCCATAGTGTGTTTTCTAAACGTGTGACTCTCTTCTGTTTTGTAATTCTGTTCAAGTGTAGCGGTTTTTACATTCCCTCTATTAGTGATATCTTATGATAAGTGTTTTTTTCTGTGTGACTTATTTCACGTAGAATCGTCGTACCTAAATCCACTCATCATGCTGCTAGGAGCGTTATGACGTAGATTTCATGGCTGAGTGATATTCCATTGTACATAAGGTCCACAACTTCTTTATCCATTTTTCTCTTTCCTGGGATATTTAAGGTGTAACGAAGTGGAGGTTCTTGTCAACAGAGCAGCCCTATACTTTGGGGTGCCTGTGTCTTGCTGATTTTTAGTTTTCCCAATTTATTCGCCCACGAGTGGAAGTGCCCTATGCTCTCTAAGGTGAGTTTTTTAGATGTTTCAAGACACACCGTACACCTCTCCAGAGTGGCTGTTGGCAATTTACATCCCGCCCATCAGCGTAGCAAGGCTCCCGTTTCTCCATGGGCTGTCCTGCATTTCTGGTTTTGACACTTTATTCAGCATAGCCCTTTTGACCGATGGGAAGCGAGACTTCTTTGTAGCGCTGATTTGCCTTTGCAGGTTGCTTGGTTGCCCAAAAAGGGCGTATGCGTTTTTTCCTGAATATATTCAGGAAAAAACGCATACGCCCTTTTTGGCCATGGGCATCATTGTCGAGGTTTTGCCGCTTTTCCTGTGCTTTAAAGGCGATTCGAATCTCCCTCCTGAAACCTGTTTCCTGCAATTCTGCCTTGCTTTCAAATCCTCTTCGTTGCCTTCCCACAGTATATTTGTGGACGAGAGTTATCATTTATAACTCTGCAGGTTTGTGAATTGCAGTGCCCCTGAGCTCCATTTTTCAATTCGCTTTCTTGGGAGCTGGCCGCAAAAGCGCAGGATTGCTTCAGGCCCTATTTTGGTTCCGGGCGGCAGGCTGAGCCTGTGGTTAATTCTTCTTCCTGATGGGAAAATAGAGTGACCTGTGCCTGTCCCAAGACCTAGAGCTAGTCTCTCATTGGTTCCCCCTCTTCCCGTTCCTCCTCAGGACAAATTGCAACCTGTACGGAACAGGAGGTTAAAGGTGCTGATTCTCCAAGGAGGGAGATTGCTAGGAAAGTGGCTGGAATGGCGAACCCGAGCACAAGGAGATGAGAAATGAGGTGCGTTTTAGAAACCTTTGCCGATCACACGGTGTACCATCTTCTGGGTTTCTCATGCATGTTTTCGATGTAGGAAGATGCCCATGAACATGGAGATTTGGGACCCATGGGATGGGTACCACGCAGTATTACTTTAAAGGGTCTGCGTTTGCTCACCCAACCTCACCAAACCTCTCAGCCCCCAAAGGTGTCCACCCTTATGTCTCAATCAGCTGTGGGTCTAGATATGGTCAATCCAGGTGGCATCACAGCCCCTGAACGAATTTTGTAAGAATTTCTCTCTCTTTCACTGTCTTTGCTTCACGGGTTTTTAAAAGTAATTGATTTTTATAATGGGGTTTAGCTGCTTTTCACTGCTGTGTTTATGCCGCTTTACACCCACTTGACTCCCTTACAGAGAGATATCAACACATAGGTTTTAAGATTCTTACTAGTCAGATAAATTCTTGGGCGGTGAATAGGGGGTGTTGAGTCCCGTTCACTGAGCAAGGAGTAGGTCTTGTCTATTACATATTGGGTTTATGGAACGGTATCTGAGCTAATTTGAAACCCTGGTTTTATGCATCACCCCACCTCACCTTTCCCGTTAAGCAGCCATAGTTTGTTTTCTAAACGTGTGACTCTCTTCTGTTTTGTAATTCAGTTCAAGTGTAGCGGTTTTTACATTCCCTCTATAAGTGATATCTTATGTTAAGTGTCTTTTTCTGTGTGACTTATTTCACGTAGAATCGTCGTACCTAGATCCACTCATCATGCTGCTATGAGCCTTATGACGTAGATTTCATGGCTGAGTGATATTCCATTGTACATAAGGACCACAACTTCTTTATCCATTTTTCTTTTTCCTGGGATATTTAAGGTGTAACGAAGTGGAGGTTCTTGTCAACAGAGCAGCCCTAAACTTTGGGGTGCCTGTGTCTTGCTGATTTTTAATTTTCCCAGTTTATACGCCCATGAGTGGAAGTGCCCTATGCTCTCTAAGCTGAGGTTTTTAGATGTTTCAAGACACACCGTACACCTCTCCAGAGTGGCTGTTGGCAATTTACATCCCGCCCATCAGCGTAGCAAGGCTCCCGTTTCTCCATGGCCTGTCCTGCATTTCTGGTTTTGACACTTTATTCAGCATGGCCCTTTTGACCGATGGGAAGCGAGACTTCTTTGTAGCGCTGATTTGCCTTTGCAGGTTGCTTGGTTGGCCAAAAAGGGCGTATGCGTTTTTTCCTGAAAATATTCAGGAAAAAACGCATACGCCCTTTTTGGCCAAGGGAATCATTGTCGAGGTTTTGCTGCTTTTCCTGTGCTTTAAAGGCGATTCGAATCTCCCTCCTGAAACCTGTTTCCTGCAATTCCGCCTTGCTTTCAAATCCCCTTCGTTGCCTTCCCTCAGTATATTTGTGGACGAGAGTTATCATTTCTAACTCTGCAGGTTTGTGAATTGCAGTGCCCCTGAGCTCCATTTTTCAACTCGCTTTCTTGGGAGCTGGCCGCAAAAGCGCAGGATTGCTTCAGGCCCTATTCTCCTTCCGGGCGGCAGGCTGAGCCTGTGGTTAATTCTTTTTCCTGTTGGGAAAATAGAGTGACCTGTGCCTGTCCCAAGACCTAGAGCTAGTCTCTCATTGGTTCCCCCTCTTCCCGTTCCTCCTCAGGACAAATTGCAACCTGTACGGAGTAGGAGGTTAAAGGTGCTGATTCTCCAAGGAGGGAGATTGCTAGGAAAGCGGCTGGAATGGCGAACCCGAGCACAAGGAGATGAGAAATGAGGTGCGTTTTAGAAACCTTTCCCGATCACACGGTGTACCATCTTCTGGGTTTCTCATGCATGTTTTCGATGTAGGAAGGTGCCCTTGAACCTGGAGATTTGGGACCCATGGGATGGGTACCACGCAGTATTACTTTAAAGGGTCTGCGTTTGCTCACCCAACCTCACCAAACCTCTCTGCCCCAGGAGTGTCCACCCTTATGTCTCAATCAGCTGTGGGTCTAGATATGGTCGATCCAGGTGGCATCACAGCCCCTGAACGAATTTTGTAAGAATTTCTCTCTCTTTCACTGTCTTTGCTTCACGGGTTTTTAAAAGTAATTGATTTTTATAATGGGGTTTAGCTGCTTTTCACTGCTGTGTTTATGCCATTTTAAAGCCACTTGACTAACTTACAGAGAGATATCAACACATAGGTTTTAGGATTCTTACTAGTCAGATATATTCTTGGGCGGTGAATAGGGGGTGTTGAGTCCCGTTCACTGAGCAAGGAGTAGGTCTTGTCTAATACATATTGGGTTTATGGAACGGTATCTGAGCTAATTTGAAACCCTTGTTTTATGCATCACCCCACCTCACCTTTCCCGTTAAGCAGCCATAGTGTGTTTTCTAAACGTGTGACTCTCTTCTGTTTTCTAATTCAGTTCAAGTTTAGTGGTTTTTACATTCCCTCTATAAGTGATATCTTATGATAAGTGTTTTTTTCTGTGTGACTTATTTCACGTAGAATCGTCGTACCTAAATCCACTCATCATGCTGCTAGGAGCGTTATGACGTAGATTTCATGGCTGAGTGATATTCCATTGTACATAAGGTCCACAACTTCTTTATCCATTTTTCTCTTTCCTGGGATATTCAAGGTGTAACGAAGTGGAGGTTCTTGTCAACAGAGCAGCCCTAAACTTTGGGGTGCCTGTGTCTTGCTGATTTTTAGTTTTCCCAATTTATACGCCCACGAGTGGAAGTGCCCTATGCTCTCTAAGCTGAGTTTTTTAGATGTTTCAAGACACACCGTACACCTCTCCAGAGTGGCTGTTGGCAATTTTCATCCCGCCCATCAGCGTAGCAAGGCTCCCGTTTCTCCATGGGCTGTCCTGCATTTCTGGTTTTGACACTTTATTCAGCATAGCCCTTTTGACCGATGGGAAGCGAGACTTCTTTGTAGCGCTGATTTGCCTTTGCAGGTTGCTTGGTTGCCCAAAAAGGGCGTATGCGTTTTTTCCTGAATATATTCAGGAAAAAACGCATACGCCCTTTTTGGCCAAGGGCATCATTGTCGAGGTTTTGCCGCTTTTCCTGTGCTTTAAAGGCGATTCGAATCTCCCTCCTGAAACCTGTTTCCTGCAATTCTGCCTTGCTTTCAAATCCTCTTCGTTGCCTTCCCACAGTATATTTGTGGACGAGAGTTATCATTTATAACTCTGCAGATTTGTGAATTGCAGTGCCCCTGAGCTCCATTTTTCAATTCGCTTTCTTGGGAGCTGGCCGCAAAAGCGCAGGATTGCTTCAGGCCCTAGTTTGGTTCCGGGCGGCAGGCTGAGCCTGTGGTTAATTCTTCTTCCTGATGGGAAAATAGAGTGACCTGTGCCTGTCCCAAGACCTAGAGCTAGTCTCTCATTGGTTCCCCCTCTTCCCGTTCCTCCTCAGGACAAATTGCAACCTGTACGGAACAGGAGGTTAAAGGTGCTGATTCTCCAAGGAGGGAGATTGCTAGGAAAGTGGCTGGAATGGCGAACCCGAGCACAAGGAGATGAGAAATGAGGTGCGTTTTAGAAACCTTTGCCGATCACACGGTGTACCATCTTCTGGGTTTCTCATGCATGTTTTCGATGTAGGAAGATGCCCATGAACATGGAGATTTGGGACCCATGGGATGGGTACCACGCAGTATTACTTTAAAGGGTCTGCGTTTGCTCACCCAACCTCACCAAACCTCTCAGCCCCCAAAGGTGTCCACCCTTATGTCTCAATCAGCTGTGGGTCTAGATATGGTCAATCCAGGTGGCATCACAGCCCCTGAACGAATTTTGTAAGAATTTCTCTATCTTTCACTGTCTTTGCTTCACGGGTTTTTAAAAGTAATTGATTTTTATAATGGGGTTTAGCTGCTTTTCACTGCTGTGTTTATGCCGCTTTACACCCACTTGACTCCCTTACAGAGAGATATCAACACATAGGTTTTAAGATTCTTACTAGTCAGATATATTCTTGGGCGGTGACTAGGTGGTGCTGAGTCCCGTTCACTGAGCAAGGAGTAGGTCTTGTCTATTACATATTGGGTTTATGGAACGGTATCTGAGCTAATTTGAAACCCTGGTTTTATGCATCACCCCACCTCACCTTTCCCGTTAAGCAGCCATAGTTTGTTTTCTAAACGTGTGACTCTCTTCTGTTTTGTAATTCAGTTCAAGTGTAGCGGTTTTTACATTCCCTCTATAAGTGATATCTTATGTTAAGTGTCTTTTTCTGTGTGACTTATTTCACGTAGAATCGTCGTACCTAAATCCACTCATCATGCTGCTACGAGCCTTATGACGTAGATTTAATGGCTGAGTGATATTCCATTGTACATAAGGACCACAACTTCTTTATCCATTTTTCTTTTTCCTAGGATATTTAAGGTGTAACGAAGTGGAGGTTCTTGTCAACAGAGCAGCCCTAAACTTTGGGGTGCCTGTGTCTTGCTGATTTTTAATTTTCCCAGTTTATACGCCCATGAGTGGAAGTGCCCTATGCTCTCTAAGCTGAGGTTTTTAGATGTTTCAAGACACACCGTACACCTCTCCAGAGTGGCTGTTGGCAATTTACATCCCGCCCATCAGCGTAGCAAGGCTCCCGTTTCTCCATGGCCTGTCCTGCATTGTTGGTTTTGACACTTTATTCAGCATGGCCCTTTTGACCGATGGGAAGCGAGACTTCTTTGTAGCGCTGATTTGCCTTTGCAGGTTGCTTGGTTGGCCAAAAAGGGCGTATGCGTTTTTTCCTGAATGTATTCAGGAAAAAACGCATACGCCCTTTTTGGCCAAGGGAATCATTGTCGAGGTTTTGCCGCTTTTCCTGTGCTTTAAAGGCGATTCGAATCTCCCTCCTGAAACCTGTTTCCTGCAATTCCGCCTTGCTTTCAAATCCCCTTCGTTGCCTTCCCTCAGTATATTTGTGGACGAGAGTTATCATTTATAACTCTGCAGGTTTGTGAATTGCAGTGTCCCTGAGCTCCATTTTTCAACTCGCTTTCTTGGGAGCTGGCCGCAAAAGCGCAGGATTGCTTCAGGCCCTATTCTCCTTCCGGGCGGCAGGCTGAGCCTGTGGTTAATTCTTTTTCCTGTTGGGAAAATAGAGTGACCTGTGCCTGTCCCAAGACCTAGAGCTAGTCTCTCATTGGTTCCCCCTCTTCCCGTTCCTCCTCAGGACAAATTGCAACCTGTACGGAACAGGAGGTTAAAGGTGCTGATTCTCCAAGGAGGGAGATTGCTAGGAAAGCGGCTGGAATGGCGAACCCGAGCACAAGGAGATGAGAAATGAGGTGCGTTTTAGAAACCTTTCCCGATCACACGGTGTACCATCTTCTGGGTTTCTCATGCATGTTTTCGATGTAGGAAGGTGCCCTTGAACCTGGAGATTTGGGACCCATGGGATGGGTACCACGCAGTATTACTTTAAAGGGTCTGCGTTTGCTCACCCAACCTCACCAAACCTCTCAGCCCCAGGAGTGTCCACCCTTATGTCTCAATCAGCTGTGGGTCTAGATATGGTCGATCCAGGTGGCATCACAGCCCCTGAACGAATTTTGTAAGAATTTCTCTCTCTTTCACTGTCTTTGCTTCACGGGTTTTTAAAAGTAATTGATTTTTATAATGGGGTTTAGCTGCTTTTCACTGCTGTGTTTATGCCATTTTAAAGCCACTTGACTCACTTACAGAGAGATATCAACACATAGGTTTTAGGATTCTTACTAGTCAGATATATTCTTGGGCGGTGAATAGGGGGTGTTGAGTCCCGTTCACTGAGCAAGGAGTAGGTCTTGTCTAATACATATTGGGTTTATGGAACGGTATCTGAGCTAATTTGAAACCCTTGTTTTATGCATCACCCCACCTCACCTTTCCCGTTAAGCAGCCATAGTGTGTTTTCTAAACGTGTGACTCTCTTCTGTTTTCTAATTCAGTTCAAGTTTAGTGGTTTTTACATTCCCTCTATAAGTGATATCTTATGATAAGTGTTTTTTTCTGTGTGACTTATTTCACGTAGAATCGTCGTACCTAAATCCACTCATCATGCTGCTAGGAGCGTTATGACGTAGATTTCATGGCTGAGTGATATTCCATTGTACATAAGGTCCACAACTTCTTTATCCATTTTTCTCTTTCCTGGGATATTCAAGGTGTAACGAAGTGGAGGTTCTTGTCAACAGAGCAGCCCTAAACTTTGGGGTGCCTGTGTCTTGCTGATTTTTAGTTTTCCCAATTTATACGCCCACGAGTGGAAGTGCCCTATGCTCTCTAAGCTGAGTTTTTTAGATGTTTCAAGACACACCGTACACCTCTCCAGAGTGGCTGTTGGCAATTTACATCCCGCCCATCAGCGTAGCAAGGCTCCCGTTTCTCCATGGGCTGTCCTGCATTTCTGGTTTTGACACTTTATTCAGCATAGCCCTTTTGACCGATGGGAAGCGAGACTTCTTTGTAGCGCTGATTTGCCTTTGCAGGTTGCTTGGTTGCCCAAAAAGGGCGTATGCGTGTTTTCCTGAATATATTCAGGAAAAAACGCATACACCCTTTTTGGCCAAGGGCATCATTGTCGAGGTTTTGCCGCTTTTCCTGTGCTTTAAAGGCGATTCGAATCTCCCTCCTGAAACCTGTTTCCTGCAATTCTGCCTTGCTTTCAAATCCTCTTCGTTGCCTTTCCACAGTATATTTGTGGACGAGAGTTATCATTTATAACTCTGCAGGTTTGTGAATTGCAGTGCCCCTGAGCTCCATTTTTCAATTCGCTTTCTTGGGAGCTGGCCGCAAAAGCGCAGGATTGCTTCAGGCCCTATTTTGGTTCCGGGCGGCAGGCTGAGCCTGTGGTTAATTCTTCTTCCTGATGGGAAAATAGAGTGACCTGTGCCTGTCCCAAGACCTAGAGCTAGTCTCTCATTGGTTCCCCCTCTTCCCGTTCCTCCTCAGGACAAATTGCAACCTGTACGGAACAGGAGGTTAAAGGTGCTGATTCTCCAAGGAGGGAGATTGCTAGGAAAGCGGCTGGAATGGCGAACCCGAGCACAAGGAGATGAGAAATGAGGTGCGTTTTAGAAACCTTTGCCGATCACACGGTGTACCATCTTCTGGGTCTCTCATGCATGTTTTCGATGTAGGAAGATGCCCATGAACATGGAGATTTGGGACCCATGGGATGGGTACCACGCAGTATTACTTTAAAGGGTCTGCGTTTGCTCACCCAACCTCACCAAACCTCTCAGCCCCCAAAGGTGTCCACCCTTATGTCTCAATCAGCTGTGGGTCTAGATATGGTCAATCCAGGTGGCATCACAGCCCCTGAACGAATTTTGTAAGAATTTCTCTATCTTTCACTGTCTTTGCTTCACGGGTTTTTAAAAGTAATTGATTTTTATAATGGGGTTTAGCTGCTTTTCACTGCTGTGTTTATGCCGCTTTACACCCACTTGACTCCCTTACAGAGAGATATCAACACATAGGTTTTAAGATTCTTACTAGTCAGATATATTCTTGGGCGGTGACTAGGTGGTGCTGAGTCCCGTTCACTGAGCAAGGAGTAGGTCTTGTCTATTACATATTGGGTTTATGGAACGGTATCTGAGCTAATTTGAAACCCTGGTTTTATGCATCACCCCACCTCACCTTTCCCGTTAAGCAGCCATAGTTTGTTTTCTAAACGTGTGACTCTCTTCTGTTTTGTAATTCAGTTCAAGTGTAGCGGTTTTTACATTCCCTCTATAAGTGATATCTTATGTTAAGTGTCTTTTTCTGTGTGACTTATTTCACGTAGAATCGTCGTACCTAAATCCACTCATCATGCTGCTACGAGCCTTATGATGTAGATTTAATGGCTGAGTGATATTCCATTGTACATAAGGACCACAACTTCTTTATCCATTTTTCTTTTTCCTGGGATATTTAAGGTGTAACGAAGTGGAGGTTCTTGTCAACAGAGCAGCCCTAAACTTTGGGGTGCCTGTGTCTTGCTGATTTTTAATTTTCCCAGTTTATACGCCCATGAGTGGAAGTGCCCTATGCTCTCTAAGCTGAGGTTTTTAGATGTTTCAAGACACACCGTACACCTCTCCAGAGTGGCTGTTGGCAATTTACATCCCGCCCATCAGCGTAGCAAGGCTCCCGTTTCTCCATGGCCTGTCCTGCATTGTTGGTTTTGACACTTTATTCAGCATGGCCCTTTTGACCGATGGGAAGCGAGACTTCTTTGTAGCGCTGATTTGCCTTTGCAGTTTGCTTGGTTGGCCAAAAAGGGCGTAAGCGTTTTTTCCTGAATATATTCAGGAAAAAACGCATACGCCCTTTTTGGCCAAGGGCATCATTGTCGAGGTTTTGCCGCTTTTCCTGTGCTTTAAAGGCGATTCGAATCTCCCTCCTGAAACCTGTTTCCTGCAATTCTGCCTTGCTTTCAAATCCCCTTCGTTGCCTTCCCTCAGTATATTTGTGGACGAGAGTTATCATTTATAACTCTGCAGGTTTGTGAATTGCAGTGACCCTGAGCTCCATTTTTCAACTCGCTTTCTTGGGAGCTGGCCGCAAAAGCGCAGGATTGCTTCAGGCCCTATTCTCCTTCCGGGCGGCAGGCCGAGCCTGTGGTTAATTCTTCTTCCTGTTGGGAAAATAGAGTGACCTGTGCCTGTCCGAAGACCTAGAGCTAGTCTCTCATTGGTTCCCCCTCTTCCCGTTCCTCCTCAGGACAAATTGCAACCTGTACGGAACAGGAGGTTAAAGGTGCTGATTCTCCAAGGAGGAAGATTGTTAGGAAAGTGGCTGGAATGGCGAACCCGAGCACAAGGAGATGAGAAATGAGGTGCGTTTTAGAAACCTTTCCCGATCACACGGTGTACCATCTTCTGGGTTTCTCATGCATGTTTTCGATGTAGGAAGGTGCCCTTGAACCTGGAGATTTGGGACCCATGGGATGGGTACCACGCAGTATTACTTTAAAGGGTCTGCGTTTGCTCACCCAACCTCACCAAACCTCTCAGCCCGCAAAGGTGTCCACCCTTATGTCTCAATCAGCTGTGGGTCTAGATATGGTCAATCCAGGTGGCATCACAGCCCCTGAACGAATTTTGTAAGAATTTCTCTATCTTTCACTGTCTTTGCTTCACGGGTTTTTAAAAGTAATTGATTTTTATAATGGGGTTTAGCTGCTTTTCACTGCTGTGTTTATGCCGCTTTACACCCACTTGACTCCCTTACAGAGAGATATCAACACATAGGTTTTAAGATTCTTACTAGTCAGATATATTCTTGGGCGGTGACTAGGTGGTGCTGAGTCCCGTTCACTGAGCAAGGAGTAGGTCTTGTCTATTACATATTGGGTTTATGGAACGGTATCTGAGCTAATTTGAAACCCTGGTTTTATGCATCACCCCACCTCACCTTTCCCGTTAAGCAGCCATAGTTTGTTTTCTAAACGTGTGACTCTCTTCTGTTTTGTAATTCAGTTCAAGTGTAGCGGTTTTTACATTCCCTCTATAAGTGATATCTTATGTTAAGTGTCTTTTTCTGTGTGACTTATTTCACGTAGAATCGTCGTACCTAAATCCACTCATCATGCTGCTACGAGCCTTATGACGTAGATTTAATGGCTGAGTGATATTCCATTGTACATAAGGACCACAACTTCTTTATCCATTTTTCTTTTTCCTAGGATATTTAAGGTGTAACGAAGTGGAGGTTCTTGTCAACAGAGCAGCCCTAAACTTTGGGGTGCCTGTGTCTTGCTGATTTTTAATTTTCCCAGTTTATACGCCCATGAGTGGAAGTGCCCTATGCTCTCTAAGCTGAGGTTTTTAGATGTTTCAAGACACACCGTACACCTCTCCAGAGTGGCTGTTGGCAATTTACATCCCGCCCATCAGCGTAGCAAGGCTCCCGTTTCTCCATGGCCTGTCCTGCATTGTTGGTTTTGACACTTTATTCAGCATGGCCCTTTTGACCGATGGGAAGCGAGACTTCTTTGTAGCGCTGATTTGCCTTTGCAGGTTGCTTGGTTGGCCAAAAAGGGCGTATGCGTTTTTTCCTGAATGTATTCAGGAAAAAACGCATACGCCCTTTTTGGCCAAGGGAATCATTGTCGAGGTTTTGCCGCTTTTCCTGTGCTTTAAAGGCGATTCGAATCTCCCTCCTGAAACCTGTTTCCTGCAATTCCGCCTTGCTTTCAAATCCCCTTCGTTGCCTTCCCTCAGTATATTTGTGGACGAGAGTTATCATTTATAACTCTGCAGGTTTGTGAATTGCAGTGTCCCTGAGCTCCATTTTTCAACTCGCTTTCTTGGGAGCTGGCCGCAAAAGCGCAGGATTGCTTCAGGCCCTATTCTCCTGCCGGGCGGCAGGCTGAGCCTGTGGTTAATTCTTTTTCCTGTTGGGAAAATAGAGTGACCTGTGCCTGTCCCAAGACCTAGAGCTAGTCTCTCATTGGTTCCCCCTCTTCCCGTTCCTCCTCAGGACAAATTGCAACCTGTACGGAACAGGAGGTTAAAGGTGCTGATTCTCCAAGGAGGGAGATTGCTAGGAAAGCGGCTGGAATGGCGAACCCGAGCACAAGGAGATGAGAAATGAGGTGCGTTTTAGAAACCTTTCCCGATCACACGGTGTACCATCTTCTGGGTTTCTCATGCATGTTTTCGATGTAGGAAGGTGCCCTTGAACCTGGAGATTTGGGACCCATGGGATGGGTACCAGGCAGTATTACTTTAAAGGGTCTGCGTTTGCTCACCCAACCTCACCAAACCTCTCTGCCCCAGGAGTGTCCACCCTTATGTCTCAATCAGCTGTGGGTCTAGATATGGTCGATCCAGGTGGCATCACAGCCCCTGAACGAATTTTGTAAGAATTTCTCTCTCTTTCACTGTCTTTGCTTCACGGGTTTTTAAAAGTAATTGATTTTTATAATGGGGTTTAGCTGCTTTTCACTGCTGTGTTTATGCCATTTTAAAGCCACTTGACTAACTTACAGAGAGATATCAACACATAGGTTTTAGGATTCTTACTAGTCAGATATATTCTTGGGCGGTGAATAGGGGGTGTTGAGTCCCGTTCACTGAGCAAGGAGTAGGTCTTGTCTAATACATATTGGGTTTATGGAACGGTATCTGAGCTAATTTGAAACCCTTGTTTTATGCATCACCCCACCTCACCTTTCCCGTTAAGCAGCCATAGTGTGTTTTCTAAACGTGTGACTCTCTTCTGTTTTCTAATTCAGTTCAAGTTTAGTGGTTTTTACATTCCCTCTATAAGTGATATCTTATGATAAGTGTTTTTTTCTGTGTGACTTATTTCACGTAGAATCGTCGTACCTAAATCCACTCATCATGCTGCTAGGAGCGTTATGACGTAGATTTCATGGCTGAGTGATATTCCATTGTACATAAGGTCCACAAATTCTTTATCCATTTTTCTCTTTCCTGGGATATTCAAGGTGTAACGAAGTGGAGGTTCTTGTCAACAGAGCAGCCCTAAACTTTGGGGTGCCTGTGTCTTGCTGATTTTTAGTTTTCCCAATTTATACGCCCACGAGTGGAAGTGCCCTATGCTCTCTAAGCTGAGTTTTTTAGATGTTTCAAGACACACCGTACACCTCTCCAGAGTGGCTGTTGGCAATTTACATCCCGCCCATCAGCGTAGCAAGGCTCCCGTTTCTCCATGGGCTGTCCTGCATTTCTGGTTTTGACACTTTATTCAGCATAGCCCTTTTGACCGATGGGAAGCGAGACTTCTTTGTAGCGCTGATTTGCCTTTGCAGGTTGCTTGGTTGCCCAAAAAGGGCGTATGCGTTTTTTCCTGAATATATTCAGGAAAAAACGCATACGCCCTTTTTGGCCAAGGGCATCATTGTCGAGGTTTTGCCGCTTTTCCTGTGCTTTAAAGGCGATTCGAATCTCCCTCCTGAAACCTGTTTCCTGCAATTCTGCCTTGCTTTCAAATCCTCTTCGTTGCCTTCCCACAGTATATTTGTGGACGAGAGTTATCATTTATAACTCTGCAGGTTTGTGAATTGCAGTGCCCCTGAGCTCCATTTTTCAATTCGCTTTCTTGGGAGCTGGCCGCAAAAGCGCAGGATTGCTTCAGGCCCTAGTTTGGTTCCGGGCGGCAGGCTGAGCCTGTGGTTAATTCTTCTTCCTGATGGGAAAATAGAGTGAACTGTGCCTGTCCCAAGACCTAGAGCTAGTCTCTCATTGGTTCCCCCTCTTCCCGTTCCTCCTCAGGACAAATTGCAACCTGTACGGAACAGGAGGTTAAAGGTGCTGATTCTCCAAGGAGGGAGATTGCTAGGAAAGTGGCTGGAATGGCGAACCCGAGCACAAGGAGATGAGAAATGAGGTGCGTTTTAGAAACCTTTGCCGATCACACGGTGTACCATCTTCTGGGTTTCTCATGCATGTTTTCGATGTAGGAAGATGCCCATGAACATGGAGATTTGGGACCCATGGGATGGGTACCACGCAGTATTACTTTAAAGGGTCTGCGTTTGCTCACCCAACCTCACCAAACCTCTCAGCCCCCAAAGGTGTCCACCCTTATGTCTCAATCAGCTGTGGGTCTAGATATGGTCAATCCAGGTGGCATCACAGCCCCTGAACGAATTCTGTAAGAATTTCTCTATCTTTCACTGTCTTTGCTTCACGGGTTTTTAAAAGTAATTGATTTTTATAATGGGGTTTAGCTGCTTTTCACTGCTGTGTTTATGCCGCTTTACACCCACTTGACTCCCTTACAGAGAGATATCAACACATAGGTTTTAAGATTCTTACTAGTCAGATATATTCTTGGGCGGTGACTAGGTGGTGCTGAGTCCCGTTCACTGAGCAAGGAGTAGGTCTTGTCTATTACATATTGGGTTTATGGAACGGTATCTGAGCTAATTTGAAACCCTGGTTTTATGCATCACCCCACCTCACCTTTCCCGTTAAGCAGCCATAGTTTGTTTTCTAAACGTGTGACTCTCTTCTGTTTTGTAATTCAGTTCAAGTGTAGCGGTTTTTACATTCCCTCTATAAGTGATATCTTATGTTAAGTGTCTTTTTCTGTGTGACTTATTTCACGTAGAATCGTCGTACCTAAATCCACTCATCATGCTGCTACGAGCCTTATGACGTAGATTTCATGGCTGAGTGATATTCCATTGTACATAAGGACCACAACTTCTTTATCCATTTTTCTTTTTCCTGGGATATTTAAGGTGTAACGAAGTGGAGGTTCTTGTCAACAGAGCAGCCCTAAACTTTGGGGTGCCTGTGTCTTGCTGATTTTTAATTTTCCCAGTTTATACGCCCATGAGTGGAAGTGCCCTATGCTCTCTAAGCTGAGGTTTTTAGATGTTTCAAGACACACCGTACACCTCTCCAGAGTGGCTGTTGGCAATTTACATCCCGCCCATCAGCGTAGCAAGGCTCCCGTTTCTCCATGGCCTGTCCTGCATTTCTGGTTTTGACACTTTATTCAGCATGGCCCTTTTGACCGATGGGAAGCGAGACTTCTTTGTAGCGCTGATTTGCCTTTGCAGGTTGCTTTTTGGCCAAAAAGGGCGTATGCGTTTTTTCCTGAATGTATTCAGGAAAAAACGCATACGCCCTTTTTGGCCAAGGGAATCATTGTCGAGGTTTTGCCGCTTTTCCTGTGCTTTAAAGGCGATTCGAATCTCCCTCCTGAAACCTGTTTCCTGCAATTCCGCCTTGCTTTCAAATCCCCTTCGTTGCCTTCCCTCAGTATATTTGTGGACGAGAGTTATCATTTATAACTCTGCAGGTTTGTGAATTGCAGTGTCCCTGAGCTCCATTTTTCAACTCGCTTTCTTGGGAGCTGGCCGCAAAAGCGCAGGATTGCTTCAGGCCCTATTCTCCTTCCGGGCGGCAGGCTGAGCCTGTGGTTAATTCTTTTTCCTGTTGGGAAAATAGAGTGACCTGTGCCTGTCCCAAGACCTAGAGCTAGTCTCTCATTGGTTCCCCCTCTTCCCGTTCCTCCTCAGGACAAATTGCAACCTGTACGGAACAGGAGGTTAAAGGTGCTGATTCTCCAAGGAGGGAGATTGCTAGGAAAGCGGCTGGAATGGCGAACCCGAGCACAAGGAGATGAGAAATGAGGTGCGTTTTAGAAACCTTTCCCGATCACACGGTGTACCATCTTCTGGGTTTCTCATGCATGTTTTCGATGTAGGAAGGTGCCCTTGAACCTGGAGATTTGGGACCCATGGGATGGGTACCACGCAGTATTACTTTAAAGGGTCTGCGTTTGCTCACCCAACCTCACCAAACCTCTCAGCCCCAGGAGTGTCCACCCTTATGTCTCAATCAGCTGTGGGTCTAGATATGGTCGATCCAGGTGGCATCACAGCCCCTGAACGAATTTTGTAAGAATTTCTCTCTCTTTCACTGTCTTTGCTTCACGGGTTTTTAAAAGTAATTGATTTTTATAATGGGGTTTAGCTGCTTTTCACTGCTGTGTTTATGCCATTTTAAAGCCACTTGACTCACTTACAGAGAGATATCAACACATAGGTTTTAGGATTCTTACTAGTCAGATATATTCTTGGGCGGTGAATAGGGGGTGTTGAGTCCCGTTCACTGAGCAAGGAGTAGGTCTTGTCTAATACATATTGGGTTTATGGAACGGTATCTGAGCTAATTTGAAACCCTTGTTTTATGCATCACCCCACCTCACCTTTCCCGTTAAGCAGCCATAGTGTGTTTTCTAAACGTGTGACTCTCTTCTGTTTTCTAATTCAGTTCAAGTTTAGTGGTTTTTACATTCCCTCTATAAGTGATATCTTATGATAAGTGTTTTTTTCTGTGTGACTTATTTCACGTAGAATCGTCGTACCTAAATCCACTCATCATGCTGCTAGGAGCGTTATGACGTAGATTTCATGGCTGAGTGATATTCCATTGTACATAAGGTCCACAACTTCTTTATCCATTTTTCTCTTTCCTGGGATATTCAAGGTGTAACGAAGTGGAGGTTCTTGTCAACAGAGCAGCCCTAAACTTTGGGGTGCCTGTGTCTTGCTGATTTTTAGTTTTCCCAATTTATACGCCCACGAGTGGAAGTGCCCTATGCTCTCTAAGCTGAGTTTTTTAGATGTTTCAAGACACACCGTACACCTCTCCAGAGTGGCTGTTGGCAATTTACATCCCGCCCATCAGCGTAGCAAGGCTCCCGTTTCTCCATGGGCTGTCCTGCATTTCTGGTTTTGACACTTTATTCAGCATAGCCCTTTTGACCGATGGGAAGCGAGACTTCTTTGTAGCGCTGATTTGCCTTTGCAGGTTGCTTGGTTGCCCAAAAAGGGCGTATGCGTGTTTTCCTGAATATATTCAGGAAAAAACGCATACACCCTTTTTGGCCAAGGGCATCATTGTCGAGGTTTTGCCGCTTTTCCTGTGCTTTAAAGGCGATTCGAATCTCCCTCCTGAAACCTGTTTCCTGCAATTCTGCCTTGCTTTCAAATCCTCTTCGTTGCCTTTCCACAGTATATTTGTGGACGAGAGTTATCATTTATAACTCTGCAGGTTTGTGAATTGCAGTGCCCCTGAGCTCCATTTTTCAATTCGCTTTCTTGGGAGCTGGCCGCAAAAGCGCAGGATTGCTTCAGGCCCTATTTTGGTTCCGGGCGGCAGGCTGAGCCTGTGGTTAATTCTTCTTCCTGATGGGAAAATAGAGTGACCTGTGCCTGTCCCAAGACCTAGAGCTAGTCTCTCATTGGTTCCCCCTCTTCCCGTTCCTCCTCAGGACAAATTGCAACCTGTACGGAACAGGAGGTTAAAGGTGCTGATTCTCCAAGGAGGGAGATTGCTAGGAAAGCGGCTGGAATGGCGAACCCGAGCACAAGGAGATGAGAAATGAGGTGCGTTTAAGAAACCTTTGCCGATCACACGGTGTACCATCTTCTGGGTCTCTCATGCATGTTTTCGATGTAGGAAGATGCCCATGAACATGGAGATTTGGGACCCATGGGATGGGTACCACGCAGTATTACTTTAAAGGGTCTGCGTTTGCTCACCCAACCTCACCAAACCTCTCAGCCCCCAAAGGTGTCCACCCTTATGTCTCAATCAGCTGTGGGTCTAGATATGGTCAATCCAGGTGGCATCACAGCCCCTGAACGAATTTTGTAAGAATTTCTCTATCTTTCACTGTCTTTGCTTCACGGGTTTTTAAAAGTAATTGATTTTTATAATGGGGTTTAGCTGCTTTTCACTGCTGTGTTTATGCCGCTTTACACCCACTTGACTCCCTTACAGAGAGATATCAACACATAGGTTTTAAGATTCTTACTAGTCAGATATATTCTTGGGCGGTGACTAGGTGGTGCTGAGTCCCGTTCACTGAGCAAGGAGTAGGTCTTGTCTATTACATATTGGGTTTATGGAACGGTATCTGAGCTAATTTGAAACCCTGGTTTTATGCATCACCCCACCTCACCTTTCCCGTTAAGCAGCCATAGTTTGTTTTCTAAACGTGTGACTCTCTTCTGTTTTGTAATTCAGTTCAAGTGTAGCGGTTTTTACATTCCCTCTATAAGTGATATCTTATGTTAAGTGTCTTTTTCTGTGTGACTTATTTCACGTAGAATCGTCGTACCTAAATCCACTCATCATGCTGCTACGAGCCTTATGATGTAGATTTAATGGCTGAGTGATATTCCATTGTACATAAGGACCACAACTTCTTTATCCATTTTTCTTTTTCCTGGGATATTTAAGGTGTAACGAAGTGGAGGTTCTTGTCAACAGAGCAGCCCTAAACTTTGGGGTGCCTGTGTCTTGCTGATTTTTAATTTTCCCAGTTTATACGCCCATGAGTGGAAGTGCCCTATGCTCTCTAAGCTGAGGTTTTTAGATGTTTCAAGACACACCGTACACCTCTCCAGAGTGGCTGTTGGCAATTTACATCCCGCCCATCAGCGTAGCAAGGCTCCCGTTTCTCCATGGCCTGTCCTGCATTGTTGGTTTTGACACTTTATTCAGCATGGCCCTTTTGACCGATGGGAAGCGAGACTTCTTTGTAGCGCTGATTTGCCTTTGCAGTTTGCTTGGTTGGCCAAAAAGGGCGTAAGCGTTTTTTCCTGAATATATTCAGGAAAAAACGCATACGCCCTTTTTGGCCAAGGGCATCATTGTCGAGGTTTTGCCGCTTTTCCTGTGCTTTAAAGGCGATTCGAATCTCCCTCCTGAAACCTGTTTCCTGCAATTCTGCCTTGCTTTCAAATCCCCTTCGTTGCCTTCCCTCAGTATATTTGTGGACGAGAGTTATCATTTATAACTCTGCAGGTTTGTGAATTGCAGTGACCCTGAGCTCCATTTTTCAACTCGCTTTCTTGGGAGCTGGCCGCAAAAGCGCAGGATTGCTTCAGGCCCTATTCTCCTTCCGGGCGGCAGGCCGAGCCTGTGGTTAATTCTTCTTCCTGTTGGGAAAATAGAGTGACCTGTGCCTGTCCGAAGACCTAGAGCTAGTCTCTCATTGGTTCCCCCTCTTCCCGTTCCTCCTCAGGACAAATTGCAACCTGTACGGAACAGGAGGTTAAAGGTGCTGATTCTCCAAGGAGGAAGATTGTTAGGAAAGTGGCTGGAATGGCGAACCCGAGCACAAGGAGATGAGAAATGAGGTGCGTTTTAGAAACCTTTCCCGATCACACGGTGTACCATCTTCTGGGTTTCTCATGCATGTTTTCGATGTAGGAAGGTGCCCTTGAACCTGGAGATTTGGGACCCATGGGATGGGTACCACGCAGTATTACTTTAAAGGGTCTGCGTTTGCTCACCCAACCTCACCAAACCTCTCAGCCCCAGGAGTGTCCACCCTTATGTCTCAATCAGCTGTGGGTCTAGATATGGTCGATCCAGGTGGCATCACAGCCCCTGAACGAATTTTGTAAGAATTTCTCTCTCTTTCACTGTCTTTGCTTCACGGGTTTTTAAAATTAATTGATTTTTATAATGGGGTTTAGCTGCTTTTCACTGCTGTGTTTATGCCATTTTAAAGCCACTTGACTAACTTACAGAGAGATATCAACACATAGGTTTTAGGATTCTTACTAGTCAGATATATTCTTGGGCGGTGAATAGGGGGTGTTGAGTCCCGTTCACTGAGCAAGGAGTAGGTCTTGTCTAATACATATTGGGTTTATGGAACGGTATCTGAGCTAATTTGAAACCCTTGTTTTATGCATCACCCCACCTCACCTTTCCCGTTAAGCAGCCATAGTGTGTTTTCTAAACGTGTGACTCTCTTCTGTTTTCTAATTCAGTTCAAGTTTAGTGGTTTTTACATTCCCTCTATAAGTGATATCTTATGATAAGTGTTTTTTTCTGTGTGACTTATTTCACGTAGAATCGTCGTACCTAAATCCACTCATCATGCTGCTAGGAGCGTTATGACGTAGATTTCATGGCTGAGTGATATTCCATTGTACATAAGGTCCACAACTTCTTTATCCATTTTTCTCTTTCCTGGGATATTCAAGGTGTAACGAAGTGGAGGTTCTTGTCAACAGAGCAGCCCTAAACTTTGGGGTGCCTGTGTCTTGCTGATTTTTAGTTTTCCCAATTTATACGCCCACGAGTGGAAGTGCCCTATGCTCTCTAAGCTGAGTTTTTTAGATGTTTCAAGACACACCGTACACCTCTCCAGAGTGGCTGTTGGCAATTTACATCCCGCCCATCAGCGTAGCAAGGCTCCCGTTTCTCCATGGGCTGTCCTGCATTTCTGGTTTTGACACTTTATTCAGCATAGCCCTTTTGACCGATGGGAAGCGAGACTTCTTTGTAGCGCTGATTTGCCTTTGCAGGTTGCTTGGTTGCCCAAAAAGGGCGTATGCGTTTTTTCCTGAATATATTCAGGAAAAAACGCATACGCCCTTTTTGGCCAAGGGCATCATTGTCGAGGTTTTGCCGCTTTTCCTGTGCTTTAAAGGCGATTCGAATCTCCCTCCTGAAACCTGTTTCCTGCAATTCTGCCTTGCTTTCAAATCCTCTTCGTTGCCTTCCCACAGTATATTTGTGGACGAGAGTTATCATTTATAACTCTGCAGGTTTGTGAATTGCAGTGCCCCTGAGCTCCATTTTTCAATTCGCTTTCTTGGGAGCTGGCCGCAAAAGCGCAGGATTGCTTCAGGCCCTAGTTTGGTTCCGGGCGGCAGGCTGAGCCTGTGGTTAATTCTTCTTCCTGATGGGAAAATAGAGTGAACTGTGCCTGTCCCAAGACCTAGAGCTAGTCTCTCATTGGTTCCCCCTCTTCCCGTTCCTCCTCAGGACAAATTGCAACCTGTACGGAACAGGAGGTTAAAGGTGCTGATTCTCCAAGGAGGGAGATTGCTAGGAAAGTGGCTGGAATGGCGAACCCGAGCACAAGGAGATGAGAAATGAGGTGCGTTTTAGAAACCTTTGCCGATCACACGGTGTACCATCTTCTGGGTTTCTCATGCATGTTTTCGATGTAGGAAGATGCCCATGAACATGGAGATTTGGGACCCATGGGATGGGTACCACGCAGTATTACTTTAAAGGGTCTGCGTTTGCTCACCCAACCTCACCAAACCTCTCAGCCCCCAAAGGTGTCCACCCTTATGTCTCAATCAGCTGTGGGTCTAGATATGGTCAATCCAGGTGGCATCACAGCCCCTGAACGAATTCTGTAAGAATTTCTCTATCTTTCACTGTCTTTGCTTCACGGGTTTTTAAAAGTAATTGATTTTTATAATGGGGTTTAGCTGCTTTTCACTGCTGTGTTTATGCCGCTTTACACCCACTTGACTCCCTTACAGAGAGATATCAACACATAGGTTTTAAGATTCTTACTAGTCAGATATATTCTTGGGCGGTGACTAGGTGGTGCTGAGTCCCGTTCACTGAGCAAGGAGTAGGTCTTGTCTATTACATATTGGGTTTATGGAACGGTATCTGAGCTAATTTGAAACCCTGGTTTTATGCATCACCCCACCTCACCTTTCCCGTTAAGCAGCCATAGTTTGTTTTCTAAACGTGTGACTCTCTTCTGTTTTGTAATTCAGTTCAAGTGTAGCGGTTTTTACATTCCCTCTATAAGTGATATCTTATGTTAAGTGTCTTTTTCTGTGTGACTTATTTCACGTAGAATCGTCGTACCTAAATCCACTCATCATGCTGCTATGAGCCTTATGACGTAGATTTCATGGCTGAGTGATATTCCATTGTACATAAGGACCACAACTTCTTTATCCATTTTTCTTTTTCCTGGGATATTTAAGGTGTAACGAAGTGGAGGTTCTTGTCAACAGAGCAGCCCTAAACTTTGGGGTGCCTGTGTCTTGCTGATTTTTAATTTTCCCAGTTTATACGCCCATGAGTGGAAGTGCCCTATGCTCTCTAAGCTGAGGTTTTTAGATGTTTCAAGACACACCGTACACCTCTCCAGAGTGGCTGTTGGCAATTTACATCCCGCCCATCAGCGTAGCAAGGCTCCCGTTTCTCCATGGCCTGTCCTGCATTTCTGGTTTTGACACTTTATTCAGCATGGCCCTTTTGACCGATGGGAAGCGAGACTTCTTTGTAGCGCTGATTTGCCTTTGCAGGTTGCTTGGTTGGCCAAAAAGGGCGTATGCGTTTTTTCCTGAATGTATTCAGGAAAAAACGCATACGCCCTTTTTGGCCAAGGGAATCATTGTCGAGGTTTTGCCGCTTTTCCTGTGCTTTAAAGGCGATTCGAATCTCCCTCCTGAAACCTGTTTCCTGCAATTCCGCCTTGCTTTCAAATCCCCTTCGTTGCCTTCCCTCAGTATATTTGTGGACGAGAGTTATCATTTATAACTCTGCAGGTTTGTGAATTGCAGTGTCCCTGAGCTCCATTTTTCAACTCGCTTTCTTGGGAGCTGGCCGCAAAAGCGCAGGATTGCTTCAGGCCCTATTCTCCTTCCGGGCGGCAGGCTGAGCCTGTGGTTAATTCTTTTTCCTGTTGGGAAAATAGAGTGACCTGTGCCTGTCCCAAGACCTAGAGCTAGTCTCTCATTGGTTCCCCCTCTTCCCGTTCCTCCTCAGGACAAATTGCAACCTGTACGGAACAGGAGGTTAAAGGTGCTGATTCTCCAAGGAGGGAGATTGCTAGGAAAGCGGCTGGAATGGCGAACCCGAGCACAAGGAGATGAGAAATGAGGTGCGTTTTAGAAACCTTTCCCGATCACACGGTGTACCATCTTCTGGGTTTCTCATGCATGTTTTCGATGTAGGAAGGTGCCCTTGAACCTGGAGATTTGGGACCCATGGGATGGGTACCACGCAGTATTACTTTAAAGGGTCTGCGTTTGCTCACCCAACCTCACCAAACCTCTCAGCCCCAGGAGTGTCCACCCTTATGTCTCAATCAGCTGTGGGTCTAGATATGGTCGATCCAGGTGGCATCACAGCCCCTGAACGAATTTTGTAAGAATTTCTCTCTCTTTCACTGTCTTTGCTTCACGGGTTTTTAAAAGTAATTGATTTTTATAATGGGGTTTAGCTGCTTTTCACTGCTGTGTTTATGCCATTTTAAAGCCACTTGACTCACTTACAGAGAGATATCAACACATAGGTTTTAGGATTCTTACTAGTCAGATATATTCTTGGGCGGTGAATAGGGGGTGTTGAGTCCCGTTCACTGAGCAAGGAGTAGGTCTTGTCTAATACATATTGGGTTTATGGAACGGTATCTGAGCTAATTTGAAACCCTTGTTTTATGCATCACCCCACCTCACCTTTCCCGTTAAGCAGCCATAGTGTGTTTTCTAAACGTGTGACTCTCTTCTGTTTTCTAATTCAGTTCAAGTTTAGTGGTTTTTACATTCCCTCTATAAGTGATATCTTATGATAAGTGTTTTTTTCTGTGTGACTTATTTCACGTAGAATCGTCGTACCTAAATCCACTCATCATGCTGCTACAAGCCTTATGACGTAGATTTCATGGCTGAGTGATATTCCATTGTACATAAGGTCCACAACTTCTTTATCCATTTTTCTCTTTCCTGGGATATTCAAGGTGTAACGAAGTGGAGGTTCTTGTCAACAGAGCAGCCCTAAACTTTGGGGTGCCTGTGTCTTGCTGATTTTTAGTTTTCCCAATTTATACGCCCACGAGTGGAAGTGCCCTATGCTCTCTAAGCTGAGTTTTTTAGATGTTTCAAGACACACCGTACACCTCTCCAGAGTGGCTGTTGGCAATTTACATCCCGCCCATCAGCGTAGCAAGGCTCCCGTTTCTCCATGGGCTGTCCTGCATTTCTGGTTTTGACACTTTATTCAGCATAGCCCTTTTGACCGATGGGAAGCGAGACTTCTTTGTAGCGCTGATTTGCCTTTGCAGGTTGCTTGGTTGCCCAAAAAGGGCGTATGCGTGTTTTCCTGAATATATTCAGGAAAAAACGCATACACCCTTTTTGGCCAAGGGCATCATTGTCGAGGTTTTGCCGCTTTTCCTGTGCTTTAAAGGCGATTCGAATCTCCCTCCTGAAACCTGTTTCCTGCAATTCTGCCTTGCTTTCAAATCCTCTTCGTTGCCTTTCCACAGTATATTTGTGGACGAGAGTTATCATTTATAACTCTGCAGGTTTGTGAATTGCAGTGCCCCTGAGCTCCATTTTTCAATTCGCTTTCTTGGGAGCTGGCCGCAAAAGCGCAGGATTGCTTCAGGCCCTATTTTGGTTCCGGGCGGCAGGCTGAGCCTGTGGTTAATTCTTCTTCCTGATGGGAAAATAGAGTGACCTGTGCCTGTCCCAAGACCTAGAGCTAGTCTCTCATTGGTTCCCCCTCTTCCCGTTCCTCCTCAGGACAAATTGCAACCTGTACGGAACAGGAGGTTAAAGGTGCTGATTCTCCAAGGAGGGAGATTGCTAGGAAAGCGGCTGGAATGGCGAACCCGAGCACAAGGAGATGAGAAATGAGGTGCGTTTTAGAAACCTTTGCCGATCACACGGTGTACCATCTTCTGGGTCTCTCATGCATGTTTTCGATGTAGGAAGATGCCCATGAACATGGAGATTTGGGACCCATGGGATGGGTACCACGCAGTATTACTTTAAAGGGTCTGCGTTTGCTCACCCAACCTCACCAAACCTCTCAGCCCCCAAAGGTGTCCACCCTTATGTCTCAATCAGCTGTGGGTCTAGATATGGTCAATCCAGGTGGCATCACAGCCCCTGAACGAATTTTGTAAGAATTTCTCTATCTTTCACTGTCTTTGCTTCACGGGTTTTTAAAAGTAATTGATTTTTATAATGGGGTTTAGCTGCTTTTCACTGCTGTGTTTATGCCGCTTTACACCCACTTGACTCCCTTACAGAGAGATATCAACACATAGGTTTTAAGATTCTTACTAGTCAGATATATTCTTGGGCGGTGACTAGGTGGTGCTGAGTCCCGTTCACTGAGCAAGGAGTAGGTCTTGTCTATTACATATTGGGTTTATGGAACGGTATCTGAGCTAATTTGAAACCCTGGTTTTATGCATCACCCCACCTCACCTTTCCCGTTAAGCAGCCATAGTTTGTTTTCTAAACGTGTGACTCTCTTCTGTTTTGTAATTCAGTTCAAGTGTAGCGGTTTTTACATTCCCTCTATAAGTGATATCTTATGTTAAGTGTCTTTTTCTGTGTGACTTATTTCACGTAGAATCGTCGTACCTAAATCCACTCATCATGCTGCTACGAGCCTTATGATGTAGATTTAATGGCTGAGTGATATTCCATTGTACATAAGGACCACAACTTCTTTATCCATTTTTCTTTTTCCTGGGATATTTAAGGTGTAACGAAGTGGAGGTTCTTGTCAACAGAGCAGCCCTAAACTTTGGGGTGCCTGTGTCTTGCTGATTTTTAATTTTCCCAGTTTATACGCCCATGAGTGGAAGTGCCCTATGCTCTCTAAGCTGAGGTTTTTAGATGTTTCAAGACACACCGTACACCTCTCCAGAGTGGCTGTTGGCAATTTACATCCCGCCCATCAGCGTAGCAAGGCTCCCGTTTCTCCATGGCCTGTCCTGCATTGTTGGTTTTGACACTTTATTCAGCATGGCCCTTTTGACCGATGGGAAGCGAGACTTCTTTGTAGCGCTGATTTGCCTTTGCAGTTTGCTTGGTTGGCCAAAAAGGGCGTAAGCGTTTTTTCCTGAATATATTCAGGAAAAAACGCATACGCCCTTTTTGGCCAAGGGCATCATTGTCGAGGTTTTGCCGCTTTTCCTGTGCTTTAAAGGCGATTCGAATCTCCCTCCTGAAACCTGTTTCCTGCAATTCTGCCTTGCTTTCAAATCCCCTTCGTTGCCTTCCCTCAGTATATTTGTGGACGAGAGTTATCATTTATAACTCTGCAGGTTTGTGAATTGCAGTGACCCTGAGCTCCATTTTTCAACTCGCTTTCTTGGGAGCTGGCCGCAAAAGCGCAGGATTGCTTCAGGCCCTATTCTCCTTCCGGGCGGCAGGCCGAGCCTGTGGTTAATTCTTCTTCCTGTTGGGAAAATAGAGTGACCTGTGCCTGTCCGAAGACCTAGAGCTAGTCTCTCATTGGTTCCCCCTCTTCCCGTTCCTCCTCAGGACAAATTGCAACCTGTACGGAACAGGAGGTTAAAGGTGCTGATTCTCCAAGGAGGAAGATTGTTAGGAAAGTGGCTGGAATGGCGAACCCGAGCACAAGGAGATGAGAAATGAGGTGCGTTTTAGAAACCTTTCCCGATCACACGGTGTACCATCTTCTGGGTTTCTCATGCATGTTTTCGATGTAGGAAGGTGCCCTTGAACCTGGAGATTTGGGACCCATGGGATGGGTACCACGCAGTATTACTTTAAAGGGTCTGCGTTTGCTCACCCAACCTCACCAAACCTCTCAGCCCCAGGAGTGTCCACCCTTATGTCTCAATCAGCTGTGGGTCTAGATATGGTCAATCCAGGTGGCATCACAGCCCCTGAACGAATTTTGTAAGAATTTCTCTCTCTTTCACTGTCTTTGTTTCACGGGTTTTTAAAAGTAATTGATTTTTATAATGGGGTTTAGCTGCTTTTCACTGCTGTGTTTATGCCATTTTAAAGCCACTTGACTCACTTACAGAGAGATATCAACACATGGGTTTTAAGATTCTTACTAGTCAGATATATTCTTGGGCGGTGAATAGGGGGTGTTGAGTCCCGTTCACTGAGCAAGGAGTAGGTCTTGTCTAATACATATTGGGTTTATGGAACGGTATCTGAGCTAATTTGAAACCCTTGTTTTATGCATCACCCCACCTCACCTTTCCCGTTAAGCAGCCATAGTGTGTTTTCTAAACGTGTGACTCTCTTCTGTTTTCTAATTCAGTTCAAGTGTGGTGGTTTTTACATTCCCTCTATAAGTGATATCTTATGATAAGTGTCTTTTTCTGTGTGACTTATTTCACGTAGAATCGTCGTACCTAAATCCACTTATCATGCTGCTACGAGCCTTATGACGTAGATTTCATGGCTGAGTGATATTCCATTGTACATAAGGACCACAACTTCTTTATTCATTTTTCTCTTTCCTGGGATATTTAAGGTGTAACGAAGTGGAGGTTCTTGTCAACAGAGCAGCCCTAAACTTTGGGGTGCCTGTGTCTTGCTGATTTTTAGTTTTCCCAATTTATACGCCCACGAGTGGAAGTGCCCTATGCTCTCTAAGCTGAGTTTTTTAGATGTTTCAAGACACACCGTACACCTCTCCAGAGTGGCTGTTGGCAATTTACATCCCGCCCATCAGCGTAGCAAGGCTCCCGTTTCTCCATGGCCTGTCCTGCATTTCTGGTTTTGACACTTTATTCAGCATGGCCCTTTTGACCGATGGGAAGCGAGACATCTTTGTAGCGCTGATTTGCCTTTGCAGGTTGCTTGGTTGGCGAAAAAGGGCGTATGCGTTTTTTCCTGAATATATTCAGGAAAAAACGCATACGCCCTTTTTGGCCAAGGGCATCATTGTCGAGGTTTTGCCGCTTTTCCTGTGCTTTAAAGGCGATTCAAATCTCCCTCCTGAAACCTGTTTCCTGCAATTCTGCCTTGCTTTCAAATCCTCTTCGTTGCCATCCCACAGTATATTTGTGGACGAGAGTTATCATTTATAACTCTGCAAGTTTGTGAATTGCAGTGCCCCTGAGCTCCATTTTTCAACTCGCTTTTTGGGAGCTGGCCGCAAAAGCGCAGGATTGCTTCAGGCCCTAATCTCCTTCCGGGCGGCAGGCTGAGCCTGTGGTTAATTCTTCTTCCTGTTGGGAAAATAGAGTGACCTGTGCCTGTCCCAAGACCTAGAGCTAGTCTCTCATTGGTTCCCCCTCTTCCCGTTCCTCCTCAGGACAAATTGCAACCTGTACGGAACAGGAGGTTAAAGGTGCTGATTCTCCAAGGAGGAAGATTGCTAGGAAAGTGGCTGGAATGGCGAACCTGAGCACAAGGAGGTGAGAAATGAGGTGCGTTTTAGAAACCTTTCCCGATCACACGGTGTACCATCTTCTGGGTTTCTCATGCATGTTTTCGATGTAGGAAGGTGCCCTTGAACCTGGAGATTTGGGACCCATGGGATGGGTACCACGCAGTATTACTTTAAAGGGTCTGCGTTTGCTCACCCAACCTCACCAAACCTCTCAGCCCCAGGAGTGTCCACCCTTATGTCTCAATCAGCTGTGGGTCTAGATATGGTCAATCCAGGTGGCATCACAGCCCCTGAACGAATTTTGTAAGAATTTCTCTCTCTTTCACTGTCTTTGCTTCACGGGTTTTTAAAAGTAATTGATTTTTATAATGGGGTTTAGCTGCTTTTCACTGCTGTGTTTATGCCGCTTTACACCCACTTGACTCCCTTACAGAGAGATATCAACACATAGGTTTTAAGATTCTTACTAGTCAGATATATTCTTGGGCGGTGAATAGGGGGTGTTGAGTCCCGTTCACTGAGCAAGGAGTAGGTCTTGTCTATTACATATTGGGTTTATGGAACGGTATCTGAGCTAATTTGAAACCCTGGTTTTATGCATCACCCCACCTCACCTTTCCCGTTAAGCAGCCATAGTGTGTTTTCTAAACGTGTGACTCTCTTCTGTTTTCTAATTCAGTTCAAGTGTGGTGGTTTTTACATTCCCTCTATAAGTGATATCTTATGATAAGTGTCTTTTTCTGTGTGACTTATTTCACGTAGAATCGTCGTACCTAAATCCACTTATCATGCTGCTACGAGCCTTATGACGTAGATTTCATGGCTGAGTGATATTCCATTGTACATAAGGACCACAACTTCTTTATTCATTTTTCTCTTTCCTGGGATATTTAAGGTGTAACGAAGTGGAGGTTCTTGTCAACAGAGCAGCCCTAAACTTTGGGGTGCCTGTGTCTTGCTGATTTTTAGTTTTCCCAATTTATACGCCCACGAGTGGAAGTGCCCTATGCTCTCTAAGCTGAGTTTTTTAGATGTTTCAAGACACACCGTACACCTCTCCAGAGTGGCTGTTGGCAATTTACATCCCGCCCATCAGCGTAGCAAGGCTCCCGTTTCTCCATGGCCTGTCCTGCATTTCTGGTTTTGACACTTTATTCAGCATGGCCCTTTTGACCGATGGGAAGCGAGACTTCTTTTTAGCGCTGATTTGCCTTTGCAGGTTGCTTGGTTGGCCAAAAAGGGCGTATGGGTTTTTTCCTGAATATATTCAGGAAAAAACGCATACGCCCTTTTTGGCCAAGGGCATCATTGTCGAGGTTTTGCCGCTTTTCCTGTGCTTTAAAGGCGATTCGAATCTCCCTCCTGAAACCTGTTTCCTGCAATTCTGCCTTGCTTTCAAATCCTCTTCGTTGCCTTCCCACAGTATATTTGTGGACGAGAGTTATCATTTATAACTCTGCAGGTTTGTGAATTGCAGTGCCCCTGAGCTCCATTTTTCAATTCGCTTTCTTGGGAGCTGGCCGCAAAAGCGCAGGATTGCTTCAGGCCCTATTTTGGTTCCGGGCGGCAGGCTGAGCCTGTGGTTAATTCTTCTTCCTGATGGGAAAATAGAGTGACCTGTGCCTGTCCCTAGACCTAGAGCTAGTCTCTCATTGGTTCCCCCTCTTCCCGTTCCTCCTCAGGACAAATTGCAACCTGTACGGAACAGGAGGTTAAAGGTTCTGATTCTCCAATGAGGGAGATTGCTAGGAAAGCGGCTGGAATGGCGAACCCGAGCACAAGGAGATGAGAAATGAGGTGCGTTTTAGAAACCTTTGCCGATCACACGGTGTACCATCTTCTGGGTTTCTCATGCATGTTTTCGATGTAGGAAGATGCCCATGAACATGGAGATTTGGGACCCATGGGATGGGTACCACGCAGTATTACTTTAAAGGGTCTGCGTTTGCTCACCCAACCTCACCAAACCTCTCAGCCCCCAAAGGTGTCCACCCTTATGTCTCAATCAGCTGTGGGTCTAGATATGGTCAATCCAGGTGGCATCACAGCCCCTGAACGAATTCTGTAAGAATTTCTCTATCTTTCACTGTCTTTGCTTCACGGGTTTTTAAAAGTAATTGATTTTTATAATGGGGTTTAGCTGCTTTTCACTGATGTGTTTATGCCGCTTTACACCCACTTGACTCCCTTACAGAGAGATATCAACACATAGGTTTTAAGATTCTTACTAGTCAGATATATTCTTGGGCGGTGACTAGGTGGTGCTGAGTCCCGTTCACTGAGCAAGGAGTAGGTCTTGTCTATTACATATTGGGTTTATGGAACGGTATCTGAGCTAATTTGAAACCCTGGTTTTATGCATCACCCCACCTCACCTTTCCCGTTAAGCAGCCATAGTTTGTTTTCTAAACGTGTGACTCTCTTCTGTTTTGTAATTCAGTTCAAGTGTAGCGGTTTTTACATTCCCTCTATAAGTGATATCTTATGTTAAGTGTCTTTTTCTGTGTGACTTATTTCACGTAGAATCGTCGTACCTAAATCCACTCATCATGCTGCTACGAGCCTTATGACGTAGATTTAATGGCTGAGTGATATTCCATTGTACATAAGGACCACAACTTCTTTATCCATTTTTCTTTTTCCTGGGATATTTAAGGTGTAACGAAGTGGAGGTTCTTGTCAACAGAGCAGCCCTAAACTTTGGGGTGCCTGTGTCTTGCTGATTTTTAATTTTCCCAGTTTATACGCCCATGAGTGGAAGTGCCCTATGCTCTCTAAGCTGAGGTTTTTAGATGTTTCAAGACACACCGTACACCTCTCCAGAGTGGCTGTTGGCAATTTACATCCCGCCCATCAGCGTAGCAAGGCTCCCGTTTCTCCATGGCCTGTCCTGCATTTCTGGTTTTGACACTTTATTCAGCATGGCCCTTTTGACCGATGGGAAGCGAGACTTCTTTGTAGCGCTGATTTGCCTTTGCAGTTTGCTTGGTTGGCCAAAAAGGGCGTAAGCGTTTTTTCCTGAATATATTCAGGAAAAAACGCATACGCCCTTTTTGGCCAAGGGCATCATTGTCGAGGTTTTGCCGCTTTTCCTGTGCTTTAAAGGCGATTCGAATCTCCCTCCTGAAACCTGTTTCCTGCAATTCTGCCTTGCTTTCAAATCCCCTTCGTTGCCTTCCCTCAGTATATTTGTGGACGAGAGTTATCATTTATAACTCTGCAGGTTTGTGAATTGCAGTGCCCCTGAGCTCCATTTTTCAACTCGCTTTCTTGGGAGCTGGCCGCAAAAGCGCAGGATTGCTTCAGGCCCTATTCTCCTTCCGGGCGGCAGGCCGAGCCTGTGGTTAATTCTTCTTCCTGTTGGGAAAATAGAGTGACCTGTGCCTGTCCGAAGACCTAGAGCTAGTCTCTCATTGGTTCCCCCTCTTCCCGTTCCTCCTCAGGACAAATTGCAACCTGTACGGAACAGGAGGTTAAAGGTGCTGATTCTCCAAGGAGGAAGATTGTTAGGAAAGTGGCTGGAATGGCGAACCCGAGCACAAGGAGATGAGAAATGAGGTGCGTTTTAGAAACCTTTCCCGATCACACGGTGTACCATCTTCTGGGTTTCTCATGCATGTTTTCGATGTAGGAAGGTGCCCTTGAACCTGGAGATTTGGGACCCATGGGATGGGTACAACGCAGTATTACTTTAAAGGGTCTGCGTTTGCTCACCCAACCTCACCAAACCTCTCAGCCCCAGGAGTGTCCACCCTTATGTCTCAATCAGCTGTGGGTCTAGATATGGTCAATCCAGGTGGCATCACAGCCCCTGAACGAATTTTGTAAGAATTTCTCTCTCTTTCACTGTCTTTGTTTCACGGGTTTTTAAAAGTAATTGATTTTTATAATGGGGTTTAGCTGCTTTTCACTGCTGTGTTTATGCCATTTTAAAGCCACTTGACTCACTTACAGAGAGATATCAACACATGGGTTTTAAGATTCTTACTAGTCAGATATATTCTTGGGCGGTGAATAGGGGGTGTTGAGTCCCGTTCACTGAGCAAGGAGTAGGTCTTGTCTAATACATATTGGGTTTATGGAAAGGTATCTGAGCTAATTTGAAACCCTTGTTTTATGCATCACCCCACCTCACCTTTCCCGTTAAGCAGCCATAGTGTGTTTTCTAAACGTGTGACTCTCTTCTGTTTTCTAATTCAGTTCAAGTGTGGTGGTTTTTACATTCCCTCTATAAGTGATATCTTATGATAAGTGTCTTTTTCTGTGTGACTTATTTCACGTAGAATCGTCGTACCTAAATCCACTTATCATGCTGCTACGAGCCTTATGACGTAGATTTCATGGCTGAGTGATATTCCATTGTACATAAGGACCACAACTTCTTTATTCATTTTTCTCTTTCCTGGGATATTTAAGGTGTAACGAAGTGGAGGTTCTTGTCAACAGAGCAGCCCTAAACTTTGGGGTGCCTGTGTCTTGCTGATTTTTAGTTTTCCCAATTTATACGCCCACGAGTGGAAGTGCCCTATGCTCTCTAAGCTGAGTTTTTTAGATGTTTCAAGACACACCGTACACCTCTCCAGAGTGGCTGTTGGCAATTTACATCCCGCCCATCAGCGTAGCAAGGCTCCCGTTTCTCCATGGCCTGTCCTGCATTTCTGGTTTTGACACTTTATTCAGCATGGCCCTTTTGACCGATGGGAAGCGAGACATCTTTGTAGCGCTGATTTGCCTTTGCAGGTTGCTTGGTTGGCGAAAAAGGGCGTATGCGTTTTTTCCTGAATATATTCAGGAAAAAACGCATACGCACTTTTTGGCCAAGGGCATCATTGTCGAGGTTTGCCCGCTTTTCCTGTGCTTTAAAGGCGATTCAAATCTCCCTCCTGAAACCTGTTTCCTGCAATTCTGCCTTGCTTTCAAATCCTCTTCGTTGCCATCCCACAGTATATTTGTGGACGAGAGTTATCATTTATAACTCTGCAAGTTTGTGAATTGCAGTGCCCCTGAGCTCCATTTTTCAACTCGCTTTTTGGGAGCTGGCCGCAAAAGCGCAGGATTGCTTCAGGCCCTAATCTCCTTCCGGGCGGCAGGCTGAGCCTGTGGTTAATTCTTCTTCCTGTTGGGAAAATAGAGTGACCTGTGCCTGTCCCAAGACCTAGAGCTAGTCTCTCATTGGTTCCCCCTCTTCCCGTTCCTCCTCAGGACAAATTGCAACCTGTACGGAACAGGAGGTTAAAGGTGCTGATTCTCCAAGGAGGAAGATTGCTAGGAAAGTGGCTGGAATGGCGAACCTGAGCACAAGGAGGTGAGAAATGAGGTGCGTTTTAGAAACCTTTCCCGATCACACGGTGTACCATCTTCTGGGTTTCTCATGCATGTTTTCGATGTAGGAAGGTGCCCTTGAACCTGGAGATTTGGGACCCATGGGATGGGTACCACGCAGTATTACTTTAAAGGGTCTGCGTTTGCTCACCCAACCTCACCAAACCTCTCAGCCCCAGGAGTGTCCACCCTTATGTCTCAATCAGCTGTGGGTCTAGATATGGTCAATCCAGGTGGCATCACAGCCCCTGAACGAATTTTGTAAAAATTTCTCTATCTTTCACTGTCTTTGCTTCACGGGTTTTTAAAAGTAATTGATTTTTATAATGGGGTTTAGCTGCTTTTCACTGCTGTGTTTATGCCGCTTTACACCCACTTGACTCCCTTACAGAGAGATATCAACACATAGGTTTTAAGATTCTTACTAGTCAGATATATTCTTGGGCGGTGAATAGGGGGTGTTGAGTCCCGTTCACCTAGCAAGGAGTAGGTCTTGTCTATTACATATTGGGTTTATGGAACGGTATCTGAGCTAATTTGAAACCCTGGTTTTATGCATCACCCCACCTCACCTTTCCCGTTAAGCAGCCATAGTGTGTTTTCTAAACGTGTGACTCTCTTCTGTTTTCTAATTCAGTTCAAGTGTGGTGGTTTTTACATTCCCTCTATAAGTGATATCTTATGATAAGTGTCTTTTTCTGTGTGACTTATTTCACGTAGAATCGTCGTACCTAAATCCACTTATCATGCTGCTACGAGCCTTATGACGTAGATTTCATGGCTGAGTGATATTCCATTGTACATAAGGACCACAACTTCTTTATTCATTTTTCTCTTTCCTGGGATATTTAAGGTGTAACGAAGTGGAGGTTCTTGTCAACAGAGCAGCCCTAAACTTTGGGGTGCCTGTGTCTTGCTGATTTTTAGTTTTCCCAATTTATACGCCCACGAGTGGAAGTGCCCTATGCTCTCTAAGCTGAGTTTTTTAGATGTTTCAAGACACACCGTACACCTCTCCAGAGTGGCTGTTGGCAATTTACATCCCGCCCATCAGCGTAGCAAGGCTCCCGTTTCTCCATGGCCTGTCCTGCATTTCTGGTTTTGACACTTTATTCAGCATGGCCCTTTTGACCGATGGGAAGCGAGACTTCTTTTTAGCGCTGATTTGCCTTTGCAGGTTGCTTGGTTGGCCAAAAAGGGCGTATGGGTTTTTTCCTGAATATATTCAGGAAAAAACGCATACGCCCTTTTTGGCCAAGGGCATCATTGTCGAGGTTTTGCTGCTTTTCCTGTGCTTTAAAGGCGATTCGAATCTCCCTCCTGAAACCTGTTTCCTGCAATTCTGCCTTGCTTTCAAATCCCCTTCGTTGCCTTCCCTCAGTATATTTGTGGACGAGAGTTATCATTTATAACTCTGCAGGTTTGTGAATTGCAGTGCCCCTGAGCTCCATTTTTCAACTGGCTTTCTTGGGAGCTGGCCGCAAAAGCGCAGGATTGCTTCAGGCCCTATTCTCCTTCCCGGCGGCAGGCTGAGCCTGTGGTTAAATCTTCTTCCTGTTGGGAAAATAGAGTGAGCTGTGCCTGTCCCAAGACCTAGAGCTAGTCTCTCATTGGTTCCCCCTCTTCCCGTTCCTCCTCAGGACAAATTGCAACCTGTACGGAACAGGAGGTTAAAGGTGCTGATTCTCCAAGGAGGGAGATTGCTAGGAAAGCGGCTGGAACGGCGAACCCGAGCACAAGGAGATGAGAAATGAGGTGCGTTTTAGAAACCTTTCCCGATCAAACAGTGTACCATCTTCTGGGTTTCTCATGCATGTTTTCGATGTAGGAAGATGCCCTTGAACCTGGAGATTTGGGACCCATGGGATGGGTACCACGCAGTGTTACTTTAAAGGGTCTGCGTTTGCTCACCCAACCTCACCAAACCTCTCAGCCCCAAAAGTGTCCACCCTTATGTCTCAATCAGCTGTGGGTCTAGATATGGTCAATCCAGGTGGCATCACAGCCCCTGAACGAATTGTGTAATAATTTCTCTCTCTTTCACTGTCTTTGCTTCACGGGTTTTTAAAAGTAATTGATTTTTATAATGGGGTTTAGCTGCTTTTCACTGCTGTGTTTATGCCGCTTTACACCCACTTGAGTCCCTTACAGAGAGATATCAACAAATAGGTTTTAAGATTCTTACTAGTCAGATATATTCTTGGGCGGTGAATAGGGGGTGTTGAGTCCCGTTCACTGAGCAAGGAGTAGGTCTTGTCTAATACATATTGGGTTTATGGAACGGTATCTGAGCTAATTTGAAACCCTGGTTTTATGCATCACCCCAACTCACCTTTCCCGTTAAGCAGCCATAGTGTGTTTTCTAAAAGTGTGACTTTCTTCTGTTTTGTAATTCAGTTCAAGTGTAGTGGTTTTTACATTCCCTCTATAAGTGATATCTTATGATAAGTGTCTTTTTCTGTGTGACTTATTTCACGTAGAATCGTCGTACCTAAACCCACTTATCATGCTGCTACGAGCCTTATGACGTAGATTTCATGGCTGAGTGATATTACATTGTACATAAGGACCACAACTTCTTTATCCATTTTTCTCTTTCCTGGGATATTTAAGGTGTAACGAAGTGGAGGTTCTTGTCAACAGAGCAGCCCTAAACTTTGGGGTGCCTGTGTCTTGCTGATTTTTAGTTTTCCCAATTTATACGCCCACGAGTGGAAGTGCCCTATGCTCTCTAAGCTGAGTTTTCTAGATGTTTCAAGACACACCGTACACCTCTCCAGAGTGGCTGTTGGCAATTTACATCCCGCCCATCAGCGTAGCAAGGCTCCCGTTTCTCCATGGCCTGTCCTGCATTGTTGGTTTTGACACTATATTCAGCATAGCCCTTTTGACCGATGGGAAGCGAGACTTCTTTGTAGCGCTGATTTGCCTTTCCAGGTTGCTTGGTTGGCCAAAAAAGGGCGTATGCGTTTTTTCCTGAATATATTCAGGAAAAAACGCATACCCCCTTTTTGGCCAAGGGCATCATTGTCGAGGTTTGTCCGCTTTTCCTGTGCTTTAAAGGCGATTCGAATCTCCCTCCTGAAATCTGTTTCCTACAATTCTGCCTTGCTTTCAAATCCTCTTCGTTGCCTTCCCTCAATATATTTGGGGACGAGAGTTATCATTTATAACTCTGCAGGTTTGTGAATTGCAGTGCCCCTGAGCTCCATTTTTCAACTCGCTTTCTTGGGAGCTGGCCGCAAAAGCGCAGGATTGCTTCAGGCCCTATTCGGCTTACGGGCGGCAGGCTGAGCCTGTGGTTAATTCTTCTTTCTGATGGGAAAATAGAGTGACCTGTGCCTGTCCCAAGACCTAGAGCTAGTCTCTCATTGGTTCCCCCTCTTCCCGTTCCTCCTCAGGACAAATTGCAATCTGTACGGAGTAGGAGGTTAAAGGTGCTGATTCTCCAAGGAGGGAGATCGCTAGGAAAGCGGCTGGAATGGCGAACCCGAGCACAAGGAGGTGAGAAATGAGGTGCCTTTTAGAAACCTTTCCCGATCACACGGTGTACCATCTTCTGGGTTTCTCATGCATGTTTTCGATGTAGGAAGGTGCCCTTGAACCTGGAGATTTGGGACCCATGGGATGGGTACCACGCAGCATTACTTTCAAGGGTCTGCGTTTGCTCACCCAACCTCACCAAACCTCTCAGCCCCAAGAGTGTCCACCCTTATGTCTCAATCAGCTGTGGGCCTAGATATGGTCCACCCAGGTGGCATCACAGCCCCTGAAAGAATTTTGTAAGAATTTCTCTCTCTTTCACTGTCTTTGTTTCACGGGTTTTTAAAAGTAATTGATTTTTATAATGGGGTTTAGCTGCTTTTCAGTGCTGTGTTTATGACGCTTTACACCCACTTGACTCACATACAGAGAGATTTCAATACTTAGGTTTTAAGATTCTTACTAGTCAGATATATTTTTGAGCGGTGAATAGGGGGTGTTGAGTCCCGTTTACTGAGCAAGGAGTAGGTCTTGTCTATTACATATTGGGTTTATGGAACGGTATCTGAGCTAATTTGAAACCCCGGTTTTATGCATCACCGCACCTCACCTTTCCCGTTAAGCAGCCATAGTGTGTTTTCTAAACGTGTGACTCTCTTCTGTTTTGTAATTCAGTTCAAGTGTAGCGGTTTTTACATTCCCTCTCTAAGTGATATCTTATGATAAGTGTCTTTTTCTGTGTGACTTATTTCACGTAGAATCGTCGTACCTATATCCACTCATCATGCTGCTACGAGCCTTTTGATGTAGATTTCATGGCTGAGTGATATTCCATTGTACATAAGGACCACAACTTCTTTATCCATTTTTCTCTTTCCTGGGATATTTAAGGTGTAACGAAGTGGAGGTTCTTGTCAAAAGAGCAGCCGTAAACATTGGGGTGCCTGTGTCTTGTTGATTTTTAGTTTTCCCAATTTATACGCCCATGAGTGGAAGTGCCCTATGCTCTCTAAGCTGAGTTTTCTAGATGTTTCAAGACACACCGTACACCTCTCCAGAGTGGCTCTTGGCAATTTACATCCCGCCCATCAGCGTAGCAAGGCTCCCGTTTCTCCATGGCCTGTCCTGCATTGTTGGTTTTGACACTTTATTCAGCATGGCCCTTTTGACCGATGGGAAGCAAGACTTCTTTGTAGCGCTGATTTGCCTTTCCAGGTTGCTAGTTTGGCCAAAAAGGGCGTATGCGTTTTTTCCTGAATATATTCAGGAAAAAACGCATACGCCCTTTTTGGCCAAGGGCATCATTGTCGAGCTTTTGCCGCTTTTCCTGTGCTTTAAAGGCGATTCGAATCTCCCTCCTGAAATCTGTTTCCCGCAATTCTGCCTTGCTTTGAAATCCTCTTCGTTGCCTTCCCTCAATATATTTGTGGACGAGAGTTATCATTTATAACTCTGCAGGTTTGTGAATTGCAGTGCCCCTGAGCTCCATTTTTCAACTCGCTTTCTTGGGAGCTGGCCGCAAAAGCGCAGGAATGCTTCAGGCCCTATTCTGCTTCCGGGCGGCAGGCTGAGCCTGTGGTTAATTCTTCTTTCTGATGGGAAAATAGAGTGACCTGTGCCTGTCCCAAGACCTAGAGCTAGTCTCTCATTGGTTCCCCCTCTTCCCGTTCATCCTCAGGACAAATTGCAACCTGTACGGAATAGGAGGTTAAAGGTGCTGATTCTCCAAGGAGGGAGATTGGTAGGAAAGCGGCTGGAATGGCGAACCCGAGCACAAGGAGGTGAGAAATGAGGTGCCTTTTAGAAACCTTTCCCGATCACACGGTGTACCATCTTCTGGGTTTCTCATGCATGTTTTCGATGTAGGAAGGTGCCCTTGAACCTGGAGATTTGGGACCCATGGGATGGGTACAACGCAGCATTACTTTCAAGGGTCTGCGTTTGCTCACCCAACCTCACCAAACCTCTCAGCCCCAAGAGTGTCCACCCTTACGTCTGAATCAGCTGTGGGTCTAGATATGGTCAACCCAGGTGGCATCACAGCCCCTGAAAGAATTTTGTAAGAATTTCTCTCTCTTTCACTGTCTTTGTTTCACGGGTTTTTAAAAGTAATTGATTTTTATAATGGGGTTTAGCTGCTTTTCATTGCTGTGTTTATGACGCTTTACCCCCACGTGACTCACTTACAGAGAGATTTCAATACATAGGTTTTAAGATTCTTACTAGTCAGATATATTCTTGGGCGGTGAATAGGGGGTGTTGAGTCCCGTTTACTGAGCAAGGAGTAGGTCTTGTCTATTACATATTGGGTTTATGGAACGGTATCTGAGCTAATTTGAAACCCTGGTTTTATGATCACCGCACCTCACCTTTCCCGTTAAGCAGCCATAGTGTGTTTTCTAAACGTGTGACTCTCTTCTGTTTTGTAATTCAGTTCAAGTGTAGCGGTTTTTACATTCCCTCTCTAAGTGATATCTTATGATAAGTGTCTTTTTCTGTGTGACTTATTTCACGTAGAATCGTCGTACCTATATCCACTCATCATGCTGCTACGAGCCTTTTGACGTAGATTTCATGGCTGAGTGATATTCCATTGTACATAAGGACCACAACTTCTTTATCCATTTTTCTCTTTCCTGGGATATTTAAGGTGTAACGAAGTGGAGGTTCTTGTCAACAGAGCAGCCGTAAACATTGGGGTGCCTGTGTCTTGTTGATTTTTAGTTTTCCCAATTTATACGCCCATGAGTGGAAGTGCCCTATGCTCTCTAAGCTGAGTTTTCTAGATGTTTCAAGACACACCGTACACCTCTCCAGAGTGGCTGTTGGCAATTTACATCCCGCCCATCAGCGTACCAAGGCTCCCGTTTCTCCATGGCCTGTCCTGCATTGTTGGTTTTGACACTTTATTCAGCATGGCCCTTTTGACCGATGGGAAGCGAGACTTCTTTGTAGCGCTGATATGCCTTTCCAGGTTGCTTGTTTGGCCAAAAAGGGCGTATGCGTTTTTTCCTGAATATATTCAGAAAAAACGCATACGCCCTTTTTGGCCAAGGGCATCATTGTCGAGCTTTTGCTGCTTTTCCTGTGCTTTAAAGGCGATTCGAATCTCCCTCCTGAAATCTGTTTCCCGCAATTCTGCCTTGCTTTGAAATCCTCTTCGTTGCCTTCCCTCAATATATTTGTGGACGAGAGTTATCATTTATAACTCTGCAGGTTTGTGAATTGCAGTGCCCCTGAGCTCCATTTTTCAACTCGCTTTCTTGGGAGCTGGCCGCAAAAGCGCAGGATTGCTTCAGGCCCTATTCTGCTTCCTGGCGGCAGGCTGAGCCTGTGGTTAATTCTTCTTTCTGATGGGAAAATAGAGTGACCTGTGCCTGTCCCAAGACCTAGAGCTAATCTCTCATTGGTTCCCCCTCTTCCCGTTCATCCTCAGGACAAATTGCAACCTGTACGGAACAGGAGGTTAAAGGTGCTGATTCTCCAAGGAGGGAGATTGCGAGGAAAGCGGCTGGAATGGCGAACCCGAGCACAAGGAGGTGAGAAATGAGGTGCGTTTTAGAAACCTTTCCCGATCACACGGTGTACCATCTTCTGGGTTTCTCATGCATGTTTTCGATGTAGGAAGGTGCCCTTGAACCTGGAGATTTGGGACCCACGGGATGGGTACCACGCAGTATTGCTTTAAAGGGTCTGCGTTTGCTCACCCAACCTCACCAAACCTCTTAGCCCCAAGAGTGTCCACCCTTATGTCTCAATCAGCTGTGGGTCTAGATATGGTCAACCCAGGTGGCATCACAGCCCCTGAACGAATTTTGTAAGAATTTCTCTCTCTTTCACTGCCTTCGTTTCACGGGTTTTTAAAAGTAATTGATTTTTATAATGGGGTTTAGCTGCTTTTCAGTGCTGTGTTTATGACGCTTTACACCCACTTGACTCACATACAGAGAGATTTCAATACTTAGGTTTTAAGATTCTTACTAGTCAGATATATTTTTGAGCGGTGAATAGGGGGTGTTGAGTCCCGTTTACTGAGCAAGGAGTAGGTCTTGTCTATTACATAATGGGTTTATGGAACGGTATCTGAGCTAATTTGAAACCCCGGTTTTATGCATCACCGCACCTCACCTTTCCCGTTAAGCAGCCATAGTGTGTTTTCTAAACGTGTGACTCTCTTCTGTTTTGTAATTCAGTTCAAGTGTAGCGGTTTTTACATTCCCTCTCTAAGTGATATCTTATGATAAGTGTCTTTTTCTGTGTGACTTATTTCACGTAGAATCGTCGTACCTATATCCACTCATCATGCTGCTACGAGCCTTTTGACGTAGATTTCATGGCTGAGTGATATTCCATTGTACATAAGGACCACAACTTCTTTATCCATTTTTCTCTTTCCTGGGATATTTAAGGTGTAACGAAGTGGAGGTTCTTGTCAACAGAGCAGCCGTAAACATTGGGGTGCCTGTGTCTTGTTGATTTTTAGTTTTCCCAATTTATACGCCCATGAGTGGAAGTGCCCTATGCTCTCTAAGCTGAGTTTTCTAGATGTTTCAAGACACACCGTACACCTCTCCAGAGTGGCTGTTGGCAATTTACATCCCGCCCATCAGCGTAGCAAGGCTCCCGTTTCTCCATGGCCTGTCCTGCATTGTTGGTTTTGACACTTTATTCAGCATGGCCCTTTTGACCGATGGGAAGCGAGACTTCTTTATAGCGCTGATTTGCCTTTCCAGGTTGCTTGTTTGGCCAAAAAGGGCGTATGCGTTTTTTCCTGAATATATTCAGAAAAAACGCATACGCCCTTTTTGGCCAAGGGCATCATTGTCGAGCTTTTGCTGCTTTTCCTGTGCTTTAAAGGCGATTCGAATCTCCCTCCTGAAATCTGTTTCCCGCAATTCTGCCTTGCTTTGAAATCCTCTTCGTTGCCTTCCCTCAATATATTTGTGGACGAGAGTTATCATTTATAACTCTGCAGGTTTGTGAATTGCAGTGCCCCTGAGCTCCATTTTTCAACTCGCTTTCTTGGGAGCTGGCCGCAAAAGCGCAGGATTGCTTCAGGCCCTATTCTGCTTCCTGGCGGCAGGCTGAGCCTGTGGTTAATTCTTCTTTCTGATGGGAAAATAGAGTGACCTGTGCCTGTCCCAAGACCTAGAGCTAATCTCTCATTGGTTCCCCCTCTTCCCGTTCATCCTCAGGACAAATTGCAACCTGTACGGAACAGGAGGTTAAAGGTGCTGATTCTCCAAGGAGGGAGATTGCTAGGAAAGCGGCTGGAATGGCGAACCCGAGCACAAGGAGGTGAGAAATGAGGTGCGTTTTAGAAACCTTTCCCGATCACACGGTGTACCATCTTCTGGGTTTCTCATGCATGTTTTCGATGTAGGAAGGTGCCCTTGAACCTGGAGATTTGGGACCCACGGGATGGGTACCACGCAGTATTGCTTTAAAGGGTCTGCGTTTGCTCACCCAACCTCACCAAACCTCTTAGCCCCAAGAGTGTCCACCCTTATGTCTCAATCAGCTGTGGGTCTAGATATGGTCAACCCAGGTGGCATCACAGCCCCTGAACGAATTTTGTAAGAATTTCTCTCTCTTTCACTGCCTTCGTTTCACGGGTTTTTAAAAGTAATTGATTTTTATAATGGGGTTTAGCTGCTTTTCAGTGCTGTGTTTATGACGCTTTACCCCCACGTGACTCACTTACAGAGAGATTTCAATACATAGGTTTTAAGATTCTTACTAGTCAGATATATTCTTGGGCGGTGAATAGGGGGTGTTGAGTCCCGTTCATTGAGCAAGGAGTAGGTCTTGTCTATTACATATTGGGTTTATGGAACGGTATCTGAGCTAATTTGAAACCCTGGTTTTATGCATCACCCCACCTCACCTTTCCCGTTAAGCAGCCATAGTGTGTTTTCTAAACGTGTGACTCTCTTCTGTTTTGTAATTCAGTTCAAGTGTAGCGGTTTTTACATTCTCTCTATAAGTGATATCTTATGATAAGTGTCTTTTTCTGTGTGACTTATTTCACGTAGTATCGTCATACCTAATCCACTCATCATGCTGCACCGAGCCTTATGACGTTGATTTCATGGTTAAGTGATTTTCCATTGTACATAAGGACCACAACTTCTTTATTCATTTTTCTCTTTCCTGGGATATTTAAGGTGTAACGAAGTGGAGGTTCTTGTCAACAGAGCAGCCCTAAACTTTGGGGTGCCTGTGTCTTGCTGATTTTTAGTTTTCCCAATTTATACGCCCACGAGTGGAAGTGCCCTATGCTCTCTAAGCTGAGTTTTTTAGATGTTTCAAGACACACCGTACACCTCTCCAGAGTGGCTGTTGGCAATTTACATCCCGCCCATCAGCGTAGCAAGGCTCCCGTTTCTCCATGGCCTGTCCTGCATTTCTGGTTTTGACACTTTATTCAGCATGGCCCTTTTGACCGATGGGAAGCGAGACTTCTTTTTAGCGCTGATTTGCCTTTGCAGGTTGCTTGGTTGGCCAAAAAGGGCGTATGGGTTTTTTCCTGAATATATTCAGGAAAAAACGCATACGCCCTTTTTGGCCAAGGGCATCATTGTCGAGGTTTTGCCGCTTTTCCTGTGCTTTAAAGGCGATTCGAATCTCCCTCCTGAAACCTGTTTCCTGCAATTCTGCCTTGCTTTCAAATCCTCTTCGTTGCCTTCCCACAGTATATTTGTGGACGAGAGTTATCATTTATAACTCTGCAGGTTTGTGAATTGCAGTGCCCCTGAGCTCCATTTTTCAATTCGCTTTCTTGGGAGCTGGCCGCAAAAGCGCAGGAATGCTTCAGGCCCTATTCGGCTTCCGGCTGGCAGGCTGAGCCTGTGGTTAATTCTTCTTCCTGACGGGAAAATAGAGTGAGCTGTGCCTGTCCCAAGCCCTAGAGCTAGTCTCCCATTGGTTCCCCCTCTTCCCGTTCCTCCTCAGGACAAATTGCAACCTGTACGGAACAGGAGGTTAAAGGTGCTGATTCTCCAAGGAGGGAGATTGCTAGGAAAGCGGCTGGAATGGCGAACCCGAGCACAAGGAGATGAGAAATGAGGTGCGTTTTAGAAACCTTTCCCGATCACACGGTGTACCATCTTCTGGGTTTCTCATGCATGTTTTCGATGTAGGAAGATGCCCATGAACATGGAGATTTGGGACCCATGGGATGGGTACCACGCAGTATTACTTTAAAGGGTCTGCGTTTGCTCACCCAACCTCACCAAACCTCTCAGCCCCCAAAGGTGTCCACCCTTATGTCTCAATCAGCTGTGGGTCTAGATATGGTCAATCCAGGTGGCATCACAGCCCCTGAACGAATTCTGTAAGAATTTCTCTATCTTTCACTGTCTTTGCTTCACGGGTTTTTAAAAGTAATTGATTTTTATAATGGGGTTTAGCTGCTTTTCACTGATGTGTTTATGCCGCTTTACACCCACTTGACTCCCTTACAGAGAGATATCAACACATAGGTTTTAAGATTCTTACTAGTCAGATATATTCTTGGGCGGTGACTAGGTGGTGCTGAGTCCCGTTCACTGAGCAAGGAGTAGGTCTTGTCTATTACATATTGGGTTTATGGAACGGTATCTGAGCTAATTTGAAACCCTGGTTTTATGCATCACCCCACCTCACCTTTCCCGTTAAGCAGCCATAGTTTGTTTTCTAAACGTGTGACTCTCTTCTGTTTTGTAATTCAGTTCAAGTGTAGCGGTTTTTACATTCCCTCTATAAGTGATATCTTATGTTAAGTGTCTTTTTCTGTGTGACTTATTTCACGTAGAATCGTCGTACCTAAATCCACTCATCATGCTGCTACGAGCCTTATGACGTAGATTTAATGGCTGAGTGATATTCCATTGTACATAAGGACCACAACTTCTTTATCCATTTTTCTTTTTCCTGGGATATTTAAGGTGTAACGAAGTGGAGGTTCTTGTCAACAGAGCAGCCCTAAACTTTGGGGTGCCTGTGTCTTGCTGATTTTTAATTTTCCCAGTTTATACGCCCATGAGTGGAAGTGCCCTATGCTCTCTAAGCTGAGGTTTTTAGATGTTTCAAGACACACCGTACACCTCTCCAGAGTGGCTGTTGGCAATTTACATCCCGCCCATCAGCGTAGCAAGGCTCCCGTTTCTCCATGGCCTGTCCTGCATTTCTGGTTTTGACACTTTATTCAGCATGGCCCTTTTGACCGATGGGAAGCGAGACTTCTTTGTAGCGCTGATTTGCCTTTGCAGTTTGCTTGGTTGGCCAAAAAGGGCGTAAGCGTTTTTTCCTGAATATATTCAGGAAAAAACGCATACGCCCTTTTTGGCCAAGGGCATCATTGTCGAGGTTTTGCCGCTTTTCCTGTGCTTTAAAGGCGATTCGAATCTCCCTCCTGAAACCTGTTTCCTGCAATTCTGCCTTGCTTTCAAATCCCCTTCGTTGCCTTCCCTCAGTATATTTGTGGACGAGAGTTATCATTTATAACTCTGCAGGTTTGTGAATTGCAGTGCCCCTGAGCTCCATTTTTCAACTCGCTTTCTTGGGAGCTGGCCGCAAAAGCGCAGGATTGCTTCAGGCCCTATTCTCCTTCCGGGCGGCAGGCCGAGCCTGTGGTTAATTCTTCTTCCTGTTGGGAAAATAGAGTGACCTGTGCCTGTCCGAAGACCTAGAGCTAGTCTCTCATTGGTTCCCCCTCTTCCCGTTCCTCCTCAGGACAAATTGCAACCTGTACGGAACAGGAGGTTAAAGGTGCTGATTCTCCAAGGAGGAAGATTGTTAGGAAAGTGGCTGGAATGGCGAACCCGAGCACAAGGAGATGAGAAATGAGGTGCGTTTTAGAAACCTTTCCCGATCACACGGTGTACCATCTTCTGGGTTTCTCATGCATGTTTTCGATGTAGGAAGGTGCCCTTGAACCTGGAGATTTGGGACCCATGGGATGGGTACCACGCAGTATTACTTTAAAGGGTCTGCGTTTGCTCACCCAACCTCACCAAACCTCTCAGCCCCAGGAGTGTCCACCCTTATGTCTCAATCAGCTGTGGGTCTAGATATGGTCAATCCAGGTGGCATCACAGCCCCTGAACGAATTTTGTAAGAATTTCTCTCTCTTTCACTGTCTTTGTTTCACGGGTTTTTAAAAGTAATTGATTTTTATAATGGGGTTTAGCTGCTTTTCACTGCTGTGTTTATGCCATTTTAAAGCCACTTGACTCACTTACAGAGAGATATCAACACATGGGTTTTAAGATTCTTACTAGTCAGATATATTCTTGGGCGGTGAATAGGGGGTGTTGAGTCCCGTTCACTGAGCAAGGAGTAGGTCTTGTCTAATACATATTGGGTTTATGGAACGGTATCTGAGCTAATTTGAAACCCTTGTTTTATGCATCACCCCACCTCACCTTTCCCGTTAAGCAGCCATAGTGTGTTTTCTAAACGTGTGACTCTCTTCTGTTTTGTAATTCAGTTCAAGTGTAGCGGTTTTTACATTCCCTCTCTAAGTGATATCTTATGATAAGTGTCTTTTTCTGTGTGACTTATTTCACGTAGAATCGTCGTACCTATATCCACTCATCATGCTGCTACGAGCCTTTTGATGTAGATTTCATGGCTGAGTGATATTCCATTGTACATAAGGACCACAACTTCTTTATCCATTTTTCTCTTTCCTGGGATATTTAAGGTGTAACGAAGTGGAGGTTCTTGTCAAAAGAGCAGCCGTAAACATTGGGGTGCCTGTGTCTTGTTGATTTTTAGTTTTCCCAATTTATACGCCCATGAGTGGAAGTGCCCTATGCTCTCTAAGCTGAGTTTTCTAGATGTTTCAAGACACACCGTACACCTCTCCAGAGTGGCTCTTGGCAATTTACATCCCGCCCATCAGCGTAGCAAGGCTCCCGTTTCTCCATGGCCTGTCCTGCATTGTTGGTTTTGACACTTTATTCAGCATGGCCCTTTTGACCGATGGGAAGCAAGACTTCTTTGTAGCGCTGATTTGCCTTTCCAGGTTGCTAGTTTGGCCAAAAAGGGCGTATGCGTTTTTTCCTGAATATATTCAGGAAAAAACGCATACGCCCTTTTTGGCCAAGGGCATCATTGTCGAGCTTTTGCCGCTTTTCCTGTGCTTTAAAGGCGATTCGAATCTCCCTCCTGAAATCTGTTTCCCGCAATTCTGCCTTGCTTTGAAATCCTCTTCGTTGCCTTCCCTCAATATATTTGTGGACGAGAGTTATCATTTATAACTCTGCAGGTTTGTGAATTGCAGTGCCCCTGAGCTCCATTTTTCAACTCGCTTTCTTGGGAGCTGGCCGCAAAAGCGCAGGAATGCTTCAGGCCCTATTCTGCTTCCGGGCGGCAGGCTGAGCCTGTGGTTAATTCTTCTTTCTGATGGGAAAATAGAGTGACCTGTGCCTGTCCCAAGACCTAGAGCTAGTCTCTCATTGGTTCCCCCTCTTCCCGTTCATCCTCAGGACAAATTGCAACCTGTACGGAATAGGAGGTTAAAGGTTCTGATTCTCCAAGGAGGGAGATTGCTAGGAAAGCGGCTGGAATGGCGAACCCGAGCACAAGGAGGTGAGAAATGAGGTGCCTTTTAGAAACCTTTCCCGATCACACGGTGTACCATCTTCTGGGTTTCTCATGCATGTTTTCGATGTAGGAAGGTGCCCTTGAACCTGGAGATTTGGGACCCATGGGATGGGTACAACGCAGCATTACTTTCAAGGGTCTGCGTTTGCTCACCCAACCTCACCAAACCTCTCAGCCCCAAGAGTGTCCACCCTTATGTCTGAATCAGCTGTGGGTCTAGATATGGTCAACCCAGGTGGCATCACAGCCCCTGAAAGAATTTTGTAAGAATTTCTCTCTCTTTCACTGTCTTTGTTTCACGGGTTTTTAAAAGTAATTGATTTTTATAATGGGGTTTAGCTGCTTTTCATTGCTGTGTTTATGACGCTTTACCCCCACGTGACTCACTTACAGAGAGATTTCAATACATAGGTTTTAAGATTCTTACTAGTCAGATATATTCTTGGGCGGTGAATAGGGGGTGTTGAGTCCCGTTTACTGAGCAAGAAGTAGGTCTTGTCTATTACATATTGGGTTTATGGAACGGTATCTGAGCTAATTTGAAACCCTGGTTTTATGATCACCGCACCTCACCTTTCCCGTTAAGCAGCCATAGTGTGTTTTCTAAACGTGTGACTCTCTTCTGTTTTGTAATTCAGTTCAAGTGTAGCGGTTTTTACATTCCCTCTCTAAGTGATATCTTATGATAAGTGTCTTTTTCTGTGTGACTTATTTCACGTAGAATCGTCGTACCTATATCCACTCATCATGCTGCTACGAGCCTTTTGACGTAGATTTCATGGCTGAGTGATATTCCATTGTACATAAGGACCACAACTTCTTTATCCATTTTTCTCTTTACTGGGATATTTAAGGTGTAACGAAGTGGAGGTTCTTGTCAACAGAGCAGCCGTAAACATTGGGGTGCCTGTGTCTTGTTGATTTTTAGTTTTCCCAATTTATACGCCCATGAGTGGAAGTGCCCTATGCTCTCTAAGCTGAGTTTTCTAGATGTTTCAAGACACACCGTACACCTCTCCAGAGTGGCTGTTGGCAATTTACATCCTGCCCATCAGCGTAGCAAGGCTCCCGTTTCTCCATGGCCTGTCCTGCATTGTTGGTTTTGACACTTTATTCAGCATGGCCCTTTTGACCGATGGGAAGCGAGACTTCTTTGTAGCGCTGATATGCCTTTCCAGGTTGCTTGTTTGGCCAAAAAGGGCGTATGCGTTTTTTCCTGAATATATTCAGAAAAAACGCATACGCCCTTTTTGGCCAAGGGCATCATTGTCGAGCTTTTGCTGCTTTTCCTGTGCTTTAAAGGCGATTCGAATCTCCCTCCTGAAATCTGTTTCCCGCAATTCTGCCTTGCTTTGAAATCCTCTTCGTTGCCTTCCCTCAATATATTTGTGGACGAGAGTTATCATTTATAACTCTGCAGGTTTGTGAATTGCAGTGCCCCTGAGCTCCATTTTTCAACTCGCTTTCTTGGGAGCTGGCCGCAAAAGCGCAGGATTGCTTCAGGCCCTATTCTGCTTCCTGGCGGCAGGCTGAGCCTGTGGTTAATTCTTCTTTCTGATGGGAAAATAGAGTGACCTGTGCCTGTCCCAAGACCTAGAGCTAATCTCTCATTGGTTCCCCCTCTTCCCGTTCATCCTCAGGACAAATTGCAACCTGTACGGAACAGGAGGTTAAAGGTGCTGATTCTCCAAGGAGGGAGATTGCTAGGAAAGCGGCTGGAATGGCGAACCCGAGCACAAGGAGATGAGAAATGAGGTGCGTTTTAGAAACCTTTCCCGATCACACGGTGTACCATCTTCTGGGTTTCTCATGCATGTTTTCGATGTAGGAAGATGCCCATGAACATGGAGATTTGGGACCCATGGGATGGGTACCACGCAGTATTACTTTAAAGGGTCTGCGTTTGCTCACCCAACCTCACCAAACCTCTCAGCCCCCAAAGGTGTCCACCCTTATGTCTCAATCAGCTGTGGGTCTAGATATGGTCAATCCAGGTGGCATCACAGCCCCTGAACGAATTCTGTAAGAATTTCTCTATCTTTCACTGTCTTTGCTTCACGGGTTTTTAAAAGTAATTGATTTTTATAATGGGGTTTAGCTGCTTTTCACTGATGTGTTTATGCCGCTTTACACCCACTTGACTCCCTTACAGAGAGATATCAACACATAGGTTTTAAGATTCTTACTAGTCAGATATATTCTTGGGCGGTGACTAGGTGGTGCTGAGTCCCGTTCACTGAGCAAGGAGTAGGTCTTGTCTATTACATATTGGGTTTATGGAACGGTATCTGAGCTAATTTGAAACCCTGGTTTTATGCATCACCCCACCTCACCTTTCCCGTTAAGCAGCCATAGTTTGTTTTCTAAACGTGTGACTCTCTTCTGTTTTGTAATTCAGTTCAAGTGTAGCGGTTTTTACATTCCCTCTATAAGTGATATCTTATGTTAAGTGTCTTTTTCTGTGTGACTTATTTCACGTAGAATCGTCGTACCTAAATCCACTCATCATGCTGCTACGAGCCTTATGACGTAGATTTAATGGCTGAGTGATATTCCATTGTACATAAGGACCACAACTTCTTTATCCATTTTTCTTTTTCCTGGGATATTTAAGGTGTAACGAAGTGGAGGTTCTTGTCAACAGAGCAGCCCTAAACTTTGGGGTGCCTGTGTCTTGCTGATTTTTAATTTTCCCAGTTTATACGCCCATGAGTGGAAGTGCCCTATGCTCTCTAAGCTGAGGTTTTTAGATGTTTCAAGACACACCGTACACCTCTCCAGAGTGGCTGTTGGCAATTTACATCCCGCCCATCAGCGTAGCAAGGCTCCCGTTTCTCCATGGCCTGTCCTGCATTTCTGGTTTTGACACTTTATTCAGCATGGCCCTTTTGACCGATGGGAAGCGAGACTTCTTTGTAGCGCTGATTTGCCTTTGCAGTTTGCTTGGTTGGCCAAAAAGGGCGTAAGCGTTTTTTCCTGAATATATTCAGGAAAAAACGCATACGCCCTTTTTGGCCAAGGGCATCATTGTCGAGGTTTTGCCGCTTTTCCTGTGCTTTAAAGGCGATTCGAATCTCCCTCCTGAAACCTGTTTCCTGCAATTCTGCCTTGCTTTCAAATCCCCTTCGTTGCCTTCCCTCAGTATATTTGTGGACGAGAGTTATCATTTATAACTCTGCAGGTTTGTGAATTGCAGTGCCCCTGAGCTCCATTTTTCAACTCGCTTTCTTGGGAGCTGGCCGCAAAAGCGCAGGATTGCTTCAGGCCCTATTCTCCTTCCGGGCGGCAGGCCGAGCCTGTGGTTAATTCTTCTTCCTGTTGGGAAAATAGAGTGACCTGTGCCTGTCCGAAGACCTAGAGCTAGTCTCTCATTGGTTCCCCCTCTTCCCGTTCCTCCTCAGGACAAATTGCAACCTGTACGGAACAGGAGGTTAAAGGTGCTGATTCTCCAAGGAGGAAGATTGTTAGGAAAGTGGCTGGAATGGCGAACCCGAGCACAAGGAGATGAGAAATGAGGTGCGTTTTAGAAACCTTTCCCGATCACACGGTGTACCATCTTCTGGGTTTCTCATGCATGTTTTCGATGTAGGAAGGTGCCCTTGAACCTGGAGATTTGGGACCCATGGGATGGGTACCACGCAGTATTACTTTAAAGGGTCTGCGTTTGCTCACCCAACCTCACCAAACCTCTCAGCCCCAGGAGTGTCCACCCTTATGTCTCAATCAGCTGTGGGTCTAGATATGGTCAATCCAGGTGGCATCACAGCCCCTGAACGAATTTTGTAAGAATTTCTCTCTCTTTCACTGTCTTTGTTTCACGGGTTTTTAAAAGTAATTGATTTTTATAATGGGGTTTAGCTGCTTTTCACTGCTGTGTTTATGCCATTTTAAAGCCACTTGACTCACTTACAGAGAGATATCAACACATGGGTTTTAAGATTCTTACTAGTCAGATATATTCTTGGGCGGTGAATAGGGGGTGTTGAGTCCCGTTCACTGAGCAAGGAGTAGGTCTTGTCTAATACATATTGGGTTTATGGAACGGTATCTGAGCTAATTTGAAACCCTTGTTTTATGCATCACCCCACCTCACCTTTCCCGTTAAGCAGCCATAGTGTGTTTTCTAAACGTGTGACTCTCTTCTGTTTTGTAATTCAGTTCAAGTGTAGCGGTTTTTACATTCCCTCTCTAAGTGATATCTTATGATAAGTGTCTTTTTCTGTGTGACTTATTTCACGTAGAATCGTCGTACCTATATCCACTCATCATGCTGCTACGAGCCTTTTGATGTAGATTTCATGGCTGAGTGATATTCCATTGTACATAAGGACCACAACTTCTTTATCCATTTTTCTCTTTCCTGGGATATTTAAGGTGTAACGAAGTGGAGGTTCTTGTCAAAAGAGCAGCCGTAAACATTGGGGTGCCTGTGTCTTGTTGATTTTTAGTTTTCCCAATTTATACGCCCATGAGTGGAAGTGCCCTATGCTCTCTAAGCTGAGTTTTCTAGATGTTTCAAGACACACCGTACACCTCTCCAGAGTGGCTCTTGGCAATTTACATCCCGCCCATCAGCGTAGCAAGGCTCCCGTTTCTCCATGGCCTGTCCTGCATTGTTGGTTTTGACACTTTATTCAGCATGGCCCTTTTGACCGATGGGAAGCAAGACTTCTTTGTAGCGCTGATTTGCCTTTCCAGGTTGCTAGTTTGGCCAAAAAGGGCGTATGCGTTTTTTCCTGAATATATTCAGGAAAAAACGCATACGCCCTTTTTGGCCAAGGGCATCATTGTCGAGCTTTTGCCGCTTTTCCTGTGCTTTAAAGGCGATTCGAATCTCCCTCCTGAAATCTGTTTCCCGCAATTCTGCCTTGCTTTGAAATCCTCTTCGTTGCCTTCCCTCAATATATTTGTGGACGAGAGTTATCATTTATAACTCTGCAGGTTTGTGAATTGCAGTGCCCCTGAGCTCCATTTTTCAACTCGCTTTCTTGGGAGCTGGCCGCAAAAGCGCAGGAATGCTTCAGGCCCTATTCTGCTTCCGGGCGGCAGGCTGAGCCTGTGGTTAATTCTTCTTTCTGATGGGAAAATAGAGTGACCTGTGCCTGTCCCAAGACCTAGAGCTAGTCTCTCATTGGTTCCCCCTCTTCCCGTTCATCCTCAGGACAAATTGCAACCTGTACGGAATAGGAGGTTAAAGGTTCTGATTCTCCAAGGAGGGAGATTGCTAGGAAAGCGGCTGGAATGGCGAACCCGAGCACAAGGAGGTGAGAAATGAGGTGCCTTTTAGAAACCTTTCCCGATCACACGGTGTACCATCTTCTGGGTTTCTCATGCATGTTTTCGATGTAGGAAGGTGCCCTTGAACCTGGAGATTTGGGACCCATGGGATGGGTACAACGCAGCATTACTTTCAAGGGTCTGCGTTTGCTCACCCAACCTCACCAAACCTCTCAGCCCCAAGAGTGTCCACCCTTATGTCTGAATCAGCTGTGGGTCTAGATATGGTCAACCCAGGTGGCATCACAGCCCCTGAAAGAATTTTGTAAGAATTTCTCTCTCTTTCACTGTCTTTGTTTCACGGGTTTTTAAAAGTAATTGATTTTTATAATGGGGTTTAGCTGCTTTTCATTGCTGTGTTTATGACGCTTTACCCCCACGTGACTCACTTACAGAGAGATTTCAATACATAGGTTTTAAGATTCTTACTAGTCAGATATATTCTTGGGCGGTGAATAGGGGGTGTTGAGTCCCGTTTACTGAGCAAGAAGTAGGTCTTGTCTATTACATATTGGGTTTATGGAACGGTATCTGAGCTAATTTGAAACCCTGGTTTTATGATCACCGCACCTCACCTTTCCCGTTAAGCAGCCATAGTGTGTTTTCTAAACGTGTGACTCTCTTCTGTTTTGTAATTCAGTTCAAGTGTAGCGGTTTTTACATTCCCTCTCTAAGTGATATCTTATGATAAGTGTCTTTTTCTGTGTGACTTATTTCACGTAGAATCGTCGTACCTATATCCACTCATCATGCTGCTACGAGCCTTTTGACGTAGATTTCATGGCTGAGTGATATTCCATTGTACATAAGGACCACAACTTCTTTATCCATTTTTCTCTTTACTGGGATATTTAAGGTGTAACGAAGTGGAGGTTCTTGTCAACAGAGCAGCCGTAAACATTGGGGTGCCTGTGTCTTGTTGATTTTTAGTTTTCCCAATTTATACGCCCATGAGTGGAAGTGCCCTATGCTCTCTAAGCTGAGTTTTCTAGATGTTTCAAGACACACCGTACACCTCTCCAGAGTGGCTGTTGGCAATTTACATCCTGCCCATCAGCGTAGCAAGGCTCCCGTTTCTCCATGGCCTGTCCTGCATTGTTGGTTTTGACACTTTATTCAGCATGGCCCTTTTGACCGATGGGAAGCGAGACTTCTTTGTAGCGCTGATATGCCTTTCCAGGTTGCTTGTTTGGCCAAAAAGGGCGTATGCGTTTTTTCCTGAATATATTCAGAAAAAACGCATACGCCCTTTTTGGCCAAGGGCATCATTGTCGAGCTTTTGCTGCTTTTCCTGTGCTTTAAAGGCGATTCGAATCTCCCTCCTGAAATCTGTTTCCCGCAATTCTGCCTTGCTTTGAAATCCTCTTCGTTGCCTTCCCTCAATATATTTGTGGACGAGAGTTATCATTTATAACTCTGCAGGTTTGTGAATTGCAGTGCCCCTGAGCTCCATTTTTCAACTCGCTTTCTTGGGAGCTGGCCGCAAAAGCGCAGGATTGCTTCAGGCCCTATTCTGCTTCCTGGCGGCAGGCTGAGCCTGTGGTTAATTCTTCTTTCTGATGGGAAAATAGAGTGACCTGTGCCTGTCCCAAGACCTAGAGCTAATCTCTCATTGGTTCCCCCTCTTCCCGTTCATCCTCAGGACAAATTGCAACCTGTACGGAACAGGAGGTTAAAGGTGCTGATTCTCCAAGGAGGGAGATTGCTAGGAAAGCGGCTGGAATGGCGAACCCGAGCACAAGGAGGTGAGAAATGAGGTGCCTTTTAGAAACCTTTCCCGATCACACGGTGTACCATCTTCTGGGTTTCTCATGCATGTTTTCGATGTAGGAAGGTGCCCTTGAACCTGGAGATTTGGGACCCATGGGATGGGTACCACGCAGCATTACTTTCAAGGGTCTGCGTTTGCTCACCCAACCTCACCAAACCTCTCAGCCCCAAGAGTGTCCACCCTTATGTCTCAATCAGCTGTGGGCCTAGATATGGTCAACCCAGGTGGCATCACAGCCCCTGAAAGAATTTTGTAAGAATTTCTCTCTCTTTCACTGTCTTTGTTTCACGGGATTTTAAAAGTAATTGATTTTTATAATGGGGTTTAGCTGCTTTTCAGTGCTGTGTTTATGACGGTTTACACCCACTTGACTCACATACAGAGAGATTTCAATACATAGGTTTTAAGATTCTTACTAGTCAGATATATTTTTGAGCGGTGAATAGGGGGTGTTGAGTCCCGTTTACTGAGCAAGGAGTAGGTCTTGTCTATTACATATTGGGTTTATGGAACGGTATCTGAGCTAATTTGAAACCCCGGTTTTATGCATCACCGCACCTCACCTTTCCCATTAAGCAGCCATAGTGTGTTTTCTAAACGTGTGACTCTCTTCTGTTTTGTAATTCAGTTCAAGTGTAGCGGTTTTTACATTCCCTCTCTAAGTGATATCTTATGATAAGTGTCTTTTTCTGTGTGACTTATCTCACGTAGAATCCTCGTACCTATATCCACTCATCATGCTGCTACGAGCCTTTTGATGTAGATTTCATGGCTGAGTGATATTCCATTGTACATAAGGACCACAACTTCTTAATCCATTTTTCTCTTTCCTGGGATATTTAAGGTGTAACGAAGTGGAGGTTCTTGTCAAAAGAGCAGCCGTAAACATTGGGGTGCCTTTGTCTTGTTGATTTTTATTTTTTCCAATTTATACGCCCATGAGTGGAAGTGCCCTATGCTCTCTAAGCTGAGTTTTCTAGATGTTTCAAGACACACCGTACACCTCTCCAGAGTGGCTCTTGGCAATTTACATCCCGCCCATCAGCGTAGCAAGGCTCCCGTTTCTCCATGGCCTGTCCTGCATTGTTGGTTTTGACACTTTATTCAGCATGGCCCTTTTGACCGATGGGAAGCGAGACTTCTTTGTAGCGCTGATTTGCCTTTCCAGGTTGCTTGTTTGGCCAAAAAGGGCGTATGCGTTTTTTCCTGAATATATTCAGGAAAAAACGCATACGCCCTTTTTGGCCAAGGGCATCATTGTCGAGCTTTTGCTGCTTTTCCTGTGCTTGAAAGGCGATTCGAATCTCCCTCCTGAAATCTGTTTCCCGCAATTCTGCCTTGCTTTGAAATCCTCTTCGTTGCCTTCCCTCAATATATTTGTGGACGAGAGTTATCATTTATAACTCTGCAGGTTTGTGAATTGCAGTGCCCCTGAGCTCCATTTTTCAACTCGCTTTCTTGGGAGCTGGCCGCAAAAGCGCAGGAATGCTTCAGGCCCTATTCTGCTTCCGGGCGGCAGGCTGAGCCTGTGGTTAATTCTTCTTTCTGATGGGAAAATAGAGTGACCTGTGCCTGTCCCAAGACCTAGAGCTAGTCTCTCATTGGTTCCCCCTCTTCCCGTTCATCCTCAGGACAAATTGCAACCTGTACGGAATAGGAGGTTAAAGGTGCTGATTCTCCAAGGAGGGAGATTGCTAGGAAAGCGGCTGGAATGGCGAACCCGAGCACAAGGAGGTGAGAAATGAGGTGCCTTTTAGAAACCTTTCCTGATCACACGGTGTACCATCTTCTGGGTTTCTCATGCATGTTTTCGATGTAGGAAGGTGCCCTTGAACCTGGAGATTTGGGACCCATGGGATGGGTACCACGCAGCATTACTTTCAAGGGTCTGCGTTTGCTCACCCAACCTCACCAAACCTCTCAGCCCCAAGAGTGTCCACCCTTACGTCTCAATCAGCTGTGGGTCTAGATATGGTCAACCCAGGTGGCATCACAGCCCCTGAAAGAATTTTGTAAGAATTTCTCTCTCTTTCACTGTCTTTGTTTCACGGGTTTTTTAAAGTAATTGATTTTTATAATGGTGTTTAGCTGCTTTTCAGTGCTGTGTTTATGACGCTTTACCCCCACGTGACTCACTTACAGAGAGATTTCAATACATAGGTTTTAAGATTCTTACTAGTCAGATATATTCTTGGGCGGTGAATAGGGGGTGTTGAGTCCCGTTTACTGAGCAAGGAGTAGGTCTTGTCTATTACATATTGGGTTTATGGAACTGTATCTGAGCTAATTTGAAACCCTGGTTTTATGCATCACCGCACCTCACCTTTCCCGTTAAGCAGCCATAGTGTGTTTTCTAAACGTGTGACTCTCTTCTGTTTTGTAATTCAGTTCAAGTGTAGCGGTTTTTACATTCCCTCTCTAAGTGATATCTTATGATAAGTGTCTTTTTCTGTGTGACTTATTTCACGTAGAATCGTCGTACCTATATCCACTCATCATGCTGCTACGAGCCTTTTGACGTAGATTTCATGGCTGAGTGATATTCCATTGTACATAAGGACCACAACTTCTTTATCCATTTTTCTCTTTCCTGGGATATTTAAGGTGTAACGAAGTGGAGGTTCTTGTCAACAGAGCAGCCGTAAACATTGGGGTGCCTGTGTCTTGTTGATTTTTAGTTTTCCCAATTTATACGCCCATGAGTGGAAGTGCCCTATGCTCTCTAAGCTGAGTTTTCTAGATGTTTCAAGACACACCGTACACCTCTCCAGAGTGGCTGTTGGCAATTTACATCCCGCCCATCAGCGTAGCAAGGCTCCCGTTTCTCCATGGCCTGTCCTGCATTGTTGGTTTTGACACTTTATTCAGCATGGCCCTTTTGACCGATGGGAAGCGAGACTTCTTTATAGCGCTGATTTGCCTTTCCAGGTTGCTTGTTTGGCCAAAAAGGGCGTATGCGTTTTTTCCTGAATATATTCAGAAAAAACGCATACGCCCTTTTTGGCCAAGGGCATCATTGTCGAGCTTTTGCTGCTTTTCCTGTGCTTTAAAGGCGATTCGAATCTCCCTCCTGAAATCTGTTTCCCGCAATTCTGCCTTGCTTTGAAATCCTCTTCGTTGCCTTCCCTCAATATATTTGTGGACGAGAGTTATCATTTATAACTCTGCAGGTTTGTGAATTGCAGTGCCCCTGAGCTCCATTTTTCAACTCGCTTTCTTGGGAGCTGGCCACAAAAGCGCAGGATTGCTTCAGGCCCTATTCTGCTTCCTGGCGGCAGGCTGAGCCTGTGGTTAATTCTTCTTTCTGATGGGAAAATAGAGTGACCTGTGCCTGTCCCAAGACCTAGAGCTAATCTCTCATTGGTTCCCCCTCTTCCCGTTCATCCTCAGGACAAATTGCAACCTGTACGGAACAGGAGGTTAAAGGTGCTGATTCTCCAAGGAGGGAGATTGCTAGGAAAGCGGCTGGAATGGCGAACCCGAGCACAAGGAGGTGAGAAATGAGGTGCGTTTTAGAAACCTTTCCCGATCACACGGTGTACCATCTTCTGGGTTTCTCATGCATGTTTTCGATGTAGGAAGGTGCCCTTGAACCTGGAGATTTGGGACCCACGGGATGGGTACCACGCAGTATTGCTTTAAAGGGTCTGCGTTTGCTCACCCAACCTCACCAAACCTCTTAGCCCCAAGAGTGTCCACCCTTATGTCTCAATCAGCTGTGGGTCTAGATATGGTCAACCCAGGTGGCATCACAGCCCCTGAACGAATTTTGTAAGAATTTCTCTCTCTTTCACTGCCTTCGTTTCACGGGTTTTTAAAAGTAATTGATTTTTATAATGGGGTTTAGCTGCTTTTCAGTGCTGTGTTTATGACGCTTTACCCCCACGTGACTCACTTACAGAGAGATTTCAATACATAGGTTTTAAGATTCTTACTAGTCAGATATATTCTTGGGCGGTGAATAGGGGGTGTTGAGTCCCGTTCATTGAGCAAGGAGTAGGTCTTGTCTATTACATATTGGGTTTATGGAACGGTATCTGAGCTAATTTGAAACCCTGGTTTTATGCATCACCCCACCTCACCTTTCCCGTTAAGCAGCCATAGTGTGTTTTCTAAACGTGTGACTCTCTTCTGTTTTGTAATTCAGTTCAAGTGTAGCGGTTTTTACATTCTCTCTATAAGTGATATCTTATGATAAGTGTCTTTTTCTGTGTGACTTATTTCACGTAGTATCGTCATACCTAATCCACTCATCATGCTGCACCGAGCCTTATGACGTTGATTTCATGGTTAAGTGATTTTCCATTGTACATAAGGACCACAACTTATTTATCCATTTTTTCTCTTTCCTGGGATATTTAAGGTGTAACGAAGTGGAGGTTCTTGTCAACAGAGCAGCCCTAATCTTTGGGGTGCCTGTGTCTTGCTGACTTTTAGTTTTCCCAATTTATACGCCCATGAGTGGTAGTGCCCTATGCTCTCTAAGCTGAGTTTTGTAGATGTTTCAAGACACACCGTACACCTCTCCAGAGTGGTTGTTGGCAATTTACATCCCGCCCATCAGCATAGCAAGGCTCCCGTTTCTCCATGGCCTGTCCTGCATTGCTGGTTTTGACACTTTATTCAGCATGGCCCTTTTGACCGATGGGAAGCGAGACTTCTTTGTAGCGCTGATTTGACTTTCCAGGTTGCTTGGTTGGCCAAAAAGGGCGTATGCGTTTTTTCCTGAATATATTCAGGAAAAAACGCATACGCCCTTTTTGGCCAAGGGCATCATTGTCGAGGTTTTGCCACTTTTCCTGTGCTTTAAAGGCGATTCGAATCTCCCTCCTGAAATCTGTTTCCTGCAATTCTGCCTTGCTTTCAAATCCTCTTCGTTGCCTTCCCTCAGTATATTTGTGGATGAGAGTTATCATTTATAACTCTGCAGGTTTGTGAATTGCAGTGCCCCTGAGCTCCATTTTTCAACTCGCTTTCTTGGGAGCTGGCCGCAAAAGCGCAGGATTGCTTCAGGCCCTATTCTGCTTACGGGCGGCAGGCTGAGCCTGTGGTTAATTCTTATTTCTGATGGGAAAATAGAGTGACCTGTGCCTGTCCCAAGACCTAGAGCTAGTCTCTCATTGGTTCCCCCTCTTCCCGTTCCTCCTCAGGACAAATTGCAACCTGTACGGAGTAGGAGGTTAAAGGTGCTGATTCTCCAAGGAGGGAGATCGCTAGGAAAGCGGCTGGAATGGCGAACCCGAGCACAAGGAGGTGAGAAATGAGGTGCCTTTTAGAAACCTTTCCCGATCACACGGTGTACCATCTTCTGGGTTTCTCATGCATGTTTTCGATGTAGGAAGGTGCCCTTGAACCTGGAGATTTGGGACCCATGGGATGGGTACCACGCAGCATTACTTTCAAGGGTCTGCGTTTGCTCACCCAACCTCACCAAACCTCTCAGCCCCAAGAGTGTCCACCCTTATGTCTCAATCAGCTGTGGGCCTAGATATGGTCCACCCAGGTGGCATCACAGCCCCTGAAAGAATTTTGTAAGAATTTCTCTCTCTTTCACTGTCTTTGTTTCACGGGTTTTTAAAAGTAATTGATTTTTATAATGGGGTTTAGCTGCTTTTCAGTGCTGTGTTTATGACGGTTTACACCCACTTGACTCACATACAGAGAGATTTCAATACTTAGGTTTTAAGATTCTTACTAGTCAGATATATTTTTGAGCGGTGAATAGGGGGTGTTGAGTCCCGTTTACTGAGCAAGGAGTAGGTCTTGTCTATTACATATTGGGTTTATGGAACGGTATCTGAGCTAATTTGAAACCCCGGTTTTATGCATCACCGCACCTCACCTTTCCCGTTAAGCAGCCATAGTGTGTTTTCTAAACGTCTGACTCTCTTCTGTTTTGTAATTCAGTTCAAGTGTAGCGGTTTTTACATTCCCTCTCTAAGTGATATCTTATGATAAGTGTCTTTTTCTGTGTGACTTATTTCACGTAGAATCGTCGTACCTATATCCACTCATCATGCTGCTACGAGCCTTTTGATGTAGATTTCATGGCTGAGTGATATTCCATTGTACATAAGGACCACAACTTCTTTATCCATTTTTCTCTTTCCTGGGATATTTAAGGTGTAACGAAGTGGAGGTTCTTGTAAAAAGAGCAGCCATAAACATTGGGGTGCCTGTGTCTTGTTGATTTTTAGTTTTCCCAATTTATACGCCCATGAGTGGAAGTGCCCTATGCTCTCTAAGCTGAGTTTTCTAGATGTTTCAAGACACACCGTACACCTCTCCAGAGTGGTTCTTGGCAATTTACATCCCGCCCATCAGCGTAGCAAGGCTCCCGTTTCTCCATGGCCTGTCCTGCATTGTTGGTTTTGACACTTTATTCAGCATGGCCCTTTTGACCGATGGGAAGCGAGACTTCTTTGTAGCGCTTATTTGCCTTTCCAGGTTGCTAGTTTGGCCAAAAAGGGCGTATGCGTTTTTTCCTGAATATATTCAGGAAAAAACGCATACGCCCTTTTTGGCCAAGGGCATCATTGTCGAGCTTTTGCTGCTTTTCCTGTGCTTTAAAGGCGATTCGAATCTCCCTCCTGAAATCTGTTTCCCGCAATTCTGCATTGCTTTGAAATCCTCTTCGTTGCCTTCCCTCAATATATTTGTGGACGAGAGTTATCATTTATAACTCTGCAGGTTTGTGAATTGCAGTGCCCCTGAGCTCCATTTTTCAACTCGCTTTCTTGGGAGCTGGCCGCAAAAGCGCAGGAATGCTTCAGGCCCTATTCTGCTTCCGGGCGGCAGGCTGAGCCTGTGGTTAATTCTTCTTTCTGATGGGAAAATAGAGTGACCTGTGCCTGTCCCAAGACCTAGAGCTAGTCTCTCATTGGTTCCCCCTCTTCCCGTTCATCCTCAGGACAAATTGCAACCTGTACGGAATAGGAGGTTAAAGGTGCTGATTCTCCAAGGAGGGAGATTGCTAGGAAAGCGGCTGGAATGGCGAACCCGAGCACAAGGAGGTGAGAAATGAGGTGCCTTTTAGAAACCTTTCCCGATCACACGGTGTACCATCTTCTGGGTTTCTCATGCATGTTTTCGATGTAGGAAGGTGCCCTTGAACCTGGAGATTTGGGACCCATGGGATGGGTACCACGCAGCATTACTTTCAAGGGTCTGCGTTTGCTCACCCAACCTCACCAAACCTCTCAGCCCCAAGAGTGTCCACCCTTACGTCTGAATCAGCTGTGGGTCTAGATATGGTCAACCCAGGTGGCATCACAGCCCCTGAAAGAATTTTGTAAGAATTTCTCTCTCTTTCACTGTCTTTGCTTCACGGGTTTTTAAAAGTAATTGATTTTTATAATGGGGTTTAGCTGCTTTTCATTGCTGTGTTTATGACGCTTTACCCCCACGTGACTCACTTACAGAGAGATTTCAATACATAGGTTTTAAGATTCTTACTAGTCAGATATATTCTTGGGCGGTGAATAGGGGGTGTTGAGTCCCGTTTACTGAGCAAGGAGTAGGTCTTGTCTATTACATATTGGGTTTATGGAACGGTATCTGAGCTAATTTGAAACCCTGGTTTTATGATCACCGCACCTCACCTTTCCCGTTAAGCAGCCATAGTGTGTTTTCTAAACGTGTGACTCTCTTCTGTTTTGTAATTCAGTTCAAGTGTAGCGGTTTTTACATTCCCTCTCTAAGTGATATCTTATGATAAGTGTCTTTTTCTGTGTGACTTATTTCACGTAGAATCGTCGTACCTATATCCACTCATCATGCTGCTACGAGCCTTTTGACGTAGATTTCATGGCTGAGTGATATTCCATTGTACATAAGGACCACAACTTCTTTATCCATTTTTCTCTTTCCTGGGATATTTAAGGTGTAACGAAGTGGAGGTTCTTGTCAACAGAGCAGCCGTAAACATTGGGGTGCCTGTGTCTTGTTGATTTTTAGTTTTCCCAATTTATACGCCCATGAGTGGAAGTGCCCTATGCTCTCTAAGCTGAGTTTTCTAGATGTTTCAAGACACACCGTACACCTCTCCAGAGTGGCTGTTGGCAATTTACATCCCGCCCATCAGCGTAGCAAGGCTCCCGTTTCTCCATGGCCTGTCCTGCATTGTTGGTTTTGACACTTTATTCAGCATGGCCCTTTTGACCGATGGGAAGCGAGACTTCTTTGTAGCGCTGATATGCCTTTCCAGGTTGCTTGTTTGGCCAAAAAGGGCGTATGCGTTTTTTCCTGAATATATTCAGAAAAAACGCATACGCCCTTTTTGGCCAAGGGCATCATTGTCGAGCTTTTGCTGCTTTTCCTGTGCTTTAAATGCGATTCGAATCTCCCTCCTGAAATCTGTTTCCCGCAATTCTGCCTAGCTTTGAAATCCTCTTCGTTGCCTTCCCTCAATATATTTGTGGACGAGAGTTATCATTTATAACTCTGCAGGTTTGTGAATTGCAGTGCCCCTGAGCTCCATTTTTCAACTCGCTTTCTTGGGAGCTGGCCGCAAAAGCGCAGGATTGCTTCAGGCCCTATTCTGCTTCCTGGCGGCAGGCTGAGCCTGTGGTTAATTCTTCTTTCTGATGGGAAAATAGAGTGACCTGTGCCTGTCCCAAGACCTAGAGCTAATCTCTCATTGGTTCCCCCTCTTCCCGTTCATCCTCAGGACAAATTGCAACCTGTACGGAACAGGAGGTTAAAGGTGCTGATTCTCCAAGGAGGGAGATTGCTAGGAAAGCGGCTGGAATGGCGAACCCGAGCACAAGGAGGTGAGAAATGAGGTGCGTTTTAGAAACCTTTCCCGATCACACGGTGTACCATCTTCTGGGTTTCTCATGCATGTTTTCGATGTAGGAAGGTGCCCTTGAACCTGGAGATTTGGGACCCACGGGATGGGTACCACGCAGTATTGCTTTAAAGGGTCTGCGTTTGCTCACCCAACCTCACCAAACCTCTTAGCCCCAAGAGTGTCCACCCTTATGTCTCAATCAGCTGTGGGTCTAGATATGGTCAACCCAGGTGGCATCACAGCCCCTGAACGAATTTTGTAAGAATTTCTCTCTCTTTCACTGCCTTCGTTTCACGGGTTTTTAAAAGTAATTGATTTTTATAATGGGGTTTAGCTGCTTTTCAGTGCTGTGTTTATGACGCTTTACACCCACTTGCCTCACATACAGAGAGATTTCAATACTTAGGTTTTAAGATTCTTACTAGTCAGATATATTTTTGAGCGGTGAATAGGGGGTGTTGAGTCCCGTTTACTGAGCAAGGAGTAGGTCTTGTCTATTACATAATGGGTTTATGGAACGGTATCTGAGCTAATTTGAAACCCCGGTTTTATGCATCACCGCACCTCACCTTTCCCGTTAAGCAGCCATAGTGTGTTTTCTAAACGTGTGACTCTCTTCTGTTTTGTAATTCAGTTCAAGTGTAGCGGTTTTTACATTCCCTCTCTAAGTGATATCTTATGATAAGTGTCTTTTTCTGTGTGACTTATTTCACGTAGAATCGTCGTACCTATATCCACTCATCATGCTGCTACGAGCCTTTTGACGTAGATTTCATGGCTGAGTGATATTCCATTGTACATAAGGACCACAACTTCTTTATCCATTTTTCTCTTTCCTGGGATATTTAAGGTGTAACGAAGTGGAGGTTCTTGTCAACAGAGCAGCCGTAAACATTAGGGTGCCTGTGTCTTGTTGATTTTTAGTTTTCCCAATTTATACGCCCATGAGTGGAAGTGCCCTATGCTCTCTAAGCTGAGTTTTCTAGATGTTTCAAGACACACCGTACACCACTCCAGAGTGGCTGTTGGCAATTTACATCCCGCCCATCAGCGTAGCAAGGCTCCCGTTTCTCCATGGCCTGTCCTGCATTGTTGGTTTTGACACTTTATTCAGCATGGCCCTTTTGACCGATGGGAAGCGAGACTTCTTTGTAGCGCTGATTTGCCTTTCCAGGTTGCTTGGTTGGCCAAAAAGGGCGTACGCGTTTTTTCCTGAATATATTCAGGAAAAAACGCATACGCCCTTTTTGGCCAAGGGCATCATTGTCGAGGTTTTGCCGCTTTTCCTGTGCTTTAAATGCGATTCGAATCTCCTACCTGAAATCTGTTTCCTACAATTCTGCCTTGCTTTCAAATCCTCTTCGTTGCCTTCCCTCAATATATTTGTGGACGAGAGTTATCATTTATAACTCTGCAGGTTTGTGAATTGCAGTGCCCCTGAGCTCCATTTTTCAACTCGCTTTCTTGGGAGCTGGCCGCAAAAGCGCAGGATTGCTTCAGGCCCTATTCTGCTTCCTGGCGGCAGGCTGAGCCTGTGGTTAATTCTTCTTTCTGATGGGAAAATAGAGTGACCTGTGCCTGTCCCAAGACCTAGAGCTAATCTCTCATTGGTTCCCCCTCTTCCCGTTCATCCTCAGGACAAATTGCAACCTGTACGGAACAGGAGGTTAAAGGTGCTGATTCTCCAAGGAGGGAGATTGCTAGGAAAGCGGCTGGAATGGCGAACCCGAGCACAAGGAAGTGAGAAATGAGGTGCCTTTTAGAAACCTTTCCCGATCACACGGTGTACCATCTTCTGGGTTTCTCATGCATGTTTTCGATGTAGGAAGGTGCCCTTGAACCTGGAGATTTGGGACCCATGGGATGGGTACCACGCAGCATTACTTTCAAGGGTCTGCGTTTGCTCACCCAACCTCACCAAACCTCTCAGCCCCAAGAGTGTCCACCCTTATGTCTCAATCAGCTGTGGGCCTAGATATGGTCAACCCAGGTGGCATCACAGCCCCTGAAAGAATTTTGTAAGAATTTCTCTCTCTTTCACTGTCTTTGTTTCACGGGTTTTTAAAAGTAATTGATTTTTATAATGGGGTTTAGCTGCTTTTCAGTGCTGTGTTTATGACGGTTTACACCCACTTGACTCACATACAGAGAGATTTCAATACATAGGTTTTAAGATTCTTACTAGTCAGATATATTTTTGAGCGGTGAATAGGGGGTGTTGAGTCCCGTTTACTGAGCAAGGAGTAGGTCTTGTCTATTACATATTGGGTTTATGGAACGGTATCTGAGCTAATTTGAAACCCCGGTTTTATGCATCACCGCACCTCACCTTTCCCATTAAGCAGCCATAGTGTGTTTTCTAAACGTGTGACTCTCTTCTGTTTTGTAATTCAGTTCAAGTGTAGCGGTTTTTACATTCCCTCTCTAAGTGATATCTTATGATAAGTGTCTTTTTCTGTGTGACTTATCTCACGTAGAATCCTCGTACCTATATCCACTCATCATGCTGCTACGAGCCTTTTGATGTAGATTTCATGGCTGAGTGATATTCCATTGTACATAAGGACCACAACTTCTTTATCCATTTTTCTCTTTCCTGGGATATTTAAGGTGTAACGAAGTGGAGGTTCTTGTCAAAAGAGCAGCCGTAAACATTGGGGTGCCTTTGTCTTGTTGATTTTTAGTTTTTCCAATTTATACGCCCATGAGTGGAAGTGCCCTATGCTCTCTAAGCTGAGTTTTCTAGATGTTTCAAGACACACCGTACACCTCTCCAGAGTGGCTCTTGGCAATTTACATCCCGCCCATCAGCGTAGCAAGGCTCCCGTTTCTCCATGGCCTGTCCTGCATTGTTGGTTTTGACACTTTATTCAGCATGGCCCTTTTGACCGATGGGAAGCGAGACTTCTTTGTAGCGCTGATTTGCCTTTCCAGGTTGCTTGTTTGGCCAAAAAGGGCGTATGCGTTTTTTCCTGAATATATTCAGGAAAAAACGCATACGCCCTTTTTGGCCAAGGGCATCATTGTCGAGCTTTTGCTGCTTTTCCTGTGCTTGAAAGGCGATTCGAATCTCCCTCCTGAAATCTGTTTCCCGCAATTCTGCCTTGCTTTGAAATCCTCTTCGTTGCCTTCCCTCAATATATTTGTGGACGAGAGTTATCATTTATAACTCTGCAGGTTTGTGAATTGCAGTGCCCCTGAGCTCCATTTTTCAACTCGCTTTCTTGGGAGCTGGCCGCAAAAGCGCAGGAATGCTTCAGGCCCTATTCGGCTTACGGGCGGCAGGCTGAGCCTGTGGTTAATTCTTCTTTCTGATGGGAAAATAGAGTGACCTGTGCCTGTCCCAAGACCTAGAGCTAGTCTCTCATTGGTTCCCCCTCTTCCCGTTCATCCTCAGGACAAATTGCAACCTGTACGGAATAGGAGGTTAAAGGTGCTGATTCTCCAAGGAGGGAGATTGCTAGGAAAGCGGCTGGAATGGCGAACCCGAGCACAAGGAGGTGAGAAATGAGGTGCCTTTTAGAAACTTTTCCTGATCACACGGTGTACCATCTTCTGGGTTTCTCATGCATGTTTTCGATGTAGGAAGGTGCCCTTGAACCTGGAGATTTGGGACCCATGGGATGGGTACCACGCAGCATTACTTTCAAGGGTCTGCGTTTGCTCACCCAACCTCACCAAACCTCTCAGCCCCAAGAGTGTCCACCCTTACGTCTCAATCAGCTGTGGGTCTAGATATGGTCAACCCAGGTGGCATCACAGCCCCTGAAAGAATTTTGTAAGAATTTCTCTCTCTTTCACTGTCTTTGTTTCACGGGTTTTTTAAAGTAATTGATTTTTATAATGGTGTTTAGCTGCTTTTCAGTGCTGTGTTTATGACGCTTTACCCCCACGTGACTCACTTACAGAGAGATTTCAATACATAGGTTTTAAGATTCTTACTAGTCAGATATATTCTTGGGCGGTGAATAGGGGGTGTTGAGTCCCGTTTACTGAGCAAGGAGTAGGTCTTGTCTATTACATATTGGGTTTATGGAACTGTATCTGAGCTAATTTGAAACCCTGGTTTTATGCATCACCGCACCTCACCTTTCCCGTTAAGCAGCCATAGTGTGTTTTCTAAACGTGTGACTCTCTTCTGTTTTGTAATTCAGTTCAAGTGTAGCGGTTTTTACATTCCCTCTCTAAGTGATATCTTATGATAAGTGTCTTTTTCTGTGTGACTTATTTCACGTAGAATCGTCGTACCTATATCCACTCATCATGCTGCTACGAGCCTTTTGACGTAGATTTCATGGCTGAGTGATATTCCATTGTACATAAGGACCACAACTTCTTTATCCATTTTTCTCTTTCCTGGGATATTTAAGGTGTAACGAAGTGGAGGTTCTTGTCAACAGAGCAGCCGTAAACATTGGGGTGCCTGTGTCTTGTTGATTTTTAGTTTTCCCAATTTATACGCCCATGAGTGGAAGTGCCCTATGCTCTCTAAGCTGAGTTTTCTAGATGTTTCAAGACACACCGTACACCTCTCCAGAGTGGCTGTTGGCAATTTACATCCCGCCCATCAGCGTAGCAAGGCTCCCGTTTCTCCATGGCCTGTCCTGCATTGTTGGTTTTGACACTTTATTCAGCATGGCCATTTTGACCGATGGGAAGCGAGACTTCTTTATAGCGCTGATTTGCCTTTCCAGGTTGCTTGTTTGGCCAAAAAGGGCGTATGCGTTTTTTCCTGAATATATTCAGAAAAAACGCATACGCCCTTTTTGGCCAAGGGCATCATTGTCGAGCTTTTGCTGCTTTTCCTGTGCTTTAAAGGCGATTCGAATCTCCCTCCTGAAATCTGTTTCCCGCAATTCTGCCTTGCTTTGAAATCCTCTTCGTTGCCTTCCCTCAATATATTTGTGGACGAGAGTTATCATTTATAACTCTGCAGGTTTGTGAATTGCAGTGCCCCTGAGCTCCATTTTTCAACTCGCTTTCTTGGGAGCTCCCGCAAAAGCGCAGGATTGCTTCAGGCCCTATTCTGCTTCCTGGCGGCAGGCTGAGCCTGTGGTTAATTCTTCTTTCTGATGGGAAAATAGAGTGACCTGTGCCTGTCCCAAGACCTAGAGCTAATCTCTCATTGGTTCCCCCTCTTCCCGTTCATCCTCAGGACAAATTGCAACCTGTACGGAACAGGAGGTTAAAGGTGCTGATTCTCCAAGGAGGGAGATTGCTAGGAAAGCGGCTGGAATGACGAACCCGAGCACAAGGAGGTGAGAAATGAGGTGCGTTTTAGAAACCTTTCCCGATCACACGGTGTACCATCTTCTGGGTTTCTCATGCATGTTTTCGATGTAGGAAGGTGCCCTTGAACCTGGAGATTTGGGACCCACGGGATGGGTACCACGCAGTATTGCTTTAAAGGGTCTGCGTTTGCTCACCCAACCTCACCAAACCTCTTAGCCCCAAGAGTGTCCACCCTTATGTCTCAATCAGCTGTGGGTCTAGATATGGTCAACCCAGGTGGCATCACAGCCCCTGAACGAATTTTGTAAGAATTTCTCTCTCTTTCACTGCCTTCGTTTCACGGGTTTTTAAAAGTAATTGATTTTTATAATGGGGTTTAGCTGCTTTTCAGTGCTGTGTTTATGACGCTTTACCCCCACGTGACTCACTTACAGAGAGATTTCAATACATAGGTTTTAAGATTCTTACTAGTCAGATATATTCTTGGGCGGTGAATAGGGGGTGTTGAGTCCCGTTCATTGAGCAAGGAGTAGGTCTTGTCTATTACATATTGGGTTTATGGAACGGTATCTGAGCTAATTTGAAACCCTGGTTTTATGCATCACCCCACCTCACCTTTCCCGTTAAGCAGCCATAGTGTGTTTTCTAAACGTGTGACTCTCTTCTGTTTTGTAATTCAGTTCAAGTGTAGCGGTTTTTACATTCTCTCTATAAGTGATATCTTATGATAAGTGTCTTTTTCTGTGTGACTTATTTCACGTAGTATCGTCATACCTAATCCACTCATCATGCTGCACCGAGCCTTATGACGTTGATTTCATGGTTAAGTGATTTTCCATTGTACATAAGGACCACAACTTATTTATCCATTTTTTCTCTTTCCTGGGATATTTAAGGTGTAACGAAGTGGAGGTTCTTGTCAACAGAGCAGCCCTAATCTTTGGGGTGCCTGTGTCTTGCTGACTTTTAGTTTTCCCAATTTATAGCCCCATGAGTGGTAGTGCCCTATGCTCTCTAAGCTGAGTTTTGTAGATGTTTCAAGACACACCGTACACCTCTCCAGAGTGGTTGTTGGCAATTTACATCCCGCCCATCAGCGTAGCAAGGCTCCCGTTTCTCCATGGCCTGTCCTGCAATGCTGGTTTTGACACTTTATTCAGCATGGCCCTTTTGACCGATGGGAAGCGAGACTTCTTTGTAGCGCTGATTTGACTTTCCAGGTTGCTTGGTTGGCCAAAAAGGGCGTATGCGTTTTTTCCTGAATATATTCAGGAAAAAACGCATACGCCCTTTTTGGCCAAGGGCATCATTGTCGAGCTTTTGCCACTTTTCCTGTGCTTTAAAGGCGATTCGAATCTCCCTCCTGAAATCTGTTTCCTGCAATTCTGCCTTGCTTTCAAATCCTCTTCGTTGCCTTCCCTCAGTATATTTGTGGACGAGAGTTATCATTTATAACTCTGCAGGTTTGTGAATTGCAGTGCCCCTGAGCTCCATTTTTCAACTCGCTTTCTTGGGAGCTGGCCGCAAAAGCGCAGGATTGCTTCAGGCCCTATTCTGCTTACGGGCGGCAGGCTGAGCCTGTGGTTAATTCTTATTTCTGATGGGAAAATAGAGTGACCTGTGCCTGTCCCAAGACCTAGAGCTAGTCTCTCATTGGTTCCCCCTCTTCCCGTTCCTCCTCAGGACAAATTGCAACCTGTACGGAGTAGGAGGTTAAAGGTGCTGATTCTCCAAGGAGGGAGATTGCTAGGAAAGCGGCTGGAATGGCGAACCCGAGCACAAGGAGGTGAGAAATGAGGTGCCTTTTAGAAACCTTTCCCGATCACACGGTGTACCATCTTCTGGGTTTCTCATGCATGTTTTCGATGTAGGAAGGTGCCCTTGAACCTGGAGATTTGGGACCCATGGGATGGGTACCACGCAGCATTACTTTCAAGGGTCTGCGTTTGCTCACCCAACCTCACCAAACCTCTCAGCCCCAAGAGTGTCCACCCTTATGTCTCAATCAGATGTGGGCCTAGATATGGTCCACCCAGGTGGCATCACAGCCCCTGAAAGAATTTTGTAAGAATTTCTCTCTCTTTCACTGTCTTTGTTTCACGGGTTTTTAAAAGTAATTGATTTTTATAATGGGGTTTAGCTGCTTTTCAGTGCTGTGTTTATGACGGTTTACACCCACTTGACTCACATACAGAGAGATTTCAATACTTAGGTTTTAAGATTCTTACTAGTCAGATATATTTTTGAGCGGTGAATAGGGGGTGTTGAGTCCCGTTTACTGAGCAAGGAGTAGGTCTTGTCTATTACATATTGGGTTTATGGAACGGTATCTGAGCTAATTTGTAACCCTGGTTTTATGCATCACCGCACCTCACCTTTCCCGTTAAGCAGCCATAGTGTGTTTTCTAAACGTCTGACTCTCTTCTGTTTTGTAATTCAGTTCAAGTGTAGCGGTTTTTACATTCCCTCTCTAAGTGATATCTTATGATAAGTGTCTTTTTCTGTGTGACTTATTTCACGTAGAATCGTCGTACCTATATCCACTCATCATGCTGCTACGAGCCTTTTGATGTAGATTTCATGGCTGAGTGATATTCCATTGTACATAAGGACCACAACTTCTTTATCCATTTTTCTCTTTCCTGGGATATTTAAGGTGTAACGAAGTGGAGGTTCTTGTCAAAAGAGCAGCCGTAAACATTGGGGTGCCTGTGTCTTGTTGATTTTTAGTTTTCCCAATTTATACGCCCATGAGTGGAAGTGCCCTATGCTCTCTAAGCTGAGTTTTCTAGATGTTTCAAGATACACCGTACACCTCTCCAGAGTGGCTCTTGGCAATTTACATCCCGCCCATCAGCGTAGCAAGGCTCCCGTTTCTCCATGGCCTGTCCTGCATTGTTGGTTTTGACACTTTATTCAGCATGGCCCTTTTGACCGATGGGAAGCGAGACTTCTTTGTAGCGCTGATTTGCCTTTCCAGGTTGCTTGGTTGGCCAAAAAGGGAGTACGCGTTTTTTCCTGAATATATTCAGGAAAAAACGCATACGCCCTTTTTGGCCAAGGGCATCATTGTCGAGGTTTTGCCGCTTTTCCTGTGCTTTAAATGCGATTCGAATCTCCTTCCTGAAATCTGTTTCCTACAATTCTGCCTTGCTTTCAAATCCTCTTCGTTGCCTTCCCTCAATATATTTGTGGACGAGAGTTATCATTTATAACTCTGCAGGTTTGTGAATTGCAGTGCCCCTGAGCTCCATTTTTCAACTCGCTTTCTTGGGAGCTGGCCGCAAAAGCGCAGGATTGCTTCAGGCCCTATTCTGCTTCCGGGCGGCAGGCTGAGCCTGTGGTTAATTCTTCTTTCTGATGGGAAAATAGAGTGACCTGTGCCTGTCCCAAGACCTAGAGCTAGTCTCTCATTGGTTCCCCCTCTTCCCGTTCATCCTCAGGACAAATTGCAACCTGTACGGAATAGGAGGTTAAAGGTGCTGATTCTCCAAGGAGGGAGATTGCTAGGAAAGCGGCTGGAATGGCGAACCCGAGCACAAGGAGGTGAGAAATGAGGTGCCTTTTAGAAACCTTTCCCGATCACACGGTGTACCATCTTCTGGGTTTCTCATGCATGTTTTCGATGTAGGAAGGTGCCCTTGAACCTGGAGATTTGGGACCCATGGGATGGGTACCACGCAGCATTACTTTCAAGGGTCTGCGTTTGCTCACCCAACCTCACCAAACCTCTCAGCCCCAAGAGTGTCCACCCTTACGTCTCAATCAGCTGTGGGTCTAGATATGGTCAACCCAGGTGGCATCACAGCCCCTGAAAGAATTTTGTAAGAATTTCTCTCTCTTTCACTGTCTTTGTTTCACGGGTTTTTAAAAGTAATTGATTTTTATAATGGGGTTTAGCTGCTTTTCAGTGCTGTGTTTATGACGCTTTACACCCACTTGACTCACATACAGAGAGATTGCAATACATAGGTTTTAAGATTCTTACTAGTCAGATATATTTTTGAGCGGTGAATAGGGGGTGTTGAGTCCCGTTTACTGAGCAAGGAGTACGTCTTGTCTATTACATATTGGGTTTATGGAACGGTATCTGAGCTAATTTGAAACCCCGGTTTTATGCATCACCGCACCTCACCTTTCCCGTTAAGCAGCCATAGTGTGTTTTCTAAACGTGTGACTCTCTTCTGTTTTGTAATTCAGTTCAAGTGTAGCGGTTTTTACATTCCCTCTATAAGTGATATCTTATGATAAGTGTCTTTTTCTGTGTGACTTATTTCACGTAGAATCGTCGTACCTATATCAACTCATCATGCTGCTACGAGCCTTTTGACGTAGATTTCATGGCTGAGTGATATTCCATTGTACATAAGGACCACAACTTCTTTATCCATTTTTCTCTTTCCTGGGATATTTAAGGTGTAAGGAAGTGGAGGTTCTTGTCAACAGAGCAGCCCTAAACTTTGGGGTGCCTGTGTCTTGCTGATTTTTAGTTTTCCCAATTTATACGCCCATGAGTGGAAGGGCCCTATGCTCTCTAAGCTGAGTTTTTTAGATATTTCAAGACACACCGTACACCTCTCCAGAGTGGCTGTTGGCAATTTACATCCCGCCCATCAGCGTAGCAAGGCTCCCGTTTCTCCATGGCCTGTCCTGCATTGCTGGTTTTGACACTTTATTCAGCATGGCGCTTTTGACCGATGGGAAGCGAGATTTCTTTGTAGCGCTGATTTGCCTTTCCAGGTTGCTTGGTTGGCCAAAAAGGGCGTATGCGTTTTTTCCTGAATATATTCAGGAAAAAACGCATACGCCCTTTTTGGCCAAGGGCATCATTGTCGAGGTTTTGCCGCTTTTCCTCTGCTTTAAAGGCGATTCGAATCTCCCTCCTGAAATCTGTTTCCTGCAATTCTGCCTTGCTTTCAAATCCTCTTCGTTGCCTTCCCTCAATATATTTGTGGACGAGAGTTATCATTTATAACTCTGCAGGTTTGTGAATTGCAGTGCCCCTGAGCTCCATTTTTCAACTCGCTTTCTTGGGAGCTGGCCGCAAAAGCGCAGGATTGCTTCAGGCCCTATTCTGCTTCCGGGCGGCAGGCTGAGCCTGTGGTTAATTCTTCTTTCTGATGGGAAAATAGAGTGACCTGTGCCTGTCCCAAGACCTAGAGCTAGTCTCTCATTGGTTCCCCCTCTTCCCGTTCATCCTCAGGACAAATTGCAACCTGTACAGAATAGGAGGTTAAAGGTGCTGATTCTCCAAGGAGGGAGATTGCTAGGAAAGCGGCTGGAATGGCGAACCCGAGCACAAGGAGGTGAGAAATGAGGTGCCTTTTAGAAACCTTTCCCGATCACACGGTGTACCATCTTCTGGGTTTCTCATGCATGTTTTCGATGTAGGAAGGTGCCCTTGAACCTGGAGATTTGGGACCCATGGGATGGGTACCACGCATCATTACTTTCAAGGGTCTGCGTTTGCTCACCCAACCTCACCAAACCTCTCAGCCCCAAGAGTGTCCACCCTTACGTCTCAATCAGCTGTGGGTCTAGATATGGTCAACCCAGGTGGCATCACAGCCCCTGAAAGAATTTTGTAAGAATTTCTCTCTCTTTCACTGTCTTTGTTTCACGGGTTTTTTAAAGTAATTGATTTTTATAATGGGGTTTAGCTGCTTTTCAGTGCTGTGTTTATGACGCTTTACCCCCACGTGACTCACTTACAGAGAGATTTCAATACATAGGTTTTAAGATTCTTACTAGTCAGATATATTCTTGGGCGGTGAATAGGGGGTGTTGAGTCCCGTTCATTGAGCAAGGAGTAGGTCTTGTCTATTACATATTGGGTTTATGGAACGGTATCTGAGCTAATTTGAAACCCCGGTTTTATGCATCACCCCACCTCACCTTTCCCGTTAAGCAGCCATAGTGTGTTTTCTAAACGTGTGACTCTCTTCTGTTTTGTAATTCAGTTCAAGTGTAGCGGTTTTTACATTCCCTCTATAAGTGATATCTTATGATAAGTGTCTTTTTCTGTGTGACTTATTTCACGTAGAATCGTCGTACCTATATCCACTCATCATGCTGCTACGAGCCTTTTGACGTAGATTTCATGGCTGAGTGATATTCCATTGTACATAAGGACCACAACTTCTTTATCCATTTTTCTCTTTCCTGGGATATTTAAGGTGTAACGAAGTGGAGGTTCTTGTCAACAGAGCAGCCGTAAACATTGGGGTGCCTGTGTCTTGTTGATTTTTAGTTTTCCCAATTTATACGCCCATGAGTGGAAGTGCCCTATGCTCTCTAAGCTGAGTTTTCTAGATGTTTCAAGACACACCGTACACCTCTCCAGAGTGGCTGTTGGCAATTTACATCCCGCCCATCAGCGTAGCAAGGCTCCCGTTTCTCCATGGCCTGTCCTGCATTGTTGGTTTTGACACTTTATTCAGCATGGCCCTTTTGACCGATGGGAAGCGAGACTTCTTTATAGCGCTGATTTGCCTTTCCAGGTTGCTTGTTTGGCCAAAAAGGGCGTATGCGTTTTTTCCTGAATATATTCAGAAAAAACGCATACGCCCTTTTTGGCCAAGGGCATCATTGTCGAGCTTTTGCTGCTTTTCCTGTGCTTTAAAGGCGATTCGAATCTCCCTCCTGAAATCTGTTTCCCGCAATTCTGCCTTGCTTTGAAATCCTCTTCGTTGCCTTCCCTCAATATATTTGTGGACGAGAGTTATCATTTATAACTCTGCAGGTTTGTGAATTGCAGTGCCCCTGAGCTCCATTTTTCAACTCGCTTTCTTGGGAGCTGGCCGCAAAAGCGCAGGATTGCTTCAGGCCCTATTCTGCTTCCTGGCGGCAGGCTGAGCCTGTGGTTAATTCTTCTTTCTGATGGGAAAATAGAGTGACCTGTGCCTGTCCCAAGACCTAGAGCTAATCTCTCATTGGTTCCCCCTCTTCCCGTTCATCCTCAGGACAAATTGCAACCTGTACGGAACAGGAGGTTAAAGGTGCTGATTCTCCAAGGAGGGAGATTGCTAGGAAAGCGGCTGGAATGGCGAACCCGAGCACAAGGAGGTGAGAAATGAGGTGCGTTTTAGAAACCTTTCCCGATCACACGGTGTACCATCTTCTGGGTTTCTCATGCATGTTTTCGATGTAGGAAGGTGCCCTTGAACCTGGAGATTTGGGACCCACGGGATGGGTACCACGCAGTATTGCTTTAAAGGGTCTGCGTTTGCTCACCCAACCTCACCAAACCTCTTAGCCCCAAGAGTGTCCACCCTTATGTCTCAATCAGCTGTGGGTCTAGATATGGTCAACCCAGGTGGCATCACAGCCCCTGAACGAATTTTGTAAGAATTTCTCTCTCTTTCACTGCCTTCGTTTCACGGGTTTTTAAAAGTAATTGATTTTTATAATGGGGTTTAGCTGCTTTTCAGTGCTGTGTTTATGACGCTTTACACCCACTTGCCTCACATACAGAGAGATTTCAATACTTAGGTTTTAAGATTCTTACTAGTCAGATATATTTTTGAGCGGTGAATAGGGGGTGTTGAGTCCCGTTTACTGAGCAAGGAGTAGGTCTTGTCTATTACATAATGGGTTTATGGAACGGTATCTGAGCTAATTTGAAACCCCGGTTTTATGCATCACCGCACCTCACCTTTCCCGTTAAGCAGCCATAGTGTGTTTTCTAAACGTGTGACTCTCTTCTGTTTTGTAATTCAGTTCAAGTGTAGCGGTTTTTACATTCCCTCTCTAAGTGATATCTTATGATAAGTGTCTTTTTCTGTGTGACTTATTTCACGTAGAATCGTCGTACCTATATCCACTCATCATGCTGCTACGAGCCTTTTGACGTAGATTTCATGGCTGAGTGATATTCCATTGTACATAAGGACCACAACTTCTTTATCCATTTTTCTCTTTCCTGGGATATTTAAGGTGTAACGAAGTGGAGGTTCTTGTCAACAGAGCAGCCGTAAACATTAGGGTGCCTGTGTCTTGTTGATTTTTAGTTTTCCCAATTTATACGCCCATGAGTGGAAGTGCCCTATGCTCTCTAAGCTGAGTTTTCTAGATGTTTCAAGACACACCGTACACCTCTCCAGAGTGGCTGTTGGCAATTTACATCCCGCCCATCAGCGTAGCAAGGCTCCCGTTTCTCCATGGCCTGTCCTGCATTGTTGGTTTTGACACTTTATTCAGCATGGCCCTTTTGACCGATGGGAAGCGAGACTTCTTTGTAGCGCTGATTTGCCTTTCCAGGTTGCTTGGTTGGCCAAAAAGGGCGTACGCGTTTTTTCCTGAATATATTCAGGAAAAAACACATACGCCCTTTTTGGCCAAGGGCATCATTGTCGAGGTTTTGCCGCTTTTCCTGTGCTTTAAATGCGATTCGAATCTCCTATCTGAAATCTGTTTCCTACAATTCTGCCTTGCTTTCAAATCCTCTTCGTTGCCTTCCCTCAATATATTTGTGGACGAGAGTTATCATTTATAACTCTGCAGGTTTGTGAATTGCAGTGCCCCTGAGCTCCATTTTTCAACTCGCTTTCTTGGGAGCTGGCCGCAAAAGCGCAGGATTGCTTCAGGCCCTATTCTGCTTCCTGGCGGCAGGCTGAGCCTGTGGTTAATTCTTCTTTCTGATGGGAAAATAGAGTGACCTGTGCCTGTCCCAAGACCTAGAGCTAATCTCTCATTGGTTCCCCCTCTTCCCGTTCATCCTCAGGACAAATTGCAACCTGTACGGAACAGGAGGTTAAAGGTGCTGATTCTCCAAGGAGGGAGATTGCTAGGAAAGCGGCTGGAATGGCGAACCCGAGCACAAGGAGGTGAGAAATGAGGTGCCTTTTAGAAACCTTTCCCGATCACACGGTGTACCATCTTCTGGGTTTCTCATGCATGTTTTCGATGTAGGAAGGTGCCCTTGAACCTGGAGATTTGGGACCCATGGGATTGGTACCACGCAGCATTACTTTCAAGGGTCTGCGTTTGCTCACCCAACCTCACCAAACCTCTCAGCCCCAAGAGTGTCCACCCTTATGTCTCAATCAGCTGTGGGCCTAGATATGGTCAACCCAGGTGGCATCACAGCCCCTGAAAGAATTTTGTAAGAATTTCTCTCTCTTTCACTGTCTTTGTTTCACGGGTTTTTAAAAGTAATTGATTTTTATAATGGGGTTTAGCTGCTTTTCAGTGCTGTGTTTATGACGGTTTACACCCACTTGACTCACATACAGAGAGATTTCAATACATAGGTTTTAAGATTCTTACTAGTCAGATATATTTTTGAGCGGTGAATAGGGGGTGTTGAGTCCCGTTTACTGAGCAAGGAGTAGGTCTTGTCTATTACATATTGGGTTTATGGAACGGTATCTGAGCTAATTTGAAACCCCGGTTTTATGCATCACCGCACCTCACCTTTCCCATTAAGCAGCCATAGTGTGTTTTCTAAACGTGTGACTCTCTTCTGTTTTGTAATTCAGTTCAAGTGTAGCGGTTTTTACATTCCCTCTCTAAGTGATATCTTATGATAAGTGTCTTTTTCTGTGTGACTTATCTCACGTAGAATCCTCGTACCTATATCCACTCATCATGCTGCTACGAGCCTTTTGATGTAGATTTCATGGCTGAGTGATATTCCATTGTACATAAGGACCACAACTTCTTTATCCATTTTTCTCTTTCCTGGGATATTTAAGGTGTAACGAAGTGGAGGTTCTTGTCAAAAGAGCAGCCGTAAACATTGGGGTGCCTTTGTCTTGTTGATTTTTAGTTTTTCCAATTTATACGCCCATGAGTGGAAGTGCCCTATGCTCTCTAAGCTGAGTTTTCTAGATGTTTCAAGACACACCGTACACCTCTCCAGAGTGGCTCTTGGCAATTTACATCCCGCCCATCAGCGTAGCAAGGCTCCCGTTTCTCCATGGCCTGTCCTGCATTGTTGGTTTTGACACTTTATTCAGCATGGCCCTTTTGACCGATGGGAAGCGAGACTTCTTTGTAGCGCTGATTTGCCTTTCCAGGTTGCTTGTTTGGCCAAAAAGGGCGTATGCGTTTTTTCCTGAATATATTCAGGAAAAAACGCATACGCCCTTTTTGGCCAAGGGCATCATTGTCGAGCTTTTGCTGCTTTTCCTGTGCTTGAAAGGCGATTCGAATCTCCCTCCTGAAATCTGTTTCCCGCAATTCTGCCTTGCTTTGAAATCCTCTTCGTTGCCTTCCCTCAATATATTTGTGGACGAGAGTTATCATTTATAACTCTGCAGGTTTGTGAATTGCAGTGCCCCTGAGCTCCATTTTTCAACTCGCTTTCTTGGGAGCTGGCCGCAAAAGCGCAGGAATGCTTCAGGCCCTATTCTGCTTCCGGGCGGCAGGCTGAGCCTGTGGTTAATTCTTCTTTCTGATGGGAAAATAGAGTGACCTGTGCCTGTCCCAAGACCTAGAGCTAGTCTCTCATTGGTTCCCCCTCTTCCCGTTCATCCTCAGGACAAATTGCAACCTGTACGGAATAGGAGGTTAAAGGTGCTGATTCTCCAAGGAGGGAGATTGCTAGGAAAGCGGCTGGAATGGCGAACCCGAGCACAAGGAGGTGAGAAATGAGGTGCCTTTTAGAAACCTTTCCTGATCACACGGTGTACCATCTTCTGGGTTTCTCATGCATGTTTTCGATGTAGGAAGGTGCCCTTGAACCTGGAGATTTGGGACCCATGGGATGGGTACCACGCAGCATTACTTTCAAGGGTCTGCGTTTGCTCACCCAACCTCACCAAACCTCTCAGCCCCAAGAGTGTCCACCCTTACGTCTCAATCAGCTGTGGGTCTAGATATGGTCAACCCAGGTGGCATCACAGCCCCTGAAAGAATTTTGTAAGAATTTCTCTCTCTTTCACTGTCTTTGTTTCACGGGTTTTTTAAAGTAATTGATTTTTATAATGGTGTTTAGCTGCTTTTCAGTGCTGTGTTTATGACGCTTTACCCCCACGTGACTCACTTACAGAGAGATTTCAATACATAGGTTTTAAGATTCTTACTAGTCAGATATATTCTTGGGCGGTGAATAGGGGGTGTTGAGTCCCGTTTACTGAGCAAGGAGTAGGTCTTGTCTATTACATATTGGGTTTATGGAACTGTATCTGAGCTAATTTGAAACCCTGGTTTTATGCATCACCGCACCTCACCTTTCCCGTTAAGCAGCCATAGTGTGTTTTCTAAACGTGTGACTCTCTTCTGTTTTGTAATTCAGTTCAAGTGTAGCGGTTTTTACATTCCCTCTCTAAGTGATATCTTATGATAAGTGTCTTTTTCTGTGTGACTTATTTCACGTAGAATCGTCGTACCTATATCCACTCATCATGCTGCTACGAGCCTTTTGACGTAGATTTCATGGCTGAGTGATATTCCATTGTACATAAGGACCACAACTTCTTTATCCATTTTTCTCTTTCCTGGGATATTTAAGGTGTAACGAAGTGGAGGTTCTTGTCAACAGAGCAGCCGTAAACATTGGGGTGCCTGTGTCTTGTTGATTTTTAGTTTTCCCAATTTATACGCCCATGAGTGGAAGTGCCCTATGCTCTCTAAGCTGAGTTTTCTAGATGTTTCAAGACACACCGTACACCTCTCCAGAGTGGCTGTTGGCAATTTACATCCCGCCCATCAGCGTAGCAAGGCTCCCGTTTCTCCATGGCCTGTCCTGCATTGTTGGTTTTGACACTTTATTCAGCATGGCCCTTTTGACCGATGGGAAGCGAGACTTCTTTATAGCGCTGATTTGCCTTTCCAGGTTGCTTGTTTGGCCAAAAAGGGCGTATGCGTTTTTTCCTGAATATATTCAGAAAAAACGCATACGCCCTTTTTGGCCAAGGGCATCATTGTCGAGCTTTTGCTGCTTTTCCTGTGCTTTAAAGGCGATTCGAATCTCCCTCCTGAAATCTGTTTCCCGCAATTCTGCCTTGCTTTGAAATCCTCTTCGTTGCCTTCCCTCAATATATTTGTGGACGAGAGTTATCATTTATAACTCTGCAGGTTTGTGAATTGCAGTGCCCCTGAGCTCCATTTTTCAACTCGCTTTCTTGGGAGCTGGCCGCAAAAGCGCAGGATTGCTTCAGGCCCTATTCTGCTTCCTGGCGGCAGGCTGAGCCTGTGGTTAATTCTTCTTTCTGATGGGAAAATAGAGTGACCTGTGCCTGTCCCAAGACCTAGAGCTAATCTCTCATTGGTTCCCCCTCTTCCCGTTCATCCTCAGGACAAATTGCAACCTGTACGGAACAGGAGGTTAAAGGTGCTGATTCTCCAAGGAGGGAGATTGCTAGGAAAGCGGCTGGAATGGCGAACCCGAGCACAAGGAGGTGAGAAATGAGGTGCGTTTTAGAAACCTTTCCCGATCACACGGTGTACCATCTTCTGGGTTTCTCATGCATGTTTTCGATGTAGGAAGGTGCCCTTGAACCTGGAGATTTGGGACCCACGGGATGGGTACCACGCAGTATTGCTTTAAAGGGTCTGCGTTTGCTCACCCAACCTCACCAAACCTCTTAGCCCCAAGAGTGTCCACCCTTATGTCTCAATCAGCTGTGGGTCTAGATATGGTCAACCCAGGTGGCATCACAGCCCCTGAACGAATTTTGTAAGAATTTCTCTCTCTTTCACTGCCTTCGTTTCACGGGTTTTTAAAAGTAATTGATTTTTATAATGGGGTTTAGCTGCTTTTCAGTGCTGTGTTTATGACGCTTTACCCCCACGTGACTCACTTACAGAGAGATTTCAATACATAGGTTTTAAGATTCTTACTAGTCAGATATATTCTTGGGCGGTGAATAGGGGGTGTTGAGTCCCGTTCATTGAGCAAGGAGTAGGTCTTGTCTATTACATATTGGGTTTATGGAACGGTATCTGAGCTAATTTGAAACCCTGGTTTTATGCATCACCCCACCTCACCTTTCCCGTTAAGCAGCCATAGTGTGTTTTCTAAACGTGTGACTCTCTTCTGTTTTGTAATTCAGTTCAAGTGTAGCGGTTTTTACATTCTCTCTATAAGTGATATCTTATGATAAGTGTCTTTTTCTGTGTGACTTATTTCACGTAGTATCGTCATACCTAATCCACTCATCATGCTGCACCGAGCCTTATGACGTTGATTTCATGGTTAAGTGATTTTCCATTGTACATAAGGACCACAACTTATTTATCCATTTTTTCTCTTTCCTGGGATATTTAAGGTATAACGAAGTGGAGGTTCTTGTCAACAGAGCAGCCCTAATCTTTGGGGTGCCTGTGTCTTGCTGACTTTTAGTTTTCCCAATTTATACGCCCATGAGTGGTAGTGCCCTATGCTCTCTAAGCTGAGTTTTGTAGATGTTTCAAGACACACCGTACACCTCTCCAGAGTGGTTGTTGGCAATTTACATCCCGCCCATCAGCGTAGCAAGGCTCCCGTTTCTCCATGGCCTGTCCTGCATTGCTGGTTTTGACACTTTATTCAGCATGGCCCTTTTGACCGATGGGAAGCGAGACTTCTTTGTAGCGCTGATTTGACTTTCCAGGTTGCTTGGTTGGCCAAAAAGGGCGTATGCGTTTTTTCCTGAATATATTCAGGAAAAAACGCATACGCCCTTTTTGGCCAAGGGCATCATTGTCGAGGTTTTGCCACTTTTCCTGTGCTTTAAAGGCAATTCGAATCTCCCTCCTGAAATCTGTTTCCTGCAATTCTGCCTTGCTTTCAAATCCTCTTCGTTGCCTTCCCTCAGTATATTTGTGGACGAGAGTTATCATTTATAACTCTGCAGGTTTGTGAATTGCAGTGCCCCTGAGCTCCATTTTTCAACTCGCTTTCTTGGGAGCTGGCCGCAAAAGCGCAGGATTGCTTCAGGCCCTATTCTGCTTACGGGCGGCAGGCTGAGCCTGTGGTTAATTCTTATTTCTGATGGGAAAATAGAGTGACCTGTGCCTGTCCCAAGACCTAGAGCTAGTCTCTCATTGGTTCCCCCTCTTCCCGTTCCTCCTCAGGACAAATTGCAACCTGTACGGAGTAGGAGGTTAAAGGTGCTGATTCTCCAAGGAGGGAGATCGCTAGGAAAGCGGCTGGAATGGCGAACCCGAGCACAAGGAGGTGAGAAATGAGGTGCCTTTTAGAAACCTTTCCCGATCACACGGTGTACCATCTTCTGGGTTTCTCATGCATGTTTTCGATGTAGGAAGGTGCCCTTGAACCTGGAGATTTGGGACCCATGGGATGGGTACCACGCAGCATTACTTTCAAGGGTCTGCGTTTGCTCACCCAACCTCACCAAACCTCTCAGCCCCAAGAGTGTCCACCCTTATGTCTCAATCAGCTGTGGGCCTAGATATGGTCCACCCAGGTGGCATCACATCCCCTGAAAGAATTTTGTAAGAATTTCTCTCTCTTTCACTGTCTTTGTTTCACGGGTTTTTAAAAGTAATTGATTTTTATAATGGGGTTTAGCTGCTTTTCAGTGCTGTGTTTATGACGCTTTACACCCACTTGACTCACATACAGAGAGATTTCAATACTTAGGTTTTAAGATTCTTACTAGTCAGATATATTTTTGAGCGGTGAATAGGGGGTGTTGAGTCCCGTTTACTGAGCAAGGAGTAGGTCTTGTCTATTACATATTGGGTTTATGGAACGGTATCTGAGCTAATTTGAAACCCCGGTTTTATGCATCACCGCACCTCACCTTTCCCGTTAAGCAGCCATAGTGTGTTTTCTAAACGTCTGACTCTCTTCTGTTTTGTAATTCAGTTCAAGTGTAGCGGTTTTTACATTCCCTCTCTAAGTGATATCTTATGATAAGTGTCTTTTTCTGTGTGACTTATTTCACGTAGAATCGTCGTACCTATATCCACTCATCATGCTGCTACGAGCCTTTTGATGTAGATTTCATGGCTGAGTGATATTCCATTGTACATAAGGACCACAACTTCTTTATCCATTTTTCTCTTTCCTGGGATATTTAAGGTGTAACGAAGTGGAGGTTCTTGTCAAAAGAGCAGCCGTAAACATTGGGGTGCCTGTGTCTTGTTGATTTTTAGTTTTCCCAATTTATACGCCCATGAGTGGAAGTGCCCTATGCTCTCTAAGCTGAGTTTTCTAGATGTTTCAAGACACACCGTACACCTCTCCAGAGTGGTTCTTGGCAATTTACATCCCGCCCATCAGCGTAGCAAGGCTCCCGTTTCTCCATGGCCTGTCCTGCATTGTTGGTTTTGACACTTTATTCAGCATGGCCCTTTTGACCGATGGGAAGCGAGACTTCTTTGTAGCGCTGATTTGCCTTTCCAGGTTGCTAGTTTGGCCAAAAAGGGCGTATGCGTTTTTTCCTGAATATATTCAGGAAAAAACGCATACGCCCTTTTTGGCCAAGGGCATCATTGTCGAGCTTTTGCTGCTTTTCCTGTGCTTGAAAGGCGATTCGAATCTCCCTCCTGAAATCTGTTTCCCGCAATTCTGCCTTGCTTTGAAATCCTCTTCGTTGCCTTCCCTCAATATATTTGTGGACGAGAGTTATCATTTATAACTCTGCAGGTTTGTGAATTGCAGTGCCCCTGAGCTCCATTTTTCAACTCGCTTTCTTGGGAGCTGGCCGCAAAAGCGCAGGAATGCTTCAGGCCCTATTCTGCTTCCGGGCGGCAGGCTGAGCCTGTGGTTAATTCTTCTTTCTGATGGGAAAATAGAGTGACCTGTGCCTGTCCCAAGACCTAGAGCTAGTCTCTCATTGGTTCCCCCTCTTCCCGTTCATCCTCAGGACAAATTGCAACCTGTACGGAATAGGAGGTTAAAGGTGCTGATTCTCCAAGGAGGGAGATTGCTAGGAAAGCGGCTGGAATGGCGAACCCGAGCACAAGGAGGTGAGAAATGAGGTGCCTTTTAGAAACCTTTCCCGATCACACGGTGTACCATCTTCTGGGTTTCTCATGCATGTTTTCGATGTAGGAAGGTGCCCTTGAACCTGGAGATTTGGGACCCATGGGATGGGTACCACGCAGCATTACTTTCAAGGGTCTGCGTTTGCTCACCCAACCTCACCAAACCTCTCAGCCCCAAGAGTGTCCACCCTTACGTCTGAATCAGCTGTGGGTCTAGATATGGTCAACCCAGGTGGCATCACAGCCCCTGAAAGAATTTTGTAAGAATTTCTCTCTCTTTCACTGTCTTTGTTTCACGGGTTTTTAAAAGTAATTGATTTTTATAATGGGGTTTAGCTGCTTTTCATTGCTGTGTTTATGACACTTTACCCCCACGTGACTCACTTACAGAGAGATTTCAATACATAGGTTTTAAGATTCTTACTAGTCAGATATATTCTTGGGCGGTGAATAGGGGGTGTTGAGTCCCGTTTACTGAGCAAGGAGTAGGTCTTGTCTATTACATATTGGGTTTATGGAACGGTATCTGAGCTAATTTGAAACCCTGGTTTTATGATCACCGCACCTCACCTTTCCCGTTAAGCAGCCATAGTGTGTTTTCTAAACGTGTGACTCTCTTCTGTTTTGTAATTCAGTTCAAGTGTAGCGGTTTTTACATTCCCTCTCTAAGTGATATCTTATGATAAGTGTCTTTTTCTGTGTGACTTATTTCACGTAGAATCGTCGTACCTATATCCACTCATCATGCTGCTACGAGCCTTTTGACGTAGATTTCATGGCTGAGTGATATTCCATTGTACATAAGGACCACAACTTCTTTATCCATTTTTCTCTTTCCTGGGATATTTAAGGTGTAACGAAGTGGAGGTTCTTGTCAACAGAGCAGCCGTAAACATTGGGGTGCCTGTGTCTTGTTGATTTTTAGTTTTCCCAATTTATACGCCCATGAGTGGAAGTGCCCTATGCTCTCTAAGCTGAGTTTTCTAGATGTTTCAAGACACACCGTACACCTCTCCAGAGTGGCTGTTGGCAATTTACATCCCGCCCATCAGCGTAGCAAGGCTCCCGTTTCTCCATGGCCTGTCCTGCATTGTTGGTTTTGACACTTTATTCAGCATGGCCCTTTTGACCGATGGGAAGCGAGACTTCTTTGTAGCGCTGATATGCCTTTCCAGGTTGCTTGTTTGGCCAAAAAGGGCGTATGCGTTTTTTCCTGAATATATTCAGAAAAAACGCATACGCCCTTTTTGGCCAAGGGCATCATTGTCGAGCTTTTGCTACTTTTCCTGTGCTTTAAAGGCGATTCGAATCTCCCTCCTGAAATCTGTTTCCCGCAATTCTGCCTTGCTTTGAAATCCTCTTCGTTGCCTTCCCTCAATATATTTGTGGACGAGAGTTATCATTTATAACTCTGCAGGTTTGTGAATTGCAGTGCCCCTGAGCTCCATTTTTCAACTCGCTTTCTTGGGAGCTGGCCGCAAAAGCGCAGGATTGCTTCAGGCCCTATTCTGCTTCCTGGCGGCAGGCTGAGCCTGTGGTTAATTCTTCTTTCTGATGGGAAAATAGAGTGACCTGTGCCTGTCCCAAGACCTAGAGCTAATCTCTCATTGGTTCCCCCTCTTCCCGTTCATCCTCAGGACAAATTGCAACCTGTACGGAACAGGAGGTTAAAGGTGCTGATTCTCCAAGGAGGGAGATTGCTAGGAAAGCGGCTGGAATGGCGAACCCGAGCACAAGGAGGTGAGAAATGAGGTGCGTTTTAGAAACCTTTCCCGATCACACGGTGTACCATCTTCTGGGTTTCTCATGCATGTTTTCGATGTAGGAAGGTGCCCTTGAACCTGGAGATTTGGGACCCACGGGATGGGTACCACGCAGTATTGCTTTAAAGGGTCTGCGTTTGCTCACCCAACCTCACCAAACCTCTTAGCCCCAAGAGTGTCCACCCTTATGTCTCAATCAGCTGTGGGTCTAGATATGGTCAACCCAGGTGGCATCACAGCCCCTGAACGAATTTTGTAAGAATTTCTCTCTCTTTCACTGCCTTCGTTTCACGGGTTTTTAAAAGTAATTGATTTTTATAATGGGGTTTAGCTGCTTTTCAGTGCTGTGTTTATGACGCTTTACCCCCACGTGACTCACTTACAGAGAGATTTCAATACATAGGTTTTAAGATTCTTACTAGTCAGATATATTCTTGGGCGGTGAATAGGGGGTGTTGAGTCCCGTTCATTGAGCAAGGAGTAGGTCTTGTCTATTACATATTGGGTTTATGGAACGGTATCTGAGCTAATTTGAAACCCTGGTTTTATGCATCACCCCACCTCACCTTTCCCGTTAAGCAGCCATAGTGTGTTTTCTAAACGTGTGACTCTCTTCTGTTTTGTAATTCAGTTCAAGTGTAGCGGTTTTTACATTCTCTCTATAAGTGATATCTTATGATAAGTGTCTTTTTCTGTGTGACTTATTTCACGTAGTATCGTCATACCTAATCCACTCATCATGCTGCACCGAGCCTTATGACGTTGATTTCATGGTTAAGTGATTTTCCATTGTACATAAGGACCACAACTTATTTATCCATTTTTTCTCTTTCCTGGGATATTTAAGGTGTAACGAAGTGGAGGTTCTTGTCAACAGAGCAGCCCTAATCTTTGGGGTGCCTGTGTCTTGCTGACTTTTAGTTTTCCCAATTTATACGCCCATGAGTGGTAGTGCCCTATGCTCTCTAAGCTGAGTTTTGTAGATGTTTCAAGACACACCGTACACCTCTCCAGAGTGGCTGTTGGCAATTTACATCCCGCCCATCAGCGTAGCAAGGCTCCCGTTTCTCCATGGCCTGTCCTGCATTGTTGGTTTTGACACTTTATTCAGCATGGCCCTTTTGACCGATGGGAAGCGAGACTTCTTTGTAGCGCTGATTTGCCTTTCCAGGTTGCTTGGTTGGCCAAAAAGGGCGTACGCGTTTTTTCCTGAATATATTCAGGAAAAAACGCGTACGCCCTTTTTGGCCAAGGGCATCATTGTCGAGGTTTTGCCGCTTTTCCTGTGCTTTAAATGCGATTCGAATCTCCTACCTGAAATCTGTTTCCTACAATTCTGCCTTGCTTTCAAATCCTCTTCGTTGCCTTCCCTCAATATATTTGTGGACGAGAGTTATCATTTATAACTCTGCAGGTTTGTGAATTGCAGTGCCCCTGAGCTCCATTTTTCAACTCGCTTTCTTGGGAGCTGGCCGCAAAAGCGCAGGATTGCTTCAGGCCCTATTCTGCTTCCTGGCGGCAGGCTGAGCCTGTGGTTAATTCTTCTTTCTGATGGGAAAATAGAGTGACCTGTGCCTGTCCCAAGACCTAGAGCTAATCTCTCATTGGTTCCCCCTCTTCCCGTTCATCCTCAGGACAAATTGCAACCTGTACGGAACAGGAGGTTAAAGGTGCTGATTCTCCAAGGAGGGAGATTGCTAGGAAAGCGGCTGGAATGGCGAACCCGAGCACAAGGAGGTGAGAAATGAGGTGCCTTTTAGAAACCTTTCCCGATCACACGGTGTACCATCTTCTGGGTTTCTCATGCATGTTTTCGATGTAGGAAGGTGCCCTTGAACCTGGAGATTTGGGACCCATGGGATGGGTACCACGCAGCATTACTTTCAAGGGTCTGCGTTTGCTCACCCAACCTCACCAAACCTCTCAGCCCCAAGAGTGTCCACCCTTATGTCTCAATCAGCTGTGGGCCTAGATATGGTCAACCCAGGTGGCATCACAGCCCCTGAAAGAATTTTGTAAGAATTTCTCTCTCTTTCACTGTCTTTGTTTCACGGGTTTTTAAAAGTAATTGATTTTTATAATGGGGTTTAGCTGCTTTTCAGTGCTGTGTTTATGACGGTTTACACCCACTTGACTCACATACAGAGAGATTTCAATACATAGGTTTTAAGATTCTTACTAGTCAGATATATTTTTGAGCGGTGAATAGGGGGTGTTGAGTCCCGTTTACTGAGCAAGGAGTAGGTCTTGTCTATTACATATTGGGTTTATGGAACGGTATCTGAGCTAATTTGAAACCCCGGTTTTATGCATCACCGCACCTCACCTTTCCCATTAAGCAGCCATAGTGTGTTTTCTAAACGTGTGACTCTCTTCTGTTTTGTAATTCAGTTCAAGTGTAGCGGTTTTTACATTCCCTCTCTAAGTGATATCTTATGATAAGTGTCTTTTTCTGTGTGACTTATCTCACGTAGAATCCTCGTACCTATATCCACTCATCATGCTGCTACGAGCCTTTTGATGTAGATTTCATGGCTGAGTGATATTCCATTGTACATAAGGACCACAACTTCTTTATCCATTTTTCTCTTTCCTGGGATATTTAAGGTGTAACGAAGTGGAGGTTCTTGTCAAAAGAGCAGCCGTAAACATTGGGGTGCCTTTGTCTTGTTGATTTTTAGTTTTTCCAATTTATACGCCCATGAGTGGAAGTGCCCTATGCTCTCTAAGCTGAGTTTTCTAGATGTTTCAAGACACACCGTACACCTCTCCAGAGTGGCTCTTGGCAATTTACATCCCGCCCATCAGCGTAGCAAGGCTCCCGTTTCTCCATGGCCTGTCCTGCATTGTTGGTTTTGACACTTTAGTCAGCATGGCCCTTTTGACCGATGGGAAGCGAGACTTCTTTGTAGCGCTGATTTGCCTTTCCAGGTTGCTTGTTTGGCCAAAAAGGGCGTATGCGTTTTTTCCTGAATATATTCAGGAAAAAACGCATACGCCCTTTTTGGCCAAGGGCATCATTGTCGAGCTTTTGCTGCTTTTCCTGTGCTTGAAAGGCGATTCGAATCTCCCTCCTGAAATCTGTTTCCCGCAATTCTGCCTTGCTTTGAAATCCTCTTCGTTGCCTTCCCTCAATATATTTGTGGACGAGAGTTATCATTTATAACTCTGCAGGTTTGTGAATTGCAGTGCCCCTGAGCTCCATTTTTCAACTCGCTTTCTTGGGAGCTGGCCGCAAAAGCGCAGGAATGCTTCAGGCCCTATTCTGCTTCCGGGCGGCAGGCTGAGCCTGTGGTTAATTCTTCTTTCTGATGGGAAAATAGAGTGACCTGTGCCTGTCCCAAGACCTAGAGCTAGTCTCTCATTGGTTCCCCCTCTTCCCGTTCATCCTCAGGACAAATTGCAACCTGTACGGAATAGGAGGTTAAAGGTGCTGATTCTCCAAGGAGGGAGATTGCTAGGAAAGCGGCTGGAATGGCGAACCCGAGCACAAGGAGGTGAGAAATGAGGTGCCTTTTAGAAACCTTTCCTGATCACACGGTGTACCATCATCTGGGTTTCTCATGAATGTTTTCGATGTAGGAAGGTGCCCTTGAACCTGGAGATTTGGGACCCATGGGATGGGTACCACGCAGCATTACTTTCAAGGGTCTGCGTTTGCTCACCCAACCTCACCAAACCTCTCAGCCCCAAGAGTGTCCACCCTTACGTCTCAATCAGCTGTGGGTCTAGATATGGTCAACCCAGGTGGCATCACAGCCCCTGAAAGAATTTTGTAAGAATTTCTCTCTCTTTCACTGTCTTTGTTTCACGGGTTTTTTAAAGTAATTGATTTTTATAATGGTGTTTAGCTGCTTTTCAGTGCTGTGTTTATGACGCTTTACCCCCACGTGACTCACTTACAGAGAGATTTCAATACATAGGTTTTAAGATTCTTACTAGTCAGATATATTCTTGGGCGGTGAATAGGGGGTGTTGAGTCCCGTTTACTGAGCAAGGAGTAGGTCTTGTCTATTACATATTGGGTTTATGGAACTGTATCTGAGCTAATTTGAAACCCTGGTTTTATGCATCACCGCACCTCACCTTTCCCGTTAAGCAGCCATAGTGTGTTTTCTAAACGTGTGACTCTCTTCTGTTTTGTAATTCAGTTCAAGTGTAGCGGTTTTTACATTCCCTCTCTAAGTGATATCTTATGATAAGTGTCTTTTTCTGTGTGACTTATTTCACGTAGAATCGTCGTACCTATATCCACTCATCATGCTGCTACGAGCCTTTTGACGTAGATTTCATGGCTGAGTGATATTCCATTGTACATAAGGACCACAACTTCTTTATCCATTTTTCTCTTTCCTGGGATATTTAAGGTGTAACGAAGTGGAGGTTCTTGTCAACAGAGCAGCCGTAAACATTGGGGTGCCTGTGTCTTGTTGATTTTTAGTTTTCCCAATTTATACGCCCATGAGTGGAAGTGCCCTATGCTCTCTAAGCTGAGTTTTCTAGATGTTTCAAGACACACCGTACACCTCTCCAGAGTGGCTGTTGGCAATTTACATCCCGCCCATCAGCGTAGCAAGGCTCCCGTTTCTCCATGGCCTGTCCTGCATTGTTGGTTTTGACACTTTATTCAGCATGGCCATTTTGACCGATGGGAAGCGAGACTTCTTTATAGCGCTGATTTGCCTTTCCAGGTTGCTTGTTTGGCCAAAAAGGGCGTATGCGTTTTTTCCTGAATATATTCATAAAAAACGCATACGCCCTTTTTGGCCAAGGGCATCATTGTCGAGCTTTTGCTGCTTTTCCTGTGCTTTAAAGGCGATTCGAATCTCCCTCCTGAAATCTGTTTCCCGCAATTCTGCCTTGCTTTGAAATCCTCTTCGTTGCCTTCCCTCAATATATTTGTGGACGAGAGTTATCATTTATAACTCTGCAGGTTTGTGAATTGCAGTGCCCCTGAGCTCCATTTTTCAACTCGCTTTCTTGGGAGCTGACCGCAAAAGCGCAGGATTGCTTCAGGCCCTATTCTGCTTCCTGGCGGCAGGCTGAGCCTGTGGTTAATTCTTCTTTCTGATGGGAAAATAGAGTGACCTGTGCCTGTCCCAAGACCTAGAGCTAATCTCTCATTGGTTCCCCCTCTTCCCGTTCATCCTCAGGACAAATTGCAACCTGTACGGAACAGGAGGTTAAAGGTGCTGATTCTCCAAGGAGGGAGATTGCTAGGAAAGCGGCTGGAATGGCGAACCCGAGCACAAGGAGGTGAGAAATGAGGTGCGTTTTAGAAACCTTTCCCGATCACACGGTGTACCATCTTCTGGGTTTCTCATGCATGTTTTCGATGTAGGAAGGTGCCCTTGAACCTGGAGATTTGGGACCCACGGGATGGGTACCACGCAGTATTGCTTTAAAGGGTCTGCGTTTGCTCACCCAACCTCACCAAACCTCTTAGCCCCAAGAGTGTCCACCCTTATGTCTCAATCAGCTGTGGGTCTAGATATGGTCAACCCAGGTGGCATCACAGCCCCTGAACGAATTTTGTAAGAATTTCTCTCTCTTTCACTGCCTTCGTTTCACGGGTTTTTAAAAGTAATTGATTTTTATAATGGGGTTTAGCTGCTTTTCAGTGCTGTGTTTATGACGCTTTACCCCCACGTGACTCACTTACAGAGAGATTTCAATACATAGGTTTTAAGATTCTTACTAGTCAGATATATTCTTGGGCGGTGAATAGGGGGTGTTGAGTCCCGTTCATTGAGCAAGGAGTAGGTCTTGTCTATTACATATTGGGTTTATGGAACGGTATCTGAGCTAATTTGAAACCCTGGTTTTATGCATCACCCCACCTCACCTTTCCCGTTAAGCAGCCATAGTGTGTTTTCTAAACGTGTGACTCTCTTCTGTTTTGTAATTCAGTTCAAGTGTAGCGGTTTTTACATTCTCTCTATAAGTGATATCTTATGATAAGTGTCTTTTTCTGTGTGACTTATTTCACGTAGTATCGTCATACCTAATCCACTCATCATGCTGCACCGAGCCTTATGACGTTGATTTCATGGTTAAGTGATTTTCCATTGTACATAAGGACCACAACTTATTTATCCATTTTTTCTCTTTCCTGGGATATTTAAGGTGTAACGAAGTGGAGGTTCTTGTCAACAGAGCAGCCGTAAACATTGGGGTGCCTGTGTCTTGTTGATTTTTAGTTTTCCCAATTTATACGCCCATGAGTGGAAGTGCCCTATGCTCTCTAAGCTGAGTTTTCTAGATGTTTCAAGACACACCGTACACCTCTCCAGAGTGGCTGTTGGCAATTTACATCCCGCCCATCAGCGTAGCAAGGCTCCCGTTTCTCCATGGCCTGTCCTGCATTGCTGGTTTTGACACTTTATTCAGCATGGCCCTTTTAACCGATGGGAAGCGAGACTTCTTTGTAGCGCTGATTTGCCTTTCCAGGTTGCTTGGTTGGGCAAAAAGGGCGTATGCGTTTTTTCCTGAATATATTCAGGAAAAAACGCATACGCCCTTTTTGGCCAAGGGCATCATTGTCGAGGTTTTGCCGCTTTTCCTGTGCTTTAAAGGCGATTCGAATCTCCCTCCTGAAATCTGTTTCCTGCAATTATGCCTTGCTTTCAAATCCTCTTCGTTGCCTTCCCTCAATATATTTGTGGACGAGAGTTATCATTTATAACTCTGCAGGTTTGTGAATTGCAGTGCCCCTGAGCTCCATTTTTCAACTCGCTTTCTTGGGAGCTGGCCGCAAAAGCGCAGGATTGCTTCAGGCCCTATTCTCCTTCCGGGCGGCAGGCTGAGCCTGTGGTTAATTCTTCTTCCTGTTGGGAAAATAGAGTGACCTGTGCCTGTCCCAAGACCTAGAGCTAGTCTCTCATTGGTTCCCCCTCTTCCCTTTCCTCCTCAGGACAAATTGCAACCTGTACGGAACAGGAGGTTAAAGGTGCTGATTCTCCAAGATGGGAGATTGCTAGGAAAGCGGCTGGAATGGCGAACCCGAGCACAAGGAGGTGAGAAATGAGGTGCGTTTTAGAAACCTTTCCCGATCACACGGTATACCATCTTCTGGGTTTCTCATGCATGTTTTCGATGTAGGAAGGTGCCCTTGAACCTGGAGATTTGGGACCCATGGGATGGGTACCACGCAGCATTACTTTCAAGGGTCTGCGTTTGCTCACCCAACCTCACCAAACCTCTCAGCCCCAAGAGTGTCCACCCTTACGTCTCAATCAGCTGTGGGTCTAGATATGGTCAACCCAGGTGGCATCACAGCCCCTGAAAGAATTTTGTAAGAATTTCTCTCTCTTTCACTGTCTTTGTTTCACGGGTTTTTAAAAGTAATTGATTTTTATAATGGGGTTTAGCTGCTTTTCAGTGCTGTGTTTATGACGCTTTACACCCACTTGACTCACATACAGAGAGATTTCAATACATAGGTTTTAAGATTCTTACTAGTCAGATATATTTTTGAGCGGTGAATAGGGGGTGTTGAGTCACGTTTACTGAGCAAGGAGTAGGTCTTGTCTATTACATATTGGGTTTATGGAACGGTATCTGAGCTAATTTGAAACCCCGGTTTTATGCATCACCGCACCTCACCTTTCCCGTTAAGCAGCCATAGTGTGTTTTCTAAACGTGTGACTCTCTTCTGTTTTGTAATTCAGTTCAAGTGTAGCGGTTTTTACATTCCCTCTCTAAGTGATATCTTATGATAAGTGTCTTTTTCTGTGTGACTTATTTCACGTAGAATCGTCGTACCTATATCCACTCATCATGCTGCTACGAGCCTTTTGATGTAGATTTCATGGCTGAGTGATATTCCATTGTACATAAGGACCACAACTTCTTTATCCATTTTTCTCTTTCCTGGGATATTTAAGGTGTAACGAAGTGGAGGTTCTTGTCAAAAGAGCAGCCGTAAACATTGGGGTGCCTGTGTCTTGTTGATTTTTAGTTTTCCCAATTTATACGCCCATGAGTGGAAGTGCCCTATGCTCTCTAAGCTGAGTTTTCTAGATGTTTCAAGATACACCGTACACCTCTCCAGAGTGGCTCTTGGCAATTTACATCCCGCCCATCAGCGTAGCAAGGCTCCCGTTTCTCCATGGCCTGTCCTGCATTGTTGGTTTTGACACTTTATTCAGCATGGCCCTTTTGACCGATGGGAAGCGAGACTTCTTTGTAGCGCTGATTTGCCTTTCCAGGTTGCTTGGTTGGCCAAAAAGGGAGTACGCGTTTTTTCCTGAATATATTCAGGAAAAAACGCATACGCCCTTTTTGGCCAAGGGCATCATTGTCGAGGTTTTGCCGCTTTTCCTGTGCTTTAAATGCGATTCGAATCTCCTTCCTGAAATCTGTTTCCTACAATTCTGCCTTGCTTTCAAATCCTCTTCGTTGCCTTCCCTCAATATATTTGTGGACGAGAGTTATCATTTATAACTCTGCAGGTTTGTGAATTGCAGTGCCCCTGAGCTCCATTTTTCAACTCGCTTTCTTGGGAGCTGGCCGCAAAAGCGCAGGATTGCTTCAGGCCCTATTCTGCTTCCGGGCGGCAGGCTGAGCCTGTGGTTAATTCTTCTTTCTGATGGGAAAATAGAGTGACCTGTGCCTGTCCCAAGACCTAGAGCTAGTCTCTCATTGGTTCCCCCTCTTCCCGTTCATCCTCAGGACAAATTGCAACCTGTACGGAATAGGAGGTTAAAGGTGCTGATTCTCCAAGGAGGGAGATTGCTAGGAAAGCGGCTGGAATGGCGAACCCGAGCACAAGGAGGTGAGAAATGAGGTGCCTTTTAGAAACCTTTCCCGATCACACGGTGTACCATCTTCTGGGTTTCTCATGCATGTTTTCGATGTAGGAAGGTGCCCTTGAACCTGGAGATTTGGGACCCATGGGATGGGTACCACGCAGCATTACTTTCAAGGGTCTGCGTTTGCTCACCCAACCTCACCAAACCTCTCAGCCCCAAGAGTGTCCACCCTTACGTCTCAATCAGCTGTGGGTCTAGATATGGTCAACCCAGGTGGCATCACAGCCCCTGAAAGAATTTTGTAAGAATTTCTCTCTCTTTCACTGTCTTTGTTTCACGGGTTTTTAAAAGTAATTGATTTTTATAATGGGGTTTAGCTGCTTTTCAGTGCTGTGTTTATGACGCTTTACACCCACTTGACTCACATACAGAGAGATTGCAATACATAGGTTTTAAGATTCTTACTAGTCAGATATATTTTTGAGCGGTGAATAGGGGGTGTTGAGTCCCGTTTACTGAGCAAGGAGTAGGTCTTGTCTATTACATATTGGGTTTATGGAACGGTATCTGAGCTAATTTGAAACCCCGGTTTTATGCATCACCGCACCTCACCTTTCCCGTTAAGCAGCCATAGTGTGTTTTCTAAACGTGTGACTCTCTTCTGTTTTGTAATTCAGTTCAAGTGTAGCGGTTTTTACATTCCCTCTATAAGTGATATCTTATGATAAGTGTCTTTTTCTGTGTGACTTATTTCACGTAGAATCGTCGTACCTATATCCACTCATCATGCTGCTACGAGCCTTTTGACGTAGATTTCATGGCTGAGTGATATTCCATTGTACATAAGGACCACAACTTCTTTATCCATTTTTCTCTTTCCTGGGATATTTAAGGTGTAAGGAAGTGGAGGTTCTTGTCAACAGAGCAGCCCTAAACTTTGGGGTGCCTGTGTCTTGCTGATTTTTAGTTTTCCCAATTTATACGCCCATGAGTGGAAGTGCCCTATGCTCTCTAAGCTGAGTTTTTTAGATATTTCAAGACACACCGTACACCTCTCCAGAGTGGCTGTTGGCAATTTACATCCCGCCCATCAGCGTAGCAAGGCTCCCGTTTCTCCATGGCCTGTCCTGCATTGCTGGTTTTGACACTTTATTCAGCATGGCGCTTTTGACCGATGGGAAGCGAGATTTCTTTGTAGCGCTGATTTGCCTTTCCAGGTTGCTTGGTTGGCCAAAAAGGGCGTATGCGTTTTTTCCTGAATATATTCAGGAAAAAACGCATACGCCCTTTTTGGCCAAGGGCATCATTGTCGAGGTTTTGCCGCTTTTCCTCTGCTTTAAAGGCGATTCGAATCTCCCTCCTGAAATCTGTTTCCTGCAATTCTGCCTTGCTTTCAAATCCTCTTCGTTGCCTTCCCTCAATATATTTGTGGACGAGAGTTATCATTTATAACTCTGCAGGTTTGTGAATTGCAGTGCCCCTGAGCTCCATTTTTCAACTCGCTTTCTTGGGAGCTGGCCGCAAATGCGCAGGATTGCTTCAGGCCCTATTCTGCTTCCGGGCGGCAGGCTGAGCCTGTGGTTAATTCTTCTTTCTGATGGGAAAATAGAGTGACCTGTGCCTGTCCCAAGACCTAGAGCTAGTCTCTCATTGGTTCCCCCTCTTCCCGTTCATCCTCAGGACAAATTGCAACCTGTACGGAATAAGGTTAAAGGTGCTGATTCTCCAAGGAGGGAGATTGCTAGGAAAGCGGCTGGGATGGCGAACCCGAGCACAAGGAGGTGAGAAATGAGGTGCCTTTTAGAAACCTTTCCCGATCACACGGTGTACCATCTTCTGGGTTTCTCATGCATGTTTTCGATGTAGGAAGGTGCCCTTGAACCTGGAGATTTGGGACCCATGGGATGGGTACCACGCAGCATTACTTTCAAGGGTCTGCGTTTGCTCACCCAACCTCACCAAACCTCTCAGCCCCAAGAGTGTCCACCCTTACGTCTCAATCAGCTGTGGGTCTAGATATGGTCAACCCAGGTGGCATCACAGCCCCTGAAAGAATTTTGTAAGAATTTCTCTCTCTTTCACTGTCTTTGTTTCACGGGTTTTTAAAAGTAATTGATTTTTATAATGGGGTTTAGCTGCTTTTCAGTGCTGTGTTTATGACGCTTTACACCCACTTGACTCACATACAGAGAGATTTCAATACATAGGTTTTAAGATTCTTACTAGTCAGATATATTTTTGAGCGGTGAATAGGGGGTGTTGAGTCCCGTTTACTGAGCAAGGAGTAGGTCTTGTCTATTACATATTGGGTTTATGGAACGGTATCTGAGCTAATTTGAAACCCCGGTTTTATGCATCACCGCACCTCACCTTTCCCGTTAAGCAGCCATAGTGTGTTTTCTAAACGTGTGACTCTCTTCTGTTTTGTAATTCAGTTCAAGTGTAGCGGTTTTTACATTCCCTCTCTAAGTGATATTTTATGATAAGTGTCTTTTTCTGTGTGACTTATTTCACGTAGAATCGTCGTACCTATATCCACTCATCATGCTGCTACGAGCCTTTTGACGTAGATTTCATGGCTGAGTGATATTCCATTGTACATAAGGACCACAACTTCTTTATCCATTTTTCTCTTTCCTGGGATATTTAAGGTGTAACGAAGTGGAGGTTCTTGTCAACAGAGCAGCCGTAAACATTGGGGTGCCTGTGTCTTGTTGATTTTTAGTTTTCCCAATTTATACGCCCATGAGTGGAAGTGCCCTATGCTCTCTAAGCTGAGTTTTCTAGATGTTTCAAGACACACCGTACACCTCTCCAGAGTGGCTGTTGGCAATTTACATCCCGCCCATCAGCGTAGCAAGGCTCCCGTTTCTCCATGGCCTGTCCTGCATTGCTGGTTTTGACACTTTATTCAGCATGGCCCTTTTAACCGATGGGAAGCGAGACTTCTTTGTAGCGCTGATTTGCCTTTCCAGGTTGCTTGGTTGGCCAAAAAGGGCGTATGCGTTTTTTCCTGAATATATTCAGGAAAAAACGCATACGCCCTTTTTGGCCAAGGGCATCATTGTCGAGGTTTTGCCGCTTTTCCTGTGCTTTAAAGGCGATTCGAATCTCCCTCCTGAAATCTGTTTCCTGCAATTCTGCCTTGCTTTCAAATCCTCTTCGTTGCCTTCCCTCAATATATTTGTGGACGAGAGTTATCATTTATAACTCTGCAGGTTTGTGAATTGCAGTTCCCCTGAGCTCCATTTTTCAACTCGCTTTCTTGGGAGCTGGCCGCAAAAGCGCAGGATTGCTTCAGGCCCTGTTCTGCTTCCGGGCGCCAGGCTGAGCCTGTGGTTAATTCTTCTTTCTGATGGGAAAATAGAGTGACCTGTGCCTGTCCCAAGACCTAGAGCTAGTCTCTCATTGGTTCCCCCTCTTCCCGTTCATCCTCAGGACATATTGCAACCTGTACGGAATAGGAGGTTAAAGGTGCTGATTCTCCAAGGAGGGAGATTGCTAGGAAAGCGGCTGGAATGGCGAACCCGAGCACAAGGAGGTGAGAAATGAGGTGCCTTTTAGAAACCTTTCCCGATCACACGGTGTACCATCTTCTGGGTTTCTCATGCATGTTTTCGATGTAGGAAGGTGCCCTTGAACCTGGAGATTTGGGACCCATGGGATGGGTACCACGCAGCATTACTTTCAAGGGTCTGCGTTTGCTCACCCAACCTCACCAAACCTCTCAGCCCCAAGAGTGTCCACCCTTACGTCTCAATCAGCTGTGGGTCTAGATATGGTCAACCCAGGTGGCATCACAGCCCCTGAAAGAATTTTGTAAGAATTTCTCTCTCTTTCACTGTCTTTGTTTCACGGGTTTTTAAAAGTAATTGATTTTTATAATGGGGTTAAGCTGCTTTTCAGTGCTGTGTTTATGACGCTTTACACCCACGTGACTCACATACAGAGAGATTTCAATACTTAGGTTTTAAGATTCTTACTAGTCAGATATATTTTTGAGCGGTGAATAGGGTGTGTTGAGTCCCGTTCACTGAGCAAGGAGTAGGTCTTGTCTATTACATATTGGGTTTATGGAACGGTATCTGAGCTAATTTGAAACCCCGGTTTTATGCATCACCGCACCTCACCTTTCCCGTTAAGCAGCCATAGTGTGTTTTCTAAACGTGTGACTCTCTTCTGTTTTGTAATTCAGTTCAAGTGTAGCGGTTTTTACATTCCCTCTATAAGTGATATCTTATGATAAGTGTCTTTTTCTGTGTGACTTATTTCACGTAGAATCGTCGTACCTAAATCCATTCATCATGCTGCTACGAGCCTTTTGACGTAGATTTCATGGCTGAGTGATATTCCATTGTACATAAGGACCACAACTTCTTTATCCATTTTTCTCTTTCCTGGGATATTTAAGGTGTAAGGAAGTGGAGGTTCTTGTCAACAGAGCAGCCCTATACTTTGGGGTGCCTGTGTCTTGCTGATTTTTAGTTTTCCCAATTTATACGCCCATGAGTGGAAGTGCCCTATGCTCTCTAAGCTGAGTTTTTTAGATATTTCAAGACACACCGTACACCTCTCCAGAGTGGCTGTTGGCAATTTACATCCCGCCCATCAGCGTAGCAAGGCTCCCGTTTCTCCATGGCCTGTCCTGCATTGCTGGTTTTGACACTTTATTCAGCATGGCCCTTTTGACCGATGGGAAGCGAGACTTCTTTGTAGCGCTGATTTGCCTTTCCAGGTTGCTTGGTTGGCCAAAAAGGGCGTATGCGTTTTTTCCTGAATATATTCAGGAAAAAACGCATACGCCCTTTTTGGCCAAGGGCATCATTGTCGAGGTTTTGCCGCTTTTCCTCTGCTTTAAAGGCGATTCGAATCTCCCTCCTGAAATCTGTTTCCTGCAATTCTGCCTTGCTTTCAAATCCTCTTCGTTGCCTTCCCTCAATATATTTGTGGACGAGAGTTATCATTTATAACTCTGCAGGTTTGTGAATTGCAGTGCCCCTGAGCTCCATTTTTCAACTCGCTTTCTTGGGAGCTGGCCGCAAAAGCGCAGGATTGCTTCAGGCCCTATTCTGCTTCCGGGCGGCAGGCTGAGCCTGTGGTTAATTCTTCTTTCTGATGGGAAAATAGAGTGACCTGTGCCTGTCCCAAGACCTAGAGCTAGTCTCTCATTGGTTCCCCCTCTTCCCGTTCATCCTCAGGACAAATTGCAACCTGTACGGAATAGGAGGTTAAAGGTGCTGATTCTCCAAGGAGGGAGATTGCTAGGAAAGCGGCTGGAATGGCGAACCCGAGCACAAGGAGGTGAGGAATGAGGTGCCTTTTAGAAACCTTTCCCGATCACACGGTGTACCATCTTCTGGGTTTCTCATGCATGTTTTCGATGTAGGAAGGTGCCCTTGAACCTGGAGATTTGGGACCCATGGGATGGGTACCACGCAGCATTACTTTCAAGGGTCTGCGTTTGCTCACCCAACCTCACCAAACCTCTCAGCCCCAAGAGTGTCCACCCTTACGTCTCAATCAGCTGTGGGTCTAGATATGGTCAACCCAGGTGGCATCACAGCCCCTGAAAGAATTTTGTAAGAATTTCTCTCTCTTTCACTGTCTTTGTTTCACGGGTTTTTAAAAGTAATTGATTTTTATAATGGGGTTTAGCTGCTTTTCAGTGCTGTGTTTATGACGCTTTACACCCACTTGTCTCACATACAGAGAGATTTCAATACATAGGTTTTAAGATTCTTACTAGTCAGATATATTTTTGAGCGGTGAATAGGGGGTGTTGAGTCCCGTTTACTGAGCAAGGAGTAGGTCTTGTCTATTACATATAGGGTTTATGGAACGGTATCTGAGCTAATTTGAAACCCCGTTTTTATGCATCACCGCACCTCACCTTTCCCGTTAAGCAGCCATAGTGTGTTTTCTAAACGTGTGACTCTCTTCTGTTTTGTAATTCAGTTCAAGTGTAGCGGTTTTTACATTCCCTCTCTAAGTGATATCTTATGATAAGTGTCTTTTTCTGTGTGACTTATTTCACGTAGAATCGTCCTACCTATATCCACTCATCATGCTGCTACGAGCCTTTTGACGTAGATTTCATGGCTGAGTGATATTCCATTGTACATAAGGACCACAACTTCTTTATCCATTTTTCTCTTTCCTGGGATATTTAAGGTGTAAGGAAGTGGAGGTTCTTGTCAACAGAGCAGCCCTATACTTTGGGGTGCCTGTGTCTTGCTGATTTTTAGTTTTCCCAATTTATACGCCCATGAGTGGAAGTGCCCTATGCTCTCTAAGCTGAGTTTTTTAGATATTTCAAGACACACCGTACACCTCTCCAGAGTGGCTGTTGGCAATTTACATCCCGCCCATCAGCGTAGCAAGGCTCCCGTTTCTCCATGGCCTGTCCTGCATTGCTGGTTTTGACACTTTATTCAGCATGGCCCTTTTGACCGATGGGAAGCGAGACTTCTTTGTAGCGCTGATTTGCCTTTCCAGGTTGCTTGGTTGGCCAAAAAGGGCGTATGCGTTTTTTCCTGAATATATTCAGGAAAAAACGCATACGCCCTTTTTGGCCAAGGGCATCATTGTCGAGGTTTTGCCGCTTTTCCTCTGCTTTAAAGGCGATTCGAATCTCCCTCCTGAAATCTGTTTCCTGCAATTCTGCCTTGCTTTCAAATCCTCTTCGTTGCCTTCCCTCAATATATTTGTGGACGAGAGTTATCATTTATAACTCTGCAGGTTTGTGAATTGCAGTGCCCCTGAGCTCCATTTTTCAACTCGCTTTCTTGGGAGCTGGCCGCAAAAGCGCAGGATTGCTTCAGGCCCTATTCTGCTTCCGGGCGGCAGGCTGAGCCTGTGGTTAATTCTTCTTTCTGATGGGAAAATAGAGTGACCTGTGCCTGTCCCAAGACCTAGAGCTAGTCTCTCATTGGTTCCCCCTCTTCCCGTTCATCCTCAGGACATATTGCAACCTGTACGGAATAGGAGGTTAAAGGTGCTGATTCTCCAAGGAGGGAGATTGCTAGGAAAGCGGCTGGAATGGCGAACCCGAGCACAAGGAGGTGAGAAATGAGGTGCCTTTTAGAAACCTTTCCCGATCACACGGTGTACCATCTTCTGGGTTTCTCATGCATGTTTTCGATGTAGGAAGGTGCCCTTGAACCTGGAGATTTGGGACCCATGGGATGGGTACCACGCAGCATTACTTTCAAGGGTCTGCGTTTGCTCACCCAACCTCACCAAACCTCTCAGCCCCAAGAGTGTCCACCCTTACGTCTCAATCAGCTGTGGGTCTAGATATGGTCAACCCAGGTGGCATCACAGCCCCTGAAAGAATTTTGTAAGAATTTCTCTCTCTTTCACTGTCTTTGTTTCACGGGTTTTTAAAAGTAATTGATTTTTATAATGGGGTTTAGCTGCTTTTCAGTGCTGTGTTTATGACGCTTTACACCCACTTGTCTCACATACAGAGAGATTTCAATACATAGGTTTTAAGATTCTTACTAGTCAGATATATTTTTGAGCGGTGAATAGGGGGTGTTGAGTCCCGTTTACTGAGCAAGGAGTAGGTCTTGTCTATTACATATAGGGTTTATGGAACGGTATCTGAGCTAATTTGAAACCCCGTTTTTATGCATCACCGCACCTCACCTTTACCGTTAAGCAGCCATAGTGTGTTTTCTAAACGTGTGACTCTCTTCTGTTTTGTAATTCAGTTCAAGTGTAGCGGTTTTTACATTCCCTCTATAAGTGATATCTTATGATAAGTGTCTTTTTCTGTGTGACTTATTTCACGTAGAATCGTCCTACCTATATCCACTCATCATGCTGCTACGAGCCTTTTGACGTAGATTTCATGGCTGAGTGATATTCCATTGTACATAAGGACCACAACTTCTTTATCCATTTTTCTCTTTCCTGGGATATTTAAGGTGTAAGGAAGTGGAGGTTCTTGTCAACAGAGCAGCCCTATACTTTGGGGTGCCTGTGTCTTGCTGATTTTTAGTTTTCCCAATTTATACGCCCATGAGTGGAAGTGCCCTATGCTCTCTAAGCTGAGTTTTTTAGATATTTCAAGACACACCGTACACCTCTCCAGAGTGGCTGTTGGCAATTTACATCCCGCCCATCAGCGTAGCAAGGCTCCCGTTTCTCCATGGCCTCTCCTGCATTGCTGGTTTTGACACTTTATTCAGCATGGCCCTTTTGACCGATGGGAAGCGAGACTTCTTTGTAGCGCTGATTTGCCTTTCCAGGTTGCTTGGTTGGCCAAAAAGGGCGTATGCGTTTTTTCCTGAATATATTCAGGAAAAAACGCATACGCCCTTTTTGGCCAAGGGCATCATTGTCGAGGTTTTGCCGCTTTTCCTCTGCTTTAAAGGCGATTCGAATCTCCCTCCTGAAATCTGTTTCCTGCAATTCTGCCTTGCTTTCAAATCCTCTTCGTTGCCTTCCCTCAATATATTTGTAGACGAGAGTTATCATTTATAACTCTGCAGGTTTGTGAATTGCAGTGCCCCTGAGCTCCATTTTTCAACTCGCTTTCTTGGGAGCTGGCCGCAAAAGCGCAGGATTGCTTCAGGCCCTATTCTGCTTCCGGGCGGCAGGCTGAGCCTGTGGTTAATTCTTCTTTCTGATGGGAAAATAGAGTGACCTGTGCCTGTCCCAAGACCTAGAGCTAGTCTCTCATTGGTTCCCCCTCTTCCCGTTCATCCTCAGGACATATTGCAACCTGTACGGAATAGGAGGTTAAAGGTGCTGATTCTCCAAGGAGGGAGATTGCTAGGAAAGCGGCTGGAATGGCGAACCCGAGCACAAGGAGGTGAGAAATGAGGTGCCTTTTAGAAACCTTTCCCGATCACACGGTGTACCATCTTCTGGGTTTCTCATGCATGTTTTCGATGTAGGAAGGTGCCCTTGAACCTGGAGATTTGGGACCCATGGGATGGGTACCACGCAGCATTACTTTCAAGGGTCTGCGTTTGCTCACCCAACCTCACCAAACCTCTCAGCCCCAAGAGTGTCCACCCTTACGTCTCAATCAGCTGTGGGTCTAGATATGGTCAACCCAGGTGGCATCACAGCCCCTGAAAGAATTTTGTAAGAATTTCTCTCTCTTTCACTGTCTTTGTTTCACGGGTTTTTAAAAGTAATTGATTTTTATAATGGGGTTAAGCTGCTTTTCAGTGCTGTGTTTATGACGCTTTACACCCACGTGACTCACATACAGAGAGATTTCAATACTTAGGTTTTAAGATTCTTACTAGTCAGATATATTTTTGAGCGGTGAATAGGGTGTGTTGAGTCCCGTTCACTGAGCAAGGAGTAGGTCTTGTCTATTACATATTGGGTTTATGGAACGGTATCTGAGCTAATTTGAAACCCCGTTTTTATGCATCACCGCACCTCACCTTTCCCGTTAAGCAGCCATAGTGTGTTTTCTAAACGTGTGACTCTCTTCTGTTTTGTAATTCAGTTCAAGTGTAGCGGTTTTTACATTCCCTCTATAAGTGATATCTTATGATAAGTGTCTTTTTCTGTGTGACTTATTTCACGTAGAATCGTCCTACCTATATCCACTCATCATGCTGCTACGAGCCTTTTGACGTAGATTTCATGGCTGAGTGATATTCCATTGTACATAAGGACCACAACTTCTTTATCCATTTTTCTCTTTCCTGGGATATTTAAGGTGTAACGAAGTGGAGGTTCTTGTCAACAGAGCAGCCCTAAACTTTGGGGTGCCTGTGTCTTGCTGATTTTTAGTTTTCCCAATTTATACGCCCATGAGTGGAAGTGCCCTATGCTCTCTAAGCTGAGTTTTCTAGATGTTTCAAGACACACCGTACACCTCTCCAGAGTGGCTGTTGGCAATTTACATCCCGCCCATCAGCGTAGCAAGGCTCCCGTTTCTCCATGGCCTGTCCTGCATTGTTGGTTTTGACACTTTATTCAGCATGGCCCTTTTGACCGATGGGAAGCGAGACTTCTTTGTAGCGCTGATTTGCCTTTCCAGGTTGCTTGGTTGGCCAAAAAGGGCGTATGCGTTTTTTCCTGAATATATTCAGGAAAAAACGCATACGCCCTTTTTGGCCAAGGGCATCATTGTCGAGCTTTTGCTGCTTTTCCTGTGCTTTACAGGCGATTCGAATCTCCCTCCTGAAATCTGTTTCCCGCAATTCTGCCTTGCTTTGAAATCCTCTCCGTTGCCTTCCCTCAATATATTTGTGGACGAGAGTTATCATTTATAACTCTGCAGGTTTGTGAATTGCAGTGCCCCTGAGCTCCATTTTTCAACTCGCTTTCTTGGGAGCTGGCCGCAAAAGCGCAGGATTGCTTCAGGCCCTATTCTACTTCCGGGCGGCAGGCTGAGCCTGTGGTTAATTCTTCTTTCTGATGGGAAAATAGAGTGACCTGTGCCTGTCCCAAGACCTAGAGCTAATCTCTCATTGGTTCCCCCTCTTCCCGTTCATCCTCAGGACAAATTGCAACCTGTACGGAACAGGAGGTTAAAGGTGCTGATTCTCCAAGGAGGGAGATTGCTAGGAAAGCGGCTGGGATGGCGAACCCGAGCACAAGGAGGTGAGAAATGAGGTGCCTTTTAGAAACCTTTCCCGATCACACGGTGTACCATCTTCTGGGTTTCTCATGCATGTTTTCGATGTAGGAAGGTGCCCTTGAACCTGGAGATTTGGGACCCATGGGATGGGTACCACGCAGCATTACTTTCAAGGGTCTGCGTTTGCTCACCCAACCTCACCAAACCTCTCAGCCCCAAGAGTGTCCACCCTTACGTCTCAATCAGCTGTGGGTCTAGATATGGTCAACCCAGGTGGCATCACATCCCCTGAAAGAATTTTGTAAGAATTTCTCTCTCTTTCACTGTCTTTGTTTCACGGGTTTTTAAAAGTAATTGATTTTTATAATGGGGTTTAGCTGCTTTTCAGTGCTGTGTTTATGACGCTTTACACCCACTTGACTCACATACAGAGAGATTTCAATACATAGGTTTTAAGATTCTTACTAGTCAGATATATTTTTGAGCGGTGAATAGGGGGTGTTGAGTCCCGTTTACTGAGCAAGGAGTAGGTCTTGTCTATTACATATTGGGTTTATGGAACGGTATCTGAGCTAATTTGAAACCCCGGTTTTATGCATCACCGCACCTCACCTTTCCCGTTAAGCAGCCATAGTGTGTTTTCTAAACGTGTGACTCTCTTCTGTTTTGTAATTCAGTTCAAGTGTAGCGGTTTTTACATTCCCTCTCTAAGTGATATTTTATGATAAGTGTCTTTTTCTGTGTGACTTATTTCACGTAGAATCGTCCTACCTATATCCACTCATCATGCTGCTACGAGCCTTTTGACGTAGATTTCATGGCTGAGTGATATTCCATTGTACATAAGGACCACAACTTCTTTATCCATTTTTCTCTTTCCTGGGATATTTAAGGTGTAACGAAGTGGAGGTTCTTGTCAACAGAGCAGCCGTAAACATTGGGGTGCCTGTGTCTTGTTGATTTTTAGTTTTCCCAATTTATACGCCCATGAGTGGAAGTGCCCTATGCTCTCTAAGCTGAGTTTTCTAGATGTTTCAAGACACACCGTACACCTCTCCAGAGTGGCTGTTGGCAATTTACATCCCGCCCATCAGCGTAGCAAGGCTCCCGTTTCTCCATGGCCTGTCCTGCATTGCTGGTTTTGACACTTTATTCAGCATGGCCCTTTTAACCGATGGGAAGCGAGACTTCTTTGTAGCGCTGATTTGCCTTTCCAGGTTGCTTGGTTGGCCAAAAAGGGCGTATGCGTTTTTTCCTGAATATATTCAGGAAAAAACGCATACGCCCTTTTTGGCCAAGGGCATCATTGTCGAGGTTTTGCCGCTTTTCCTGTGCTTTAAAGGCGATTCGAATCTCCCTCCTGAAATCTGTTTCCTGCAATTCTGCCTTGCTTTCAAATCCTCTTCGTTGCCTTCCCTCAATATATTTGTGGACGAGAGTTATCATTTATAACTCTGCAGGTTTGTGAATTGCAGTGCCCCTGAGCTCCATTTTTCAACTCGCTTTCTTGGGAGCTGGCCGCAAAAGCGCAGGATTGCTTCAGGCCCTGTTCTGCTTCCGGGCGCCAGGCTGAGCCTGTGGTTAATTCTTCTTTCTGATGGGAAAATAGAGTGACCTGTGCCTGTCCCAAGACCTAGAGCTAGTCTCTCATTGGTTCCCCCTCTTCCCGTTCATCCTCAGGACATATTGCAACCTGTACGGAATAGGAGGTTAAAGGTGCTGATTCTCCAAGGAGGGAGATTGCTAGGAAAGCGGCTGGAATGGCGAACCCGAGCACAAGGAGGTGAGAAATGAGGTGCCTTTTAGAAACCTTTCCCGATCACACGGTGTACCATCTTCTGGGTTTCTCATGCATGTTTTCGATGTAGGAAGGTGCCCTTGAACCTGGAGATTTGGGACCCATGGGATGGGTACCACGCAGCATTACTTTCAAGGGTCTGCGTTTGCTCACCCAACCTCACCAAACCTCTCAGCCCCAAGAGTGTCCACCCTTACGTCTCAATCAGCTGTGGGTCTAGATATGGTCAACCCAGGTGGCATCACAGCCCCTGAAAGAATTTTGTAAGAATTTCTCTCTCTTTCACTGTCTTTGTTTCACGGGTTTTTAAAAGTAATTGATTTTTATAATGGGGTTAAGCTGCTTTTCAGTGCTGTGTTTATGACGCTTTACACCCACGTGACTCACATACAGAGAGATTTCAATACTTAGGTTTTAAGATTCTTACTAGTCAGATATATTTTTGAGCGGTGAATAGGGTGTGTTGAGTCCCGTTCACTGAGCAAGGAGTAGGTCTTGTCTATTACATATTGGGTTTATGGAACGGTATCTGAGCTAATTTGAAACCCCGGTTTTATGCATCACCGCACCTCACCTTTCCCGTTAAGCAGCCATAGTGTGTTTTCTAAACGTGTGACTCTCTTCTGTTTTGTAATTCAGTTCAAGTGTAGCGGTTTTTACATTCCCTCTATAAGTGATATCTTATGATAAGTGTCTTTTTCTGTGTGACTTATTTCACGTAGAATCGTCGTACCTAAATCCATTCATCATGCTGCTACGAGCCTTTTGACGTAGATTTCATGGCTGAGTGATATTCCATTGTACATAAGGACCACAACTTCTTTATCCATTTTTCTCTTTCCTGGGATATTTAAGGTGTAAGGAAGTGGAGGTTCTTGTCAACAGAGCAGCCCTAAACTTTGGGGTGCCTGTGTCTTGCTGATTTTTAGTTTTCTCAATTTATACGCCCATGAGTGGAAGTGCCCTATGCTCTCCAAGCTGAGTTTTTTAGATATTTCAAGACACACCGTACACCTCTCCAGAGTGGCTGTTGGCAATTTACATCCCGCCCATCAGCGTAGCAAGGCTCCCGTTTCTCCATGGCCTGTCCTGCATTGCTGGTTTTGACACTTTATTCAGCATGGCCCTTTTGACCGATGGGAAGCGAGACTTCTTTGTAGCGCTGATTTGCCTTTCCAGGTTGCTTGGTTGGCCAAAAAGGGCGTATGCGTTTTTTCCTGAATATATTCAGGAAAAAACGCATACGCCCTTTTTGGCCAAGGGCATCATTGTCGAGGTTTTGCCGCTTTTCCTCTGCTTTAAAGGCGATTCGAATCTCCCTCCTGAAATCTGTTTCCTGCAATTCTGCCTTGCTTTCAAATCCTCTTCGTTGCCTTCCCTCAATATATTTGTGGACGAGAGTTATCATTTATAACTCTGCAGGTTTGTGAATTGCAGTGCCCCTGAGCTCCATTTTTCAACTCGCTTTCTTGGGAGCTGGCCGCAAAAGCGCAGGATTGCTTCAGGCCCTGTTCTGCTTCCGGGCGCCAGGCTGAGCCTGTGGTTAATTCTTCTTTCTGATGGGAAAATAGAGTGACCTGTGCCTGTCCCAAGACCTAGAGCTAGTCTCTCATTGGTTCCCCCTCTTCCCGTTCATCCTCAGGACAAATTGCAACCTGTACGGAATAGGAGGTTAAAGGTGCTGATTCTCCAAGGAGGGAGATTGCTAGGAAAGCGGCTGGAATGGCGAACCCGAGCACAAGGAGGTGAGGAATGAGGTGCCTTTTAGAAACCTTTCCCGATCACACGGTGTACCATCTTCTGGGTTTCTCATGCATGTTTTCGATGTAGGAAGGTGCCCTTGAACCTGGAGATTTGGGACCCATGGGATGGGTACCACGCAGCATTACTTTCAAGGGTCTGCGTTTGCTCACCCAACCTCACCAAACCTCTCAGCCCCAAGAGTGTCCACCCTTACGTCTCAATCAGCTGTGGGTCTAGATATGGTCAACCCAGGTGGCATCACAGCCCCTGAAAGAATTTTGTAAGAATTTCTCTCTCTTTCACTGTCTTTGTTTCACGGGTTTTTAAAAGTAATTGATTTTTATAATGGGGTTTAGCTGCTTTTCAGTGCTGTGTTTATGACGCTTTACACCCACTTGTCTCACATACAGAGAGATTTCAATACATAGGTTTTAAGATTCTTACTAGTCAGATATATTTTTGAGCGGTGAATAGGGGGTGTTGAGTCCCGTTTACTGAGCAAGGAGTAGGTCTTGTCTATTACATATTGGGTTTATGGAACGGTATCTGAGCTAATTTGAAACCCCGTTTTTATGCATCACCGCACCTCACCTTTCCCGTTAAGCAGCCATAGTGTGTTTTCTAAACGTGTGACTCTCTTCTGTTTTGTAATTCAGTTCAAGTGTAGCGGTTTTTACATTCCCTCTATAAGTGATATCTTATGATAAGTGTCTTTTTCTGTGTGACTTATTTCACGTAGAATCGTCCTACCTATATCCACTCATCATGCTGCTACGAGCCTTTTGACGTAGATTTCATGGCTGAGTGATATTCCATTGTACATAAGGACCACAACTTCTTTATCCATTTTTCTCTTTCCTGGGATATTTAAGGTGTAAGGAAGTGGAGGTTCTTGTCAACAGAGCAGCCCTATACTTTGGGGTGCCTGTGTCTTGCTGATTTTTAGTTTTCCCAATTTATACGCCCATGAGTGGAAGTGCCCTATGCTCTCTAAGCTGAGTTTTTTAGATATTTCAAGACACACCGTACACCTCTCCAGAGTGGCTGTTGGCAATTTACATCCCGCCCATCAGCGTAGCAAGGCTCCCGTTTCTCCATGGCCTGTCCTGCATTGCTGGTTTTGACACTTTATTCAGCATGGCCCTTTTGACCGATGGGAAGCGAGACTTCTTTGTAGCGCTGATTTGCCTTTCCAGGTTGCTTGGTTGGCCAAAAAGGGCGTATGCGTTTTTTCCTGAATATATTCAGGAAAAAACGCATACGCCCTTTTTGGCCAAGGGCATCATTGTCGAGGTTTTGCCGCTTTTCCTCTGCTTTAAAGGCGATTCGAATCTCCCTCCTGAAATCTGTTTCCTGCAATTCTGCCTTGCTTTCAAATCCTCTTCGTTGCCTTCCCTCAATATATTTGTGGACGAGAGTTATCATTTATAACTCTGCAGGTTTGTGAATTGCAGTGCCCCTGAGCTCCATTTTTCAACTCGCTTTCTTGGGAGCTGGCCGCAAAAGCGCAGGATTGCTTCAGGCCCTGTTCTGCTTCCGGGCGCCAGGCTGAGCCTGTGGTTAATTCTTCTTTCTGATGGGAAAATAGAGTGACCTGTGCCTGTCCCAAGACCTAGAGCTAGTCTCTCATTGGTTCCCCCTCTTCCCGTTCATCCTCAGGACATATTGCAACCTGTACGGAATAGGAGGTTAAAGGTGCTGATTCTCCAAGGAGGGAGATTGCTAGGAAAGCGGCTGGAATGGCGAACCCGAGCACAAGGAGGTGAGAAATGAGGTGCCTTTTAGAAACCTTTCCCGATCACACGGTGTACCATCTTCTGGGTTTCTCATGCATGTTTTCGATGTAGGAAGGTGCCCTTGAACCTGGAGATTTGGGACCCATGGGATGGGTACCACGCAGCATTACTTTCAAGGGTCTGCGTTTGCTCACCCAACCTCACCAAACCTCTCAGCCCCAAGAGTGTCCACCCTTACGTCTCAATCAGCTGTGGGTCTAGATATGGTCAACCCAGGTGGCATCACAGCCCCTGAAAGAATTTTGTAAGAATTTCTCTCTCTTTCACTGTCTTTGTTTCACGGGTTTTTTAAAGTAATTGATTTTTATAATGGGGTTTAGCTGCTTTTCAGTGCTGTGTTTATGACGCTTTACACCCACTTGTCTCACATACAGAGAGATTTCAATACATAGGTTTTAAGATTCTTACTAGTCAGATATATTTTTGAGCGGTGAATAGGGGGTGTTGAGTCCCGTTTACTGAGCAAGGAGTAGGTCTTGTCTATTACATATAGGGTTTATGGAACGGTATCTGAGCTAATTTGAAACCCCGTTTTTATGCATCACCGCACCTCACCTTTCCCGTTAAGCAGCCATAGTGTGTTTTCTAAACGTGTGACTCTCTTCTGTTTTGTAATTCAGTTCAAGTGTAGCGGTTTTTACATTCCCTCTATAAGTGATATCTTATGATAAGTATCTTTTTCTGTGTGACTTATTTCACGTAGAATCGTCCTACCTATATCCACTCATCATGCTGCTACGAGCCTTTTGACGTAGATTTCATGGCTGAGTGATATTCCATTGTACATAAGGACCACAACTTCTTTATCCATTTTTCTCTTTCCTGGGATATTTAAGGTGTAAGGAAGTGGAGGTTCTTGTCAACAGAGCAGCCCTATACTTTGGGGTGCCTGTGTCTTGCTGATTTTTAGTTTTCCCAATTTATACGCCCATGAGTGGAAGTGCCCTATGCTCTCTAAGCTGAGTTTTTTAGATATTTCAAGACACACCGTACACCTCTCCAGAGTGGCTGTTGGCAATTTACATCCCGCCCATCAGCGTAGCAAGGCTCCCGTTTCTCCATGGCCTCTCCTGCATTGCTGGTTTTGACACTTTATTCAGCATGGCCCTTTTGACCGATGGGAAGCGAGACTTCTTTGTAGCGCTGATTTGCCTTTCCAGGTTGCTTGGTTGGCCAAAAAGGGCGTATGCGTTTTTTCCTGAATATATTCAGGAAAAAACGCATACGCCCTTTTTGGCCAAGGGCATCATTGTCGAGGTTTTGCCGCTTTTCCTCTGCTTTAAAGGCGATTCGAATCTCCCTCCTGAAATCTGTTTCCTGCAATTCTGCCTTGCTTTCAAATCCTCTTCGTTGCCTTCCCTCAATATATTTGTGGACGAGAGTTATCATTTATAACTCTGCAGGTTTGTGAATTGCAGTGCCCCTGAGCTCCATTTTTCAACTCGCTTTCTTGGGAGCTGGCCGCAAAAGCGCAGGATTGCTTCAGGCCCTATTCTGCTTCCGGGCGGCAGGCTGAGCCTGTGGTTAATTCTTCTTTCTGATGGGAAAATAGAGTGACCTGTGCCTGTCCCAAGACCTAGAGCTAGTCTCTCATTGGTTCCCCCTCTTCCCGTTCATCCTCAGGACATATTGCAACCTGTACGGAATAGGAGGTTAAAGGTGCTGATTCTCCAAGGAGGGAGATTGCTAGGAAAGCGGCTGGAATGGCGAACCCGAGCACAAGGAGGTGAGAAATGAGGTGCCTTTTAGAAACCTTTCCCGATCACACGGTGTACCATCTTCTGGGTTTCTCATGCATGTTTTCGATGTAGGAAGGTGCCCTTGAACCTGGAGATTTGGGACCCATGGGATGGGTACCACGCAGCATTACTTTCAAGGGTCTGCGTTTGCTCACCCAACCTCACCAAACCTCTCAGCCCCAAGAGTGTCCACCCTTACGTCTCAATCAGCTGTGGGTCTAGATATGGTCAACCCAGGTGGCATCACAGCCCCTGAAAGAATTTTGTAAGAATTTCTCTCTCTTTCACTGTCTTTGTTTCACGGGTTTTTAAAAGTAATTGATTTTTATAATGGGGTTAAGCTGCTTTTCAGTGCTGTGTTTATGACGCTTTACACCCACGTGACTCACATACAGAGAGATTTCAATACTTAGGTTTTAAGATTCTTACTAGTCAGATATATTTTTGAGCGGTGAATAGGGTGTGTTGAGTCCCGTTCACTGAGCAAGGAGTAGGTCTTGTCTATTACATATTGGGTTTATGGAACGGTATCTGAGCTAATTTGAAACCCCGTTTTTATGCATCACCGCACCTCACCTTTCCCGTTAAGCAGCCATAGTGTGTTTTCTAAACGTGTGACTCTCTTCTGTTTTGTAATTCAGTTCAAGTGTAGCGGTTTTTACATTCCCTCTATAAGTGATATCTTATGATAAGTGTCTTTTTCTGTGTGACTTATTTCACGTAGAATCGTCCTACCTATATCCACTCATCATGCTGCTACGAGCCTTTTGACGTAGATTTCATGGCTGAGTGATATTCCATTGTACATAAGGACCACAACTTCTTTATCCATTTTTCTCTTTCCTGGGATATTTAAGGTGTAACGAAGTGGAGGTTCTTGTCAACAGAGCAGCCCTAAACTTTGGGGTGCCTGTGTCTTGCTGATTTTTAGTTTTCCCAATTTATACGCCCATGAGTGGAAGTGCCCTATGCTCTCTAAGCTGAGTTTTCTAGATGTTTCAAGACACACCGTACACCTCTCCAGAGTGGCTGTTGGCAATTTACATCCCGCCCATCAGCGTAGCAAGGCTCCCGTTTCTCCATGGCCTGTCCTGCATTGTTGGTTTTGACACTTTATTCAGCATGGCCCTTTTGACCGATGGGAAGCGAGACTTCTTTGTAGCGCTGATTTGCCTTTCCAGGTTGCTTGGTTGGCCAAAAAGGGCGTATGCGTTTTTTCCTGAATATATTCAGGAAAAAACGCATACGCCCTTTTTGTCCAAGGGCATCATTGTCGAGGTTTTGCCGCTTTTCCTCTGCTTTAAAGGCGATTCGAATCTCCCTCCTGAAATCTGTTTCCTGCAATTCTGCCTTGCTTTCAAATCCTCTTCGTTGCCTTCCCTCAATATATTTGTGGACGAGAGTTATCATTTATAACTCTGCAGGTTTGTGAATTGCAGTGCCCCTGAGCTCCATTTTTCAACTCGCTTTCTTGGGAGCTGGCCGCAAAAGCGCAGGATTGCTTCAGGCCCTATTCTGCTTCCGGGCGGCAGGCTGAGCCTGTGGTTAATTCTTCTTTCTGATGGGAAAATAGAGTGACCTGTGCCTGTCCCAAGACCTAGAGCTAATCTCTCATTGGTTCCCCCTCTTCCCGTTCATCCTCAGGACAAATTGCAACCTGTACGGAACAGGAGGTTAAAGGTGCTGATTCTCCAAGGAGGGAGATTGCTAGGAAAGCGGCTGGGATGGCGAACCCGAGCACAAGGAGGTGAGAAATGAGGTGCCTTTTAGAAACCTTTCCCGATCACACGGTGTACCATCTTCTGGGTTTCTCATGCATGTTTTCGATGTAGGAAGGTGCCCTTGAACCTGGAGATTTGGGACCCATGGGATGGGTACCACGCAGCATTACTTTCAAGGGTCTGCGTTTGCTCACCCAACCTCACCAAACCTCTCAGCCCCAAGAGTGTCCACCCTTACGTCTCAATCAGCTGTGGGTCTAGATATGGTCAACCCAGGTGGCATCACATCCCCTGAAAGAATTTTGTAAGAATTTCTCTCTCTTTCACTGTCTTTGTTTCACGGGTTTTTAAAAGTAATTGATTTTTATAATGGGGTTTAGCTGCTTTTCAGTGCTGTGTTTATGACGCTTTACACCCACTTGACTCACATACAGAGAGATTTCAATACATAGGTTTTAAGATTCTTACTAGTCAGATATATTTTTGAGCGGTGAATAGGGGGTGTTGAGTCCCGTTTACTGAGCAAGGAGTAGGTCTTGTCTATTACATATTGGGTTTATGGAACGGTATCTGAGCTAATTTGAAACCCCGGTTTTATGCATCACCGCACCTCACCTTTCCCGTTAAGCAGCCATAGTGTGTTTTCTAAACGTGTGACTCTCTTCTGTTTTGTAATTCAGTTCAAGTGTAGCGGTTTTTACATTCCCTCTCTAAGTGATATTTTATGATAAGTGTCTTTTTCTGTGTGACTTATTTCACGTAGAATCGTCCTACCTATATCCACTCATCATGCTGCTACGAGCCTTTTGACGTAGATTTCATGGCTGAGTGATATTCCATTGTACATAAGGACCACAACTTCTTTATCCATTTTTCTCTTTCCTGGGATATTTAAGGTGTAACGAAGTGGAGGTTCTTGTCAACAGAGCAGCCGTAAACATTGGGGTGCCTGTGTCTTGTTGATTTTTAGTTTTCCCAATTTATACGCCCATGAGTGGAAGTGCCCTATGCTCTCTAAGCTGAGTTTTCTAGATGTTTCAAGACACACCGTACACCTCTCCAGAGTGGCTGTTGGCAATTTACATCCCGCCCATCAGCGTAGCAAGGCTCCCGTTTCTCCATGGCCTGTCCTGCATTGCTGGTTTTGACACTTTATTCAGCATGGCCCTTTTAACCGATGGGAAGCGAGACTTCTTTGTAGCGCTGATTTGCCTTTCCAGGTTGCTTGGTTGGCCAAAAAGGGCGTATGCGTTTTTTCCTGAATATATTCAGGAAAAAACGCATACGCCCTTTTTGGCCAAGGGCATCATTGTCGAGGTTTTGCCGCTTTTCCTGTGCTTTAAAGGCGATTCGAATCTCCCTCCTGAAATCTGTTTCCTGCAATTCTGCCTTGCTTTCAAATCCTCTTCGTTGCCTTCCCTCAATATATTTGTGGACGAGAGTTATCATTTATAACTCTGCAGGTTTGTGAATTGCAGTGCCCCTGAGCTCCATTTTTCAACTCGCTTTCTTGGGAGCTGGCCGCAAAAGCGCAGGATTGCTTCAGGCCCTGTTCTGCTTCCGGGCGCCAGGCTGAGCCTGTGGTTAATTCTTCTTTCTGATGGGAAAATAGAGTGACCTGTGCCTGTCCCAAGACCTAGAGCTAGTCTCTCATTGGTTCCCCCTCTTCCCGTTCATCCTCAGGACATATTGCAACCTGTACGGAATAGGAGGTTAAAGGTGCTGATTCTCCAAGGAGGGAGATTGCTAGGAAAGCGGCTGGAATGGCGAACCCGAGCACAAGGAGGTGAGAAATGAGGTGCCTTTTAGAAACCTTTCCCGATCACACGGTGTACCATCTTCTGGGTTTCTCATGCATGTTTTCGATGTAGGAAGGTGCCCTTGAACCTGGAGATTTGGGACCCATGGGATGGGTACCACGCAGCATTACTTTCAAGGGTCTGCGTTTGCTCACCCAACCTCACCAAACCTCTCAGCCCCAAGAGTGTCCACCCTTACGTCTCAATCAGCTGTGGGTCTAGATATGGTCAACCCAGGTGGCATCACAGCCCCTGAAAGAATTTTGTAAGAATTTCTCTCTCTTTCACTGTCTTTGTTTCACGGGTTTTTAAAAGTAATTGATTTTTATAATGGGGTTAAGCTGCTTTTCAGTGCTGTGTTTATGACGCTTTACACCCACGTGACTCACATACAGAGAGATTTCAATACTTAGGTTTTAAGATTCTTACTAGTCAGATATATTTTTGAGCGGTGAATAGGGTGTGTTGAGTCCCGTTCACTGAGCAAGGAGTAGGTCTTGTCTATTACATATTGGGTTTATGGAACGGTATCTGAGCTAATTTGAAACCCCGGTTTTATGCATCACCGCACCTCACCTTTCCCGTTAAGCAGCCATAGTGTGTTTTCTAAACGTGTGACTCTCTTCTGTTTTGTAATTCAGTTCAAGTGTAGCGGTTTTTACATTCCCTCTATAAGTGATATCTTATGATAAGTGTCTTTTTCTGTGTGACTTATTTCACGTAGAATCGTCGTACCTAAATCCATTCATCATGCTGCTACGAGCCTTTTGACGTAGATTTCATGGCTGAGTGATATTCCATTGTACATAAGGACCACAACTTCTTTATCCATTTTTCTCTTTCCTGGGATATTTAAGGTGTAAGGAAGTGGAGGTTCTTGTCAACAGAGCAGCCCTAAACTTTGGGGTGCCTGTGTCTTGCTGATTTTTAGTTTTCTCAATTTATACGCCCATGAGTGGAAGTGCCCTATGCTCTCCAAGCTGAGTTTTTTAGATATTTCAAGACACACCGTACACCTCTCCAGAGTGGCTGTTGGCAATTTACATCCCGCCCATCAGCGTAGCAAGGCTCCCGTTTCTCCATGGCCTGTCCTGCATTGCTGGTTTTGACACTTTATTCAGCATGGCCCTTTTGACCGATGGGAAGCGAGACTTCTTTGTAGCGCTGATTTGCCTTTCCAGGTTGCTTGGTTGGCCAAAAAGGGCGTATGCGTTTTTTCCTGAATATATTCAGGAAAAAACGCATACGCCCTTTTTGGCCAAGGGCATCATTGTCGAGGTTTTGCCGCTTTTCCTCTGCTTTAAAGGCGATTCGAATCTCCCTCCTGAAATCTGTTTCCTGCAATTCTGCCTTGCTTTCAAATCCTCTTCGTTGCCTTCCCTCAATATATTTGTGGACGAGAGTTATCATTTATAACTCTGCAGGTTTGTGAATTGCAGTGCCCCTGAGCTCCATTTTTCAACTCGCTTTCTTGGGAGCTGGCCGCAAAAGCGCAGGATTGCTTCAGGCCCTATTCTGCTTCCGGGCGGCAGGCTGAGCCTGTGGTTAATTCTTCTTTCTGATGGGAAAATAGAGTGACCTGTGCCTGTCCCAAGACCTAGAGCTAGTCTCTCATTGGTTCCCCCTCTTCCCGTTCATCCTCAGGACAAATTGCAACCTGTACGGAATAGGAGGTTAAAGGTGCTGATTCTCCAAGGAGGGAGATTGCTAGGAAAGCGGCTGGAATGGCGAACCCGAGCACAAGGAGGTGAGGAATGAGGTGCCTTTTAGAAACCTTTCCCGATCACACGGTGTACCATCTTCTGGGTTTCTCATGCATGTTTTCGATGTAGGAAGGTGCCCTTGAACCTGGAGATTTGGGACCCATGGGATGGGTACCACGCAGCATTACTTTCAAGGGTCTGCGTTTGCTCACCCAACCTCACCAAACCTCTCAGCCCCAAGAGTGTCCACCCTTACGTCTCAATCAGCTGTGGGTCTAGATATGGTCAACCCAGGTGGCATCACAGCCCCTGAAAGAATTTTGTAAGAATTTCTCTCTCTTTCACTGTCTTTGTTTCACGGGTTTTTAAAAGTAATTGATTTTTATAATGGGGTTTAGCTGCTTTTCAGTGCTGTGTTTATGACGCTTTACACCCACTTGTCTCACATACAGAGAGATTTCAATACATAGGTTTTAAGATTCTTACTAGTCAGATATATTTTTGAGCGGTGAATAGGGGGTGTTGAGTCCCGTTTACTGAGCAAGGAGTAGGTCTTGTCTATTACATATTGGGTTTATGGAACGGTATCTGAGCTAATTTGAAACCCCGTTTTTATGCATCACCGCACCTCACCTTTCCCGTTAAGCAGCCATAGTGTGTTTTCTAAACGTGTGACTCTCTTCTGTTTTGTAATTCAGTTCAAGTGTAGCGGTTTTTACATTCCCTCTATAAGTGATATCTTATGATAAGTGTCTTTTTCTGTGTGACTTATTTCACGTAGAATCGTCCTACCTATATCCACTCATCATGCTGCTACGAGCCTTTTGACGTAGATTTCATGGCTGAGTGATATTCCATTGTACATAAGGACCACAACTTCTTTATCCATTTTTCTCTTTCCTGGGATATTTAAGGTGTAAGGAAGTGGAGGTTCTTGTCAACAGAGCAGCCCTATACTTTGGGGTGCCTGTGTCTTGCTGATTTTTAGTTTTCCCAATTTATACGCCCATGAGTGGAAGTGCCCTATGCTCTCTAAGCTGAGTTTTTTAGATATTTCAAGACACACCGTACACCTCTCCAGAGTGGCTGTTGGCAATTTACATCCCGCCCATCAGCGTAGCAAGGCTCCCGTTTCTCCATGGCCTGTCCTGCATTGCTGGTTTTGACACTTTATTCAGCATGGCCCTTTTGACCGATGGGAAGCGAGACTTCTTTGTAGCGCTGATTTGCCTTTCCAGGTTGCTTGGTTGGCCAAAAAGGGCGTATGCGTTTTTTCCTGAATATATTCAGGAAAAAACGCATACGCCCTTTTTGGCCAAGGGCATCATTGTCGAGGTTTTGCCGCTTTTCCTCTGCTTTAAAGGCGATTCGAATCTCCCTCCTGAAATCTGTTTCCTGCAATTCTGCCTTGCTTTCAAATCCTCTTCGTTGCCTTCCCTCAATATATTTGTGGACGAGAGTTATCATTTATAACTCTGCAGGTTTGTGAATTGCAGTGCCCCTGAGCTCCATTTTTCAACTCGCTTTCTTGGGAGCTGGCCGCAAAAGCGCAGGATTGCTTCAGGCCCTGTTCTGCTTCCGGGCGCCAGGCTGAGCCTGTGGTTAATTCTTCTTTCTGATGGGAAAATAGAGTGACCTGTGCCTGTCCCAAGACCTAGAGCTAGTCTCTCATTGGTTCCCCCTCTTCCCGTTCATCCTCAGGACATATTGCAACCTGTACGGAATAGGAGGTTAAAGGTGCTGATTCTCCAAGGAGGGAGATTGCTAGGAAAGCGGCTGGAATGGCGAACCCGAGCACAAGGAGGTGAGAAATGAGGTGCCTTTTAGAAACCTTTCCCGATCACACGGTGTACCATCTTCTGGGTTTCTCATGCATGTTTTCGATGTAGGAAGGTGCCCTTGAACCTGGAGATTTGGGACCCATGGGATGGGTACCACGCAGCATTACTTTCAAGGGTCTGCGTTTGCTCACCCAACCTCACCAAACCTCTCAGCCCCAAGAGTGTCCACCCTTACGTCTCAATCAGCTGTGGGTCTAGATATGGTCAACCCAGGTGGCATCACAGCCCCTGAAAGAATTTTGTAAGAATTTCTCTCTCTTTCACTGTCTTTGTTTCACGGGTTTTTTAAAGTAATTGATTTTTATAATGGGGTTTAGCTGCTTTTCAGTGCTGTGTTTATGACGCTTTACACCCACTTGTCTCACATACAGAGAGATTTCAATACATAGGTTTTAAGATTCTTACTAGTCAGATATATTTTTGAGCGGTGAATAGGGGGTGTTGAGTCCCGTTTACTGAGCAAGGAGTAGGTCTTGTCTATTACATATAGGGTTTATGGAACGGTATCTGAGCTAATTTGAAACCCCGTTTTTATGCATCACCGCACCTCACCTTTCCCGTTAAGCAGCCATAGTGTGTTTTCTAAACGTGTGACTCTCTTCTGTTTTGTAATTCAGTTCAAGTGTAGCGGTTTTTACATTCCCTCTATAAGTGATATCTTATGATAAGTATCTTTTTCTGTGTGACTTATTTCACGTAGAATCGTCCTACCTATATCCACTCATCATGCTGCTACGAGCCTTTTGACGTAGATTTCATGGCTGAGTGATATTCCATTGTACATAAGGACCACAACTTCTTTATCCATTTTTCTCTTTCCTGGGATATTTAAGGTGTAAGGAAGTGGAGGTTCTTGTCAACAGAGCAGCCCTATACTTTGGGGTGCCTGTGTCTTGCTGATTTTTAGTTTTCCCAATTTATACGCCCATGAGTGGAAGTGCCCTATGCTCTCTAAGCTGAGTTTTTTAGATATTTCAAGACACACCGTACACCTCTCCAGAGTGGCTGTTGGCAATTTACATCCCGCCCATCAGCGTAGCAAGGCTCCCGTTTCTCCATGGCCTCTCCTGCATTGCTGGTTTTGACACTTTATTCAGCATGGCCCTTTTGACCGATGGGAAGCGAGACTTCTTTGTAGCGCTGATTTGCCTTTCCAGGTTGCTTGGTTGGCCAAAAAGGGCGTATGCGTTTTTTCCTGAATATATTCAGGAAAAAACGCATACGCCCTTTTTGGCCAAGGGCATCATTGTCGAGGTTTTGCCGCTTTTCCTCTGCTTTAAAGGCGATTCGAATCTCCCTCCTGAAATCTGTTTCCTGCAATTCTGCCTTGCTTTCAAATCCTCTTCGTTGCCTTCCCTCAATATATTTGTGGACGAGAGTTATCATTTATAACTCTGCAGGTTTGTGAATTGCAGTGCCCCTGAGCTCCATTTTTCAACTCGCTTTCTTGGGAGCTGGCCGCAAAAGCGCAGGATTGCTTCAGGCCCTATTCTGCTTCCGGGCGGCAGGCTGAGCCTGTGGTTAATTCTTCTTTCTGATGGGAAAATAGAGTGACCTGTGCCTGTCCCAAGACCTAGAGCTAGTCTCTCATTGGTTCCCCCTCTTCCCGTTCATCCTCAGGACATATTGCAACCTGTACGGAATAGGAGGTTAAAGGTGCTGATTCTCCAAGGAGGGAGATTGCTAGGAAAGCGGCTGGAATGGCGAACCCGAGCACAAGGAGGTGAGAAATGAGGTGCCTTTTAGAAACCTTTCCCGATCACACGGTGTACCATCTTCTGGGTTTCTCATGCATGTTTTCGATGTAGGAAGGTGCCCTTGAACCTGGAGATTTGGGACCCATGGGATGGGTACCACGCAGCATTACTTTCAAGGGTCTGCGTTTGCTCACCCAACCTCACCAAACCTCTCAGCCCCAAGAGTGTCCACCCTTACGTCTCAATCAGCTGTGGGTCTAGATATGGTCAACCCAGGTGGCATCACAGCCCCTGAAAGAATTTTGTAAGAATTTCTCTCTCTTTCACTGTCTTTGTTTCACGGGTTTTTAAAAGTAATTGATTTTTATAATGGGGTTAAGCTGCTTTTCAGTGCTGTGTTTATGACGCTTTACACCCACGTGACTCACATACAGAGAGATTTCAATACTTAGGTTTTAAGATTCTTACTAGTCAGATATATTTTTGAGCGGTGAATAGGGTGTGTTGAGTCCCGTTCACTGAGCAAGGAGTAGGTCTTGTCTATTACATATTGGGTTTATGGAACGGTATCTGAGCTAATTTGAAACCCCGTTTTTATGCATCACCGCACCTCACCTTTCCCGTTAAGCAGCCATAGTGTGTTTTCTAAACGTGTGACTCTCTTCTGTTTTGTAATTCAGTTCAAGTGTAGCGGTTTTTACATTCCCTCTATAAGTGATATCTTATGATAAGTGTCTTTTTCTGTGTGACTTATTTCACGTAGAATCGTCCTACCTATATCCACTCATCATGCTGCTACGAGCCTTTTGACGTAGATTTCATGGCTGAGTGATATTCCATTGTACATAAGGACCACAACTTCTTTATCCATTTTTCTCTTTCCTGGGATATTTAAGGTGTAACGAAGTGGAGGTTCTTGTCAACAGAGCAGCCCTAAACTTTGGGGTGCCTGTGTCTTGCTGATTTTTAGTTTTCCCAATTTATACGCCCATGAGTGGAAGTGCCCTATGCTCTCTAAGCTGAGTTTTCTAGATGTTTCAAGACACACCGTACACCTCTCCAGAGTGGCTGTTGGCAATTTACATCCCGCCCATCAGCGTAGCAAGGCTCCCGTTTCTCCATGGCCTGTCCTGCATTGTTGGTTTTGACACTTTATTCAGCATGGCCCTTTTGACCGATGGGAAGCGAGACTTCTTTGTAGCGCTGATTTGCCTTTCCAGGTTGCTTGGTTGGCCAAAAAGGGCGTATGCGTTTTTTCCTGAATATATTCAGGAAAAAACGCATACGCCCTTTTTGGCCAAGGGCATCATTGTCGAGCTTTTGCTGCTTTTCCTGTGCTTTACAGGCGATTCGAATCTCCCTCCTGAAATCTGTTTCCCGCAATTCTGCCTTGCTTTGAAATCCTCTCCGTTGCCTTCCCTCAATATATTTGTGGACGAGAGTTATCATTTATAACTCTGCAGGTTTGTGAATTGCAGTGCCCCTGAGCTCCATTTTTCAACTCGCTTTCTTGGGAGCTGGCCGCAAAAGCGCAGGATTGCTTCAGGCCCTATTCTGCTTCCGGGCGGCAGGCTGAGCCTGTGGTTAATTCTTCTTTCTGATGGGAAAATAGAGTGACCTGTGCCTGTCCCAAGACCTAGAGCTAATCTCTCATTGGTTCCCCCTCTTCCCGTTCATCCTCAGGACAAATTGCAACCTGTACGGAACAGGAGGTTAAAGGTGCTGATTCTCCAAGGAGGGAGATTGCTAGGAAAGCGGCTGGGATGGCGAACCCGAGCACAAGGAGGTGAGAAATGAGGTGCCTTTTAGAAACCTTTCCCGATCACACGGTGTACCATCTTCTGGGTTTCTCATGCATGTTTTCGATGTAGGAAGGTGCCCTTGAACCTGGAGATTTGGGACCCATGGGATGGGTACCACGCAGCATTACTTTCAAGGGTCTGCGTTTGCTCACCCAACCTCACCAAACCTCTCAGCCCCAAGAGTGTCCACCCTTACGTCTCAATCAGCTGTGGGTCTAGATATGGTCAACCCAGGTGGCATCACAGCCCCTGAAAGAATTTTGTAAGAATTTCTCTCTCTTTCACTGTCTTTGTTTCACGGGTTTTTAAAAGTAATTGATTTTTATAATGGGGTTAAGCTGCCTTTCAGTGCTGTGTTTATGACGCTTTACACCCACGTGACTCACATACAGAGAGATTTCAATACTTAGGTTTTAAGATTCTTACTAGTCAGATATATTTTTGAGCGGTGAATAGGGTGTGTTGAGTCCCGTTCACTGAGCAAGGAGTAGGTCTTGTCTATTACATATTGGGTTTATGGAACGGTATCTGAGCTAATTTGAAACCCCGTTTTTATGCATCACCGCACCTCACCTTTCCCGTTAAGCAGCCATAGTGTGTTTTCTAAACGTGTGACTCTCTTCTGTTTTGTAATTCAGTTCAAGTGTAGCGGTTTTTACATTCCCTCTATAAGTGATATCTTATGATAAGTGTCTTTTTCTGTGTGACTTATTTCACGTAGAATCGTCCTACCTATATCCACTCATCATGCTGCTACGAGCCTTTTGACGTAGATTTCATGGCTGAGTGATATTCCATTGTACATAAGGACCACAACTTCTTTATCCATTTTTCTCTTTCCTGGGATATTTAAGGTGTAACGAAGTGGAGGTTCTTGTCAACAGAGCAGCCCTAAACTTTGGGGTGCCTGTGTCTTGCTGATTTTTAGTTTTCCCAATTTATACGCCCATGAGTGGAAGTGCCCTATGCTCTCTAAGCTGAGTTTTCTAGATGTTTCAAGACACACCGTACACCTCTCCAGAGTGGCTGTTGGCAATTTACATCCCGCCCATCAGCGTAGCAAGGCTCCCGTTTCTCCATGGCCTGTCCTGCATTGTTGGTTTTGACACTTTATTCAGCATGGCCCTTTTGACCGATGGGAAGCGAGACTTGTTTGTAGCGCTGATTTGCCTTTGCAGGTTGCTTGTTTGGCCAAAAAGGGCGTATGCGTTTTTTCCTGAATATATTCAGGAAAAAACGCATACGCCCTTTTTGGCCAAGGGCATCATTGTCGAGCTTTTGCTGCTTTTCCTGTGCTTTAAAGGCGATTCGAATCTCCCTCCTGAAATCTGTTTCCCGCAATTCTGCCTTGCTTTGAAATCCTCTTCGTTGCCTTCCCTCAATATATTTGTGGACGAGAGTTATCATTTATAACTCTGCAGGTTTGTGAATTGCAGTGCCCCTGAGCTCCATTTTTCAACTCGCTTTCTTGGGAGCTGGCCGCAAAAGCGCAGGATTGCTTCAGGCCCTATTCTGCTTCCGGGCGGCAGGCTGAGCCTGTGGTTAATTCTTCTTTCTGATGGGAAAATAGAGTGACCTGTGCCTATCCCAAGACCTAGAGCTAATCTCTCATTGGTTCCCCCTCTTCCCGTTCATCCTCAGGACAAATTGCAACCTGTACGGAACAGGAGGTTAAAGGTGCTGATTCTCCAAGGAGGGAGATTGCTAGGAAAGCGGCTGGAATGGCGAACCCGAGCACAAGGAGGTGAGAAATGAGGTGCCTTTTAGAAACCTTTCCCGATCACACGGTGTACCATCTTCTGGGTTTCTCATGCATGTATTCGATGTAGGAAGGTGCCCTTGAACCTGGAGATTTGGGACCCATGGGATGGGTACCACGCAGCATTACTTTCAAGGGTCTGCGTTTGCTCACCCAACCTCACCAAACCTCTCAGCCCCAAGAGTGTCCACCCTTACGTCTCAATCAGCTGTGGGTCTAGATATGGTCAACCCAGGTGGCATCACAGCCCCTGAAAGAATTTTGTAAGAATTTCTCTCTCTTTCACTGTCTTTGTTTCACGGGTTTTTAAAAGTAATTGATTTTTATAATGGGGTTTAGCTGCTTTTCAGTGCTGTGTTTATGACGCTTTACACCCACTTGACTCACATACAGAGAGATTTCAATACATAGGTTTTAAGATTCTTACTAGTCAGATATATTTTTGAGCGGTGAATAGGGGGTGTTGAGTCCCGTTTACTGAGCAAGGAGTAGGTCTTGTCTATTACATATTGGGTTTATGGAACGGTATCTGAGCTAATTTGAAACCCCGGTTTTATGCATCACCGCACCTCACCTTTCCCGTTAAGCAGCCATAGTGTGTTTTCTAAACGTGTGACTCTCTTCTGTTTTGTAATTCAGTTCAAGTGTAGCGGTTTTTACATTCCCTCTCTAAGTGATATCTTATGATAAGTGTCTTTTTCTGTGTGACTTATTTCACGTAGAATCGTCGTACCTATATCCACTCATCATGCTGCTACGAGCCTTTTGACGTAGATTTCATGGCTGAGTGATATTCCATTGTACATAAGGACCACAACTTCTTTATCCATTTTTCTCTTTCCTGGGATATTTAAGGTGTAACGAAGTGGAGGTTCTTGTCAACAGAGCAGCCGTAAACATTGGGGTGCCTGTGTCTTGTTGATTTTTAGTTTTCCCAATTTATACGCCCATGAGTGGAAGTGCCCTATGCTCTCTAAGCTGAGTTTTCTAGATGTTTCAAGACACACCGTACACCTCTCCAGAGTGGCTGTTGGCAATTTACATCCCGCCCATCAGCGTAGCAAGGCTCCCGTTTCTCCATGGCCTGTCCTGCATTGTTGGTTTTGACACTTTATTCAGCATGGCCCTTTTGACCGATGGGAAGCGAGACTTCTTTGTAGCGCTGATTTGCCTTTCCAGGTTGCTTGGTTGGCCAAAAAGGGCGTATGCGTTTTTTCCTGAATATATTCAGGAAAAAACGCATACGCCCTTTTTGGCCAAGGGCATCATTGTCGAGCTTTTGCTGCTTTTCCTGTGCTTTACAGGCGATTCGAATCTCCCTCCTGAAATCTGTTTCCCGCAATTCTGCCTTGCTTTGAAATCCTCTCCGTTGCCTTCCCTCAATATATTTGTGGACGAGAGTTATCATTTATAACTCTGCAGGTTTGTGAATTGCAGTGCCCCTGAGCTCCATTTTTCAACTCGCTTTCTTGGGAGCTGGCCGCAAAAGCGCAGGATTGCTTCAGGCCCTATTCTGCTTCCGGGCGGCAGGCTGAGCCTGTGGTTAATTCTTCTTTCTGATGGGAAAATAGAGTGACCTGTGCCTGTCCCAAGACCTAGAGCTAATCTCTCATTGGTTCCCCCTCTTCCCGTTCATCCTCAGGACAAATTGCAACCTGTACGGAACAGGAGGTTAAAGGTGCTGATTCTCCAAGGAGGGAGATTGCTAGGAAAGCGGCTGGGATGGCGAACCCGAGCACAAGGAGGTGAGAAATGAGGTGCCTTTTAGAAACCTTTCCCGATCACACGGTGTACCATCTTCTGGGTTTCTCATGCATGTTTTCGATGTAGGAAGGTGCCCTTGAACCTGGAGATTTGGGACCCATGGGATGGGTACCACGCAGCATTACTTTCAAGGGTCTGCGTTTGCTCACCCAACCTCACCAAACCTCTCAGCCCCAAGAGTGTCCACCCTTACGTCTCAATCAGCTGTGGGTCTAGATATGGTCAACCCAGGTGGCATCACAGCCCCTGAAAGAATTTTGTAAGAATTTCTCTCTCTTTCACTGTCTTTGTTTCACGGGTTTTTAAAAGTAATTGATTTTTATAATGGGGTTTAGCTGCTTTTCAGTGCTGTGTTTATGACGCTTTACACCCACTTGACTCACATACAGAGAGATTTCAATACATAGGTTTTAAGATTCTTACTAGTCAGATATATTTTTGAGCGGTGAATAGGGGGTGTTGAGTCCCGTTCACTGAGCAAGGAGTAGGTCTTGTCTATTACATATTGGGTTTATGGAACGGTATCTGAGCTAATTTGAAACCCCGGTTTTATGCATCACCGCACCTCACCTTTCCCGTTAAGCAGCCATAGTGTGTTTTCTAAACGTGTGACTCTCTTCTGTTTTGTAATTCAGTTCAAGTGTAGCGGTTTTTACATTCCCTCTCTAAGTGATATCTTATGATAAGTGTCTTTTTCTGTGTGACTTATTTCACGTAGAATCGTCGTACCTAAATCCATTCATCATGCTGCTACGAGCCTTTTGACGTAGATTTCATGGCTGAGTGATATTCCATTGTACATAAGGACCACAACTTCTTTATCCATTTTTCTCTTTCCTGGGATATTTAAGGTGTAACGAAGTGGAGGTTCTTGTCAACAGAGCAGCCGTAAACATTGGGGTGCCTGTGTCTTGTTGATTTTTAGTTTTCCCAATTTATACGCCCATGAGTGGAAGTGCCCTATGCTCTCCAAGCTGAGTTTTCTAGATGTTTCAAGACACACCGTACACCTCTCCAGAGTGGCTGTTGGCAATTTACATCCCGCCCATCAGCGTAGCAAGGCTCCCGTTTCTCCATGGCCTGTCCTGCATTGCTGGTTTTGACACTTTATTCAGCATGGCCCTTTTGACCGATGGGAAGCGAGACTTCTTTGTAGCGCTGATTTGCCTTTCCAGGTTGCTTGGTTGGCCAAAAAGGGCGTATGCGTTTTTTCCTGAATATATTCAGGAAAAAACGCATACGCCCTTTTTGGCCAAGGGCAACATTGTCGAGGTTTTGCCGCTTTTCCTCTGCTCTAAAGGCGATTCGAATCTCCCTCCTGAAATCTGTTTCCTGCAATTCTGCCTTGCTTTCAAATCCTCTTCGTTGCCTTCCCTCAATATATTTGTGGACGAGAGTTATCATTTATAACTCTGCAGGTTTGTGAATTGCAGTGCCCCTGAGCTCCATTTTTCAACTCGCTTTCTTGGGAGCTGGCCGCAAAAGCGCAGGATTGCTTCAGGCCCTATTCTGCTTCCGGGCGGCAGGCTGAGCCTGTGGTTAATTCTTCTTTCTGATGGGAAAATAGAGTGACCTGTGCCTGTCCCAAGACCTAGAGCTAGTCTCTCATTGGTTCCCCCTCTTCCCGTTCATCCTCAGGACAAATTGCAACCTGTACGGAATAGGAGGTTAAAGGTGCTGATTCTCCAAGGAGGGAGATTGCTAGGAAAGCGGCTGGAATGGCGAACCCGAGCACAAGGAGGTGAGGAATGAGGTGCCTTTTAGAAACCTTTCCCGATCACACGGTGTACCATCTTCTGGGTTTCTCATGCATGTTTTCGATGTAGGAAGGTGCCCTTGAACCTGGAGATTTGGGACCCATGGGATGGGTACCACGCAGCATTACTTTCAAGGGTCTGCGTTTGCTCACCCAACCTCACCAAACCTCTCAGCCCCAAGAGTGTCCACCCTTACGTCTCAATCAGCTGTGGGTCTAGATATGGTCAACCCAGGTGGCATCACAGCCCCTGAAAGAATTTTGTAAGAATTTCTCTCTCTTTCACTGTCTTTGTTTCACGGGTTTTTAAAAGTAATTGATTTTTATAATGGGGTTTAGCTGCTTTTCAGTGCTGTGTTTATGACGCTTTACACCCACTTGTCTCACATACAGAGAGATTTCAATACATAGGTTTTAAGATTCTTACTAGTCAGATATATTTTTGAGCGGTGAATAGGGGGTGTTGAGTCCCGTTTACTGAGCAAGGAGTAGGTCTTGTCTATTACATATTGGGTTTATGGAACGGTATCTGAGCTAATTTGAAACCCCGTTTTTATGCATCACCGCACCTCACCTTTCCCGTTAAGCAGCCATAGTGTGTTTTCTAAACGTGTGACTCTCTTCTGTTTTGTAATTCAGTTCAAGTGTAGCGGTTTTTACATTCCCTCTATAAGTGATATCTTATGATAAGTGTCTTTTTCTGTGTGACTTATTTCACGTAGAATCGTCCTACCTATATCCACTCATCATGCTGCTACGAGCCTTTTGACGTAGATTTCATGGCTGAGTGATATTCCATTGTACATAAGGACCACAACTTCTTTATCCATTTTTCTCTTTCCTGGGATATTTAAGGTGTAAGGAAGTGGAGGTTCTTGTCAACAGAGCAGCCCTATACTTTGGGGTGCCTGTGTCTTGCTGATATTTAGTTTTCCCAATTTATACGCCCATGAGTGGAAGTGCCCTATGCTCTCTAAGCTGAGTTTTTTAGATATTTCAAGACACACCGTACACCTCTCCAGAGTGGCTGTTGGCAATTTACATCCCGCCCATCAGTGTAGCAAGGCTCCCGTTTCTCCATGGCCTGTCCTGCATTGCTGGTTTTGACACTTTATTCAGCATGGCCCTTTTGACCGATGGGAAGCGAGACTTCTTTGTAGCGCTGATTTGCCTTTCCAGGTTGCTTGGTTGGCCAAAAAGGGCGTATGCGTTTTTTCCTGAATATATTCAGGAAAAAACGCATACGCCCTTTTTGGCCAAGGGCATCATTGTCGAGGTTTTGCCGCTTTTCCTCTGCTTTAAAGGCGATTCGAATCTCCCTCCTGAAATCTGTTTCCTGCAATTCTGCCTTGCTTTCAAATCCTCTTCGTTGCCTTCCCTCAATATATTTGTGGACGAGAGTTATCATTTATAACTCTGCAGGTTTGTGAATTGCAGTGCCCCTGAGCTCCATTTTTCAACTCGCTTTCTTGGGAGCTGGCCGCAAAAGCGCAGGATTGCTTCAGGCCCTATTCTGCTTCCGGGCGGCAGGCTGAGCCTGTGGTTAATTCTTCTTTCTGATGGGAAAATAGAGTGACCTGTGCCTGTCCCAAGACCTAGAGCTAGTCTCTCATTGGTTCCCCCTCTTCCCGTTCATCCTCAGGACATATTGCAACCTGTACGGAATAGGAGGTTAAAGGTGCTGATTCTCCAAGGAGGGAGATTGCTAGGAAAGCGGCTGGAATGGCGAACCCGAGCACAAGGAGGTGAGAAATGAGGTGCCTTTTAGAAACCTTTCCCGATCACACGGTGTACCATCTTCTGGGTTTCTCATGCATGTTTTCGATGTAGGAAGGTGCCCTTGAACCTGGAGATTTGGGACCCATGGGATGGGTACCACGCAGCATTACTTTCAAGGGTCTGCGTTTGCTCACCCAACCTCACCAAACCTCTCAGCCCCAAGAGTGTCCACCCTTACGTCTCAATCAGCTGTGGGTCTAGATATGGTCAACCCAGGTGGCATCACAGCCCCTGAAAGAATTTTGTAAGAATTTCTCTCTCTTTCACTGTCTTTGTTTCACGGGTTTTTAAAAGTAATTGATTTTTATAATGGGGTTTAGCTGCTTTTCAGTGCTGTGTTTATGACGCTTTACACCCACTTGTCTCACATACAGAGAGATTTCAATACATAGGTTTTAAGATTCTTACTAGTCAGATATATTTTTGAGCGGTGAATAGGGGGTGTTGAGTCCCGTTTACTGAGCAAGGAGTAGGTCTTGTCTATTACATATAGGGTTTATGGAACGGTATCTGAGCTAATTTGAAACCCCGTTTTTATGCATCACCGCACCTCACCTTTCCCGTTAAGCAGCCATAGTGTGTTTTCTAAACGTGTGACTCTCTTCTGTTTTGTAATTCAGTTCAAGTGTAGCGGTTTTTACATTCCCTCTATAAGTGATATCTTATGATAAGTGTCTTTTTCTGTGTGACTTATTTCACGTAGAATCGTCCTACCTATATCCACTCATCATGCTGCTACGAGCCTTTTGACGTAGATTTCATGGCTGAGTGATATTCCATTGTACATAAGGACCACAACTTCTTTATCCATTTTTCTCTTTCCTGGGATATTTAAGGTGTAAGGAAGTGGAGGTTCTTGTCAACAGAGCAGCCCTATACTTTGGGGTGCCTGTGTCTTGCTGATTTTTAGTTTTCCCAATTTATACGCCCATGAGTGGAAGTGCCCTATGCTCTCTAAGCTGAGTTTTTTAGATATTTCAAGACACACCGTACACCTCTCCAGAGTGGCTGTTGGCAATTTACATCCCGCCCATCAGCGTAGCAAGGCTCCCGTTTCTCCATGGCCTCTCCTGCATTGCTGGTTTTGACACTTTATTCAGCATGGCCCTTTTGACCGATGGGAAGAGAGACTTCTTTGTAGCGCTGATTTGCCTTTCCAGGTTGCTTGGTTGGCCAAAAAGGGCGTATGCGTTTTTTCCTGAATATATTCAGGAAAAAACGCATACGCCCTTTTTGGCCAAGGGCATCATTGTCGAGGTTTTGCCGCTTTTCCTCTGCTTTAAAGGCGATTCGAATCTCCCTCCTGAAATCTGTTTCCTGCAATTCTGCCTTGCTTTCAAATCCTCTTCGTTGCCTTCCCTCAATATATTTGTGGACGAGAGTTATCATTTATAACTCTGCAGGTTTGTGAATTGCAGTGCCCCTGAGCTCCATTTTTCAACTCGCTTTCTTGGGAGCTGGCCGCAAAAGCGCAGGATTGCTTCAGGCCCTATTCTGCTTCCGGGCGGCAGGCTGAGCCTGTGGTTAATTCTTCTTTCTGATGGGAAAATAGAGTGACCTGTGCCTGTCCCAAGACCTAGAGCTAGTCTCTCATTGGTTCCCCCTCTTCCCGTTCATCCTCAGGACATATTGCAACCTGTACGGAATAGGAGGTTAAAGGTGCTGATTCTCCAAGGAGGGAGATTGCTAGGAAAGCGGCTGGAATGGCGAACCCGAGCACAAGGAGGTGAGAAATGAGGTGCCTTTTAGAAACCTTTCCCGATCACACGGTGTACCATCTTCTGGGTTTCTCATGCATGTTTTCGATGTAGGAAGGTGCCCTTGAACCTGGAGATTTGGGACCCATGGGATGGGTACCACGCAGCATTACTTTCAAGGGTCTGCGTTTGCTCACCCAACCTCACCAAACCTCTCAGCCCCAAGAGTGTCCACCCTTACGTCTCAATCAGCTGTGGGTCTAGATATGGTCAACCCAGGTGGCATCACAGCCCCTGAAAGAATTTTGTAAGAATTTCTCTCTCTTTCACTGTCTTTGTTTCACGGGTTTTTAAAAGTAATTGATTTTTATAATGGGGTTAAGCTGCTTTTCAGTGCTGTGTTTATGACGCTTTACACCCACGTGACTCACATACAGAGAGATTTCAATACTTAGGTTTTAAGATTCTTACTAGTCAGATATATTTTTGAGCGGTGAATAGGGTGTGTTGAGTCCCGTTCACTGAGCAAGGAGTAGGTCTTGTCTATTACATATTGGGTTTATGGAACGGTATCTGAGCTAATTTGAAACCCCGTTTTTATGCATCACCGCACCTCACCTTTCCCGTTAAGCAGCCATAGTGTGTTTTCTAAACGTGTGACTCTCTTCTGTTTTGTAATTCAGTTCAAGTGTAGCGGTTTTTACATTCCCTCTATAAGTGATATCTTATGATAAGTGTCTTTTTCTGTGTGACTTATTTCACGTAGAATCGTCGTACCTATATCCACTCATCATGCTGCTACGAGCCTTTTGACGTAGATTTCATGGCTGAGTGATATTCCATTGTACATAAGGACCACAACTTCTTTATCCATTTTTCTCTTTCCTGGGATATTTAAGGTGTAAGGAAGTGGAGGTTCTTGTCAACAGAGCAGCCCTATACATTGGGGTGCCTGTGTCTTGCTGATTTTTAGTTTTCCCAATTTATACGCCCATGAGTGGAAGTGCCCTATGCTCTCTAAGCTGAGTTTTTTAGATATTTCAAGACACACCGTACACCTCTCCAGAGTGGCTGTTGGCAATTTACATCCCGCCCATCAGCGTAGCAAGGCTCCCGTTTCTCCATGGCCTGTCCTGCATTGCTGGTTTTGACACTTTATTCAGCATGGCCCTTTTGACCGATGGGAAGCGAGACTTCTTTGTAGCGCTGATTTGCCTTTCCAGGTTGCTTGGTTGGCCAAAAAGGGCGTATGCGTTTTTTCCTGAATATATTCAGGAAAAAACGCATACGCCCTTTTTGGCCAAGGGCATCATTGTCGAGGTTTTGCCGCTTTTCCTCTGCTTTAAAGGCGATTCGAATCTCCCTCCTGAAATCTGTTTCCTGCAATTCTGCCTTGCTTTCAAATCCTCTTCGTTGCCTTCCCTCAATATATTTGTGGACGAGAGTTATCATTTATAACTCTGCAGGTTTGTGAATTGCAGTGCCCCTGAGCTCCATTTTTCAACTCGCTTTCTTGGGAGCTGGCCGCAAAAGCGCAGGATTGCTTCAGGCCCTATTCTGCTTCCGGGCGCCAGGCTGAGCCTGTGGTTAATTCTTCTTTCTGATGGGAAAATAGAGTGACCTGTGCCTGTCCCAAGACCTAGAGCTAGTCTCTCATTGGTTCCCCCTCTTCCCGTTCATCCTCAGGACATATTGCAACCTGTACGGAATAGGAGGTTAAAGGTGCTGATTCTCCAAGGAGGGAGATTGCTAGGAAAGCGGCTGGAATGGCGAACCCGAGCACAAGGAGGTGAGAAATGAGGTGCCTTTTAGAAACCTTTCCCGATCACACGGTGTACCATCTTCTGGGTTTCTCATGCATGTTTTCGATGTAGGAAGGTGCCCTTGAACCTGGAGATTTGGGACCCATGGGATGGGTACCACGCAGCATTACTTTCAAGGGTCTGCGTTTGCTCACCCAACCTCACCAAACCTCTCAGCCCCAAGAGTGTCCACCCTTACGTCTCAATCAGCTGTGGGTCTAGATATGGTCAACCCAGGTGGCATCACAGCCCCTGAAAGAATTTTGTAAGAATTTCTCTCTCTTTCACTGTCTTTGTTTCACGGGTTTTTAAAAGTAATTGATTTTTATAATGGGGTTTAGCTGCTTTTCAGTGCTGTGTTTATGACGCTTTACACCCACTTGTCTCACATACAGAGAGATTTCAATACATAGGTTTTAAGATTCTTACTAGTCAGATATATTTTTGAGCGGTGAATAGGGGGTGTTGAGTCCCGTTTACTGAGCAAGGAGTAGGTCTTGTCTATTACATATAGGGTTTATGGAACGGTATCTGAGCTAATTTGAAACCCCGTTTTTATGCATCACCGCACCTCACCTTTCCCGTTAAGCAGCCATAGTGTGTTTTCTAAACGTGTGACTCTCTTCTGTTTTGTAATTCAGTTCAAGTGTAGCGGTTTTTACATTCCCTCTATAAGTGATATCTTATGATAAGTGTCTTTTTCTGTGTGACTTATTTCACGTAGAATCGTCCTACCTATATCCACTCATCATGCTGCTACGAGCCTTTTGACGTAGATTTCATGGCTGAGTGATATTCCATTGTACATAAGGACCACAACTTCTTTATCCATTTTTCTCTTTCCTGGGATATTTAAGGTGTAAGGAAGTGGAGGTTCTTGTCAACAGAGCAGCCCTATACTTTGGGGTGCCTGTGTCTTGCTGATTTTTAGTTTTCCCAATTTATACGCCCATGAGTGGAAGTGCCCTATGCTCTCTAAGCTGAGTTTTTTAGATATTTCAAGACACACCGTACACCTCTCCAGAGTGGCTGTTGGCAATTTACATCCCGCCCATCAGCGTAGCAAGGCTCCCGTTTCTCCATGGCCTCTCCTGCATTGCTGGTTTTGACACTTTATTCAGCATGGCCCTTTTGACCGATGGGAAGCGAGACTTCTTTGTAGCGCTGATTTGCCTTTCCAGGTTGCTTGGTTGGCCAAAAAGGGCGTATGCGTTTTTTCCTGAATATATTCAGGAAAAAACGCATACGCCCTTTTTGGCCAAGGGCATCATTGTCGAGGTTTTGCCGCTTTTCCTCTGCTTTAAAGGCGATTCGAATCTCCCTCCTGAAATCTGTTTCCTGCAATTCTGCCTTGCTTTCAAATCCTCTTCGTTGCCTTCCCTCAATATATTTGTGGACGAGAGTTATCATTTATAACTCTGCAGGTTTGTGAATTGCAGTGCCCCTGAGCTCCATTTTTCAACTCGCTTTCTTGGGAGCTGGCCGCAAAAGCGCAGGATTGCTTCAGGCCCTATTCTGCTTCCGGGCGGCAGGCTGAGCCTGTGGTTAATTCTTCTTTCTGATGGGAAAATAGAGTGACCTGTGCCTGTCCCAAGACCTAGAGCTAGTCTCTCATTGGTTCCCCCTCTTCCCGTTCATCCTCAGGACATATTGCAACCTGTACGGAATAGGAGGTTAAAGGTGCTGATTCTCCAAGGAGGGAGATTGCTAGGAAAGCGGCTGGAATGGCGAACCCGAGCACAAGGAGGTGAGAAATGAGGTGCCTTTTAGAAACCTTTCCCGATCACACGGTGTACCATCTTCTGGGTTTCTCATGCATGTTTTCGATGTAGGAAGGTGCCCTTGAACCTGGAGATTTGGGACCCATGGGATGGGTACCACGCAGCATTACTTTCAAGGGTCTGCGTTTGCTCACCCAACCTCACCAAACCTCTCAGCCCCAAGAGTGTCCACCCTTACGTCTCAATCAGCTGTGGGTCTAGATATGGTCAACCCAGGTGGCATCACAGCCCCTGAAAGAATTTTGTAAGAATTTCTCTCTCTTTCACTGTCTTTGTTTCACGGGTTTTTAAAAGTAATTGATTTTTATAATGGGGTTAAGCAGCTTTTCAGTGCTGTGTTTATGACGCTTTACACCCACGTGACTCACATACAGAGAGATTTCAATACTTAGGTTTTAAGATTCTTACTACTCAGATATATTTTTGAGCGGTGAATAGGGTGTGTTGAGTCCCGTTCACTGAGCAAGGAGTAGGTCTTGTCTATTACATATTGGGTTTATGGAACGGTATCTGAGCTAATTTGAAACCCCGGTTTTATGCATCACCGCACCTCACCTTTCCCGTTAAGCAGCCATAGTGTGTTTTCTAAACGTGTGACTCTCTTCTGTTTTGTAATTCAGTTTAAGTGTAGCGGTTTTTACATTCCCTCTATAAGTGATATCTTATGATAAGTGTCTTTTTCTGTGTGACTTATTTCACGTAGAATCGTCGTACCTAAATCCACTCATCATGCTGCTACGAGCCTTTTGACGTAGATTTCATGGCTGAGTGATATTCCATTGTACATAAGGACCACAACTTCTTTATCCATTTTTCTCTTTCCTGGGATATTTAAGGTGTAAGGAAGTGGAGGTTCTTGTCAACAGAGCAGCCCTAAACTTTGGGGTGCCTGTGTCTTGCTGATTTTTAGTTTTCCCAATTTATACGCCCATGAGTGGAAGTGCCCTATGCTCTCTAAGCTGAGTTTTTTAGATATTTCAAGACACACCGTACACCTCTCCAGAGTGGCTGTTGGCAATTTACATCCCGCCCATCAGCGTAGCAAGGCTCCCGTTTCTCCATGGCCTGTCCTGCATTGCTGGTTTTGACACTTTATTCAGCATGGCCCTTTTGACCGATGGGAAGCGAGACTTCTTTGTAGCGCTGATTTGCCTTTCCAGGTTGCTTGGTTGGCCAAAAAGAGCGTATGCGTTTTTTCCTGAATATATTCAGGAAAAAACGCATACGCCCTTTTTGGCCAAGGGCATCATTGTCGAGGTTTTGCCGCTTTTCCTCTGCTTTAAAGGCGATTCGAATCTCCCTCCTGAAATCTGTTTCCTGCAATTCTGCCTTGCTTTCAAATCCTCTTCGTTGCCTTCCCTCAATATATTTGTGGACGAGAGTTATCATTTATAACTCTGCAGGTTTGTGAATTGCAGTGCCCCTGAGCTCCATTTTTCAACTCGCTTTCTTGGGAGCTGGCCGCAAAAGCGCAGGATTGCTTCAGGCCCTATTCTGCTTCCGGGCGGCAGGCTGAGCCTGTGGTTAATTCTTCTTTCTGATGGGAAAATAGAGTGACCTGTGCCTGTCCCAAGACCTAGAGCTAGTCTCTCATTGGTTCCCCCTCTTCCCGTTCATCCTCAGGACAAATTGCAACCTGTACGGAATAGGAGGTTAAAGGTGCTGATTCTCCAAGGAGGGAGATTGCTAGGAAAGCGGCTGGAATGGCGAACCCGAGCACAAGGAGGTGAGAAATGAGGTGCCTTTTAGAAACCTTTCCCGATCACACGGTGTACCATCTTCTGGGTTTCTCATGCATGTTTTCGATGTAGGAAGGTGCCCTTGAACCTGGAGATTTGGGACCCATGGGATGGGTACCACGCAGCATTACTTTCAAGGGTCTGTGTTTGCTCACCCAACCTCACCAAACCTCTCAGCCCCAAGAGTGTCCACCCTTACGTCTCAATCAGCTGTGGGTCTAGATATGGTCAACCCAGGTGGCATCACAGCCCCTGAAAGAATTTTGTAAGAATTTCTCTCTCTTTCACTGTCTTTGTTTCACGGGTTTTTAAAAGTAATTGATTTTTATAATGGGGTTTAGCTGCTTTTCAGTGCTGTGTTTATGACGCTTTACACCCACTTGTCTCACATACAGAGAGATTTCAATACATAGGTTTTAAGATTCTTACTAGTCAGATATATTTTTGAGCGGTGAATAGGGGGTGTTGAGTCCCGTTTACTGAGCAAGGAGTAAGTCTTGTCTATTACATATTGGGTTTATGGAACGGTATCTGAGCTAATTTGAAACCCCGTTTTTATGCATCACCGCACCTCACCTTTCCCGTTAAGCAGCCATAGTGTGTTTTCTAAACGTGTGACTCTCTTCTGTTTTGTAATTCAGTTCAAGTGTAGCGGTTTTTACATTCCCTCTATAAGTGATATCTTATGATAAGTGTCTTTTTCTGTGTGACTTATTTCACGTAGAATCGTCCTACCTATATCCACTCATCATGCTGCTACGAGCCTTTTGACGTAGATTTCATGGCTGAGTGATATTCCATTGTACATAAGGACCACAACTTCTTTATCCATTTTTCTCTTTCCTGGGATATTTAAGGTGTAAGGAAGTGGAGGTTCTTGTCAACAGAGCAGCCCTATACTTTGGGGTGCCTGTGTCTTGCTGATTTTTAGTTTTCCCAATTTATACGCCCATGAGTGGAAGTGCCCTATGCTCTCTAAGCTGAGTTTTTTAGATATTTCAAGACACACCGTACACCTCTCCAGAGTGGCTGTTGGCAATTTACATCCCGCCCATCAGCGTAGCAAGGCTCCCGTTTCTCCATGGCCTGTCCTGCATTGCTGGTTTTGACACTTTATTCAGCATGGCCCTTTTGACCGATGGGAAGCGAGACTTCTTTGTAGCGCTGATTTGCCTTTCCAGGTTGCTTGGTTGGCCAAAAAGGGCGTATGCGTTTTTTCCTGAATATATTCAGGAAAAAACGCATAAGCCCTTTTTGGCCAAGGGCATCATTGTCGAGGTTTTGCCGCTTTTCCTCTGCTTTAAAGGCGATTCGAATCTCCCTCCTGAAATCTGTTTCCTGCAATTCTGCCTTGCTTTCAAATCCTCTTCGTTGCCTTCCCTCAATATATTTGTGGACGAGAGTTATCATTTATAACTCTGCAGGTTTGTGAATTGCAGTGCCCCTGAGCTCCATTTTTCAACTCGCTTTCTTGGGAGCTGGCCGCAAAAGCGCAGGATTGCTTCAGGCCCTATTCTGCTTCCGGGCGGCAGGCTGAGCCTGTGGTTAATTCTTCTTTCTGATGGGAAAATAGAGTGACCTGTGCCTGTCCCAAGACCTAGAGCTAGTCTCTCATTGGTTCCCCCTCTTCCCGTTCATCCTCAGGACAAATTGCAACCTGTACGGAATAGGAGGTTAAAGGTGCTGATTCTCCAAGGAGGGAGATTGCTAGGAAAGCGGCTGGAATGGCGAACCCGAGCACAAGGAGGTGAGAAATGAGGTGCCTTTTAGAAACCTTTCCCGATCACACGGTGTACCATCTTCTGGGTTTCTCATGCATGTTTTCGATGTAGGAAGGTGCCCTTGAACCTGGAGATTTGGGACCCATGGGATGGGTACCACGCAGCATTACTTTCAAGGGTCTGCGTTTGCTCACCCAACCTCACCAAACCTCTCAGCCCCAAGAGTGTCCACCCTTACGTCTCAATCAGCTGTGGGTCTAGATATGGTCAACCCAGGTGGCATCACAGCCCCTGAAAGAATTTTGTAAGAATTTCTCTCTCTTTCACTGTCTTTGTTTCACGGGTTTTTAAAAGTAATTGATTTTTATAATGGGGTTAAGCTGCTTTTCAGTGCTGTGTTTATGACGCTTTACACCCACGTGACTCACATACAGAGAGATTTCAATACTTAGGTTTTAAGATTCTTACTAGTCAGATATATTTTTGAGCGGTGAATAGGGTGTGTTGAGTCCCGTTCACTGAGCAAGGAGTAGGTCTTGTCTATTACATATTGGGTTTATGGAACGGTATCAGAGCTAATTTGAAACCCCGGTTTTATGCATCACCGCACCTCACCTTTCCCGTTAAGCAGCCATAGTGTGTTTTCTAAACGTGTGACTCTCTTCTGTTTTGTAATTCAGTTCAAGTGTAGCGGTTTTTACATTCCCTCTATAAGTGATATCTTATGATAAGTGTCTTTTTCTGTGTGACTTATTTCACGTAGAATCGTCGTACCTAAATCCACTCATCATGCTGCTACGAGCCTTTTGACGTAGATTTCATGGCTGAGTGATATTCCATTGTACATAAGGACCACAACTTCTTTATCCATTTTTCTCTTTCCTGGGATATTTAAGGTGTAAGGAAGTGGAGGTTCTTGTCAACAGAGCAGCCCTAAACTTTGGGGTGCCTGTGTCTTGCTGATTTTTAGTTTTCCCAATTTATACGCCCATGAGTGGAAGTGCCCTATGCTCTCTAAGCTGAGTTTTTTAGATATTTCAAGACACACCGTACACCTCTCCAGAGTGGCTGTTGGCAATTTACATCCCGCCCATCAGCGTAGCAAGGCTCCCGTTTCTCCATGGCCTGTCCTTCATTGCTGGTTTTGACACTTTATTCAGCATGGCCCTTTTGACCGATGGGAAGCGAGACTTCTTTGTAGCGCTGATTTGCCTTTCCAGGTTGCTTGGTTGGCCAAAAAGGGCGTATGCGTTTTTTCCTGAATATATTCAGGAAAAAACGCATACGCCCTTTTTGGCCAAGGGCATCATTGTCGAGGTTTTGCCGCTTTTCCTCTGCTTTAAAGGCGATTCGAATCTCCCTCCTGAAATCTGTTTCCTGCAATTCTGCCTTGCTTTCAAATCCTCTTCGTTGCCTTCCCTCAATATATTTGTGGACGAGAGTTATCATTTATAACTCTGCAGGTTTGTGAATTGCAGTGCCCCTGAGCTCCATTTTTCAACTCGCTTTCTTGGGAGCTGGCCGCAAAAGCGCAGGATTGCTTCAGGCCCTATTCTGCTTCCGGGCGGCAGGCTGAGCCTGTGGTTAATTCTTCTTTCTGATGGGAAAATAGAGTGACCTGTGCCTGTCCCAAGACCTAGAGCTAGTCTCTCATTGGTTCCCCCTCTTCCCGTTCATCCTCAGGACAAATTGCAACCTGTACGGAATAGGAGGTTAAAGGTGCTGATTCTCCAAGGAGGGAGATTGCTAGGAAAGCGGCTGGAATGGCGAACCCGAGCACAAGGAGGTGAGAAATGAGGTGCCTTTTAGAAACCTTTCCCGATCACACGGTGTACCATCTTCTGGGTTTCTCATGCATGTTTTCGATGTAGGAAGGTGCCCTTGAACCTGGAGATTTGGGACCCATGGGATGGGTACCACGCAGCATTACTTTCAAGGGTCTGCGTTTGCTCACCCAACCTCACCAAACCTCTCAGCCCCAAGAGTGTCCACCCTTACGTCTCAATCAGCTGTGGGTCTAGATATGGTCAACCCAGGTGGCATCACAGCCCCTGAAAGAATTTTGTAAGAATTTCTCTCTCTTTCACTGTCTTTGTTTCACGGGTTTTTAAAAGTAATTGATTTTTATAATGGGGTTTAGCTGCTTTTCAGTGCTGTGTTTATGACGCTTTACACCCACTTGACTCACATACAGAGAGATTTCAATACATAGGTTTTAAGATTCTTACTAGTCAGATATATTTTTGAGCGGTGAATAGGGGGTGTTGAGTCCCGTTTTACTGAGCAAGGAGTAGGTCTTGTCTATTACATATTGGGTTTATGGAACGGTATCTGAGCTAATTTGAAACCCCGTTTTTATGCATCACCGCACCTCACCTTTCCCGTTAAGCAGCCATAGTGTGTTTTCTAAACGTGTGACTCTCTTCTGTTTTGTAATTCAGTTCAAGTGTAGCGGTTTTTACATTCCCTCTATAAGTGATATCTTATGATAAGTGTCTTTTTCTGTGTGACTTATTTCACGTAGAATCGTCCTACCTATATCCACTCATCATGCTGCTACGAGCCTTTTGACGTAGATTTCATGGCTGAGTGATATTCCATTGTACATAAGGACCACAACTTCTTTATCCATTTTTCTCTTTCCTGGGATATTTAAGGTGTAAGGAAGTGGAGGTTCTTGTCAACAGAGCAGCCCTATACTTTGGGGTGCCTGTGTCTTGCTGATTTTTAGTTTTCCCAATTTATACGCCCATGAGTGGAAGTGCCCTATGCTCTCTAAGCTGAGTTTTTTAGATATTTCAAGACACACCGTACACCTCTCCAGAGTGGCTGTTGGCAATTTACATCCCGCCCATCAGCGTAGCAAGGCTCCCGTTTCTCCATGGCCTCTCCTGCATTGCTGGTTTTGACACTTTATTCAGCATGGCCCTTTTGACCGATGGGAAGCGAGACTTCTTTGTAGCGCTGATTTGCCTTTCCAGGTTGCTTGGTTGGCCAAAAAGGGCGTATGCGTTTTTTCCTGAATATATTCAGGAAAAAACGCATACGCCCTTTTTGGCCAAGGGCATCATTGTCGAGGTTTTGCCGCTTTTCCTCTGCTTTAAAGGCGATTCGAATCTCCCTCCTGAAATCTGTTTCCTGCAATTCTGCCTTGCTTTCAAATCCTCTTCGTTGCCTTCCCTCAATATATTTGTGGACGAGAGTTATCATTTATAACTCTGCAGGTTTGTGAATTGCAGTGCCCCTGAGCTCCATTTTTCAACTCGCTTTCTTGGGAGCTGGCCGCAAAAGCGCAGGATTGCTTCAGGCCCTATTCTGCTTCCGGGCGGCAGGCTGAGCCTGTGGTTAATTCTTCTTTCTGATGGGAAAATAGAGTGACCTGTGCCTGTCCCAAGACCTAGAGCTAGTCTCTCATTGGTTCCCCCTCTTCCCGTTCATCCTCAGGACATATTGCAACCTGTACGGAATAGGAGGTTAAAGGTGCTGATTCTCCAAGGAGGGAGATTGCTAGGAAAGCGGCTGGAATGGCGAACCCGAGCACAAGGAGGTGAGAAATGAGGTGCCTTTTAGAAACCTTTCCCGATCACACGGTGTACCATCTTCTGGGTTTCTCATGCATGTTTTCGATGTAGGAAGGTGCCCTTGAACCTGGAGATTTGGGACCCATGGGATGGGTACCACGCAGCATTACTTTCAAGGGTCTGCGTTTGCTCACCCAACCTCACCAAACCTCTCAGCCCCAAGAGTGTCCACCCTTACGTCTCAATCAGCTGTGGGTCTAGATATGGTCAACCCAGGTGGCATCACAGCCCCTGAAAGAATTTTGTAAGAATTTCTCTCTCTTTCACTGTCTTTGTTTCACGGGTTTTTAAAAGTAATTGATTTTTATAATGGGGTTAAGCTGCTTTTCAGTGCTGTGTTTATGACGCTTTACACCCACGTGACTCACATACAGAGAGATTTCAATACTTAGGTTTTAAGATTCTTACTAGTCAGATATATTTTTGAGCGGTGAATAGGGTGTGTTGAGTCCCGTTCACTGAGCAAGGAGTAGGTCTTGTCTATTACATATTGGGTTTATGGAACGGTATCTGAGCTAATTTGAAACCCCGGTTTTATGCATCACCGCACCTCACCTTTCCCGTTAAGCAGCCATAGTGTGTTTTCTAAACGTGTGACTCTCTTCTGTTTTGTAATTCAGTTTAAGTGTAGCGGTTTTTACATTCCCTCTATAAGTGATATCTTATGATAAGTGTCTTTTTCTGTGTGAATTATTTCACGTAGAATCGTCGTACCTAAATCCACTCATCATGCTGCTACGAGCCTTTTGACGTAGATTTCATGGCTGAGTGATATTCCATTGTACATAAGGACCACAACTTCTTTATCCATTTTTCTCTTTCCTGGGATATTTAAGGTGTAAGGAAGTGGAGGTTCTTGTCAACAGAGCAGCCCTATACTTTGGGGTGCCTGTGTCTTGCTGATTTTTAGTTTTCCCAATTTATACGCCCATGAGTGGAAGTGCCCTATGCTCTCTAAGCTGAGTTTTTTAGATATTTCAAGACACACCGTACACCTCTCCAGAGTGGCTGTTGGCAATTTACATCCCGCCCATCAGCGTAGCAAGGCTCCCGTTTCTCCATGGCCTGTCCTGCATTGCTGGTTTTGACACTTTATTCAGCATGGCCCTTTTGACCGATGGGAAGCGAGACTTCTTTGTAGCGCTGATTTGCCTTTCCAGGTTGCTTGGTTGGCCAAAAAGGGCGTATGCGTTTTTTCCTGAATATATTCAGGAAAAAACGCATACGCCCTTTTTGGCCAAGGGCATCATTGTCGAGGTTTTGCCGCTTTTCCTCTGCTTTAAAGGCGATTCGAATCTCCCTCCTGAAATCTGTTTCCTGCAATTCTGCCTTGCTTTCAAATCCTCTTCGTTGCCTTCCCTCAATATATTTGTGGACGAGAGTTATCATTTATAACTCTGCAGGTTTGTGAATTGCAGTGCCCCTGAGCTCCATTTTTCAACTCGCTTTCTTGGGAGCTGGCCGCAAAAGCGCAGGATTGCTTCAGGCCCTATTCTGCTTCCGGGCGGCAGGCTGAGCCTGTGGTTAATTCTTCTTTCTGATGGGAAAATACAGTGACCTGTGCCTGTCCCAAGACCTAGAGCTAGTCTCTCATTGGTTCCCCCTCTTCCCGTTCATCCTCAGGACAAATTGCAACCTGTACGGAATAGGAGGTTAAAGGTGCTGATTCTCCAAGGAGGGAGATTGCTAGGAAAGCGGCTGGAATGGCGAACCCGAGCACAAGGAGGTGAGAAATGAGGTGCCTTTTAGAAACCTTTCCCGATCACACGGTGTACCATCTTCTGGGTTTCTCATGCATGTTTTCGATGTAGGAAGGTGCCCTTGAACCTGGAGATTTGGGACCCATGGGATGGGTACCACGCAGCATTACTTTCAAGGGTCTGCGTTTGCTCACCCAACCTCACCAAACCTCTCAGCCCCAAGAGTGTCCACCCTTACGTCTCAATCAGCTGTGGGTCTAGATATGGTCAACCCAGGTGGCATCACAGCCCCTGAAAGAATTTTGTAAGAATTTCTCTCTCTTTCACTGTCTTTGTTTCACGGGTTTTTAAAAGTAATTGATTTTTATAATGGGGTTTAGCTGCTTTTCAGTGCTGTGTTTATGACGCTTTACACCCACTTGTCTCACATACAGAGAGATTTCAATACATAGGTTTTAAGATTCTTACTAGTCAGATATATTTTTGAGCGGTGAATAGGGGGTGTTGAGTCCCGTTTACTGAGCAAGGAGTAGGTCTTGTCTATTACATATTGGGTTCATGGAACGGTATCTGAGCTAATTTGAAACCCCGTTTTTATGCATCACCGCACCTCACCTTTCCCGTTAAGCAGCCATAGTGTGTTTTCTAAACGTGTGACTCTCTTCTGTTTTGTAATTCAGTTCAAGTGTAGCGGTTTTTACATTCCCTCTATAAGTGATATCTTATGATAAGTGTCTTTTTCTGTGTGACTTATTTCACGTAGAATCGTCCTACCGATATCCACTCATCATGCTGCTACGAGCCTTTTGACGTAGATTTCATGGCTGAGTGATATTCCATTGTACATAAGGACCACAACTTCTTTATCCATTTTTCTCTTTCCTGGGATATTTAAGGTGTAAGGAAGTGGAGGTTCTTGTCAACAGAGCAGCCCTATACTTTGGGGTGCCTGTGTCTTGCTGATTTTTAGTTTTCCCAATTTATACGCCCATGAGTGGAAGTGCCCTATGCTCTCTAAGCTGAGTTTTTTAGATATTTCAAGACACACCGTACACCTCTCCAGAGTGGCTGTTGGCAATTTACATCCCGCCCATCAGCGTAGCAAGGCTCCCGTTTCTCCATGGCCTGTCCTGCATTGCTGGTTTTGACACTTTATTCAGCATGGCCCTTTTGACCGATGGGAAGCGAGACTTCTTTGTAGCGCTGATTTGCCTTTCCAGGTTGCTTGGTTGGCCAAAAAGGGCGTATGCGTTTTTTCCTGAATATATTCAGGAAAAAACGCATACGCCCTTTTTGGCCAAGGGCATCATTGTCGAGGTTTTGCCGCTTTTCCTCTGCTTTAAAGGCGATTCGAATCTCCCTCCTGAAATCTGTTTCCTGCAATTCTGCCTTGCTTTCAAATCCTCTTCGTTGCCTTCCCTCAATATATTTGTGGACGAGAGTTATCATTTATAACTCTGCAGGTTTGTGAATTGCAGTGCCCCTGAGCTCCATTTTTCAACTCGCTTTCTTGGGAGCTGGCCGCAAAAGCGCAGGATTGCTTCAGGCCCTATTCTGCTTCCGGGCGGCAGGCTGAGCCTGTGGTTAATTCTTCTTTCTGATGGGAAAATAGAGTGACCTGTGCCTGTCCCAAGACCTAGAGCTAGTCTCTCATTGGTTCCCCCTCTTCCCGTTCATCCTCAGGACAAATTGCAACCTGTACGGAATAGGAGGTTAAAGGTGCTGATTCTCCAAGGAGGGAGATTGCTAGGAAAGCGGCTGGAATGGCGAACCCGAGCACAAGGAGGTGAGAAATGAGGTGCCTTTTAGAAACCTTTCCCGATCACACGGTGTACCATCTTCTGGGTTTCTCATGCATGTTTTCGATGTAGGAAGGTGCCCTTGAACCTGGAGATTTGGGACCCATGGGATGGGTACCACGCAGCATTACTTTCAAGGGTCTGCGTTTGCTCACCCAACCTCACCAAACCTCTCAGCCCCAAGAGTGTCCACCCTTACGTCTCAATCAGCTGTGGGTCTAGATATGGTCAACCCAGGTGGCATCACAGCCCCTGAAAGAATTTTGTAAGAATTTCTCTCTCTTTCACTGTCTTTGTTTCACGGGTTTTTAAAAGTAATTGATTTTTATAATGGGGTTAAGCTGCTTTTCAGTGCTGTGTTTATGACGTTTTACACCCACGTGACTCACATACAGAGAGATTTCAATACTTAGGTTTTAAGATTCTTACTAGTCAGATATATTTTTGAGCGGTGAATAGGGTGTGTTGAGTCCCGTTCACTGAGCAAGGAGTAGGTCTTGTCTATTACATATTGGGTTTATGGAACGGTATCTGAGCTAATTTGAAACCCCGGTTTTATGCATCACCGCACCTCACCTTTCCCGTTAAGCAGCCATAGTGTGTTTTCTAAACGTGTGACTCTCTTCTGTTTTGTAATTCAGTTCAAGTGTAGCGGTTTTTACATTCCCTCTATAAGTGATATCTTATGATAAGTGTCTTTTTCTGTGTGACTTATTTCACGTAGAATCGTCGTACCTAAATCCACTCATCATGCTGCTACGAGCCTTTTGACGTAGATTTCAAGGCTGAGTGATATTCCATTGTACATAAGGACCACAACTTCTTTATCCATTTTTCTCTTTCCTGGGATATTTAAGGTGTAAGGAAGTGGAGGTTCTTGTCAACAGAGCAGCCCTAAACTTTGGGGTGCCTGTGTCTTGCTGATTTTTAGTTTTCCCAATTTATACGCCCATGAGTGGAAGTGCCCTATGCTCTCTAAGCTGAGTTTTTTAGATATTTCAAGACACACCGTACACCTCTCCAGAGTGGCTGTTGGCAATTTACATCCCGCCCATCAGCGTAGCAAGGCTCCCGTTTCTCCATGGCCTGTCCTGCATTGCTGGTTTTGACACTTTATTCAGCATGGCCCTTTTGACCGATGGGAAGCGAGACTTCTTTGTAGCGCTGATTTGCCTTTCCAGGTTGCTTGGTTGGCCAAAAAGGGCGTATGCGTTTTTTCCTGAATATATTCAGGAAAAAACGCATACGCCCTTTTTGGCCAAGGGCATCATTGTCGAGGTTTTGCCGCTTTTCCTCTGCTTTAAAGGCGATTCGAATCTCCCTCCTGAAATCTGTTTCCTGCAATTCTGCCTTGCTTTCAAATCCTCTTCGTTGCCTTCCCTCAATATATTTGTGGACGAGAGTTATCATTTATAACTCTGCAGGTTTGTGAATTGCAGTGCCCCTGAGCTCCATTTTTCAACTCGCTTTCTTGGGAGCTGGCCGCAAAAGCGCAGGATTGCTTCAGGCCCTATTCTGCTTCCGGGCGCCAGGCTGAGCCTGTGGTTAATTCTTCTTTCTGATGGGAAAATAGAGTGACCTGTGCCTGTCCCAAGACCTAGAGCTAGTCTCTCATTGGTTCCCCCTCTTCCCGTTCATCCTCAGGACAAATTGCAACCTGTACGGAGTAGGAGGTTAAAGGTGCTGATTCTCCAAGGAGGGAGATTGCTAGGAAAGCGGCTGGAATGGCGAACCCGAGCACAAGGAGGTGAGAAATGAGGTGCCTTTTAGAAACCTTTCCCGATCACACGGTGTACCATCTTCTGGGTTTCTCATGCATGTTTTCGATGTAGGAAGGTGCCCTTGAACCTGGAGATTTGGGACCCATGGGATGGGTACCACGCAGCATTACTTTCAAGGGTCTGCGTTTGCTCACCCAACCTCACCAAACCTCTCAGCCCCAAGCGTGTCCACCCTTATGTCTCAATCAGCTGTGGGTCTAGATATGGTCAACCCAGGTGGCATCACAGCCCCTGAAAGAATTTTGTAAGAATTTCTCTCTCTTTCACTGTCTTTGTTTCACGGGTTTTTAAAAGTAATTGATTTTTATAATGGGGTTTAGCTGCTTTTCAGTGCTGTGTTTATGACGCTTTACACCCACTTGACTCACATACAGAGAGATTTCAATACATAGGTTTTAAGATTCTTACTAGTCAGATATATTTTTGAGCGGTGAATAGGGGGTGTTGAGTCCCGTTTACTGAGCAAGGAGTAGGTCTTGTCTATTACATATTGGGTTTATGGAACGGTATCTGAGCTAATTTGAAACCCCGGTTTTATGCATCACCGCACCTCACCTTTCCCGTTAAGCAGCCATAGTGTGTTTTCTAAACGTGTGACTCTCTTCTGTTTTGTAATTCAGTTCAAGTGTAGCGGTTTTTACATTCCCTCTATAAGTGATATCTTATGATAAGTGTCTTTTTCTGTGTGACTTATTTCACGTAGAATCGTCCTACCGATATCCACTCATCATGCTGCTACGAGCCTTTTGACGTAGATTTCATGGCTGAGTGATATTCCATTGTACATAAGGACCACAACTTCTTTATCCATTTTTCTCTTTCCTGGGATATTTAAGGTGTAAGGAAGTGGAGGTTCTTGTCAACAGAGCAGCCCTATACTTTGGGGTGCCTGTGTCTTGCTGATTTTTAGTTTTCCCAATTTATACGCCCATGAGTGGAAGTGCCCTATGCTCTCTAAGCTGAGTTTTTTAGATATTTCAAGACACACCGTACACCTCTCCAGAGTGGCTGTTGGCAATTTACATCCCGCCCATCAGCGTAGCAAGGCTCCCGTTTCTCCATGGCCTGTCCTGCATTGCTGGTTTTGACACTTTATTCAGCATGGCCCTTTTGACCGATGGGAAGCGAGACTTCTTTGTAGCGCTGATTTGCCTTTCCAGGTTGCTTGGTTGGCCAAAAAGGGCGTATGCGTTTTTTCCTGAATATATTCAGGAAAAAACGCATACGCCCTTTTTGGCCAAGGGCATCATTGTCGAGGTTTTGCCGCTTTTCCTCTGCTTTAAAGGCGATTCGAATCTCCCTCCTGAAATCTGTTTCCTGCAATTCTGCCTTGCTTTCAAATCCTCTTCGTTGCCTTCCCTCAATATATTTGTGGACGAGAGTTATCATTTATAACTCTGCAGGTTTGTGAATTGCAGTGCCCCTGAGCTCCATTTTTCAACTCGCTTTCTTGGGAGCTGGCCGCAAAAGCGCAGGATTGCTTCAGGCCCTATTCTGCTTCCGGGCGGCAGGCTGAGCCTGTGGTTAATTCTTCTTTCTGATGGGAAAATAGAGTGACCTGTGCCTGTCCCAAGACCTAGAGCTAGTCTCTCATTGGTTCCCCCTCTTCCCGTTCATCCTCAGGACATATTGCAACCTGTACGGAATAGGAGGTTAAAGGTGCTGATTCTCCAAGGAGGGAGATTGCTAGGAAAGCGGCTGGAATGGCGAACCCGAGCACAAGGAGGTGAGAAATGAGGTGCCTTTTAGAAACCTTTCCCGATCACACGGTGTACCATCTTCTGGGTTTCTCATGCATGTTTTCGATGTAGGAAGGTGCCCTTGAACCTGGAGATTTGGGACCCATGGGATGGGTACCACGCAGCATTACTTTCAAGGGTCTGCGTTTGCTCACCCAACCTCACCAAACCTCTCAGCCCCAAGAGTGTCCACCCTTACGTCTCAATCAGCTGTGGGTCTAGATATGGTCAACCCAGGTGGCATCACAGCCCCTGAAAGAATTTTGTAAGAATTTCTCTCTCTTTCACTGTCTTTGTTTCACGGGTTTTTAAAAGTAATTGATTTTTATAATGGGGTTTAGCTGCTTTTCAGTGCTGTGTTTATGACGCTTTACACCCACTTGACTCACATACAGAGAGATTTCAATACTTAGGTTTTAAGATTCTTACTAGTCAGATATATTTTTGAGCGGTGAATAGGGTGTGTTGAGTCCCGTTCACTGAGCAAGGAGTAGGTCTTGTCTATTACATATTGGGTTTATGGAACGGTATCTGAGCTAATTTGAAACCCCGGTTTTATGCATCACCCCACCTCACCTTTCCCGTTAAGCAGCCATAGTGTGTTTTCTAAACGTGTGACTCTCTTCTGTTTTGTAATTCAGTTCAAGTGTAGCGGTTTTTACATTCTCTCTATAAGTGATAGATTATGATAAGTGTATTTTTCTGTGTGACTTATTTCACGTAGAATCGTCGTACCTAAATCCACTCATCATGCTGCACCGAGCCTTATGACGTTGATTTCATGGTTGAGTGATATTCCATTGTACATAAGGACCACAACTTATTTATCCATTCTTTCTCTTTCCTGGGATATTTAAGGTGTAAGGAAGTGGAGGTTCTTGTCAACAGAGCAGCCCTAAACTTTGGGGTGCCTGTGTCTTGCTGATTTTTAGTTTTCCCAATTTATACGCCCATGAGTGGAAGTGCCCTATGCTCTCTAAGCTGAGTTTTTTAGATATTTCAAGACACACCGTACACCTCTCCAGAGTGGCTGTTGGCAATTTACATCCCGCCCATCAGCGTAGCAAGGCTCCCGTTTCTCCATGGCCTGTCCTGCATTGCTGGTTTTGACACTTTATTCAGCATGGCCCTTTTGACCGATGGGAAGCGAGACTTCTTTGTAGCGCTGATTTGCCTTTCCAGGTTGCTTGGTTGGCCAAAAAGGGCGTATGCGTTTTTTCCTGAATATATTCAGGAAAAAACGCATACGCCCTTTTTGGCCAAGGGCATCATTGTCGAGGTTTTGCCGCTTTTCCTCTGCTTTAAAGGCGATTCGAATCTCCCTCCTGAAATCTGTTTCCTGCAATTCTGCCTTGCTTTCAAATCCTCTTCGTTGCCTTCCCTCAATATATTTGTGGACGAGAGTTATCATTTATAACTCTGCAGGTTTGTGAATTGCAGTGCCCCTGAGCTCCATTTTTCAACTCGCTTTCTTGGGAGCTGGCCGCAAAAGCGCAGGATTGCTTCAGGCCCTATTCTGCTTCCGGGCGGCAGGCTGAGCCTGTGGTTAATTCTTCTTTCTGATGGGAAAATAGAGTGACCTGTGCCTGTCCCAAGACCTAGAGCTAGTCTCTCATTGGTTCCCCCTCTTCCCGTTCATCCTCAGGACAAATTGCAACCTGTACGGAATAGGAGGTTAAAGGTGCTGATTCTCCAAGGAGGGAGATTGCTAGGAAAGCGGCTGGAATGGCGAACCCGAGCACAAGGAGGTGAGAAATGAGGTGCCTTTTAGAAACCTTTCCCGATCACACGGTGTACCATCTTCTGGGTTTCTCATGCATGTTTTCGATGTAGGAAGGTGCCCTTGAACCTGGAGATTTGGGACCCATGGGATGGGTACCACGCAGCAGTACTTTCAAGGGTCTGCGTTTGCTCACCCAACCTCACCAAACCTCTCAGCCCCAAGCGTGTCCACCCTTACGTCTCAATCAGCTGTGGGTCTAGATATGGTCAACCCAGGTGGCATCACAGCCCCTGAAAGAATTTTGTAAGAATTTCTCTCTCTTTCACTGTCTTTGTTTCACGGGTTTTTAAAAGTAATTGATTTTTATAATGGGGTTTAGCTGCTTTTCAGTGCTGTGTTTATGACGCTTTACACCCACTTGACTCACATACAGAGAGATTTCAATACTTAGGTTTTAAGATTCTTACTAGTCAGATATATTTTTGAGCGGTGAATAGGGGGTGTTGAGTCCCGTTTACTGAGCAAGGAGTAGGTCTTGTCTATTACATATTGGGTTTATGGAACGGTATCTGAGCTAATTTGAAACCCCGGTTTTATGCATCACCGCACCTCACCTTTCCCGTTAAGCAGCCATAGTGTGTTTTCTAAACGTGTGACTCTCTTCTGTTTTGTAATTCAGTTCAAGTGTAGCGGTTTTTACATTCCCTCTATAAGTGATATCTTATGATAAGTGCCTTTTTCTGTGTGACTTATTTCACGTAGAATCGTCCTAACTATATCCACTCATCATGCTGCTACGAGCCTTTTGACGTAGATTTCATGGCTGAGTGATATTCCATTGTACATAAGGACCACAACTTCTTTACCCATTTTTCTCTTTCCTGGGATATTTAAGGTGTAAGGAAGTGGAGGTTCTTGTCAACAGAGCAGCCCTAAACTTTGGGGTGCCTGTGTCTTGCTGATTTTGAGTTTTCCCAATTTATACGCCCATGAGTGGAAGTGCCCTATGCTCTCTAAGCTGAGTTTTTTAGATATTTCAAGACACACCGTACACCTCTCCAGAGTGGCTGTTGGCAATTTACATCCCGCCCATCAGCGTAGCAAGGCTCCCGTTTCTCCATGGCCTGTCCTGCATTGCTGGTTTTGACACTTTATTCAGCATGGCCCTTTTGACCGATGGGAAGCGAGACTTCTTTGTAGCGCTGATTTGCCTTTCCAGGTTGCTTGGTTGGCCAAAAAGGGCGTATGCGTTTTTTCCTGAATATATTCAGGAAAAAACGCATACGCCCTTTTTGGCCAAGGGCATCATTGTCGAGGTTTTGCCGCTTTTCCTGTGCTTTAAAGGCGATTCGAATCTCCCTCCTGAAATCTGTTTCCTGCAATTCTGCCTTGCTTTCAAATCCTCTTCGTTGCCTTCCCTCAATATATTTGTGGACGAGAGTTATCATTTATAACTCTGCAGGTTTGTGAATTGCAGTGCCCCTGAGCTCCATTTTTCAACTCGCTTTCTTGGGAGCTGGCCGCAAAAGCGCAGGATTGCTTCAGGCCCTATTCTGCTTCCGGGCGGCAGGCTGAGCCTGTGGTTAATTCTTCTTTCTGATGGGAAAATACAGTGACCTGTGCCTGTCCCAAGACCTAGAGCTAGTCTCTCATTGGTTCCCCCTCTTCCCGTTCATCCTCAGGACAAATTGCAACCTGTACGGAATAGGAGGTTAAAGGTGCTGATTCTCCAAGGAGGGAGATTGCTAGGAAAGCGGCTGGAATGGCGAACCCGAGCACAAGGAGGTGAGAAATGAGGTGCCTTTTAGAAACCTTTCCCGATCACACGGTGTACCATCTTCTGGGTTTCTCATGCATGTTTTCGATGTAGGAAGGTGCCCTTGAACCTGGAGATTTGGGACCCATGGGATGGGTACCACGCAGCATTACTTTCAAGGGTCTGCGTTTGCTCACCCAACCTCACCAAACCTCTCAGCCCCAAGAGTGTCCACCCTTACGTCTCAATCAGCTGTGGGTCTAGATATGGTCAACCCAGGTGGCATCACAGCCCCTGAAAGAATTTTGTAAGAATTTCTCTCTCTTTCACTGTCTTTGTTTCACGGGTTTTTAAAAGTAATTGATTTTTATAATGGGGTTTAGCTGCTTTTCAGTGCTGTGTTTATGACGCTTTACACCCACTTGACTCACATACAGAGAGATTTCAATACATAGGTTTTAAGATTCTTACTAGTCAGATATATTTTTGAGCGGTGAATAGGGGGTGTTGAGTCCCGTTTACTGAGCAAGGAGTAGGTCTTGTCTATTACATATTGGGTTTATGGAACGGTATCTGAGCTAATTTGAAACCCCGGTTTTATGCATCACCGCACCTCACCTTTCCCGTTAAGCAGCCATAGTGTGTTTTCTAAACGTGTGACTCTCTTCTGTTTTGTAATTCAGTTCAAGTGTAGCGGTTTTTACATTCCCTCTATAAGTGATATCTTATGATAAGTGCCTTTTTCTGTGTGACTTATTTCACGTAGAATCGTCCTAACTATATCCACTCATCATGCTGCTACGAGCCTTTTGACGTAGATTTCATGGCTGAGTGATATTCCATTGTAGATAAGGACCACAACTTCTTTACCCATTTTTCTCTTTCCTGGGATATTTAAGGTGTAAGGAAGTGGAGGTTCTTGTCAACAGAGCAGCCCTAAACTTTGGGGTGCCTGTGTCTTGCTGATTTTTAGTTTTCCATATTTATACGACCATGAGTGGAAGTGCCCTATGCTCTCTAAGCTGAGTTTTTTAGATATTTCAAGACACACCGTACACCTCTCCAGAGTGGCTGTTGGCAATTTACATCCCGCCCATCAGCGTAGCAAGGCTCCCGTTTCTCCATGGCCTGTCCTGCATTGCTGGTTTTGACACTTTATTCAGCATGGCCCTTTTGACCGATGGGAAGCGAGACTTCTTTGTAGCGCTGATTTGCCTTTCCAGGTTGCTTGGTTGGCCAAAAAGGGCGTATGCGTTTTTTCCTGAATATATTCAGGAAAAAACGCATACGCCCTTTTTGGCCAAGGGCATCATTGTCGAGGTTTTGCCGCTTTTCCTCTGCTTTAAAGGCGATTCGAATCTCCCTCCTGAAATCTGTTTCCTGCAATTCTGCCTTGCTTTCAAATCCTCTTCGTTGCCTTCCCTCAATATATTTGTGGACGAGAGTTATCATTTATAACTCTGCAGGTTTGTGAATTGCAGTGCCCCTGAGCTCCATTTTTCAACTCGCTTTCTTGGGAGCTGGCCGCAAAAGCGCAGGATTGCTTCAGGCCCTATTCTGCTTCCGGGCGGCAGGCTGAGCCTGTGGTTAATTCTTCTTTCTGATGGGAAAATAGAGTGACCTGTGCCTGTCCCAAGACCTAGAGCTAGTCTCTCATTGGTTCCCCCTCTTCCCGTTCATCCTCAGGACAAATTGCAACCTGTACGGAATAGGAGGTTAAAGGTGCTGATTCTCCAAGGAGGGAGATTGCTAGGAAAGCGGCTGGAATGGCGAACCCGAGCACAAGGAGGTGAGAAATGAGGTGCCTTTTAGAAACCTTTCCCGATCACACGGTGTACCATCTTCTGGGTTTCTCATGCATGTTTTCGATGTAGGAAGGTGCCCTTGAACCTGGAGATTTGGGACCCATGGGATGGGTACAACGCAGCATTACTTTCAAGCGTCTGCGTTTGCTCACCCAACCTCACCAAACCTCTCAGCCCCAAGAGTGTCCACCCTTACGTCTCAATCAGCTGTGGGTCTAGATATGGTCAACCCAGGTGGCATCACAGCCCCTGAAAGAATTTTGTAAGAATTTCTCTCTCTTTCACTGTCTTTGTTTCACGGGTTTTTAAAAGTAATTGATTTTTATAATGGGGTTTAGCTGCTTTTAAGTGCTGTGTTTATGACGCTTTACACCCACTTGACTCACATACAGAGAGATTTCAATACATAGGTTTTAAGATTCTTACTAGTCAGATATATTTTTGAGCGGTGAATAGGGGGTGTTGAGTCCCGTTTACTGAGCAAGGAGTAGGTCTTGTCTATTACATATTGGGTTTATGGAACGGTATCTGAGCTAATTTGAAACCCCGGTTTTATGCATCACCGCACCTCACCTTTCCCGTTAAGCAGCCATAGTGTGTTTTCTAAACGTGTGACTCTCTTCTGTTTTGTAATTCGGTTCAAGTGTAGCGGTTTTTACATTCCCTCTATAAGTGATATCTTATGATAAGTGTCTTTTTCTGTGTGACTTATTTCACGTAGAATCGTCGTACCTATATCCACTCATCATGCTGCTACGAGCCTTATGACGTAGATTTCATAGCTGAGTGATATTCCATTGTACATAAGGACCACAACTTCTTTATCCATTTTTCTCTTTCCTGGGATATTTAAGGTGTAAGGAAGTGGTGGTTCTTGTCAACAGAGCAGCCCTAAACTTTGGGGTGCCTGTGTCTTGCTGATTTTTAGTTTTCCCAATTTATACGCCCATGAGTGGAAGTGCCCTATGCTCTCTAAGCTGAGTTTTCTAGATGTTTCAAGACACACCGTACACCTCTCCAGAGTGGCTGTTGGCAATTTACATCCCGCCCATCAGCGTAGCAAGGCTCCCGTTTCTCCATGGCCTGTCCTGCATTGTTGGTTTTGACACTTTATTCAGCATGGCCCTTTTGACCGATGGGAAGCGAGACTTCTTTGTAGCGCTGATTTGCCTTTCCAGGTTGCTTGGTTGGCCAAAAAGGGCGTATGCGTTTTTTCCTGAATATATTCAGGAAAAAACGCATACGCCCTTTTTGGCCAAGGGCATCATTGTCGAGCTTTTGCTGCTTTTCCTATGCTTTACAGGCGATTCGAATCTCCCTCCTGAAATCTGTTTCCCGCAATTCTGCCTTGCTTTGAAATCCTCTCCGTTGCCTTCCCTCAATATATTTGTGGACGAGAGTTATCATTTATAACTCTGCAGGTTTGTGAATTGCAGTGCCCCTGAGCTCCATTTTTCAACTCGCTTTCTTGGGAGCTGGCCGCAAAAGCGCAGGATTGCTTCAGGCCCTATTCTGCTTCCGGGCGGCAGGCTGAGCCTGTGGTTAATTCTTCTTTCTGATGGGAAAATAGAGTGACCTGTGCCTGTCCCAAGACCTAGAGCTAATCTCTCATTGGTTCCCCCTCTTCCCGTTCATCCTCAGGACAAATTGCAACCTGTACGGAACAGGAGGTTAAAGGTGCTGATTCTCCAAGGAGGGAGATTGCTAGGAAAGCGGCTGGAATGGCGAACCCGAGCACAAGGAGGTGAGAAATGAGGTGCCTTTTAGAAACCTTTCCCGATCACACGGTGTACCATCTTCTGGGTTTCTCATGCATGTTTTCGATGTAGGAAGGTGCCCTTGAACCTGGAGATTTGGGACCCATGGGATGGGTACCACGCAGCATTACTTTCAAGGGTCTGCGTTTGCTCACCCAACCTCACCAAACCTCTCAGCCCCAAGCGTGTCCACCCTTACGTCTCAATCAGCTGTGGGTCTAGATATGGTCAACCCAGGTGGCATCACAGCCCCTGAAAGAATTTTGTAAGAATTTCTCTCTCTTTCACTGTCTTTGTTTCACGGGTTTTTAAAAGTAATTGATTTTTATAATGGGGTTTAGCTGCTTTTCAGTGCTGTGTTTATGACGCTTTACACCCACTTGACTCACATACAGAGAGATTTCAATACATAGGTTTTAAGATTCTTACTAGTCAGATATATTTTTGAGCGGTGAATAGGGGGTGTTGAGTCCCGTTTACTGAGCAAGGAGTAGGTCTTGTCTATTACATATTGGGTTTATGGAACGGTATCTGAGCTAATTTGAAACCCCGTTTTTATGCATCACCGCACCTCACCTTTCCCGTTAAGCAGCCATAGTGTGTTTTCTAAACGTGTGACTCTCTTCTGTTTTGTAATTCAGTTCAAGTGTAGCGGTTTTTACATTCCCTCTATAAGTGATATCTTATGATAAGTGTCTTTTTCTGTGTGACTTATTTCACGTAGAATCGTCCTACCTATATCCACTCATCATGCTGCTACGAGCCTTTTGACGTAGATTTCATGGCTGAGTGATATTCCATTGTACATAAGGACCACAACTTCTTTATCCATTTTTCTCTTTCCTGGGATATTTAAGGTGTAAGGAAGTGGAGGTTCTTGTCAACAGAGCAGCCCTATACTTTGGGGTGCCTGTGTCTTGCTGATTTTTAGTTTTCCCAATTTATACGCCCATGAGTGGAAGTGCCCTATGCTCTCTAAGCTGAGTTTTTTAGATATTTCAAGACACACCGTACACCTCTCCAGAGTGGCTGTTGGCAATTTACATCCCGCCCATCAGCGTAGCAAGGCTCCCGTTTCTCCATGGCCTGTCCTGCATTGCTGGTTTTGACACTTTATTCAGCATGGCCCTTTTGACCGATGGGAAGCGAGACTTCTTTGTAGCGCTGATTTGCCTTTCCAGGTTGCTTGGTTGGCCAAAAAGGGCGTATGCGTTTTTTCCTGAATATATTCAGGAAAAAACGCATACGCCCTTTTTGGCCAAGGGCATCATTGTCGAGGTTTTGCCGCTTTTCCTCTGCTTTAAAGGCGATTCGAATCTCCCTCCTGAAATCTGTTTCCTGCAATTCTGCCTTGCTTTCAAATCCTCTTCGTTGCCTTCCCTCAATATATTTGTGGACGAGAGTTATCATTTATAACTCTGCAGGTTTGTGAATTGCAGTGCCCCTGAGCTCCATTTTTCAACTCGCTTTCTTGGGAGCTGGCCGCAAAAGCGCAGGATTGCTTCAGGCCCTATTCTGCTTCCGGGCGGCAGGCTGAGCCTGTGGTTAATTCTTCTTTCTGATGGGAAAATAGAGTGACCTGTGCCTGTCCCAAGACCTAGAGCTAGTCTCTCATTGGTTCCCCCTCTTCCCGTTCATCCTCAGGACATATTGCAACCTGTACGGAATAGGAGGTTAAAGGTGCTGATTCTCCAAGGAGGGAGATTGCTAGGAAAGCGGCTGGAATGGCGAACCCGAGCACAAGGAGGTGAGAAATGAGGTGCCTTTTAGAAACCTTTCCCGATCACACGGTGTACCATCTTCTGGGTTTCTCATGCATGTTTTCGATGTAGGAAGGTGCCCTTGAACCTGGAGATTTGGGACCCATGGGATGGGTACCACGCAGCATTACTTTCAAGGGTCTGCGTTTGCTCACCCAACCTCACCAAACCTCTCAGCCCCAAGAGTGTCCACCCTTACGTCTCAATCAGCTGTGGGTCTAGATATGGTCAACCCAGGTGGCATCACAGCCCCTGAAAGAATTTTGTAAGAATTTCTCTCTCTTTCACTGTCTTTGTTTCACGGGTTTTTAAAAGTAATTGATTTTTATAATGGGGTTAAGCTGCTTTTCAGTGCTGTGTTTATGACGCTTTACACCCACGTGACTCACATACAGAGAGATTTCAATACTTAGGTTTTAAGATTCTTACTAGTCAGATATATTTTTGAGCGGTGAATAGGGTGTGTTGAGTCCCGTTCACTGAGCAAGGAGTAGGTCTTGTCTATTACATATTGGGTTTATGGAACGGTATCTGAGCTAATTTGAAACCCCGGTTTTATGCATCACCGCACCTCACCTTTCCCGTTAAGCAGCCATAGTGTGTTTTCTAAACGTGTGACTCTCTTCTGTTTTGTAATTCAGTTTAAGTGTAGCGGTTTTTACATTCCCTCTATAAGTGATATCTTATGATAAGTGTCTTTTTCTGTGTGACTTATTTCACGTAGAATCGTCGTACCTAAATCCACTCATCATGCTGCTACGAGCCTTTTGACGTAGATTTCATGGCTGAGTGATATTCCATTGTACATAAGGACCACAACTTCTTTATCCATTTTTCTCTTTCCTGGGATATTTAAGGTGTAAGGAAGTGGAGGTTCTTGTCAACAGAGCAGCCCTATACTTTGGGGTGCCTGTGTCTTGCTGATTTTTAGTTTTCCCAATTTATACGCCCATGAGTGGAAGTGCCCTATGCTCTCTAAGCTGAGTTTTTTAGATATTTCAAGACACACCGTACACCTCTCCAGAGTGGCTGTTGGCAATTTACATCCCGCCCATCAGCGTAGCAAGGCTCCCGTTTCTCCATGGCCTGTCCTGCATTGCTGGTTTTGACACTTTATTCAGCATGGCCCTTTTGACCGATGGGAAGCGAGACTTCTTTGTAGCGCTGATTTGCCTTTCCAGGTTGCTTGGTTGGCCAAAAAGGGCGTATGCGTTTTTTCCTGAATATATTCAGGAAAAAACGCATACGCCCTTTTTGGCCAAGGGCATCATTGTCGAGGTTTTGCCGCTTTTCCTCTGCTTTAAAGGCGATTCGAATCTCCCTCCTGAAATCTGTTTCCTGCAATTCTGCCTTGCTTTCAAATCCTCTTCGTTGCCTTCCCTCAATATATTTGTGGACGAGAGTTATCATTTATAACTCTGCAGGTTTGTGAATTGCAGTGCCCCTGAGCTCCATTTTTCAACTCGCTTTCTTGGGAGCTGGCCGCAAAAGCGCAGGATTGCTTCAGGCCCTATTCTGCTTCCGGGCGGCAGGCTGAGCCTGTGGTTAATTCTTCTTTCTGATGGGAAAATAGAGTGACCTGTGCCTGTCCCAAGACCTAGAGCTAGTCTCTCATTGGTTCCCCCTCTTCCCGTTCATCCTCAGGACAAATTGCAACCTGTACGGAATAGGAGGTTAAAGGTGCTGATTCTCCAAGGAGGGAGATTGCTAGGAAAGCGGCTGGAATGGCGAACCCGAGCACAAGGAGGTGAGAAATGAGGTGCCTTTTAGAAACCTTTCCCGATCACACGGTGTACCATCTTCTGGGTTTCTCATGCATGTTTTCGATGTAGGAAGGTGCCCTTGAACCTGGAGATTTGGGACCCATGGGATGGGTACCACGCAGCATTACTTTCAAGGGTCTGCGTTTGCTCACCCAACCTCACCAAACCTCTCAGCCCCAAGCGTGTCCACCCTTACGTCTCAATCAGCTGTGGGTCTAGATATGGTCAACCCAGGTGGCATCACAGCCCCTGAAAGAATTTTGTAAGAATTTCTCTCTCTTTCACTGTCTTTGTTTCACGGGTTTTTAAAAGTAATTGATTTTTATAATGGGGTTTAGCTGCTTTTCAGTGCTGTGTTTATGACGCTTTACACCCACTTGACTCACATACAGAGAGATTTCAATACATAGGTTTTAAGATTCTTACTAGTCAGATATATTTTTGAGCGGTGAATAGGGGGTGTTGAGTCCCGTTTACTGAGCAAGGAGTAGGTCTTGTCTATTACATATTGGGTTTATGGAACGGTATCTGAGCTAATTTGAAACCCCGTTTTTATGCATCACCGCACCTCACCTTTCCCGTTAAGCAGCCATAGTGTGTTTTCTAAACGTGTGACTCTCTTCTGTTTTGTAATTCAGTTCAAGTGTAGCGGTTTTTACATTCCCTCTATAAGTGATATCTTATGATAAGTGTCTTTTTCTGTGTGACTTATTTCACGTAGAATCGTCCTACCGATATCCACTCATCATGCTGCTACGAGCCTTTTGACGTAGATTTCATGGCTGAGTGATATTCCATTGTACATAAGGACCACAACTTCTTTATCCATTTTTCTCTTTCCTGGGATATTTAAGGTGTAAGGAAGTGGAGGTTCTTGTCAACAGAGCAGCCCTATACTTTGGGGTGCCTGTGTCTTGCTGATTTTTAGTTTTCCCAATTTATACGCCCATGAGTGGAAGTGCCCTATGCTCTCTAAGCTGAGTTTTTTAGATATTTCAAGACACACCGTACACCTCTCCAGAGTGGCTGTTGGCAATTTACATCCCGCCCATCAGCGTAGCAAGGCTCCCGTTTCTCCATGGCCTGTCCTGCATTGCTGGTTTTGACACTTTATTCAGCATGGCCCTTTTGACCGATGGGAAGCGAGACTTCTTTGTAGCGCTGATTTGCCTTTCCAGGTTGCTTGGTTGGCCAAAAAGGGCGTATGCGTTTTTTCCTGAATATATTCAGGAAAAAACGCATACGCCCTTTTTGGCCAAGGGCATCATTGTCGAGGTTTTGCCGCTTTTCCTCTGCTTTAAAGGCGATTCGAATCTCCCTCCTGAAATCTGTTTCCTGCAATTCTGCCTTGCTTTCAAATCCTCTTCGTTGCCTTCCCTCAATATATTTGTGGACGAGAGTTATCATTTATAACTCTGCAGGTTTGTGAATTGCAGTGCCCCTGAGCTCCATTTTTCAACTCGCTTTCTTGGGAGCTGGCCGCAAAAGCGCAGGATTGCTTCAGGCCCTATTCTGCTTCCGGGCGGCAGGCTGAGCCTGTGGTTAATTCTTCTTTCTGATGGGAAAATAGAGTGACCTGTGCCTGTCCCAAGACCTAGAGCTAGTCTCTCATTGGTTCCCCCTCTTCCCGTTCATCCTCAGGACAAATTGCAACCTGTACGGAATAGGAGGTTAAAGGTGCTGATTCTCCAAGGAGGGAGATTGCTAGGAAAGCGGCTGGAATGGCGAACCCGAGCACAAGGAGGTGAGAAATGAGGTGCCTTTTAGAAACCTTTCCCGATCACACGGTGTACCATCTTCTGGGTTTCTCATGCATGTTTTCGATGTAGGAAGGTGCCCTTGAACCTGGAGATTTGGGACCCATGGGATGGGTACCACGCAGCATTACTTTCAAGGGTCTGCGTTTGCTCACCCAACCTCACCAAACCTCTCAGCCCCAAGAGTGTCCACCCTTACGTCTCAATCAGCTGTGGGTCTAGATATGGTCAACCCAGGTGGCATCACAGCCCCTGAAAGAATTTTGTAAGAATTTCTCTCTCTTTCACTGTCTTTGTTTCACGGGTTTTTAAAAGTAATTGATTTTTATAATGGGGTTTAGCTGCTTTTCAGTGCTGTGTTTATGACGCTTTACACCCACTTGTCTCACATACAGAGAGATTTCAATACATAGGTTTTAAGATTCTTACTAGTCAGATATATTTTTGAGCGGTGAATAGGGGGTGTTGAGTCCCGTTTACTGAGCAAGGAGTAGGTCTTGTCTATTACATATTGGGTTTATGGAACGGTATCTGAGCTAATTTGAAACCCCGTTTTTATGCATCACCGCACCTCACCTTTCCCGTTAAGCAGCCATAGTGTGTTTTCTAAACGTGTGACTCTCTTCTGTTTTGTAATTCAGTTCAAGTGTAGCGGTTTTTACATTCCCTCTATAAGTGATATCTTATGATAAGTGTCTTTTTCTGTGTGACTTATTTCACGTAGAATCGTCCTACCGATATCCACTCATCATGCTGCTACGAGCCTTTTGACGTAGATTTCATGGCTGAGTGATATTCCATTGTACATAAGGACCACAACTTCTTTATCCATTTTTCTCTTTCCTGGGATATTTAAGGTGTAAGGAAGTGGAGGTTCTTGTCAACAGAGGAGCCCTATACTTTGGGGTGCCTGTGTCTTGCTGATTTTTAGTTTTCCCAATTTATACGCCCATGAGTGGAAGTGCCCTATGCTCTCTAAGCTGAGTTTTTTAGATATTTCAAGACACACCGTACACCTCTCCAGAGTGGCTGTTGGCAATTTACATCCCGCCCATCAGCGTAGCAAGGCTCCCGTTTCTCCATGGCCTGTCCTGCATTGCTGGTTTTGACACTTTATTCAGCATGGCCCTTTTGACCGATGGGAAGCGAGACTTCTTTGTAGCGCTGATTTGCCTTTCCAGGTTGCTTGGTTGGCCAAAAAGGGCGTATGCGTTTTTTCCTGAATATATTCAGGAAAAAACGCATACGCCCTTTTTGGCCAAGGGCATCATTGTCGAGGTTTTGCCGCTTTTCCTCTGCTTTAAAGGCGATTCGAATCTCCCTCCTGAAATCTGTTTCCTGCAATTCTGCCTTGCTTTCAAATCCTCTTCGTTGCCTTCCCTCAATATATTTGTGGACGAGAGTTATCATTTATAACTCTGCAGGTTTGTGAATTGCAGTGCCCCTGAGCTCCATTTTTCAACTCGCTTTCTTGGGAGCTGGCCGCAAAAGCGCAGGATTGCTTCAGGCCCTATTCTGCTTCCGGGCGGCAGGCTGAGCCTGTGGTTAATTCTTCTTTCTGATGGGAAAATAGAGTGACCTGTGCCTGTCCCAAGACCTAGAGCTAGTCTCTCATTGGTTCCCCCTCTTCCCGTTCATCCTCAGGACAAATTGCAACCTGTACGGAATAGGAGGTTAAAGGTGCTGATTCTCCAAGGAGGGAGATTGCTAGGAAAGCGGCTGGAATGGCGAACCCGAGCACAAGGAGGTGAGAAATGAGGTGCCTTTTAGAAACCTTTCCCGATCACACGGTGTACCATCTTCTGGGTTTCTCATGCATGTTTTCGATGTAGGAAGGTGCCCTTGAACCTGGAGATTTGGGACCCATGGGATGGGTACCACGCAGCATTACTTTCAAGGGTCTGCGTTTGCTCACCCAACCTCACCAAACCTCTCAGCCCCAAGAGTGTCCACCCTTACGTCTCAATCAGCTGTGGGTCTAGATATGGTCAACCCAGGTGGCATCACAGCCCCTGAAAGAATTTTGTAAGAATTTCTCTCTCTTTCACTGTCTTTGTTTCACGGGTTTTTAAAAGTAATTGATTTTTATAATGGGGTTAAGCTGCTTTTCAGTGCTGTGTTTATGACGTTTTACACCCACGTGACTCACATACAGAGAGATTTCAATACTTAGGTTTTAAGATTCTTACTAGTCAGATATATTTTTGAGCGGTGAATAGGGTGTGTTGAGTCCCGTTCACTGAGCAAGGAGTAGGTCTTGTCTATTACATATTGGGTTTATGGAACGGTATCTGAGCTAATTTGAAACCCCGGTTTTATGCATCACCGCACCTCACCTTTCCCGTTAAGCAGCCATAGTGTGTTTTCTAAACGTGTGACTCTCTTCTGTTTTGTAATTCAGTTCAAGTGTAGCGGTTTTTACATTCCCTCTATAAGTGATATCTTATGATAAGTGTCTTTTTCTGTGTGACTTATTTCACGTAGAATCGTCGTACCTAAATCCACTCATCATGCTGCTACGAGCCTTTTGACGTAGATTTCAAGGCTGAGTGATATTCCATTGTACATAAGGACCACAACTTCTTTATCCATTTTTCTCTTTCCTGGGATATTTAAGGTGTAAGGAAGTGGAGGTTCTTGTCAACAGAGCAGCCCTAAACTTTGGGGTGCCTGTGTCTTGCTGATTTTTAGTTTTCCCAATTTATACGCCCATGAGTGGAAGTGCCCTATGCTCTCTAAGCTGAGTTTTTTTAGATATTTCAAGACACACCGTACACCTCTCCAGAGTGGCTGTTGGCAATTTACATCCCGCCCATCAGCGTAGCAAGGCTCCCGTTTCTCCATGGCCTGTCCTGCATTGCTGGTTTTGACACTTTATTCAGCATGGCCCTTTTGACCGATGGGAAGCGAGACTTCTTTGTAGCGCTGATTTGCCTTTCCAGGTTGCTTGGTTGGCCAAAAAGGGCGTATGCGTTTTTTCCTGAATATATTCAGGAAAAAACGCATACGCCCTTTTTGGCCAAGGGCATCATTGTCGAGGTTTTGCCGCTTTTCCTCTGCTTTAAAGGCGATTCGAATCTCCCTCCTGAAATCTGTTTCCTGCAATTCTGCCTTGCTTTCAAATCCTCTTCGTTGCCTTCCCTCAATATATTTGTGGACGAGAGTTATCATTTATAACTCTGCAGGTTTGTGAATTGCAGTGCCCCTGAGCTCCATTTTTCAACTCGCTTTCTTGGGAGCTGGCCGCAAAAGCGCAGGATTGCTTCAGGCCCTATTCTGCTTCCGGGCGCCAGGCTGAGCCTGTGGTTAATTCTTCTTTCTGATGGGAAAATAGAGTGACCTGTGCCTGTCCCAAGACCTAGAGCTAGTCTCTCATTGGTTCCCCCTCTTCCCGTTCATCCTCAGGACAAATTGCAACCTGTACGGAGTAGGAGGTTAAAGGTGCTGATTCTCCAAGGAGGGAGATTGCTAGGAAAGCGGCTGGAATGGCGAACCCGAGCACAAGGAGGTGAGAAATGAGGTGCCTTTTAGAAACCTTTCCCGATCACACGGTGTACCATCTTCTGGGTTTCTCATGCATGTTTTCGATGTAGGAAGGTGCCCTTGAACCTGGAGATTTGGGACCCATGGGATGGGTACCACGCAGCATTACTTTCAAGGGTCTGCGTTTGCTCACCCAACCTCACCAAACCTCTCAGCCCCAAGCGTGTCCACCCTTACGTCTCAATCAGCTGTGGGTCTAGATATGGTCAACCCAGGTGGCATCACAGCCCCTGAAAGAATTTTGTAAGAATTTCTCTCTCTTTCACTGTCTTTGTTTCACGGGTTTTTAAAAGTAATTGATTTTTATAATGGGGTTTAGCTGCTTTTCAGTGCTGTGTTTATGACGCTTTACACCCACTTGACTCACATACAGAGAGATTTCAATACATAGGTTTTAAGATTCTTACTAGTCAGATATATTTTTGAGCGGTGAATAGGGGGTGTTGAGTCCCGTTTACTGAGCAAGGAGTAGGTCTTGTCTATTACATATTGGGTTTATGGAACGGTATCTGAGCTAATTTGAAACCCCGGTTTTATGCATCACCGCACCTCACCTTTCCCGTTAAGCAGCCATAGTGTGTTTTCTAAACGTGTGACTCTCTTCTGTTTTGTAATTCAGTTCAAGTGTAGCGGTTTTTACATTCCCTCTATAAGTGATATCTTATGATAAGTGTCTTTTTCTGTGTGACTTATTTCACGTAGAATCGTCCTACCGATATCCACTCATCATGCTGCTACGAGCCTTTTGACGTAGATTTCATGGCTGAGTGATATTCCATTGTACATAAGGACCACAACTTCTTTATCCATTTTTCTCTTTCCTGGGATATTTAAGGTGTAAGGAAGTGGAGGTTCTTGTCAACAGAGCAGCCCTAAACTTTGGGGTGCCTGTGTCTTGCTGATTTTTAGTTTTCCCAATTTATACGCCCATGAGTGGAAGTGCCCTATGCTCTCTAAGCTGAGTTTTTTAGATATTTCAAGACACACCGTACACCTCTCCAGAGTGGCTGTTGGCAATTTACATCCCGCCCATCAGCGTAGCAAGGCTCCCGTTTCTCCATGGCCTGTCCTGCATTGCTGGTTTTGACACTTTATTCAGCATGGCCCTTTTGACCGATGGGAAGCGAGACTTCTTTGTAGCGCTGATTTGCCTTTCCAGGTTGCTTGGTTGGCCAAAAAGGGCGTATGCGTTTTTTCCTGAATATATTCAGGAAAAAACGCATACGCCCTTTTTGGCCAAGGGCATCATTGTCGAGGTTTTGCCGCTTTTCCTCTGCTTTAAAGGCGATTCGAATCTCCCTCCTGAAATCTGTTTCCTGCAATTCTGCCTTGCTTTCAAATCCTCTTCGTTGCCTTCCCTCAATATATTTGTGGACGAGAGTTATCATTTATAACTCTGCAGGTTTGTGAATTGCAGTGCCCCTGAGCTCCATTTTTCAACTCGCTTTCTTGGGAGCTGGCCGCAAAAGCGCAGGATTGCTTCAGGCCCTATTCTGCTTCCGGGCGGCAGGCTGAGCCTGTGGTTAATTCTTCTTTCTGATGGGAAAATAGAGTGACCTGTGCCTGTCCCAAGACCTAGAGCTAGTCTCTCATTGGTTCCCCCTCTTCCCGTTCATCCTCAGGACAAATTGCAACCTGTACGGAATAGGAGGTTAAAGGTGCTGATTCTCCAAGGAGGGAGATTGCTAGGAAAGCGGCTGGAATGGCGAACCCGAGCACAAGGAGGTGAGAAATGAGGTGCCTTTTAGAAACCTTTCCCGATCACACGGTGTACCATCTTCTGGGTTTCTCATGCATGTTTTCGATGTAGGAAGGTGCCCTTGAACCTGGAGATTTGGGACCCATGGGATGGGTACCACGCAGCATTACTTTCAAGGGTCTGCGTTTGCTCACCCAACCTCACCAAACCTCTCAGCCCCAAGCGTGTCCACCCTTACGTCTCAATCAGCTGTGGGTCTAGATATGGTCAACCCAGGTGGCATCACAGCCCCTGAAAGAATTTTGTAAGAATTTCTCTCTCTTTCACTGTCTTTGTTTCACGGGTTTTTAAAAGTAATTGATTTTTATAATGGGGTTTAGCTGCTTTTCAGTGCTGTGTTTATGACGCTTTACACCCACTTGACTCACATACAGAGAGATTTCAATACTTAGGTTTTAAGATTCTTACTAGTCAGATATATTTTTGAGCGGTGAATAGAGTGTGTTGAGTCCCGTTCACTGAGCAAGGAGTAGGTCTTGTCTATTACATATTGGGTTTATGGAACGGTATCTGAGCTAATTTGAAACCCCGGTTTTATGCATCACCCCACCTCACCTTTCCCGTTAAGCAGCCATAGTGTGTTTTCTAAACGTGTGACTCTCTTCTGTTTTGTAATTCAGTTCAAGTGTAGCGGTTTTTACATTCTCTCTATAAGTGATAGATTATGATAAGTGTATTTTTCTGTGTGACTTATTTCACGTAGAATCGTCGTACCTAAATCCACTCATCATGCTGCACCGAGCCTTATGACGTTGATTTCATGGTTGAGTGATATTCCATTGTACATAAGGACCACAACTTATTTATCCATTCTTTCTCTTTCCTGGGATATTTAAGGTGTAAGGAAGTGGAGGTTCTTGTCAACAGAGCAGCCCTAAACTTTGGGGTGCCTGTGTCTTGCTGATTTTTAGTTTTCCCAATTTATACGCCCATGAGTGGAAGTGCCCTATGCTCTCTAAGCTGAGTTTTTTAGATATTTCAAGACACACCGTACACCTCTCCAGAGTGGCTGTTGGCAATTTACATCCCGCCCATCAGCGTAGCAAGGCTCCCGTTTCTCCATGGCCTGTCCTGCATTGCTGGTTTTGACACTTTATTCAGCATGGCCCTTTTGACCGATGGGAAGCGAGACTTCTTTGTAGCGCTGATTTGCCTTTCCAGGTTGCTTGGTTGGCCAAAAAGGGCGTATGCGTTTTTTCCTGAATATATTCAGGAAAAAACGCATACGCCCTTTTTGGCCAAGGGCATCATTGTCGAGGTTTTGCCGCTTTTCCTCTGCTTTAAAGGCGATTCGAATCTCCCTCCTGAAATCTGTTTCCTGCAATTCTGCCTTGCTTTCAAATCCTCTTCGTTGCCTTCCCTCAATATATTTGTGGACGAGAGTTATCATTTATAACTCTGCAGGTTTGTGAATTGCAGTGCCCCTGAGCTCCATTTTTCAACTCGCTTTCTTGGGAGCTGGCCGCAAAAGCGCAGGATTGCTTCAGGCCCTATTCTGCTTCCGGGCGCCAGGCTGAGCCTGTGGTTAATTCTTCTTTCTGATGGGAAAATAGAGTGACCTGTGCCTGTCCCAAGACCTAGAGCTAGTCTCTCATTGGTTCCCCCTCTTCCCGTTCATCCTCAGGACAAATTGCAACCTGTACGGAATAGGAGGTTAAAGGTGCTGATTCTCCAAGGAGGGAGATTGCTAGGAAAGCGGCTGGAATGGCGAACCCGAGCACAAGGAGGTGAGAAATGAGGTGCCTTTTAGAAACCTTTCCCGATCACACGGTGTACCATCTTCTGGGTTTCTCATGCATGTTTTCGATGTAGGAAGGTGCCCTTGAACCTGGAGATTTGGGACCCATGGGATGGGTACCACGCAGCATTACTTTCAAGGGTCTGCGTTTGCTCACCCAACCTCACCAAACCTCTCAGCCCCAAGCGTGTCCACCCTTACGTCTCAATCAGCTGTGGGTCTAGATATGGTCAACCCAGGTGGCATCACAGCCCCTGAAAGAATTTTGTAAGAATTTCTCTCTCTTTCACTGTCTTTGTTTCACGGGTTTTTAAAAGTAATTGATTTTTATAATGGGGTTTAGCTGCTTTTCAGTGCTGTGTTTATGACGCTTTACACCCACTTGACTCACATACAGAGAGATTTCAATACATAGGTTTTAAGATTCTTACTAGTCAGATATATTTTTGAGCGGTGAATAGGGGGTGTTGAGTCCCGTTTACTGAGCAAGGAGTAGGTCTTGTCTATTACATATTGGGTTTATGGAACGGTATCTGAGCTAATTTGAAACCCCGGTTTTATGCATCACCGCACCTCACCTTTCCCGTTAAGCAGCCATAGTGTGTTTTCTAAACGTGTGACTCTCTTCTGTTTTGTAATTCAGTTCAAGTGTAGCGGTTTTTACATTCCCTCTATAAGTGATATCTTATGATAAGTGCCTTTTTCTGTGTGACTTATTTCACGTAGAATCGTCCTAACTATATCCACTCATCATGCTGCTACGAGCCTTTTGACGTAGATTTCATGGCTGAGTGATATTCCATTGTAGATAAGGACCACAACTTCTTTACCCATTTTTCTCTTTCCTGGGATATTTAAGGTGTAAGGAAGTGGAGGTTCTTGTCAACAGAGCAGCCCTAAACTTTGGGGTGCCTGTGTCTTGCTGATTTTTAGTTTTCCATATTTATACGACCATGAGTGGAAGTGCCCTATGCTCTCTAAGCTGAGTTTTTTAGATATTTCAAGACACACCGTACACCTCTCCAGAGTGGCTGTTGGCAATTTACATCCCGCCCATCAGCGTAGCAAGGCTCCCGTTTCTCCATGGCCTGTCCTGCATTGCTGGTTTTGACACTTTATTCAGCATGGCCCTTTTGACCGATGGGAAGCGAGACTTCTTTGTAGCGCTGATTTGCCTTTCCAGGTTGCTTGGTTGGCCAAAAAGGGCGTATGCGTTTTTTCCTGAATATATTCAGGAAAAAACGCATACGCCCTTTTTGGCCAAGGGCATCATTGTCGAGGTTTTGCCGCTTTTCCTGTGCTTTAAAGGCGATTCGAATCTCCCTCCTGAAATCTGTTTCCTGCAATTCTGCCTTGCTTTCAAATCCTCTTCGTTGCCTTCCCTCAATATATTTGTGGACGAGAGTTATCATTTATAACTCTGCAGGTTTGTGAATTGCAGTGCCCCTGAGCTCCATTTTTCAACTCGCTTTCTTGGGAGCTGGCCGCAAAAGCGCAGGATTGCTTCAGGCCCTATTCTGCTTCCGGGCGGCAGGCTGAGCCTGTGGTTAATTCTTCTTTCTGATGGGAAAATAGAGTGACCTGTGCCTGTCCCAAGACCTAGAGCTAGTCTCTCATTGGTTCCCCCTCTTCCCGTTCATCCTCAGGACAAATTGCAACCTGTACGGAATAGGAGGTTAAAGGTGCTGATTCTCCAAGGAGGGAGATTGCTAGGAAAGCGGCTGGAATGGCGAACCCGAGCACAAGGAGGTGAGAAATGAGGTGCCTTTTAGAAACCTTTCCCGATCACACGGTGTACCATCTTCTGGGTTTCTCATGCATGTTTTCGATGTAGGAAGGTGCCCTTGAACCTGGAGATTTGGGACCCATGGGATGGGTACAACGCAGCATTACTTTCAAGCGTCTGCGTTTGCTCACCCAACCTCACCAAACCTCTCAGCCCCAAGAGTGTCCACCCTTACGTCTCAATCAGCTGTGGGTCTAGATATGGTCAACCCAGGTGGCATCACAGCCCCTGAAAGAATTTTGTAAGAATTTCTCTCTCTTTCACTGTCTTTGTTTCACGGGTTTTTAAAAGTAATTGATTTTTATAATGGGGTTTAGCTGCTTTTCAGTGCTGTGTTTATGACGCTTTACACCCACTTGACTCACATACAGAGAGATTTCAATACATAGGTTTTAAGATTCTTACTAGTCAGATATATTTTTGAGCGGTGAATAGGGGGTGTTGAGTCCCGTTTACTGAGCAAGGAGTAGGTCTTGTCTATTACATATTGGGTTTATGGAACGGTATCTGAGCTAATTTGAAACCCCGGTTTTATGCATCACCGCACCTCACCTTTCCCGTTAAGCAGCCATAGTGTGTTTTCTAAACGTGTGACTCTCTTCTGTTTTGTAATTCGGTTCAAGTGTAGCGGTTTTTACATTCCCTCTATAAGTGATATCTTATGATAAGTGTCTTTTTCTGTGTGACTTATTTCACGTAGAATTGTCGTACCTATATCCACTCATCATGCTGCTACGAGCCTTATGACGTAGATTTCATAGCTGAGTGATATTCCATTGTACATAAGGACCACAACTTCTTTATCCATTTTTCTCTTTCCTGGGATATTTAAGGTGTAAGGAAGTGGAGGTTCTTGTCAACAGAGCAGCCCTAAACTTTGGGGTGCCTGTGTCTTGCTGATTTTTAGTTTTCCCAATTTATACGCCCATGAGTGGAAGTGCCCTATGCTCTCTAAGCTGAGTTTTCTAGATGTTTCAAGACACACCGTACACCTCTCCAGAGTGGCTGTTGGCAATTTACATCCCGCCCATCAGCGTAGCAAGGCTCCCGTTTCTCCATGGCCTGTCCTGCATTGTTGGTTTTGACACTTTATTCAGCATGGCCCTTTTGACCGAAGGGAAGCGAGACTTCTTTGTAGCGCTGATTTGCCTTTCCAGGTTGCTTGGTTGGCCAAAAAGGGCGTATACGTTTTTTCCTGAATATATTCAGGAAAAAACGCATACGCCCTTTTTGGCCAAGGGCATCATTGTCGAGCTTTTGCTGCTTTTCCTATGCTTTACAGGCGATTCGAATCTCCCTCCTGAAATCTGTTTCCCGCAATTCTGCCTTGCTTTGAAATCCTCTCCGTTGCCTTCCCTCAATATATTTGTGGACGAGAGTTATCATTTATAACTCTGCAGGTTTGTGAATTGCAGTGCCCCTGAGCTCCATTTTTCAACTCGCTTTCTTGGGAGCTGGCCGCAAAAGCGCAGGATTGCTTCAGGCCCTATTCTGCTTCCGGGCGGCAGGCTGAGCCTGTGGTTAATTCTTCTTTCTGATGGGAAAATAGAGTGACCTGTGCCTGTCCCAAGACCTAGAGCTAATCTCTCATTGGTTCCCCCTCTTCCCGTTCATCCTCAGGACAAATTGCAACCTGTACGGAACAGGAGGTTAAAGGTGCTGATTCTCCAAGGAGGGAGATTGCTAGGAAAGCGGCTGGAATGGCGAACCCGAGCACAAGGAGGTGAGAAATGAGGTGCCTTTTAGAAACCTTTCCCGATCACACGGTGTACCATCTTCTGGGTTTCTCATGCATGTTTTCGATGTAGGAAGGTGCCCTTGAACCTGGAGATTTGGGACCCATGGGATGGGTACCACGCAGCATTACTTTCAAGGGTCTGCGTTTGCTCACCCAACCTCACCAAACCTCTCAGCCCCAAGAGTGTCCACCCTTACGTCTCAATCAGCTGTGGGTCTAGATATGGTCAACCCAGGTGGCATCACAGCCCCTGAAAGAATTTTGTAAGAATTTCTCTCTCTTTCACTGTCTTTGTTTCACGGGTTTTTAAAAGTAATTGATTTTTATAATGGGGTTTAGCTGCTTTTCAGTGCTGTGTTTATGACGCTTTACACCCACTTGACTCACATACAGAGAGATTTCAATACATAGGTTTTAAGATTCTTACTAGTCAGATATATTTTTGAGCGGTGAATAGGGGGTGTTGAGTCCCGTTTACTGAGCAAGGAGTAGGTCTTGTCTATTACATATTGGGTTTATGGAACGGTATCTGAGCTAATTTGAAACCCCGGTTTTATGCATCACCGCACCTCACCTTTCCCGTTAAGCAGCCATAGTGTGTTTTCTAAACGTGTGACTCTCTTCTGTTTTGTAATTCAGTTCAAGTGTAGCGGTTTTTACATTCCCTCTCTAAGTGATATTTTATGATAAGTGTCTTTTTCTGTGTGACTTATTTTACGTAGAATCGTCGTACCTATATCCACTCATCATGCTGCTACGAGCCTTTTGACGTAGATTTCATGGCTGAGTGATATTCCATTGTACATAAGGACCACAACTTCTTTATCCATTTTTCTCTTTCCTGGGATATTTAAGGTGTAACGAAGTGGAGGTTCTTGTCAACAGAGCAGCCGTAAACATTGGGGTGCCTGTGTCTTGTTGATTTTTAGTTTTCCCAATTTATACGCCCATGAGTGGAAGTGCCCTATGCTCTCTAAGCTGAGTTTTCTAGATGTTTCAAGACACACCGTACACCTCTCCAGAGTGGCTGTTGGCAATTTACATCCCGCCCATCAGCGTAGCAAGGCTCCCGTTTCTCCATGGCCTGTCCTGCATTGCTGGTTTTGACACTTTATTCAGCATGGCCCTTTTAACCGATGGGAAGCGAGACTTCTTTGTAGCGCTGATTTGCCTTTCCAGGTTGCTTGGTTGGCCAAAAAGGGCGTATGCGTTTTTTCCTGAATATATTCAGGAAAAAACGCATACGCCCTTTTTGGCCAAGGGCATCATTGTCGAGGTTTTGCCGCTTTTCCTCTGCTTTAAAGGCGATTCGAATCTCCCTCCTGAAATCTGTTTCCTGCAATTCTGCCTTGCTTTCAAATCCTCTTCGTTGCCTTCCCTCAATATATTTGTGGACGAGAGTTATCATTTATAACTCTGCAGGTTTGTGAATTGCAGTGCCCCTGAGCTCCATTTTTCAACTCGCTTTCTTGGGAGCTGGCCGCAAAAGCGCAGGATTGCTTCAGGCCCTATTCTGCTTCCGGGCGCCAGGCTGAGCCTGTGGTTAATTCTTCTTTCTGATGGGAAAATAGAGTGACCTGTGCCTGTCCCAAGACCTAGAGCTAGTCTCTCATTGGTTCCCCCTCTTCCCGTTCATCCTCAGGACAAATTGCAACCTGTACGGAGTAGGAGGTTAAAGGTGCTGATTCTCCAAGGAGGGAGATTGCTAGGAAAGCGGCTGGAATGGCGAACCCGAGCACAAGGAGGTGAGAAATGAGGTGCCTTTTAGAAACCTTTCCCGATCACACGGTGTACCATCTTCTGGGTTTCTCATGCATGTTTTCGATGTAGGAAGGTGCCCTTGAACCTGGAGATTTGGGACCCATGGGATGGGTACCACGCAGCATTACTTTCAAGGGTCTGCGTTTGCTCACCCAACCTCACCAAACCTCTCAGCCCCAAGAGTGTCCACCCTTACGTCTCAATCAGCTGTGGGTCTAGATATGGTCAACCCAGGTGGCATCACAGCCCCTGAAAGAATTTTGTAAGAATTTCTCTCTCTTTCACTGTCTTTGTTTCACGGGTTTTTTAAAGTAATTGATTTTTATAATGGGGTTTAGCTGCTTTTCAGTGCTGTGTTTATGACGCTTTACCCCCACGTGACTCACTTACAGAGAGATTTCAATACATAGGTTTTAAGATTCTTACTAGTCAGATATATTCTTGGGCGGTGAATAGGGGGTGTTGAGTCCCGTTTACTGAGCAAGGAGTAGGTCTTGTCTATTACATATTGGGTTTATGGAACGGTATCTGAGCTAATTTGAAACCCCGGTTTTAGGCATCACCGCACCTCACCTTTCCCGTTAAGCAGCCATAGTGTGTTTTCTAAACGTGTGACTCTCTTCTGTTTTGTAATTCAGTTCAAGTGTAGCGGTTTTTACATTCCCTCTATAAGTGATATCTTATGATAAGTGTCTTTTTCTGTGTGACTTATTTCTCGTAGAATCGTCGTACCTATATCCACTCATCATGCTGCTACGAGCCTTTTGACGTAGATTTCATGGCTGAGTGATATTCCATTGTACATAAGGACCACAACTTCTTTATCCATTTTTCTCTTTCCTGGGATATTTAAGGTGTAACGAAGTGGAGGTTCTTGTCAACAGAGCAGCCGTAAACATTGGGGTGCCTGTGTCTTGCTGAGTTTTAGTTTTCCCAATTTATACGCCCATGAGTGGAAGTGCCCTATGCTCTCTAAGCTGAGTTTTCTAGATGTTTCAAGACACACCGTACACCTCTCCAGAGTGGCTGTTGGCAATTTACATCCCGCCCATCAGCGTAGCAAGGCTCCCGTTTCTCCATGGCCTGTCCTGCATTGTTGGTTTTGACACTTTATTCAGCATGGCCCTTTTGACCGATGGGAAGCGAGACTTGTTTGTAGCGCTGATTTGCCTTTCCAGGTTGCTTGTTTGGCCAAAAAGGGCGTATGCGTTTTTTCCTGAATATATTCATGAAAAAACGCATACGCCCTTTTTGGCCAAGGGCATCATTGTCGAGCTTTTGCTGCTTTTCCTGTGCTTTAAACGCGATTCGAATCTCCCTCCTGAAATCTGTTTCCCGCAATTCTGCCTTGCTTTGAAATCCTCTTCGTTGCCTTCCCTCAATATATTTGTGGACGAGAGTTATCATTTATAACTCTGCAGGTTTGTGAATTGCAGTGCCCCTGAGCTCCATTTTTCAACTCGCTTTCTTGGGAGCTGGCCGCAAAAGCGCAGGATTGCTTCAGGCCCTATTCTGCTTCCGGGCGGCAGGCTGAGCCTGTGGTTAATTCTTCTTTCTGATGGGAAAATAGAGTGACCTGTGCCTATCCCAAGACCTAGAGCTAATCTCTCATTGGTTCCCCCTCTTCCCGTTCATCCTCAGGACAAATTGCAACCTGTACGGAACAGGAGGTTAAAGGTGCTGATTCTCCAAGGAGGGAGATTGCTAGGAAAGCGGCTGGAATGGCGAACCCGAGCACAAGGAGGTGAGAAATGAGGTGCCTTTTAGAAACCTTTCCCGATCACACGGTGTACCATCTTCTGGGTTTCTCATGCATGTATTCGATGTAGGAAGGTGCCCTTGAACCTGGAGATTTGGGACCCATGGGATGGGTACCACGCAGCATTACTTTCAAGGGTCTGCGTTTGCTCACCCAACCTCACCAAACCTCTCAGCCCCAAGAGTGTCCACCCTTACGTCTCAATCAGCTGTGGGTCTAGATATGGTCAACCCAGGTGGCATCACAGCCCCTGAAAGAATTTTGTAAGAATTTCTCTCTCTTTCACTGTCTTTGTTTCACGGGTTTTTAAAAGTAATTGATTTGTATAATGGGGTTTAGCTGCTTTTCAGTGCTGTGTTTATGACGCTTTACACCCACTTGACTCACATACAGAGAGATTTCAATACATAGGTTTTAAGATTCTTACTAGTCAGATATATTTTTGAGCGGTGAATAGGGGGTGTTGAGTCCCGTTTACTGAGCAAGGAGTAGGTCTTGTCTATTACATATTGGGTTTATGGAACGGTATCTGAGCTAATTTGAAACCCCGGTTTTATGCATCACCGCACCTCACCTTTCCCGTTAAGCAGCCATAGTGTGTTTTCTAAACGTGTGACTCTCTTCTGTTTTGTAATTCAGTTCAAGTGTAGCGGTTTTTACATTCCCTCTCTAAGTGATATCTTATGATAAGTGTCTTTTTCTGTGTGACTTATTTCACGTAGAATCGTCGTACCTATATCCACTCATCATGCTGCTACGAGCCTTTTGACGTAGATTTCATGGCTGAGTGATATTCCATTGTACATAAGGACCACAACTTCTTTATCCATTTTTCTCTTTCCTGGGATATTTAAGGTGTAACGAAGTGGAGGTTCTTGTCAACAGAGCAGCCGTAAACATTGGGGTGCCTGTGTCTTGTTGATTTTTAGTTTTCCCAATTTATACGCCCATGAGTGGAAGTGCCCTATGCTCTCTAAGCTGAGTTTTCTAGATGTTTCAAGACACACCGTACACCTCTCCAGAGTGGCTGTTGGCAATTTACATCCCGCCCATCAGCGTAGCAAGGCTCCCGTTTCTCCATGGCCTGTCCTGCATTGCTGGTTTTGACACTTTATTCAGCATGGCCCTTTTGACCGATGGGAAGCGAGACTTCTTTGTAGCGCTGATTTGCCTTTCCAGGTTGCTTGGTTGGCCAAAAAGGGCGTATGCGTTTTTTCCTGAATATATTCAGGAAAAAACGCATACGCCCTTTTTGGCCAAGGGCATCATTGTCGAGGTTTTGCCTCTTTTCCTGTGCTTTAAAGGCGATTCGAATCTCCCTCCTGAAATCTGTTTCCTGCAATTCTGCCTTGCTTTCAAATCCTCTTCGTTGCCTTCCCTCAATATATTTGTGGACGAGAGTTATCATTTACAACTCTGCAGGTTTGTGAATTGCAGTGCCCCTGAGCTCCATTTTTCAACTCGCTTTCTTGGGAGCTGGCCGCAAAAGCGCAGGATTGCTTCAGGCCCTATTCTGCTTCCGGGCGCCAGGCTGAGCCTGTGGTTAATTCTTCTTTCTGATGGGAAAATAGAGTGACCTGTGCCTGTCCCAAGACCTAGAGCTAGTCTCTCATTGGTTCCCCCTCTTCCCGTTCATCCTCAGGACAAATTGCAACCTGTACGGAGTAGGAGGTTAAAGGTGCTGATTCTCCAAGGAGGGAGATTGCTAGGAAAGCGGCTGGAATGGCGAACCCGAGCACAAGGAGGTGAGAAATGAGGTGCCTTTTAGAAACCTTTCCCGATCACACGGTGTACCATCTTCTGGGTTTCTCATGCATGTTTTCGATGTAGGAAGGTGCCCTTGAACCTGGAGATTTGGGACCCATGGGATGGGTACCACGCAGCATTACTTTCAAGGGTCTGCGTTTGCTCACCCAACCTCACCAAACCTCTCAGCCCCAAGAGTGTCCACCCTTACGTCTCAATCAGCTGTGGGTCTAGATATGGTCAACCCAGGTGGCATCACAGCCCCTGAATGAATTTTGTAAGAATTTCTCTCTCTTTCACTGTCTTTGTTTCACGGGTTTTTTAAAGTAATTGATTTTTATAATGGGGTTTAGCTGCTTTTCAGTGCTGTGTTTATGACGCTTTACCCCCACGTGACTCACTTACAGAGAGATTTCAATACATAGGTTTTAAGATTCTTACTAGTCAGATATATTCTTGGGCGGTGAATAGGGGGTGTTGAGTCCCGTTTACTGAGCAAGGAGTAGGTCTTGTCTATTACATATTGGGTTTATGGAACGGTATCTGAGCTAATTTGCAACCCCGGTTTTAGGCATCACCGCACCTCACCTTTCCCGTTAAGCAGCCATAGTGTGTTTTCTAAACGTGTGACTCTCTTCTGTTTTGTAATTCGGTTCAAGTGTAGCGGTTTTTACATTCCCTCTATAAGTGATATCTTATGATAAGTGTCTTTTTCTGTGTGACTTATTTCTCGTAGAATCGTCGTACCTATATCCACTCATCATGCTGCTACGAGCCTTTTGACGTAGATTTCATGGCTGAGTGATATTCCATTGTACATAAGGACCACAACTTCTTTATCCATTTTTCTCTTTCCTGGGATATTTAAGGTGTAACGAAGTGGAGGTTCTTGTCAACAGAGCAGCCCTAAACTTTGGGGTGCCTGTGTCTTGCTGAGTTTTAGTTTTCCCAATTTATACGCCCATGAGTGGAAGTGCCCTATGCTCTCTAAGCTGAGTTTTCTAGATGTTTCAAGACACACCGTACACCTCTCCAGAGTGGCTGTTGGCAATTTACATCCCGCCCATCAGCGTAGCAAGGCTCCCGTTTCTCCATGGCCTGTCCTGCATTGTTGGTTTTGACACTTTATTCAGCATGGCCCTTTTGACCGATGGGAAGCGAGACTTCTTTGTAGCGCTGATTTGCCTTTCCAGGTTGCTTGGTTGGCCAAAAAGGGCGTATGCGTTTTTTCCTGAATATATTCAGGAAAAAACGCATACGCCCTTTTTGGCCAAGGGCATCATTGTCGAGCTTTTGCTGCTTTTCCTGTGCTTTAAAGGCGATTCGAATCTCCCTCCTGAAATCTGTTTCCCGCAATTCTGCCTTGCTTTGAAATCCTCTTCGTTGCCTTCCCTCAATATATTTGTGGACGAGAGTTATCATTTATAACTCTGCAGGTTTGTGAATTGCAGTGCCCCTGAGCTCCATTTTTCAACTCGCTTTCTTGGGAGCTGGCCGCAAAAGCGCAGGATTGCTTCAGGCCCTATTCTGCTTCCGGGCGGCAGGCTGAGCCTGTGGTTAATTCTTCTTTCTGATGGGAAAATAGAGTGACCTGTGCCTATCCCAAGACCTAGAGCTAATCTCTCATCGGTTCCCCCTCTTCCCGTTCATCCTCAGGACAAATTGCAACCTGTACGGAACAGGAGGTTAAATGTGCTGATTCTCCAAGGAGGGAGATTGCTAGGAAAGCGGCTGGAATGGCGAACCCGAGCACAAGGAGGTGAGAAATGAGGTGCCTTTTAGAAACCTTTCCCGATCACACGGTGTACCATCTTCTGGGTTTCTCATGCATGTTTTCGATGTAGGAAGGTGCCCTTGAACCTGGAGATTTGGGACCCATGGGATGGGTACCACGCAGCATTACTTTCAAGGGTCTGCGTTTGCTCACCCAACCTCACCAAACCTCTCAGCCCCAAGAGTGTCCACCCTTACGTCTCAATCAGCTGTGGGTCTAGATATGGTCAACCCAGGTGGCATCACAGCCCCTGAAAGAATTTTGTAAGAATTTCTCTCTCTTTCACTGTCTTTGTTTCACGGGTTTTTAAAAGTAATTGATTTTTATAATGGGGTTTAGCTGCTTTTCAGTGCTGTGTTTATGACGCTTTACACCCACTTGACTCACATACAGAGAGATTTCAATACATAGGTTTTAAGATTCTTACTAGTCAGATATATTTTTGAGCGGTGAATAGGGGGTGTTGAGTCCCGTTTACTGAGCAAGGAGTAGGTCTTGTCTATTACATATTGGGTTTATGGAACGGTATCTGAGCTAATTTGAAACCCCGGTTTTATGCATCACCGCACCTCACCTTTCCCGTTAAGCAGCCATAGTGTGTTTTCTAAACGTGTGACTCTCTTCTGTTTTGTAATTCAGTTCAAGTGTAGCGGTTTTTACATTCCCTCTATAAGTGATATCTTATGATAAGTGTCTTTTTCTGTGTGACTTATTTCACGTAGAATCGTCGTACCTATATCCACTCATCATGCTGCTACGAGCCTTTTGACGTAGATTTCATGGCTGAGTGATATTCCATTGTACATAAGGACCACAACTTCTTTATCCATTTTTCTCTTTCCTGGGATATTTAAGGTGTAACGAAGTGGAGGTTCTTGTCAACAGAGCAGCCGTAAACATTGGGGTGCCTGTGTCTTGTTGATTTTTAGTTTTCCCAATTTATACGCCCATGAGTGGAAGTGCCCTATGCTCTCTAAGCTGAGTTTTCTAGATGTTTCAAGACACACCGTACACCTCTCCAGAGTGGCTGTTGGCAATTTACATCCCGCCCATCAGCGTAGCAAGGCTCCCGTTTCTCCATGGCCTGTCCTGCATTGCTGGTTTTGACACTTTATTCAGCATGGCCCTTTTGACCGATGGGAAGCGAGACTTCTTTGTAGCGCTGATTTGCCTTTCCAGGTTGCTTGGTTGGCCAAAAAGGGCGTATGCGTTTTTTCCTGAATATATTCAGGAAAAAACGCATACGCCCTTTTTGGCCAAGGGCATCATTGTCGAGGTTTTGCCGCTTTTCCTGTGCTTTAAAGGCGATTCGAATCTCCCTCCTGAAATCTGTTTCCTGCAATTCTGCCTTGCTTTCAAATCCTCTTCGTTGCCTTCCCTCAATATATTTGTGGACGAGAGTTATCATTTATAACTCTGCAGGTTTGTGAATTGCAGTGCCCCTGAGCTCCATTTTTCAACTCGCTTTCTTGGGAGCTGGCCGCAAAAGCGCAGGATTGCTTCAGGCCCTATTCTGCTTCCGGGCGGCAGGCTGAGCCTGTGGTTAATTCTTCTTTCTGATGGGAAAATAGAGTGACCTGTGCCTGTCCCAAGACCTAGAGCTAATCTCTCATTGGTTCCCCCTCTTCCCGTTCATCCTCAGGACAAATTGCAACCTGTACGGAACAGGAGGTTAAAGGTGCTGATTCTCCAAGGAGGGAGATTGCTAGGAAAGCGGCTGGAATGGCGAACCCGAGCACAAGGAGGTGAGAAATGAGGTGCCTTTTAGAAACCTTTCCCGATCACACGGTGTACCATCTTCTGGGTTTCTCATGCATGTTTTCGATGTAGGAAGGTGCCCTTGAACCTGGAGATTTGGGACCCATGGGATGGGTACCACGCAGCATTACTTTCAAGGGTCTGCGTTTGCTCACCCAACCTCACCAAACCTCTCAGCCCCAAGAGTGTCCACCCTTACGTCTCAATCAGCTGTGGGTCTAGATATGGTCAACCCAGGTGGCATCACAGCCCCTGAAAGAATTTTGTAAGAATTTCTCTCTCTTTCACTGTCTTTGTTTCACGGGTTTTTAAAAGTAATTGATTTTTATAATGGGGTTTAGCTGCTTTTCAGTGCTGTGTTTATGACGCTTTACACCCACTTGACTCACATACAGAGAGATTTCAATACATAGGTTTTAAGATTCTTACTAGTCAGATATATTTTTGAGCGGTGAATAGGGGGTGTTGAGTCCCGTTTACTGAGCAAGGAGTAGGTCTTGTCTATTACATATTGGGTTTATGGAACGGTATCTGAGCTAATTTGAAACCCCGGTTTTATGCATCACCGCACCTCACCTTTCCCGTTAAGCAGCCATAGTGTGTTTTCTAAACGTGTGACTCTCTTCTGTTTTGTAATTCAGTTCAAGTGTAGCGGTTTTTACATTCCCTCTCTAAGTGATATTTTATGATAAGTGTCTTTTTCTGTGTGACTTATTTCACGTAGAATCGTCGTACCTATATCCACTCATCATGCTGCTACGAGCCTTTTGACGTAGATTTCATGGCTGAGTGATATTCCATTGTACATAAGGACCACAACTTCTTTATCCATTTTTCTCTTTCCTGGGATATTTAAGGTGTAACGAAGTGGAGGTTCTTGTCAACAGAGCAGCCGTAAACATTGGGGTGCCTGTGTCTTGTTGATTTTTAGTTTTCCCAATTTATACGCCCATGAGTGGAAGTGCCCTATGCTCTCTAAGCTGAGTTTTCTAGATGTTTCAAGACACACCGTACACCTCTCCAGAGTGGCTGTTGGCAATTTACATCCCGCCCATCAGCGTAGCAAGGCTCCCGTTTCTCCATGGCCTGTCCTGCATTGCTGGTTTTGACACTTTATTCAGCATGGCCCTTTTAACCGATGGGAAGCGAGACTTCTTTGTAGCGCTGATTTGCCTTTCCAGGTTGCTTGGTTGGCCAAAAAGGGCGTATGCGTTTTTTCCTGAATATATTCAGGAAAAAACGCATACGCCCTTTTTGGCCAAGGGCATCATTGTCGAGGTTTTGCCGCTTTTCCTCTGCTTTAAAGGCGATTCGAATCTCCCTCCTGAAATCTGTTTCCTGCAATTCTGCCTTGCTTTCAAATCCTCTTCGTTGCCTTCCCTCAATATATTTGTGGACGAGAGTTATCATTTATAACTCTGCAGGTTTGTGAATTGCAGTGCCCCTGAGCTCCATTTTTCAACTCGCTTTCTTGGGAGCTGGCCGCAAAAGCGCAGGATTGCTTCAGGCCCTATTCTGCTTCCGGGCGCCAGGCTGAGCCTGTGGTTAATTCTTCTTTCTGATGGGAAAATAGAGTGACCTGTGCCTGTCCCAAGACCTAGAGCTAGTCTCTCATTGGTTCCCCCTCTTCCCGTTCATCCTCAGGACAAATTGCAACCTGTACGGAACAGGAGGTTAAAGGTGCTGATTCTCCAAGGAGGGAGATTGCTAGGAAAGCGGCTGGAATGGCGAACCCGAGCACAAGGAGGTGAGAAATGAGGTGCCTTTTAGAAACCTTTCCCGATCACACGGTGTACCATCTTCTGGGTTTCTCATGCATGTTTTCGATGTAGGAAGGTGCCCTTGAACCTGGAGATTTGGGACCCATGGGATGGGTACCACGCAGCATTACTTTCAAGGGTCTGCGTTTGCTCACCCAACCTCACCAAACCTCTCAGCCCCAAGAGTGTCCACCCTTACGTCTCAATCAGCTGTGGGTCTAGATATGGTCAACCCAGGTGGCATCACAGCCCCTGAAAGAATTTTGTAAGAATTTCTCTCTCTTTCACTGTCTTTGTTTCACGGGTTTTTTAAAGTAATTGATTTTTATAATGGGGTTTAGCTGCTTTTCAGTGCTGTGTTTATGACGCTTTACCCCCACGTGACTCACTTACAGAGAGATTTCAATACTTAGGTTTTAAGATTCTTACTAGTCAGATATATTTTTGAGCGGTGAATAGGGGGTGTTGAGTCCCGTTTACTGAGCAAGGAGTAGGTCTTGTCTATTACATATTGGGTTTATGGAACGGTATCTGAGCTAATTTGAAACCCCGGTTTTATGCATCACCGCACCTCACCTTTCCCGTTAAGCAGCCATAGTGTGTTTTCTAAACGTGTGACTCTCTTCTGTTTTGTAATTCGGTTCAAGTGTAGCGGTTTTTACATTCCCTCTATAAGTGATATCTTATGATAAGTGTCTTTTTCTGTGTGACTTATTTCACGTAGAATCGTCGTACCTATATCCACTCATCATGCTGCTACGAGCCTTATGACGTAGATTTCATAGCTGAGTGATATTCCATTGTACATAAGGACCACAACTTCTTTATCCATTTTTCTCTTTCCTGGGATATTTAAGGTGTAAGGAAGTGGAGGTTCTTGTCAACAGAGCAGCCCTAAACTTTGGGGTGCCTGTGTCTTGCTGATTTTTAGTTTTCCCAATTTATACGCCCATGAGTGGAAGTGCCCTATGCTCTCTAAGCTGAGTTTTCTAGATGTTTCAAGACACACCGTACACCTCTCCAGAGTGGCTGTTGGCAATTTACATCCCGCCCATCAGCGTAGCAAGGCTCCCGTTTCTCCATGGCCTGTCCTGCATTGTTGGTTTTGACACTTTATTCAGCATGGCCCTTTTGACCGATGGGAAGCGAGACTTCTTTGTAGCGCTGATTTGCCTTTCCAGGTTGCTTGGTTGGCCAAAAAGGGCGTATGCGTTTTTTCCTGAATATATTCAGGAAAAAACGCATACGCCCTTTTTGGCCAAGGGCATCATTGTCGAGCTTTTGCTGCTTTTCCTATGCTTTACAGGCGATTCGAATCTCCCTCCTGAAATCTGTTTCCCGCAATTCTGCCTTGCTTTGAAATCCTCTCCGTTGCCTTCCCTCAATATATTTGTGGACGAGAGTTATCATTTATAACTCTGCAGGTTTGTGAATTGCAGTGCCCCTGAGCTTCATTTTTCAACTCGCTTTCTTGGGAGCTGGCCGCAAAAGCGCAGGATTGCTTCAGGCCCTATTCTGCTTCCGGGCGGCAGGCTGAGCCTGTGGTTAATTCTTCTTTCTGATGGGAAAATAGAGTGACCTGTGCCTGTCCCAAGACCTAGAGCTAATCTCTCATTGGTTCCCCCTCTTCCCGTTCATCCTCAGGACAAATTGCAACCTGTACGGAACAGGAGGTTAAAGGTGCTGATTCTCCAAGGAGGGAGATTGCTAGGAAAGCGGCTGGAATGGCGAACCCGAGCACAAGGAGGTGAGAAATGAGGTGCCTTTTAGAAACCTTTCCCGATCACACGGTGTACCATCTTCTGGGTTTCTCATGCATGTTTTCGATGTAGGAAGGTGCCCTTGAACCTGGAGATTTGGGACCCATGGGATGGGTACCACGCAGCATTACTTTCAAGGGTCTGCGTTTGCTCACCCAACCTCACCAAACCTCTCAGCCCCAAGACTGTCCACCCTTACGTCTCAATCAGCTGTGGGTCTAGATATGGTCAACCCAGGTGGCATCACAGCCCCTGAAAGAATTTTGTAAGAATTTCTCTCTCTTTCACTGTCTTTGTTTCACGGGTTTTTAAAAGTAATTGATTTTTATAATGGGGTTTAGCTGCTTTTCAGTGCTGTGTTTATGACGCTTTACACCCACTTGACTCACATACAGAGAGATTTCAATACATAGGTTTTAAGATTCTTACTAGTCAGATATATTTTTGAGCGGTGAATAGGGGGTGTTGAGTCCCGTTTACTGAGCAAGGAGTAGGTCTTGTCTATTACATATTGGGTTTATGGAACGGTATCTGAGCTAATTTGAAACCCCGGTTTTATGCATCACCGCACCTCACCTTTCCCGTTAAGCAGCCATAGTGTGTTTTCTAAACGTGTGACTCTCTTCTGTTTTGTAATTCAGTTCAAGTGTAGCGGTTTTTACATTCCCTCTCTAAGTGATATTTTATGATAAGTGTCTTTTTCTGTGTGACTTATTTCACGTAGAATCGTCGTACCTATATCCACTCATCATGCTGCTACGAGCCTTTTGACGTAGATTTCATGGCTGAGTGATATTCCATTGTACATAAGGACCACAACTTCTTTATCCATTTTTCTCTTTCCTGGGATATTTAAGGTGTAACGAAGTGGAGGTTCTTGTCAACAGAGCAGCCGTAAACATTGGGGTGCCTGTGTCTTGCTGAGTTTTAGTTTTCCCAATTTATACGCCCATGAGTGGAAGTGCCCTATGCTCTCTAAGCTGAGTTTTCTAGATGTTTCAAGACACACCGTACACCTCTCCAGAGTGGCTGTTGGCAATTTACATCCCGCCCATCAGCGTAGCAAGGCTCCCGTTTCTCCATGGCCTGTCCTGCATTGCTGGTTTTGACACTTTATTCAGCATGGCCCTTTTGACCGATGGGAAGCGAGACTTCTTTGTAGCGCTGATTTGCCTTTCCAGGTTGCTTGGTTGGCCAAAAAGGGCGTATGCGTTTTTTCCTGAATATATTCAGGAAAAAACGCATACGCCCTTTTTGGCCAAGGGCATCATTGTCGAGGTTTTGCCGCTTTTCCTGTGCTTTAAAGGCGATTCGAATCTCCCTCCTGAAATCTGTTTCCTGCAATTCTGCCTTGCTTTCAAATCCTCTTCGTTGCCTTCCCTCAATATATTTGTGGACGAGAGTTATCATTTATAACTCTGCAGGTTTGTGAATTGCAGTGCCCCTGAGCTCCATTTTTCAACTCGCTTTCTTGGGAGCTGGCCGCAAAAGCGCAGGATTGCTTCAGGCCCTATTCTGCTTCCGGGCGGCAGGCTGAGCCTGTGGTTAATTCTTCTTTCTGATGGGAAAATAGAGTGACCTGTGCCTGTCCCAAGACCTAGAGCTAATCTCTCATTGGTTCCCCCTCTTCCCGTTCATCCTCAGGACAAATTGCAACCTGTACGGAACAGGAGGTTAAAGGTGCTGATTCTCCAAGGAGGGAGATTGCTAGGAAAGCGGCTGGAATGGCGAACCCGAGCACAAGGAGGTGAGAAATGAGGTGCCTTTTAGAAACCTTTCCCGATCACACGGTGTACCATCTTCTGGGTTTCTCATGCATGTTTTCGATGTAGGAAGGTGCCCTTGAACCTGGAGATTTGGGACCCATGGGATGGGTACCACGCAGCATTACTTTCAAGGGTCTGCGTTTGCTCACCCAACCTCACCAAACCTCTCAGCCCCAAGAGTGTCCACCCTTACGTCTCAATCAGCTGTGGGTCTAGATATGGTCAACCCAGGTGGCATCACAGCCCCTGAAAGAATTTTGTAAGAATTTCTCTCTCTTTCACTGTCTTTGTTTCACGGGTTTTTAAAAGTAATTGATTTTTATAATGGGGTTTAGCTGCTTTTCAGTGCTGTGTTTATGACGCTTTACACCCACTTGACTCACATACAGAGAGATTTCAATACATAGGTTTTAAGATTCTTACTAGTCAGATATATTTTTGAGCGGTGAATAGGGGGTGTTGAGTCCCGTTTACTGAGCAAGGAGTAGGTCTTGTCTATTACATATTGGGTTTATGGAACGGTATCTGAGCTAATTTGAAACCCCGGTTTTATGCATCACCGCACCTCACCTTTCCCGTTAAGCAGCCATAGTGTGTTTTCTAAACATGTGACTCTCTTCTGTTTTGTAATTCAGTTCAAGTGTAGCGGTTTTTACATTCCCTCTCTAAGTGATATTTTATGATAAGTGTCTTTTTCTGTGTGACTTATTTCACGTAGAATCGTCGTACCTATATCCACTCATCATGCTGCTACGAGCCTTTTGACGTAGATTTCATGGCTGAGTGATATTCCATTGTACATAAGGACCACAACTTCTTTATCCATTTTTCTCTTTCCTGGGATATTTAAGGTGTAACGAAGTGGAGGTTCTTGTCAACAGAGCAGCCGTAAACATTGGGGTGCCTGTGTCTTGTTGATTTTTAGTTTTCCCAATTTATACGCCCATGAGTGGAAGTGCCCTATGCTCTCTAAGCTGAGTTTTCTAGATGTTTCAAGACACACCGTACACCTCTCCAGAGTGGCTGTTGGCAATTTACATCCCGCCCATCAGCGTAGCAAGGCTCCCGTTTCTCCATGGCCTGTCCTGCATTGCTGGTTTTGACACTTTATTCAGCATGGCCCTTTTAACCGATGGGAAGCGAGACTTCTTTGTAGCGCTGATTTGCCTTTCCAGGTTGCTTGGTTGGCCAAAAAGGGCGTATGCGTTTTTTCCTGAATATATTCAGGAAAAAACGCATACGCCCTTTTTGGCCAAGGGCATCATTGTCGAGGTTTTGCCGCTTTTCCTCTGCTTTAAAGGCGATTCGAATCTCCCTCCTGAAATCTGTTTCCTGCAATTCTGCCTTGCTTTCAAATCCTCTTCGTTGCCTTCCCTCAATATATTTGTGGACGAGAGTTATCATTTATAACTCTGCAGGTTTGTGAATTGCAGTGCCCCTGAGCTCCATTTTTCAACTCGCTTTCTTGGGAGCTGGCCGCAAAAGCGCAGGATTGCTTCAGGCCCTATTCTGCTTCCGGGCGCCAGGCTGAGCCTGTGGTTAATTCTTCTTTCTGATGGGAAAATAGAGTGACCTGTGCCTGTCCCAAGACCTAGAGCTAGTCTCTCATTGGTTCCCCCTCTTCCCGTTCATCCTCAGGACAAATTGCAACCTGTACGGAGTAGGAGGTTAAAGGTGCTGATTCTCCAAGGAGGGAGATTGCTAGGAAAGCGGCTGGAATGGCGAACCCGAGCACAAGGAGGTGAGAAATGAGGTGCCTTTTAGAAACCTTTCCCGATCACACGGTGTACCATCTTCTGGGTTTCTCATGCATGTTTTCGATGTAGGAAGGTGCCCTTGAACCTGGAGATTTGGGACCCATGGGATGGGTACCACGCAGCATTACTTTCAAGGGTCTGCGTTTGCTCACCCAACCTCACCAAACCTCTCAGCCCCAAGAGTGTCCACCCTTACGTCTCAATCAGCTGTGGGTCTAGATACGGTCAACCCAGGTGGCATCACAGCCCCTGAAAGAATTTTGTAAGAATTTCTCTCTCTTTCACTGTCTTTGTTTCACGGGTTTTTTAAAGTAATTGATTTTTATAATGGGGTTTAGCTGCTTTTCAGTGCTGTGTTTATGACGCTTTACCCCCACGTGACTCACTTACAGAGAGATTTCAATACATAGGTTTTAAGATTCTTACTAGTCAGATATATTTTTGAGCGGTGAATAGGGGGTGTTGAGTCCCGTTTACTGAGCAAGGAGTAGGTCTTGTCTATTACATATTGGGTTTATGGAACGGTATCTGAGCTAATTTGAAACCCCGGTTTTATGCATCACCGCACCTCACCTTTCCCGTTAAGCAGCCATAGTGTGTTTTCTAAACGTGTGACTCTCTTCTGTTTTGTAATTCGGTTCAAGTGTAGCGGTTTTTACATTCCCTCTATAAGTGATATCTTATGATAAGTGTCTTTTTCTGTGTGACTTATTTCACGTAGAATCGTCGTACCTATATCCACTCATCATGCTGCTACGAGCCTTATGACGTAGATTTCATAGCTGAGTGATATTCCATTGTACATAAGGACCACAACTTCTTTATCCATTTTTCTCTTTCCTGGGATATTTAAGGTGTAAGGAAGTGGAGGTTCTTGTCAACAGAGCAGCCCTAAACTTTGGGGTGCCTGTGTCTTGCTGATTTTTAGTTTTCCCAATTTATACGCCCATGAGTGGAAGTGCCCTATGCTCTCTAAGCTGAGTTTTCTAGATGTTTCAAGACACACCGTACACCTCTCCAGAGTGGCTGTTGGCAATTTACATCCCGCCCATCAGCGTAGCAAGGCTCCCGTTTCTCCATGGCCTGTCCTGCATTGTTGGTTTTGACACTTTATTCAGCATGGCCCTTTTGACCGATGGGAAGCGAGACTTCTTTGTAGCGCTTATTTGCCTTTCCAGGTTGCTTGGTTGGCCAAAAAGGGCGTATGCGTTTTTTCCTGAATATATTCAGGAAAAAACGCATACGCCCTTTTTGGCCAAGGGCATCATTGTCGAGCTTTTGCTGCTTTTCCTATGCTTTACAGGCGATTCGAATCTCCCTCCTGAAATCTGTTTCCCGCAATTCTGCCTTGCTTTGAAATCCTCTCCGTTGCCTTCCCTCAATATATTTGTGGACGAGAGTTATCATTTATAACTCTGCAGGTTTGTGAATTGCAGTGCCCCTGAGCTCCATTTTTCAACTCGCTTTCTTGGGAGCTGGCCGCAAAAGCGCAGGATTGCTTCAGGCCCTATTCTGCTTCCGGGCGGCAGGCTGAGCCTGTGGTTAATTCTTCTTTCTGATGGGAAAATAGAGTGACCTGTGCCTGTCCCAAGACCTAGAGCTAATCTCTCATTGGTTCCCCCTCTTCCCGTTCATCCTCAGGACAAATTGCAACCTGTACGGTACAGGAGGTTAAAGGTGCTGATTCTCCAAGGAGGGAGATTGCTAGGAAAGCGGCTGGAATGGCGAACCCGAGCACAAGGAGGTGAGAAATGAGGTGCCTTTTAGAAACCTTTCCCGATCACACGGTGTACCATCTTCTGGGTTTCTCATGCATGTTTTCGATGTAGGAAGGTGCCCTTGAACCTGGAGATTTGGGACCCATGGGATGGGTACCACGCAGCATTACTTTCAAGGGTCTGCGTTTGCTCACCCAACCTCACCAAACCTCTCAGCCCCAAGACTGTCCACCCTTACGTCTCAATCAGCTGTGGGTCTAGATATGGTCAACCCAGGTGGCATCACAGCCCCTGAAAGAATTTTGTAAGAATTTCTCTCTCTTTCACTGTCTTTGTTTCACGGGTTTTTAAAAGTAATTGATTTTTATAATGGGGTTTAGCTGCTTTTCAGTGCTGTGTTTATGACGCTTTACACCCACTTGACTCACATACAGAGAGATTTCAATACATAGGTTTTAAGATTCTTACTAGTCAGATATATTTTTGAGCGGTGAATAGGGGGTGTTGAGTCCCGTTTACTGAGCAAGGAGTAGGTCTTGTCTATTACATATTGGGTTTATGGAACGGTATCTGAGCTAATTTGAAACCCCGGTTTTATGCATCACCGCACCTCACCTTTCCCGTTAAGCAGCCATAGTGTGTTTTCTAAACGTGTGACTCTCTTCTGTTTTGTAATTCAGTTCAAGTGTAGCGGTTTTTACATTCCCTCTCTAAGTGATATTTTATGATAAGTGTCTTTTTCTGTGTGACTTATTTCACGTAGAATCGTCGTACCTATATCCACTCATCATGCTGCTACGAGCCTTTTGACGTAGATTTCATGGCTGAGTGATATTCCATTGTACATAAGGACCACAACTTCTTTATCCATTTTTCTCTTTCCTGGGATATTTAAGGTGTAACGAAGTGGAGGTTCTTGTCAACAGAGCAGCCGTAAACATTGGGGTGCCTGTGTCTTGCTGAGTTTTAGTTTTCCCAATTTATACGCCCATGAGTGGAAGTGCCCTATGCTCTCTAAGCTGAGTTTTCTAGATGTTTCAAGACACACCGTACACCTCTCCAGAGTGGCTGTTGGCAATTTACATCCCGCCCATCAGCGTAGCAAGGCTCCCGTTTCTCCATGGCCTGTCCTGCATTGTTGGTTTTGACACTTTATTCAGCATGGCCCTTTTGACCGATGGGAAGCGAGACTTCTTTGTAGCGCTGATTTGCCTTTCCAGGTTGCTTGGTTGGCCAAAAAGGGCGTATGCGTTTTTTCCTGAATATATTCAGGAAAAAACGCATACGCCCTTTTTGGCCAAGGGCATCATTGTCGAGCTTTTGCTGCTTTTCCTGTGCTTTAAAGGCGATTCGAATCTCCCTCCTGAAATCTTTTTCCCGCAATTCTGCCTTGCTTTGAAATCCTCTTCGTTGCCTTCCCTCAATATATTTGTGGACGAGAGTTATCATTTATAACTCTGCAGGTTTGTGAATTGCAGTGCCCCTGAGCTCCATTTTTCAACTCGCTTTCTTGGGAGCTGGCCGCAAAAGCGCAGGATTGCTTCAGGCCCTATTCTGCTTCCGGGCGGCAGGCTGAGCCTGTGGTTAATTCTTCTTTCTGATGGGAAAATAGAGTGACCTGTGCCTATCCCAAGACCTAGAGCTAATCTCTCATTGGTTCCCCCTCTTCCCGTTCATCCTCAGGACAAATTGCAACCTGTACGGAACAGGAGGTTAAAGGTGCTGATTCTCCAAGGAGGGAGATTGCTAGGAAAGCGGCTGGAATGGCGAACCCGAGCACAAGGAGGTGAGAAATGAGGTGCCTTTTAGAAACCTTTCCCGATCACACGGTGTACCATCTTCTGGGTTTCTCATGCATGTATTCGATGTAGGAAGGTGCCCTTGAACCTGGAGATTTGGGACCCATGGGATGGGTACCACGCAGCATTACTTTCAAGGGTCTGCGTTTGCTCACCCAACCTCACCAAACCTCTCAGCCCCAAGAGTGTCCACCCTTACGTCTCAATCAGCTGTGGGTCTAGATATGGTCAACCCAGGTGGCATCACAGCCCCTGAAAGAATTTTGTAAGAATTTCTCTCTCTTTCACTGTCTTTGTTTCACGGGTTTTTAAAAGTAATTGATTTTTATAATGGGGTTTAGCTGCTTTTCAGTGCTGTGTTTATGACGCTTTACACCCACTTGACTCACATACAGAGAGATTTCAATACATAGGTTTTAAGATTCTTACTAGTCAGATATATTTTTGAGCGGTGAATAGGGGGTGTTGAGTCCCGTTTACTGAGCAAGGAGTAGGTCTTGTCTATTACATATTGGGTTTATGGAACGGTATCTGAGCTAATTTGAAACCCCGGTTTTATGCATCACCGCACCTCACCTTTCCCGTTAAGCAGCCATAGTGTGTTTTCTAAACGTGTGACTCTCTTCTGTTTTGTAATTCAGTTCAAGTGTAGCGGTTTTTACATTCCCTCTCTAAGTGATATCTTATGATAAGTGTCTTTTTCTGTGTGACTTATTTCACGTAGAATCGTCGTACCTATATCCACTCATCATGCTGCTACGAGCCTTTTGACGTAGATTTCATGGCTGAGTGATATTCCATTGTACATAAGGACCACAACTTCTTTATCCATTTTTCTCTTTCCTGGGATATTTAAGGTGTAACGAAGTGGAGGTTCTTGTCAACAGAGCAGCCGTAAACATTGGGGTGCCTGTGTCTTGTTGATTTTTAGTTTTCCCAATTTATACGCCCATGAGTGGAAGTGCCCTATGCTCTCTAAGCTGAGTTTTCTAGATGTTTCAAGACACACCGTACACCTCTCCAGAGTGGCTGTTGGCAATTTACATCCCGCCCATCAGCGTAGCAAGGCTCCCGTTTCTCCATGGCCTGTCCTGCATTGCTGGTTTTGACACTTTATTCAGCATGGCCCTTTTGACCGATGGGAAGCGAGACTTCTTTGTAGCGCTGATTTGCCTTTCCAGGTTGCTTGGTTGGCCAAAAAGGGCGTATGCGTTTTTTCCTGAATATATTCAGGAAAAAACGCATACGCCCTTTTTGGCCAAGGGCATCATTGTCGAGGTTTTGCCGCTTTTCCTCTGCTTTAAAGGCGATTCGAATCTCCCTCCTGAAATCTGTTTCCTGCAATTCTGCCTTGCTTTCAAATCCTCTTCGTTGCCTTCCCTCAATATATTTGTGGACGAGAGTTATCATTTATAACTCTGCAGGTTTGTGAATTGCAGTGCCCCTGAGCTCCATTTTTCAACTCGCTTTCTTGGGAGCTGGCCGCAAAAGCGCAGGATTGCTTCAGGCCCTATTCTGCTTCCGGGCGGCAGGCTGAGCCTGTGGTTAATTCTTCTTTCTGATGGGAAAATAGAGTGACCTGTGCCTGTCCCAAGACCTAGAGCTAGTCTCTCATTGGTTCCCCCTCTTCCCGTTCATCCTCAGGACAAATTGCAACCTGTACGGAGTAGGAGGTTAAAGGTGCTGATTCTCCAAGGAGGGAGATTGCTAGGAAAGCGGCTGGAATGGCGAACCCGAGCACAAGGAGGTGAGAAATGAGGTGCCTTTTAGAAACCTTTCCCGATCACACGGTGTACCATCTTCTGGGTTTCTCATGCATGTTTTCGATGTAGGAAGGTGCCCTTGAACCTGGAGATTTGGGACCCATGGGATGGGTACCACGCAGCATTACTTTCAAGGGTCTGCGTTTGCTCACCCAACCTCACCAAACCTCTCAGCCCCAAGAGTGTCCACCCTTACGTCTCAATCAGCTGTGGGTCTAGATATGGTCAACCCAGGTGGCATCACAGCCCCTGAAAGAATTTTGTAAGAATTTCTCTCTCTTTCACTGTCTTTGTTTCACGGGTTTTTTAAAGTAATTGATTTTTATAATGGGTTTTAGCTGCTTTTCAGTGCTGTGTTTATGACGCTTTACCCCCACGTGACTCACTTACAGAGAGATTTCAATACATAGGTTTTAAGATTCTTACTAGTCAGATATATTCTTGGGCGGTGAATAGGGGGTGTTGAGTCCCGTTTACTGAGCAAGGAGTAGGTCTTGTCTATTACATATTGGGTTTATGGAACGGTATCTGAGCTAATTTGAAACCCCGGTTTTAGGCATCACCGCACCTCACCTTTCCCGTTAAGCAGCCATAGTGTGTTTTCTAAACGTGTGACTCTCTTCTGTTTTGTAATTCGGTTCAAGTGTAGCGGTTTTTACATTCCCTCTATAAGTGATATCTTATGATAAGTGTCTTTTTCTGTGTGACTTATTTCTCGTAGAATCGTCGTACCTATATCCACTCATCATGCTGCTACGAGCCTTTTGACGTAGATTTCATGGCTGAGTGATATTCCATTGTACATAAGGACCACAACTTCTTTATCCATTTTTCTCTTTCCTGGGATATTTAAGGTGTAACGAAGTGGAGGTTCTTGTCAACAGAGCAGCCCTAAACTTTGGGGTGCCTGTGTCTTGCTGAGTTTTAGTTTTCCCAATTTATACGCCCATGAGTGGAAGTGCCCTATGCTCTCTAAGCTGAGTTTTCTAGATGTTTCAAGACACACCGTACACCTCTCCAGAGTGGCTGTTGGCAATTTACATCCCGCCCATCAGCGTAGCAAGGCTCCCGTTTCTCCATGGCCTGTCCTGCATTGTTGGTTTTGACACTTTATTCAGCATGGCCCTTTTGACCGATGGGAAGCGAGACTTCTTTGTAGCGCTGATTTGCCTTTCCAGGTTGCTTGGTTGGCCAAAAATGGCGTATGCGTTTTTTCCTGAATATATTCAGGAAAAAACGCATACGCCCTTTTTGGCCAAGGGCATCATTGTCGAGCTTTTGCCGCTTTTCCTGTGCTTTAAAGGCGATTCGAATCTCCCTCCTGAAATCTGTTTCCCGCAATTCTGCCTTGCTTTGAAATCCTCTTCGTTGCCTTCCCTCAATATATTTGTGGACGAGAGTTATCATTTATAACTCTGCAGGTTTGTGAATTGCAGTGCCCCTGAGCTCCATTTTTCAACTCGCTTTCTTGGGAGCTGGCCGCAAAAGCGCAGGATTGCTTCAGGCCCTATTCTGCTTCCGGGCGGCAGGCTGAGCCTGTGGTTAATTCTTCTTTCTGATGGGAAAATAGAGTGACCTGTGCCTATCCCAAGACCTAGAGCTAATCTCTCATTGGTTCCCCCTCTTCCCGTTCATCCTCAGGACAAATTGCAACCTGTACGGAACAGGAGGTTAAATGTGCTGATTCTCCAAGGAGGGAGATTGCTAGGAAAGCGGCTGGAATGGCGAACCCGAGCACAAGGAGGTGAGAAATGAGGTGCCTTTTAGAAACCTTTCCCGATCACACGGTGTACCATCTTCTGGGTTTCTCATGCATGTTTTCGATGTAGGAAGGTGCCCTTGAACCTGGAGATTTGGGACCCATGGGATGGGTACCACGCAGCATTACTTTCAAGGGTCTGCGTTTGCTCACCCAACCTCACCAAACCTCTCAGCCCCAAGAGTGTCCACCCTTACGTCTCAATCAGCTGTGGGTCTAGATATGGTCAACCCAGGTGGCATCACAGCCCCTGAAAGAATTTTGTAAGAATTTCTCTCTCTTTCACTGTCTTTGTTTCACGGGTTTTTAAAAGTAATTGATTTTTATAATGGGGTTTAGCTGCTTTTCAGTGCTGTGTTTATGACGCTTTACACCCACTTGACTCACATACAGAGAGATTTCAATACATAGGTTTTAAGATTCTTACTAGTCAGATATATTTTTGAGCGGTGAATAGGGGGTGTTGAGTCCCGTTTACTGAGCAAGGAGTAGGTCTTGTCTATTACATATTGGGTTTATGGAACGGTATCTGAGCTAATTTGAAACCCCGGTTTTATGCATCACCGCACCTCACCTTTCCCGTTAAGCAGCCATAGTGTGTTTTCTAAACGTGTGACTCTCTTCTGTTTTGTAATTCAGTTCAAGTGTAGCGGTTTTTACATTCCCTCTATAAGTGATATCTTATGATAAGTGTCTTTTTCTGTGTGACTTATTTCACGTAGAATCGTCGTACCTATATCCACTCATCATGCTGCTACGAGCCTTTTGACGTAGATTTCATGGCTGAGTGATATTCCATTGTACATAAGGACCACAACTTCTTTATCCATTTTTCTCTTTCCTGGGATATTTAAGGTGTAACGAAGTGGAGGTTCTTGTCAACAGAGCACCCGTAAACATTGTGGTGCCTGTGTCTTGTTGATTTTTAGTTTTCCCAATTTATACGCCCATGAGTGGAAGTGCCCTATGCTCTCTAAGCTGAGTTTTCTAGATGTTTCAAGACACACCGTACACCTCTCCAGAGTGGCTGTTGGCAATTTACATCCCGCCCATCAGCGTAGCAAGGCTCCCGTTTCTCCATGGCCTGTCCTGCATTGCTGGTTTTGACACTTTATTCAGCATGGCCCTTTTGACCGATGGGAAGCGAGACTTCTTTGTAGCGCTGATTTGCCTTTCCAGGTTGCTTGGTTGGCCAAAAAGGGCGTATGCGTTTTTTCCTGAATATATTCAGGAAAAAACGCATACGCCCTTTTTGGCCAAGGGCATCATTGTCGAGGTTTTGCCGCTTTTCCTCTGCTTTAAAGGCGATTCGAATCTCCCTCCTGAAATCTGTTTCCTGCAATTCTGCCTTGCTTTCAAATCCTCTTCGTTGCCTTCCCTCAATATATTTGTGGACGAGAGTTATCATTTATAACTCTGCAGGTTTGTGAATTGCAGTGCCCCTGAGCTCCATTTTTCAACTCGCTTTCTTGGGAGCTGGCCGCAAAAGCGCAGGATTGCTTCAGGCCCTATTCTGCTTCCGGGCGCCAGGCTGAGCCTGTGGTTAATTCTTCTTTCTGATGGGAAAATAGAGTGACCTGTGCCTGTCCCAAGACCTAGAGCTAGTCTCTCATTGGTTCCCCCTCTTCCCGTTCATCCTCAGGACAAATTGCAACCTGTACGGAGTAGGAGGTTAAAGGTGCTGATTCTCCAAGGAGGGAGATTGCTAGGAAAGCGGCTGGAATGGCGAACCCGAGCACAAGGAGGTGAGAAATGAGGTGCCTTTTAGAAACCTTTCCCGATCACACGGTGTACCATCTTCTGGGTTTCTCATGCATGTTTTCGATGTAGGAAGGTGCCCTTGAACCTGGAGATTTGGGACCCATGGGATGGGTACCACGCAGCATTACTTTCAAGGGTCTGCGTTTGCTCACCCAACCTCACCAAACCTCTCAGCCCCAAGAGTGTCCACCCTTACGTCTCAATCACCTGTGGGTCTAGATATGGTCAACCCAGGTGGCATCACAGCCCCTGAAAGAATTTTGTAAGAATTTCTCTCTCTTTCACTGTCTTTGTTTCACGGGTTTTTTAAAGTAATTGATTTTTATAATGGGGTTTAGCTGCTTTTCAGTGCTGTGTTTATGACGCTTTACCCCCACGTGACTCACTTACAGAGAGATTTCAATACATAGGTTTTAAGATTCTTACTAGTCAGATATATTCTTGGGCGGTGAATAGGGGGTGTTGAGTCCCGTTTACTGAGCAAGGAGTAGGTCTTGTCTATTACATATTGGGTTTATGGAACGGTATCTGAGCTAATTTGAAACCCCGGTTTTAGGCATCACCGCACCTCACCTTTCCCGTTAAGCAGCCATAGTGTGTTTTCTAAACGTGTGACTCTCTTCTGTTTTGTAATTCGGTTCAAGTGTAGCGGTTTTTACATTCCCTCTATAAGTGATATCTTATGATAAGTGTCTTTTTCTGTGTGACTTATTTCTCGTAGAATCGTCGTACCTATATCCACTCATCATGCTGCTACGAGCCTTTTGACGTAGATTTCATGGCTGAGTGATATTCCATTGTACATAAGGACCACAACTTCTTTATCCATTTTTCTCTTTCCTGGGATATTTAAGGTGTAACGAAGTGGAGGTTCTTGTCAACAGAGCAGCCCTAAACTTTGGGGTGCCTGTGTCTTGCTGAGTTTTAGTTTTCCCAATTTATACGCCCATGAGTGGAAGTGCCCTATGCTCTCTAAGCTGAGTTTTCTAGATGTTTCAAGACACACCGTACACCTCTCCAGAGTGGCTGTTGGCAATTTACATCCCGCCCATCAGCGTAGCAAGGCTCCCGTTTCTCCATGGCCTGTCCTGCATTGTTGGTTTTGACACTTTATTCAGCATGGCCCTTTTGACCGATGGGAAGCGAGACTTCTTTGTAGCGCTGATTTGCCTTTCCAGGTTGCTTGGTTGGCCAAAAAGGGCGTATGCGTTTTTTCCTGAATATATTCAGGAAAAAACGCATACGCCCTTTTTGGCCAAGGGCATCATTGTCGAGCTTTTGCCGCTTTTCCTGTGCTTTAAAGGCGATTCGAATCTCCCTCCTGAAATCTGTTTCCCGCAATTCTGCCTTGCTTTGAAATCCTCTTCGTTGCCTTCCCTCAATATATTTGTGGACGAGAGTTATCATTTATAACTCTGCAGGTTTGTGAATTGCAGTGCCCCTGAGCTCCATTTTTCAACTCGCTTTCTTGGGAGCTGGCCGCAAAAGCGCAGGATTGCTTCAGGCCCTATTCTGCTTCCGGGCGGCAGGCTGAGCCTGTGGTTAATTCTTCTTTCTGATGGGAAAATAGAGTGACCTGTGCCTATCCCAAGACCTAGAGCTAATCTCTCATTGGTTCCCCCTCTTCCCGTTCATCCTCAGGACAAATTGCAACCTGTACGGAACAGGAGGTTAAATGTGCTGATTCTCCAAGGAGGGAGATTGCTAGGAAAGCGGCTGGAATGGCGAACCCGAGCACAAGGAGGTGAGAAATGAGGTGCCTTTTAGAAACCTTTCCCGATCACACGGTGTACCATCTTCTGGGTTTCTCATGCATGTTTTCGATGTAGGAAGGTGCCCTTGAACCTGGAGATTTGGGACCCATGGGATGGGTACCACGCAGCATTACTTTCAAGGGTCTGCGTTTGCTCACCCAACCTCACCAAACCTCTCAGCCCCAAGAGTGTCCACCCTTACGTCTCAATCAGCTGTGGGTCTAGATATGGTCAACCCAGGTGGCATCACAGCCCCTGAAAGAATTTTGTAAGAATTTCTCTCTCTTTCACTGTCTTTGTTTCACGGGTTTTTAAAAGTAATTGATTTTTATAATGGGGTTTAGCTGCTTTTCAGTGCTGTGTTTATGACGCTTTACACCCACTTGACTCACATACAGAGAGATTTCAATACATAGGTTTTAAGATTCTTACTAGTCAGATATATTTTTGAGCGGTGAATAGGGGGTGTTGAGTCCCGTTTACTGAGCAAGGAGTAGGTCTTGTCTATTACATATTGGGTTTATGGAACGGTATCTGAGCTAATTTGAAACCCCGGTTTTATGCATCACCGCACCTCACCTTTCCCGTTAAGCAGCCATAGTGTGTTTTCTAAACGTGTGACTCTCTTCTGTTTTGTAATTCAGTTCAAGTGTAGCGGTTTTTACATTCCCTCTATAAGTGATATCTTATGATAAGTGTCTTTTTCTGTGTGACTTATTTCACGTAGAATCGTCGTACCTATATCCACTCATCATGCTGCTACGAGCCTTTTGACGTAGATTTCATGGCTGAGTGATATTCCATTGTACATAAGGACCACAACTTCTTTATCCATTTTTCTCTTTCCTGGGATATTTAAGGTGTAACGAAGTGGAGGTTCTTGTCAACAGAGCAGCCGTAAACATTGGGGTGCCTGTGTCTTGTTGATTTTTAGTTTTCCCAATTTATACGCCCATGAGTGGAAGTGCCCTATGCTCTCTAAGCTGAGTTTTCTAGATGTTTCAAGACACACCGTACACCTCTCCAGAGTGGCTGTTGGCAATTTACATCCCGCCCATCAGCGTAGCAAGGCTCCCGTTTCTCCATGGCCTGTCCTGCATTGCTGGTTTTGACACTTTATTCAGCATGGCCCTTTTGACCGATGGGAAGCGAGACTTCTTTGTAGCGCTGATTTGCCTTTCCAGGTTGCTTGGTTGGCCAAAAAGGGCGTATGCGTTTTTTCCTGAATATATTCAGGAAAAAACGCATACGCCCTTTTTGGCCAAGGGCATCATTGTCGAGGTTTTGCCGCTTTTCCTCTGCTTTAAAGGCGATTCGAATCTCCCTCCTGAAATCTGTTTCCTGCAATTCTGCCTTGCTTTCAAATCCTCTTCGTTGCCTTCCCTCAATATATTTGTGGACGAGAGTTATCATTTATAACTCTGCAGGTTTGTGAATTGCAGTGCCCCTGAGCTCCATTTTTCAACTCGCTTTCTTGGGAGCTGGCCGCAAAAGCGCAGGATTGCTTCAGGCCCTATTCTGCTTCCGGGCGGCAGGCTGAGCCTGTGGTTAATTCTTCTTTCTGATGGGAAAATAGAGTGACCTGTGCCTGTCCCAAGACCTAGAGCTAATCTCTCATTGGTTCCCCCTCTTCCCGTTCATCCTCAGGACAAATTGCAACCTGTACGGAACAGGAGGTTAAAGGTGCTGATTCTCCAAGGAGGGAGATTGCTAGGAAAGCGGCTGGAATGGCGAACCCGAGCACAAGGAGGTGAGAAATGAGGTGCCTTTTAGAAACCTTTCCCGATCACACGGTGTACCATCTTCTGGGTTTCTCATGCATGTTTTCGATGTAGGAAGGTGCCCTTGAACCTGGAGATTTGGGACCCATGGGATGGGTACCACGCAGCATTACTTTCAAGGGTCTGCGTTTGCTCACCCAACCTCACCAAACCTCTCAGCCCCAAGACTGTCCACCCTTACGTCTCAATCAGCTGTGGGTCTAGATATGGTCAACCCAGGTGGCATCACAGCCCCTGAAAGAATTTTGTAAGAATTTCTCTCTCTTTCACTGTCTTTGTTTCACGGGTTTTTAAAAGTAATTGATTTTTATAATGGGGTTTAGCTGCTTTTCAGTGCTGTGTTTATGACGCTTTACACCCACTTGACTCACATACAGAGAGATTTCAATACATAGGTTTTAAGATTCTTACTAGTCAGATATATTTTTGAGCGGTGAATAGGGGGTGTTGAGTCCCGTTTACTGAGCAAGGAGTAGGTCTTGTCTATTACATATTGGGTTTATGGAACGGTATCTGAGCTAATTTGAAACCCCGGTTTTATGCATCACCGCACCTCACCTTTCCCGTTAAGCAGCCATAGTGTGTTTTCTAAACGTGTGACTCTCTTCTGTTTTGTAATTCAGTTCAAGTGTAGCGGTTTTTACATTCCCTCTCTAAGTGATATTTTATGATAAGTGTCTTTTTCTGTGTGACTTATTTCACGTAGAATCGTCGTACCTATATCCACTCATCATGCTGCTACGAGCCTTTTGACGTAGATTTCATGGCTGAGTGATATTCCATTGTACATAAGGACCACAACTTCTTTATCCATTTTTCTCTTTCCTGGGATATTTAAGGTGTAACGAAGTGGAGGTTCTTGTCAACAGAGCAGCCGTAAACATTGGGGTGCCTGTGTCTTGTTGATTTTTAGTTTTCCCAATTTATACGCCCATGAGTGGAAGTGCCCTATGCTCTCTAAGCTGAGTTTTCTAGATGTTTCAAGACACACCGTACACCTCTCCAGAGTGGCTGTTGGCAATTTACATCCCGCCCATCAGCGTAGCAAGGCTCCCGTTTCTCCATGGCCTGTCCTGCATTGCTGGTTTTGACACTTTATTCAGCATGGCCCTTTTAACCGATGGGAAGCGAGACTTCTTTGTAGCGCTGATTTGCCTTTCCAGGTTGCTTGGTTGGCCAAAAAGGGCGTATGCGTTTTTTCCTGAATATATTCAGGAAAAAACGCATACGCCCTTTTTGGCCAAGGGCATCATTGTCGAGGTTTTGCCGCTTTTCCTCTGCTTTAAAGGCGATTCGAATCTCCCTCCTGAAATCTGTTTCCTGCAATTCTGCCTTGCTTTCAAATCCTCTTCGTTGCCTTCCCTCAATATATTTGTGGACGAGAGTTATCATTTATAACTCTGCAGGTTTGTGAATTGCAGTGCCCCTGAGCTCCATTTTTCAACTCGCTTTCTTGGGAGCTGGCCGCAAAAGCGCAGGATTGCTTCAGGCCCTATTCTGCTTCCGGGCGCCAGGCTGAGCCTGTGGTTAATTCTTCTTTCTGATGGGAAAATAGAGTGACCTGTGCCTGTCCCAAGACCTAGAGCTAGTCTCTCATTGGTTCCCCCTCTTCCCGTTCATCCTCAGGACAAATTGCAACCTGTACGGAGTAGGAGGTTAAAGGTGCTGATTCTCCAAGGAGGGAGATTGCTAGGAAAGCGGCTGGAATGGCGAACCCGAGCACAAGGAGGTGAGAAATGAGGTGCCTTTTAGAAACCTTTCCCGATCACACGGTGTACCATCTTCTGGGTTTCTCATGCATGTTTTCGATGTAGGAAGGTGCCCTTGAACCTGGAGATTTGGGACCCATGGGATGGGTACCACGCAGCATTACTTTCAAGGGTCTGCGTTTGCTCACCCAACCTCACCAAACCTCTCAGCCCCAAGAGTGTCCACCCTTACGTCTCAATCAGCTGTGGGTCTAGATATGGTCAACCCAGGTGGCATCACAGCCCCTGAAAGAATTTTGTAAGAATTTCTCTCTCTTTCACTGTCTTTGTTTCACGGGTTTTTTAAAGTAATTGATTTTTATAATGGGGTTTAGCTGCTTTTCAGTGCTGTGTTTATGACGCTTTACCCCCACGTGACTCACTTACAGAGAGATTTCAATACATAGGTTTTAAGATTCTTACTAGTCAGATATATTCTTGGGCGGTGAATAGGGGGTGTTGAGTCCCGTTTACTGAGCAAGGAGTAGGTCTTGTCTATTACATATTGGGTTTATGGAACGGTATCTGAGCTAATTTGAAACCCCGGTTTTAGGCATCACCGCACCTCACCTTTCCCGTTAAGCAGCCATAGTGTGTTTTCTAAACGTGTGACTCTCTTCTGTTTTGTAATTCAGTTCAAGTGTAGCGGTGTTTACATTCCCTCTCTAAGTGATATCTTATGATAAGTGTCTTTTTCTGTGTGACTTATTTCACGTAGAATCGTCGTACCTATATCCACTCATCATGCTGCTACGAGCCTTTTGACGTAGATTTCATGGCTGAGTGATATTCCATTGTACATAAGGACCACAACTTCTTTATCCATTTTTCTCTTTCCTGGGATATTTAAGGTGTAACGAAGTGGAGGTTCTTGTCAACAGAGCAGCCGTAAACATTGGGGTGCCTGTGTCTTGTTGATTTTTAGTTTTCCCAATTTATACGCCCATGAGTGGAAGTGCCCTATGCTCTCTAAGCTGAGTTTTCTAGATGTTTCAAGACACACCGTACACCTCTCCAGAGTGGCTGTTGGCAATTTACATCCCGCCCATCAGCGTAGCAAGGCTCCCGTTTCTCCATGGCCTGTCCTGCATTGTTGGTTTTGACACTTTATTCAGCATGGCCCTTTTGACCGATGGGAAGCGAGACTTCTTTGTAGCGCTGATTTGCCTTTCCAGGTTGCTTGGTTGGCCAAAAAGGGCGTATGCGTTTTTTCCTGAATATATTCAGGAAAAAACGCATACGCCCTTTTTGGCCAAGGGCATCATTGTCGAGCTTTTGCCGCTTTTCCTGTGCTTTAAAGGCGATTCGAATCTCGCTCCTGAAATCTGTTTCCCGCAATTCTGCCTTGCTTTGAAATCCTCTTCGTTGCCTTCCCTCAATATATTTGTGGACGAGAGTTATCATTTATAACTCTGCAGGTTTGTGAATTGCAGTGCCCCTGAGCTCCATTTTTCAACTCGCTTTCTTGGGAGCTGGCCGCAAAAGCGCAGGATTGCTTCAGGCCCTATTCTGCTTCCGGGCGGCAGGCTGAGCCTGTGGTTAATTCTTCTTTCTGATGGGAAAATAGAGTGACCTGTGCCTATCCCAAGACCTAGAGCTAATCTCTCATTGGTTCCCCCTCTTCCCGTTCATCCTCAGGACAAATTGCAACCTGTACGGAACAGGAGGTTAAATGTGCTGATTCTCCAAGGAGGGAGATTGCTAGGAAAGCGGCTGGAATGGCGAACCCGAGCACAAGGAGGTGAGAAATGAGGTGCCTTTTAGAAACCTTTCCCGATCACACGGTGTACCATCTTCTGGGTTTCTCATGCATGTTTTCGATGTAGGAAGGTGCCCTTGAACCTGGAGATTTGGGACCCATGGGATGGGTACCACGCAGCATTACTTTCAAGGGTCTGCGTTTGCTCACCCAACCTCACCAAACCTCTCAGCCCCAAGAGTGTCCACCCTTACGTCTCAATCAGCTGTGGGTCTAGATATGGTCAACCCAGGTGGCATCACAGCCCCTGAAAGAATTTTGTAAGAATTTCTCTCTCTTTCACTGTCTTTGTTTCACGGGTTTTTAAAAGTAATTGATTTTTATAATGGGGTTTAGCTGCTTTTCAGTGCTGTGTTTATGACGCTTTACACCCACTTGACTCACATACAGAGAGATTTCAATACATAGGTTTTAAGATTCTTACTAGTCAGATATATTTTTGAGCGGTGAATAGGGGGTGTTGAGTCCCGTTTACTGAGCAAGGAGTAGGTCTTGTCTATTACATATTGGGTTTATGGAACGGTATCTGAGCTAATTTGAAACCCCGGTTTTATGCATCACCGCACCTCACCTTTCCCGTTAAGCAGCCATAGTGTGTTTTCTAAACGTGTGACTCTCTTCTGTTTTGTAATTCAGTTCAAGTGTAGCGGTTTTTACATTCCCTCTATAAGTGATATCTTATGATAAGTGTCTTTTTCTGTGTGACTTATTTCACGTAGAATCGTCGTACCTATATCCACTCATCATGCTGCTACGAGCCTTTTGACGTAGATTTCATGGCTGAGTGATATTCCATTGTACATAAGGACCACAACTTCTTTATCCATTTTTCTCTTTCCTGGGATATTTAAGGTGTAACGAAGTGGAGGTTCTTGTCAACAGAGCAGCCGTAAACATTGGGGTGCCTGTGTCTTGTTGATTTTTAGTTTTCCCAATTTATACGCCCATGAGTGGAAGTGCCCCATGCTCTCTAAGCTGAGTTTTCTAGATGTTTCAAGACACACCGTACACCTCTCCAGAGTGGCTGTTGGCAATTTACATCCCGCCCATCAGCGTAGCAAGGCTCCCGTTTCTCCATGGCCTGTCCTGCATTGCTGGTTTTGACACTTTATTCAGCATGGCCCTTTTGACCGATGGGAAGCGAGACTTCTTTGTAGCGCTGATTTGCCTTTCCAGGTTGCTTGGTTGGCCAAAAAGGGCGTATGCGTTTTTTCCTGAATATATTCAGGAAAAAACGCATACGCCCTTTTTGGCCAAGGGCATCATTGTCGAGGTTTTGCCGCTTTTCCTCTGCTTTAAAGGCGATTCGAATCTCCCTCCTGAAATCTGTTTCCTGCAATTCTGCCTTGCTTTCAAATCCTCTTCGTTGCCTTCCCTCAATATATTTGTGGACGAGAGTTATCATTTATAACTCTGCAGGTTTGTGAATTGCAGTGCCCCTGAGCTCCATTTTTCAACTCGCTTTCTTGGGAGCTGGCCGCAAAAGCGCAGGATTGCTTCAGGCCCTATTCTGCTTCCGGGCGGCAGGCTGAGCCTGTGGTTAATTCTTCTTTCTGATGGGAAAATAGAGTGACCTGTGCCTGTCCCAAGACCTAGAGCTAATCTCTCATTGGTTCCCCCTCTTCCCGTTCATCCTCAGGACAAATTGCAACCTGTACGGAACAGGAGGTTAAAGGTGCTGATTCTCCAAGGAGGGAGATTGCTAGGAAAGCGGCTGGAATGGCGAACCCGAGCACAAGGAGGTGAGAAATGAGGTGCCTTTTAGAAACCTTTCCCGATCACACGGTGTACCATCTTCTGGGTTTCTCATGCATGTTTTCGATGTAGGAAGGTGCCCTTGAACCTGGAGATTTGGGACCCATGGGATGGGTACCACGCAGCATTACTTTCAAGGGTCTGCGTTTGCTCACCCAACCTCACCAAACCTCTCAGCCCCAAGACTGTCCACCCTTACGTCTCAATCAGCTGTGGGTCTAGATATGGTCAACCCAGGTGGCATCACAGCCCCTGAAAGAATTTTGTAAGAATTTCTCTCTCTTTCACTGTCTTTGTTTCACGGGTTTTTAAAAGTAATTGATTTTTATAATGGGGTTTAGCTGCTTTTCAGTGCTGTGTTTATGACGCTTTACACCCACTTGACTCACATACAGAGAGATTTCAATACATAGGTTTTAAGATTCTTACTAGTCAGATATATTTTTGAGCGGTGAATAGGGGGTGTTGAGTCCCGTTTACTGAGCAAGGAGTAGGTCTTGTCTATTACATATTGGGTTTATGGAACGGTATCTGAGCTAATTTGAAACCCCGGTTTTATGCATCACCGCACCTCACCTTTCCCGTTAAGCAGCCATAGTGTGTTTTCTAAACGTGTGACTCTCTTCTGTTTTGTAATTCAGTTCAAGTGTAGCGGTTTTTACATTCCCTCTCTAAGTGATATTTTATGATAAGTGTCTTTTTCTGTGTGACTTATTTCACGTAGAATCGTCGTACCTATATCCACTCATCATGCTGCTACGAGCCTTTTGACGTAGATTTCATGGCTGAGTGATATTCCATTGTACATAAGGACCACAACTTCTTTATCCATTTTTCTCTTTCCTGGGATATTTAAGGTGTAACGAAGTGGAGGTTCTTGTCAACAGAGCAGCCGTAAACATTGGGGTGCCTGTGTCTTGTTGATTTTTAGTTTTCCCAATTTATACGCCCATGAGTGGAAGTGCCCTATGCTCTCTAAGCTGAGTTTTCTAGATGTTTCAAGACACACCGTACACCTCTCCAGAGTGGCTGTTGGCAATTTACATCCCGCCCATCAGCGTAGCAAGGCTCCCGTTTCTCCATGGCCTGTCCTGCATTGCTGGTTTTGACACTTTATTCAGCATGGCCCTTTTAACCGATGGGAAGCGAGACTTCTTTGTAGCGCTGATTTGCCTTTCCAGGTTGCTTGGTTGGCCAAAAAGGGCGTATGCGTTTTTTCCTGAATATATTCAGGAAAAAACGCATACGCCCTTTTTGGCCAAGGGCATCATTGTCGAGGTTTTGCCGCTTTTCCTCTGCTTTAAAGGCGATTCGAATCTCCCTCCTGAAATCTGTTTCCTGCAATTCTGCCTTGCTTTCAAATCCTCTTCGTTGCCTTCCCTCAATATATTTGTGGACGAGAGTTATCATTTATAACTCTGCAGGTTTGTGAATTGCAGTGCCCCTGAGCTCCATTTTTCAACTCGCTTTCTTGGGAGCTGGCCGCAAAAGCGCAGGATTGCTTCAGGCCCTATTCTGCTTCCGGGCGCCAGGCTGAGCCTGTGGTTAATTCTTCTTTCTGATGGGAAAATAGAGTGACCTGTGCCTGTCCCAAGACCTAGAGCTAGTCTCTCATTGGTTCCCCCTCTTCCCGTTCATCCTCAGGACAAATTGCAACCTGTACGGAGTAGGAGGTTAAAGGTGCTGATTCTCCAAGGAGGGAGATTGCTAGGAAAGCGGCTGGAATGGCGAACCCGAGCACAAGGAGGTGAGAAATGAGGTGCCTTTTAGAAACCTTTCCCGATCACACGGTGTACCATCTTCTGGGTTTCTCATGCATGTTTTCGATGTAGGAAGGTGCCCTTGAACCTGGAGATTTGGGACCCATGGGATGGGTACCACGCAGCATTACTTTCAAGGGTCTGCGTTTGCTCACCCAACCTCACCAAACCTCTCAGCCCCAAGAGTGTCCACCCTTACGTCTCAATCAGCTGTGGGTCTAGATATGGTCAACCCAGGTGGCATCACAGCCCCTGAAAGAATTTTGTAAGAATTTCTCTCTCTTTCACTGTCTTTGTTTCACGGGTTTTTTAAAGTAATTGATTTTTATAATGGGGTTTAGCTGCTTTTCAGTGCTGTGTTTATGACGCTTTACCCCCACGTGACTCACTTACAGAGAGATTTCAATACATAGGTTTTAAGATTCTTACTAGTCAGATATATTCTTGGGCGGTGAATAGGGGGTGTTGAGTCCCGTTTACTGAGCAAGGAGTAGGTCTTGTCTATTACATATTGGGTTTATGGAACGGTATCTGAGCTAATTTGAAACCCCGGTTTTAGGCATCACCGCACCTCACCTTTCCCGTTAAGCAGCCATAGTGTGTTTTCTAAACGTGTGACTCTCTTCTGTTTTGTAATTCAGTTCAAGTGTAGCGGTGTTTACATTCCCTCTCTAAGTGATATCTTATGATAAGTGTCTTTTTCTGTGTGACTTATTTCACGTAGAATCGTCGTACCTATATCCACTCATCATGCTGCTACGAGCCTTTTGACGTAGATTTCATGGCTGAGTGATATTCCATTGTACATAAGGACCACAACTTCTTTATCCATTTTTCTCTTTCCTGGGATATTTAAGGTGTAACGAAGTGGAGGTTCTTGTCAACAGAGCAGCCGTAAACATTGGGGTGCCTGTGTCTTGTTGATTTTTAGTTTTCCCAATTTATACGCCCATGAGTGGAAGTGCCCTATGCTCTCTAAGCTGAGTTTTCTAGATGTTTCAAGACACACCGTACACCTCTCCAGAGTGGCTGTTGGCAATTTACATCCCGCCCATCAGCGTAGCAAGGCTCCCGTTTCTCCATGGCCTGTCCTGCATTGTTGGTTTTGACACTTTATTCAGCATGGCCCTTTTGACCGATGGGAAGCGAGACTTCTTTGTAGCGCTGATTTGCCTTTCCAGGTTGCTTGGTTGGCCAAAAAGGGCGTATGCGTTTTTTCCTGAATATATTCAGGAAAAAACGCATACGCCCTTTTTGGCCAAGGGCATCATTGTCGAGCTTTTGCTGCTTTTCCTGTGCTTTAAAGGCGATTCGAATCTCGCTCCTGAAATCTGTTTCCCGCAATTCTGCCTTGCTTTGAAATCCTCTTCGTTGCCTTCCCTCAATATATTTGTGGACGAGAGTTATCATTTATAACTCTGCAGGTTTGTGAATTGCAGTGCCCCTGAGCTCCATTTTTCAACTCGCTTTCTTGGGAGCTGGCCGCAAAAGCGCAGGATTGCTTCAGGCCCTATTCTGCTTCCGGGCGGCAGGCTGAGCCTGTGGTTAATTCTTCTTTCTGATGGGAAAATAGAGTGACCTGTGCCTATCCCAAGACCTAGAGCTAATCTCTCATTGGTTCCCCCTCTTCCCGTTCATCCTCAGGACAAATTGCAACCTGTACGGAACAGGAGGTTAAATGTGCTGATTCTCCAAGGAGGGAGATTGCTAGGAAAGCGGCTGGAATGGCGAACCCGAGCACAAGGAGGTGAGAAATGAGGTGCCTTTTAGAAACCTTTCCCGATCACACGGTGTACCATCTTCTGGGTTTCTCATGCATGTTTTCGATGTAGGAAGGTGCCCTTGAACCTGGAGATTTGGGACCCATGGGATGGGTACCACGCAGCATTACTTTCAAGGGTCTGCGTTTGCTCACCCAACCTCACCAAACCTCTCAGCCCCAAGAGTGTCCACCCTTACGTCTCAATCAGCTGTGGGTCTAGATATGGTCAACCCAGGTGGCATCACAGCCCCTGAAAGAATTTTGTAAGTATTTCTCTCTCTTTCACTGTCTTTGTTTCACGGGTTTTTAAAAGTAATTGATTTTTATAATGGGGTTTAGCTGCTTTTCAGTGCTGTGTTTATGACGCTTTACACCCACTTGACTCACATACAGAGAGATTTCAATACATAGGTTTTAAGATTCTTACTAGTCAGATATATTTTTGAGCGGTGAATAGGGGGTGTTGAGTCCCGTTTACTGAGCAAGGAGTAGGTCTTGTCTATTACATATTGGGTTTATGGAACGGTATCTGAGCTAATTTGAAACCCCGGTTTTATGCATCACCGCACCTCACCTTTCCCGTTAAGCAGCCATAGTGTGTTTTCTAAACGTGTGACTCTCTTCTGTTTTGTAATTCAGTTCAAGTGTAGCGGTTTTTACATTCCCTCTATAAGTGATATCTTATGATAAGTGTCTTTTTCTGTGTGACTTATTTCACGTAGAATCGTCGTACCTATATCCACTCATCATGCTGCTACGAGCCTTTTGACGTAGATTTCATGGCTGAGTGATATTCCATTGTACATAAGGACCACAACTTCTTTATCCATTTTTCTCTTTCCTGGGATATTTAAGGTGTAACGAAGTGGAGGTTCTTGTCAACAGAGCACCCGTAAACATTGGGGTGCCTGTGTCTTGTTGATTTTTAGTTTTCCCAATTTATACGCCCATGAGTGGAAGTGCCCTATGCTCTCTAAGCTGAGTTTTCTAGATGTTTCAAGACACACCGTACACCTCTCCAGAGTGGCTGTTGGCAATTTACATCCCGCCCATCAGCGTAGCAAGGCTCCCGTTTCTCCATGGCCTGTCCTGCATTGCTGGTTTTGACACTTTATTCAGCATGGCCCTTTTGACCGATGGGAAGCGAGACTTCTTTGTAGCGCTGATTTGCCTTTCCAGGTTGCATGGTTGGCCAAAAAGGGCGTATGCGTTTTTTCCTGAATATATTCAGGAAAAAACGCATACGCCCTTTTTGGCCAAGGGCATCATTGTCGAGGTTTTGCCGCTTTTCCTGTGCTTTAAAGGCGATTCGAATCTCCCTCCTGAAATCTGTTTCCTGCAATTCTGCCTTGCTTTCAAATCCTCTTCGTTGCCTTCCCTCAATATATTTGTGGACGAGAGTTATCATTTATAACTCTGCAGGTTTGTGAATTGCAGTGCCCCTGAGCTCCATTTTTCAACTCGCTTTCTTGGGAGCTGGCCGCAAAAGCGCAGGATTGCTTCAGGCCCTATTCTGCTTCCGGGCGCCAGGCTGAGCCTGTGGTTAATTCTTCTTTCTGATGGGAAAATAGAGTGACCTGTGCCTGTCCCAAGACCTAGAGCTAGTCTCTCATTGGTTCCCCCTCTTCCCGTTCATCCTCAGGACAAATTGCAACCTGTACGGAGTAGGAGGTTAAAGGTGCTGATTCTCCAAGGAGGGAGATTGCTAGGAAAGCGGCTGGAATGGCGAACCCGAGCACAAGGAGGTGAGAAATGAGGTGCCTTTTAGAAACCTTTCCCGATCACACGGTGTACCATCTTCTGGGTTTCTCATGCATGTTTTCGATGTAGGAAGGTGCCCTTGAACCTGGAGATTTGGGACCCATGGGATGGGTACCACGCAGCATTACTTTCAAGGGTCTGCGTTTGCTCACCCAACCTCACCAAACCTCTCAGCCCCAAGAGTGTCCACCCTTACGTCTCAATCAGCTGTGGGTCTAGATATGGTCAACCCAGGTGGCATCACAGCCCCTGAAAGAATTTTGTAAGAATTTCTCTCTCTTTCACTGTCTTTGTTTCACGGGTTTTTTAAAGTAATTGATTTTTATAATGGGGTTTAGCTGCTTTTCAGTGCTGTGTTTATGACGCTTTACCCCCACGTGACTCACTTACAGAGAGATTTCAATACATAGGTTTTAAGATTCTTACTAGTCAGATATATTCTTGGGCGGTGAATAGGGGGTGTTGAGTCCCGTTTACTGAGCAAGGAGTAGGTCTTGTCTATTACATATTGGGTTTATGGAACGGTATCTGAGCTAATTTGAAACCCCGGTTTTAGGCATCACCGCACCTCACCTTTCCCGTTAAGCAGCCATAGTGTGTTTTCTAAACGTGTGACTCTCTTCTGTTTTGTAATTCGGTTCAAGTGTAGCGGTTTTTACATTCCCTCTATAAGTGATATCTTATGATAAGTGTCTTTTTCTGTGTGACTTATTTCTCGTAGAATCGTCGTACCTATATCCACTCATCATGCTGCTACGAGCCTTTTGACGTAGATTTCATGGCTGAGTGATATTCCATTGTACATAAGGACCACAACTTCTTTATCCATTTTTCTCTTTCCTGGGATATTTAAGGTGTAACGAAGTGGAGGTTCTTGTCAACAGAGCAGCCCTAAACTTTGGGGTGCCTGTGTCTTGCTGAGTTTTAGTTTTCCCAATTTATACGCCCATGAGTGGAAGTGCCCTATGCTCTCTAAGCTGAGTTTTCTAGATGTTTCAAGACACACCGTACACCTCTCCAGAGTGGCTGTTGGCAATTTACATCCCGCCCATCAGCGTAGCAAGGCTCCCGTTTCTCCATGGCCTGTCCTGCATTGTTGGTTTTGACACTTTATTCAGCATGGCCCTTTTGACCGATGGGAAGCGAGACTTCTTTGTAGCGCTGATTTGCCTTTCCAGGTTGCTTGGTTGGCCAAAAAGGGCGTATGCGTTTTTTCCTGAATATATTCAGGAAAAAACGCATACGCCCTTTTTGGCCAAGGGCATCATTGTCGAGCTTTTGCTGCTTTTCCTGTGCTTTAAAGGCGATTCGAATCTCCCTCCTGAAATCTGTTTCCCGCAATTCTGCCTTGCTTTGAAATCCTCTTCGTTGCCTTCCCTCAATATATTTGTGGACGAGAGTTATCATTTATAACTCTGCAGGTTTGTGAATTGCAGTGCCCCTGAGCTCCATTTTTCAACTCGCTTTCTTGGGAGCTGGCCGCAAAAGCGCAGGATTGCTTCAGGCCCTATTCTGCTTCCGGGCGGCAGGCTGAGCCTGTGGTTAATTCTTCTTTCTGATGGGAAAATAGAGTGACCTGTGCCTATCCCAAGACCTAGAGCTAATCTCTCATTGGTTCCCCCTCTTCCCGTTCATCCTCAGGACAAATTGCAACCTGTACGGAACAGGAGGTTAAATGTGCTGATTCTCCAAGGAGGGAGATTGCTAGGAAAGCGGCTGGAATGGCGAACCCGAGCACAAGGAGGTGAGAAATGAGGTGCCTTTTAGAAACCTTTCCCGATCACACGGTGTACCATCTTCTGGGTTTCTCATGCATGTTTTCGATGTAGGAAGGTGCCCTTGAACCTGGAGATTTGGGACCCATGGGATGGGTACCACGCAGCATTACTTTCAAGGGTCTGCGTTTGCTCACCCAACCTCACCAAACCTCTCAGCCCCAAGAGTGTCCACCCTTACGTCTCAATCAGCTGTGGGTCTAGATATGGTCAACCCAGGTGGCATCACAGCCCCTGAAAGAATTTTGTAAGAATTTCTCTCTCTTTCACTGTCTTTGTTTCACGGGTTTTTAAAAGTAATTGATTTTTATAATGGGGTTTAGCTGCTTTTCAGTGCTGTGTTTATGACGCTTTACACCCACTTGACTCACATACAGAGAGATTTCAATACATAGGTTTTAAGATTCTTACTAGTCAGATATATTTTTGAGCGGTGAATAGGGGGTGTTGAGTCCCGTTTACTGAGCAAGGAGTAGGTCTTGTCTATTACATATTGGGTTTATGGAACGGTATCTGAGCTAATTTGAAACCCCGGTTTTATGCATCACCGCACCTCACCTTTCCCGTTAAGCAGCCATAGTGTGTTTTCTAAACGTGTGACTCTCTTCTGTTTTGTAATTCAGTTCAAGTGTAGCGGTTTTTACATTCCCTCTATAAGTGATATCTTATGATAAGTGTCTTTTTCTGTGTGACTTATTTCACGTAGAATCGTCGTACCTATATCCACTCATCATGCTGCTACGAGCCTTTTGACGTAGATTTCATGGCTGAGTGATATTCCATTGTACATAAGGACCACAACTTCTTTATCCATTTTTCTCTTTCCTGGGATATTTAAGGTGTAACGAAGTGGAGGTTCTTGTCAACAGAGCAGCCGTAAACATTGGGGTGCCTGTGTCTTGTTGATTTTTAGTTTTCCCAATTTATACGCCCATGAGTGGAAGTGCCCTATGCTCTCTAAGCTGAGTTTTCTAGATGTTTCAAGACACACCGTACACCTCTCCAGAGTGGCTGTTGGCAATTTACATCCCGCCCATCAGCGTAGCAAGGCTCCCGTTTCTCCATGGCCTGTCCTGCATTGCTGGTTTTGACACTTTATTCAGCATGGCCCTTTTGACCGATGGGAAGCGAGACTTCTTTGTAGCGCTGATTTGCCTTTCCAGGTTGCTTGGTTGGCCAAAAAGGGCGTATGCGTTTTTTCCTGAATATATTCAGGAAAAAACGCATACGCCCTTTTTGGCCAAGGGCATCATTGTCGAGGTTTTGCCGCTTTTCCTCTGCTTTAAAGGCGATTCGAATCTCCCTCCTGAAATCTGTTTCCTGCAATTCTGCCTTGCTTTCAAATCCTCTTCGTTGCCTTCCCTCAATATATTTGTGGACGAGAGTTATCATTTATAACTCTGCAGGTTTGTGAATTGCAGTGCCCCTGAGCTCCATTTTTCAACTCGCTTTCTTGGGAGCTGGCCGCAAAAGCGCAGGATTGCTTCAGGCCCTATTCTGCTTCCGGGCGGCAGGCTGAGCCTGTGGTTAATTCTTCTTTCTGATGGGAAAATAGAGTGACCTGTGCCTGTCCCAAGACCTAGAGCTAGTCTCTCATTGGTTCCCCCTCTTCCCGTTCATCCTCAGGACAAATTGCAACCTGTACGGAATAGGAGGTTAAAGGTGCTGATTCTCCAAGGAGGGAGATTGCTAGGAAAGCGGCTGGAATGGCGAACCCGAGCACAAGGAGGTGAGAAATGAGGTGCCTTTTAGAAACCTTTCCCGATCACACGGTGTACCATCTTCTGGGTTTCTCATGCATGTTTTCGATGTAGGAAGGTGCCCTTGAACCTGGAGATTTGGGACCCATGGGATGGGTACCACGCAGCATTACTTTCAAGCGTCTGCGTTTGCTCACCCAACCTCACCAAACCTCTCAGCCCCAAGAGTGTCCACCCTTACGTCTCAATCAGCTGTGGGTCTAGATATGGTCAACCCAGGTGGCATCACAGCCCCTGAAAGAATTTTGTAAGAATTTCTCTCTCTTTCACTGTCTTTGTTTCACGGGTTTTTAAAAGTAATTGATTTTTATAATGGGGTTTAGCTGCTTTTCAGTGCTGTGTTTATGACGCTTTACACCCACTTGACTCACATACAGAGAGATTTCAATACATAGGTTTTAAGATTCTTACTAGTCAGATATATTTTTGAGCGGTGAATAGGGGGTGTTGAGTCCCGTTTACTGAGCAAGGAGTAGGTCTTGTCTATTACATATTGGGTTTATGGAACGGTATCTGAGCTAATTTGAAACCCCGGTTTTATGCATCACCGCACCTCACCTTTCCCGTTAAGCAGCCATAGTGTGTTTTCTAAACGTGTGACTCTCTTCTGTTTTGTAATTCAGTTCAAGTGTAGCGGTTTTTACATTCCCTCTATAAGTGATATCTTATGATAAGTGTCTTTTTCTGTGTGACTTATTTCACGTAGAATCGTCGTACCTATATCCACTCATCATGCTGCTACGAGCCTTTTGACGTAGATTTCATGGCTGAGTGATATTCCATTGTACATAAGGACCACAACTTCTTTATCCATTTTTCTCTTTCCTGGGATATTTAAGGTGTAACGAAGTGGAGGTTCTTGTCAACAGAGCAGCCGTAAACATTGGGGTGCCTGTGTCTTGTTGATTTTTAGTTTTCCCAATTTATACGCCCATGAGTGGAAGTGCCCTATGCTCTCTAAGCTGAGTTTTCTAGATGTTTCAAGACACACCGTACACCTCTCCAGAGTGGCTGTTGGCAATTTACATCCCGCCCATCAGCGTAGCAAGGCTCCCGTTTCTCCATGGCCTGTCCTGCATTGCTGGTTTTGACACTTTATTCAGCATGGCCCTTTTGACCGATGGGAAGCGAGACTTCTTTGTAGCGCTGATTTGCCTTTCCAGGTTGCTTGGTTGGCCAAAAAGGGCGTATGCGTTTTTTCCTGAATATATTCAGGAAAAAACGCATACGCCCTTTTTGGCCAAGGGCATCATTGTCGAGGTTTTGCCGCTTTTCCTGTGCTTTAAAGGCGATTCGAATCTCCCTCCTGAAATCTGTTTCCTGCAATTCTGCCTTGCTTTCAAATCCTCTTCGTTGCCTTCCCTCAATATATTTGTGGACGAGAGTTATCATTTATAACTCTGCAGGTTTGTGAATTGCAGTGCCCCTGAGCTCCATTTTTCAACTCGCTTTCTTGGGAGCTGGCCGCAAAAGCGCAGGATTGCTTCAGGCCCTATTCTGCTTCCGGGCGGCAGGCTGAGCCTGTGGTTAATTCTTCTTTCTGATGGGAAAATACAGTGACCTGTGCCTGTCCCAAGACCTAGAGCTAGTCTCTCATTGGTTCCCCCTCTTCCCGTTCATCCTCAGGACAAATTGCAACCTGTACGGAATAGGAGGTTAAAGGTGCTGATTCTCCAAGGAGGGAGATTGCTAGGAAAGCGGCTGGAATGGCGAACCCGAGCACAAGGAGGTGAGAAATGAGGTGCCTTTTAGAAACCTTTCCCGATCACACGGTGTACCATCTTCTGGGTTTCTCATGCATGTTTTCGATGTAGGAAGGTGCCCTTGAACCTGGAGATTTGGGACCCATGGGATGGGTACCACGCAGCATTACTTTCAAGGGTCTGCGTTTGCTCACCCAACCTCACCAAACCTCTCAGCCCCAAGAGTGTCCACCCTTACGTCTCAATCAGCTGTGGGTCTAGATATGGTCAACCCAGGTGGCATCACAGCCCCTGAAAGAATTTTGTAAGAATTTCTCTCTCTTTCACTGTCTTTGTTTCACGGGTTTTTAAAAGTAATTGATTTTTATAATGGGGTTTAGCTGCTTTTCAGTGCTGTGTTTATGACGCTTTACACCCACTTGACTCACATACAGAGAGATTTCAATACATAGGTTTTAAGATTCTTACTAGTCAGATATATTTTTGAGCGGTGAATAGGGGGTGTTGAGTCCCGTTTACTGAGCAAGGAGTAGGTCTTGTCTATTACATATTGGGTTTATGGAACGGTATCTGAGCTAATTTGAAACCCCGGTTTTATGCATCACCGCACCTCACCTTTCCCGTTAAGCAGCCATAGTGTGTTTTCTAAACGTGTGACTCTCTTCTGTTTTGTAATTCAGTTCAAGTGTAGCGGTTTTTACATTCCCTCTATAAGTGATATCTTATGATAAGTGTCTTTTTCTGTGTGACTTATTTCACGTAGAATCGTCGTACCTATATCCACTCATCATGCTGCTACGAGCCTTTTGACGTAGATTTCATGGCTGAGTGATATTCCATTGTACATAAGGACCACAACTTCTTTATCCATTTTTCTCTTTCCTGGGATATTTAAGGTGTAACGAAGTGGAGGTTCTTGTCAACAGAGCAGCCGTAAACATTGGGGTGCCTGTGTCTTGTTGATTTTTAGTTTTCCCAATTTATACGCCCATGAGTGGAAGTGCCCTATGCTCTCTAAGCTGAGTTTTCTAGATGTTTCAAGACACACCGTACACCTCTCCAGAGTGGCTGTTGGCAATTTACATCCCGCCCATCAGCGTAGCAAGGCTCCCGTTTCTCCATGGCCTGTCCTGCATTGCTGGTTTTGACACTTTATTCAGCATGGCCCTTTTGACCGATGGGAAGCGAGACTTCTTTGTAGCGCTGATTTGCCTTTCCAGGTTGCTTGGTTGGCCAAAAAGGGCGTATGCGTTTTTTCCTGAATATATTCAGGAAAAAACGCATACGCCCTTTTTGGCCAAGGGCATCATTGTCGAGGTTTTGCCGCTTTTCCTCTGCTTTAAAGGCGATTCGAATCTCCCTCCTGAAATCTGTTTCCTGCAATTCTGCCTTGCTTTCAAATCCTCTTCGTTGCCTTCCCTCAATATATTTGTGGACGAGAGTTATCATTTATAACTCTGCAGGTTTGTGAATTGCAGTGCCCCTGAGCTCCATTTTTCAACTCGCTTTCTTGGGAGCTGGCCGCAAAAGCGCAGGATTGCTTCAGGCCCTATTCTGCTTCCGGGCGGCAGGCTGAGCCTGTGGTTAATTCTTCTTTCTGATGGGAAAATAGAGTGACCTGTGCCTGTCCCAAGACCTAGAGCTAGTCTCTCATTGGTTCCCCCTCTTCCCGTTCATCCTCAGGACAAATTGCAACCTGTACGGAATAGGAGGTTAAAGGTGCTGATTCTCCAAGGAGGGAGATTGCTAGGAAAGCGGCTGGAATGGCGAACCCGAGCACAAGGAGGTGAGAAATGAGGTGCCTTTTAGAAACCTTTCCCGATCACACGGTGTACCATCTTCTGGGTTTCTCATGCATGTTTTCGATGTAGGAAGGTGCCCTTGAACCTGGAGATTTGGGACCCATGGGATGGGTACAACGCAGCATTACTTTCAAGCATCTGCGTTTGCTCACCCAACCTCACCAAACCTCTCAGCCCCAAGAGTGTCCACCCTTACGTCTCAATCAGCTGTGGGTCTAGATATGGTCAACCCAGGTGGCATCACAGCCCCTGAAAGAATTTTGTAAGAATTTCTCTCTCTTTCACTGTCTTTGTTTCACGGGTTTTTAAAAGTAATTGATTTTTATAATGGGGTTTAGCTGCTTTTCAGTGCTGTGTTTATGACGCTTTACACCCACTTGACTCACATACAGAGAGATTTCAGTACATAGGTTTTAAGATTCTTACTAGTCAGATATATTTTTGAGCGGTGAATAGGGGGTGTTGAGTCCCGTTTACTGAGCAAGGAGTAGGTCTTGTCTATTACATATTTGGTTTATGGAACGGTATCTGAGCTAATTTGAAACCCCGGTTTTATGCATCACCGCACCTCACCTTTCCCGTTAAGCAGCCATAGTGTGTTTTCTAAACGTGTGACTCTCTTCTGTTTTGTAATTCGGTTCAAGTGTAGCGGTTTTTACATTCCCTCTATAAGTGATATCTTATGATAAGTGTCTTTTTCTGTGTGACTTATTTCACGTAGAATCGTCGTACCTATATCCACTCATCATGCTGCTACGAGCCTTATGACGTAGATTTCATAGCTGAGTGATATTCCATTGTACATAAGGACCACAACTTCTTTATCCATTTTTCTCTTTCCTGGGATATTTAAGGTGTAACGAAGTGGAGGTTCTTGTCAACAAAGCAGCCCTAAACTTTGGGGTGCCTGTGTCTTGCTGATTTTTAGTTTTCCCAATTTATACGCCCATGAGTGGAAGTGCCCTATGCTCTCTAAGCTGAGTTTTCTAGATGTTTCAAGACACACCGTACACCTCTCCAGAGTGGCTGTTGGCAATTTACATCCCGCCCATCAGCGTAGCAAGGCTCCCGTTTCTCCATGGCCTGTCCTGCATTGTTGGTTTTGACACTTTATTCAGCATGGCCCTTTTGACCGATGGGAAGCGAGACTTCTTTGTAGCGCTGATTTGCCTTTCCAGGTTGCTTGTTTGGCCAAAAAGGGCGTATGCGTTTTTTCCTGAATATATTCAGGAAAAAACGCATACGCCCTTTTTGGCCAAGGGCATCATTGTCGAGGTTTTGCCGCTTTTCCTCTGCTTTAAAGGCGATTCGAATCTCCCTCCTGAAATCTGTTTCCTGCAATTCTGCCTTGCTTTCAAATCCTCTTCGTTGCCTTCCCTCAATATATTTGTGGACGAGAGTTATCATTTATAACTCTGCAGGTTTGTGAATTGCAGTGCCCCTGAGCTCCATTTTTCAACTCGCTTTCTTGGGAGCTGGCCGCAAAAGCGCAGGATTGCTTCAGGCCCTATTCTGCTTCCGGGCGCCAGGCTGAGCCTGTGGTTAATTCTTCTTTCTGATGGGAAAATAGAGTGACCTGTGCCTGTCCCAAGACCTAGAGCTAGTCTCTCATTGGTTCCCCCTCTTCCCGTTCATCCTCAGGACAAATTGCAACCTGTACGGAGTAGGAGGTTAAAGGTGCTGATTCTCCAAGGAGGGAGATTGCTAGGAAAGCGGCTGGAATGGCGAACCCGAGCACAAGGAGGTGAGAAATGAGGTGCCTTTTAGAAACCTTTCCCGATCACACGGTGTACCATCTTCTGGGTTTCTCATGCATGTTTTCGATGTAGGAAGGTGCCCTTGAACCTGGAGATTTGGGACCCATGGGATGGGTACCACGCAGCATTACTTTCAAGGGTCTGCGTTTGCTCACCCAACCTCACCAAACCTCTCAGCCCCAAGAGTGTCCACCCTTACGTCTCAATCAGCTGTGGGTCTAGATATGGTCAACCCAGGTGGCATCACAGCCCCTGAAAGAATTTTGTAAGAATTTCTCTCTCTTTCACTGTCTTTGTTTCACGGGTTTTTTAAAGTAATTGATTTTTATAATGGGGTTTAGCTGCTTTTCAGTGCTGTGTTTATGACGCTTTACCCCCACGTGACTCACTTACAGAGAGATTTCAATACATAGGTTTTAAGATTCTTACTAGTCAGATATATTCTTGGGCGGTGAATAGGGGGTGTTGAGTCCCGTTTACTGAGCAAGGAGTAGGTCTTGTCTATTACATATTGGGTTTATGGAACGGTATCTGAGCTAATTTGAAACCCCGGTTTTAGGCATCACCGCACCTCACCTTTCCCGTTAAGCAGCCATAGTGTGTTTTCTAAACGTGTGACTCTCTTCTGTTTTGTAATTCAGTTCAAGTGTAGCGGTTTTTACATTCCCTCTATAAGTGATATCTTATGATAAGTGTCTTTTTCTGTGTGACTTATTTCTCGTAGAATCGTCGTACCTATATCCACTCATCATGCTGCTACGAGCCTTTTGACGTAGATTTCATGGCTGAGTGATATTCCATTGTACATAAGGACCACAACTTCTTTATCCATTTTTCTCTTTCCTGGGATATTTAAGGTGTAACGAAGTGGAGGTTCTTGTCAACAGAGCAGCCATAAACATTGGGGTGCCTGTGTCTTGCTGAGTTTTAGTTTTCCCAATTTATACGCCCATGAGTGGAAGTGCCCTATGCTCTCTAAGCTGAGTTTTCTAGATGTTTCAAGACACACCGTACACCTCTCCAGAGTGGCTGTTGGCAATTTACATCCCGCCCATCAGCGTAGCAAGGCTCCCGTTTCTCCATGGCCTGTCCTGCATTGTTGGTTTTGACACTTTATTCAGCATGGCCCTTTTGACCGATGGGAAGCGAGACTTGTTTGTAGCGCTGATTTGCCTTTCCAGGTTGCTTGTTTGGCCAAAAAGGGCGTATGCGTTTTTTCCTGAATATATTCAGGAAAAAACGCATACGCCCTTTTTGGCCAAGGGCATCATTGTCGAGCTTTTGCTGCTTTTCCTGTGCTTTAAAGGCGATTCGAATCTCCCTCCTGAAATCTGTTTCCCGCAATTCTGCCTTGCTTTGAAATCCTCTTCGTTGCCTTCCCTCAATATATTTGTGGACGAGAGTTATCATTTATAACTCTGCAGGTTTGTGAATTGCAGTGCCCCTGAGCTCCATTTTTCAACTCGCTTTCTTGGGAGCTGGCCGCAAAAGCGCAGGATTGCTTCAGGCCCTATTCTGCTTCCGGGCGGCAGGCTGAGCCTGTGGTTAATTCTTCTTTCTGATGGGAAAATAGAGTGACCTGTGCCTATCCCAAGACCTAGAGCTAATCTCTCATTGGTTCCCCCTCTTCCCGTTCATCCTCAGGACAAATTGCAACCTGTACGGAACAGGAGGTTAAAGGTGCTGATTCTCCAAGGAGGGAGATTGCTAGGAAAGCGGCTGGAATGGCGAACCCGAGCACAAGGAGGTGAGAAATGAGGTGCCTTTTAGAAACCTTTCCCGATCACACGGTGTACCATCTTCTGGGTTTCTCATGCATGTATTCGATGTAGGAAGGTGCCCTTGAACCTGGAGATTTGGGACCCATGGGATGGGTACCACGCAGCATTACTTTCAAGGGTCTGCGTTTGCTCACCCAACCTCACCAAACCTCTCAGCCCCAAGAGTGTCCACCCTTACGTCTCAATCAGCTGTGGGTCTAGATATGGTCAACCCAGGTGGCATCACAGCCCCTGAAAGAATTTTGTAAGAATTTCTCTCTCTTTCACTGTCTTTGTTTCACGGGTTTTTAAAAGTAATTGATTTTTATAATGGGGTTTAGCTGCTTTTCAGTGCTGTGTTTATGACGCTTTACACCCACTTGACTCACATACAGAGAGATTTCAATACATAGGTTTTAAGATTCTTACTAGTCAGATATATTTTTGAGCGGTGAATAGGGGGTGTTGAGTCCCGTTTACTGAGCAAGGAGTAGGTCTTGTCTATTACATATTGGGTTTATGGAACGGTATCTGAGCTAATTTGAAACCCCGGTTTTATGCATCACCGCACCTCACCTTTCCCGTTAAGCAGCCATAGTGTGTTTTCTAAACGTGTGACTCTCTTCTGTTTTGTAATTCAGTTCAAGTGTAGCGGTTTTTACATTCCCTCTATAAGTGATATCTTATGATAAGTGTCTTTTTCTGTGTGACTTATTTCACGTAGAATCGTCGTACCTATATCCACTCATCATGCTGCTACGAGCCTTTTGACGTAGATTTCATGGCTGAGTGATATTCCATTGTACATAAGGACCACAACTTCTTTATCCATTTTTCTCTTTCCTGGGATATTTAAGGTGTAACGAAGTGGAGGTTCTTGTCAACAGAGCAGCCGTAAACATTGGGGTGCCTGTGTCTTGTTGATTTTTAGTTTTCCCAATTTATACGCCCATGAGTGGAAGTGCCCTATGCTCTCTAAGCTGAGTTTTCTAGATGTTTCAAGACACACCGTACACCTCTCCAGAGTGGCTGTTGGCAATTTACATCCCGCCCATCAGCGTAGCAAGGCTCCCGTTTCTCCATGGCCTGTCCTGCATTGCTGGTTTTGACACTTTATTCAGCATGGCCCTTTTAACCGATGGGAAGCGAGACTTCTTTGTAGCGCTGATTTGCCTTTCCAGGTTGCTTGGTTGGCCAAAAAGGGCGTATGCGTTTTTTCCTGAATATATTCAGGAAAAAACGCATACGCCCTTTTTGGCCAAGGGCATCATTGTCGAGGTTTTGCCGCTTTTCCTGTGCTTTAAAGGCGATTCGAATCTCCCTCCTGAAATCTGTTTCCCGCAATTCTGCCTTGCTTTCAAATCCTCTTCGTTGCCTTCCCTCAATATATTTGTGGACGAGAGTTATCATTTATAACTCTGCAGGTTTGTGAATTGCAGTGCCCCTGAGCTCCATTTTTCAACTCGCTTTCTTGGGAGCTGGCCGCAAAAGCGCAGGATTGCTTCAGGCCCTATTCTGCTTCCGGGCGGCAGGCTGAGCCTGTGGTTAATTCTTCTTTCTGATGGGAAAATAGAGTGACCTGTGCCTGTCCCAAGACCTAGAGCTAGTCTCTCATTGGTTCCCCCTCTTCCCGTTCATCCTCAGGACAAATTGCAACCTGTACGGAATAGGAGGTTAAAGGTGCTGATTCTCCAAGGAGGGAGATTGCTAGGAAAGCGGCTGGAATGGCGAACCCGAGCACAAGGAGGTGAGAAATGAGGTGCCTTTTAGAAACCTTTCCCGATCACACGGTGTACCATCTTCTGGGTTTCTCATGCATGTTTTCGATGTAGGAAGGTGCCCTTGAACCTGGAGATTTGGGACCCATGGGATGGGTACCACGCAGCATTACTTTCAAGGGTCTGCGTTTGCTCACCCAACCTCACCAAACCTCTCAGCCCCAAGAGTGTCCACCCTTACGTCTCAATCAGCTGTGGGTCTAGATATGGTCAACCCAGGTGGCATCACAGCCCCTGAAAGAATTTTGTAAGAATTTCTCTCTCTTTCACTGTCTTTGTTTCACGGGTTTTTTAAAGTAATTGATTTTTATAATGGGGTTTAGCTGCTTTTCAGTGCTGTGTTTCTGACGCTTTACCCCCACGTGACTCACTTACAGAGAGATTTCAATACATAGGTTTTAAGATTCTTACTAGTCAGATATATTTTTGAGCGGTGAATAGGGGGTGTTGAGTCCCGTTTACTGAGCAAGGAGTAGGTTTTGTCTATTACATATTGGGTTTATGGAACGGTATCTGAGCTAATTTGAAACCCCGGTTTTATGCATCACCGCACCTCACCTTTCCCGTTAAGCAGCCATAGTGTGTTTTCTAAACGTGTGACTCTCTTCTGTTTTGTAATTCAGTTCATGTGTAGCAGTTTTTACATTCCCTCTCTAAGTGATATCTTATGATAAGTGTCTTTTTCTGTGTGACTTATTTCACGTAGAATCGTCGTACCTATATCCACTCATCATGCTGCTACGAGCCTTTTGACGTAGATTTCATGGCTGAGTGATATTCCATTCTACATAAGGACCACAACTTCTTTATCCATTTTTCTCTTTCCTGGGATATTTAAGGTGTAACGAAGTGGAGGTTCTTGTCAACAGAGCAGCCGTAAACATTGGGGTGCCTGTGTCTTGTTGATTTTTAGTTTTCCCAATTTATACGCCCATGAGTGGAAGTGCCCTATGCTCTCTAAGCTGAGTTTTCTAGATGTTTCAAGACACACCGTACACCTCTCCAGAGTGGCTGTTGGCAATTTACATCCCGCCCATCAGCGTAGCAAGGCTCCCGTTTCTCCATGGCCTGTCCTGCATTGCTGGTTTTGACACTTTATTCAGCATGGCCCTTTTAACCGATGGGAAGCGAGACTTCTTTGTAGCGCTGATTTGCCTTTCCAGGTTGCTTGGTTGGCCAAAAAGGGCGTATGCGTTTTTTCCTGAATATATTCAGGAAAAAACGCATACGCCCTTTTTGGCCAAGGGCATCATTGTCGAGGTTTTGCCGCTTTTCCTCTGCTTTAAAGGCGATTCGAATCTCCCTCCTGAAATCTGTTTCCTGCAATTCTGCCTTGCTTTCAAATCCTCTTCGTTGCCTTCCCTCAATATATTTGTGGACGAGAGTTATCATTTATAACTCTGCAGGTTTGTGAATTGCAGTGCCCCTGAGCTCCATTTTTCAACTCGCTTTCTTGGGAGCTGGCCGCAAAAGCGCAGGATTGCTTCAGGCCCTATTCTGCTTCCGGGCGCCAGGCTGAGCCTGTGGTTAATTCTTCTTTCTGATGGGAAAATAGAGTGACCTGTGCCTGTCTCAAGACCTAGAGCTAGTCTCTCATTGGTTCCCCCTCTTCCCGTTCATCCTCAGGACAAATTGCAACCTGTACGGAATAGGAGGTTAAAGGTGCTGATTCTCCAAGGAGGGAGATTGCTAGGAAAGCGGCTGGAATGGCGAACCCGAGCACAAGGAGGTGAGAAATGAGGTGCCTTTTAGAAACCTTTCCCGATCACACGGTGTACCATCTTCTGGGTTTCTCATGCATGTTTTCGATGTAGGAAGGTGCCCTTGAACCTGGAGATTTGGGACCCATGGGATGGGTACCACGCAGCATTACTTTCAAGGGTCTGCGTTTGCTCACCCAACCTCACCAAAACTCTCAGCCCCAAGAGTGTCCACCCTTATGTCTCAATCAGCTGTGGGCCTAGATATGGTCAACCCAGGTGGCATCACAGCCCCTGAAAGAATTTTGTAAGAATTTCTCTCTCTTTCACTGTCTTTGTTTCACGGGTTTTTAAAAGTAATTGATTTTTATAATGGGGTTTAGCTGCTTTTCAGTGCTGTGTTTATGACGCTTTACACCCACTTGACTCACATACAGAGAGATTTCAATACTTAGGTTTTAAGATTCTTACTAGTCAGATATATTTTTGAGCGGTGAATAGGGGGTGTTGAGTCCCGTTTACTGAGCAAGGAGTAGGTCTTGTCTATTACATATTGGGTTTATGGAACGGTATCTGAGCTAATTTGAAACCCCGGTTTTCTGCATCACCGCACCTCACCTTTCCCGTTAATCAGCCATAGTGTGTTTTCTAAACGTGTGACTCTCTTCTGTTTTGTAATTCAGTTCAAGTGTAGCGGTTTTTACATTCCCACTCTAAGTGATATCTTATGATAAGTGTCTTGTTCTGTGTGACTTATTTCACGTAGAATCGTCGTACCTATATCCACTCATCATGCTGCTACGAGCCTTTTGACGTAGATTTCATGGCTGAGTGATATTCCATTGTACATAAGGACCACAACTTCTTTATCCATTTTTCTCTTTCCTGGGATATTTAAGGTGTAACGAAGTGGAGGTTCTTGTCAACAGAGCAGCCGTAAACATTGGGGTGCCTGTGTCTTGTTGATTTTTAGTTTTCCCAATTTATACGCCCATGAGTGGAAGTGCCCTATGCTCTCTAAGCTGAGTTTTCTAGATGTTTCAAGACACACCGTACACCTCTCCAGAGTGGCTGTTGGCAATTTACATCCCGCCCATCAGCGTAGCAAGGCTCCCGTTTCTCCATGGCCTGTCCTGCATTGTTGGTTTTGACACTTTATTCAGCATGGCCCTTTTGACCGATGGGAAGCAAGACTTCTTTGTAGCGCTGATTTGCCTTTCCAGGTTGCTTGTTTGGCCAAAAAGGGCGTATGCGTTTTTTCCTGAATATATTCAGGAAAAAACGCATACGCCCTTTTTGGCCAAGGGCATCATTGTCGAGCTTTTGCTGCTTTTCCTGTGCTTTAAAGGCGATTCGAATCTCCCTCCTGAAATCTGTTTCCCGCAATTCTGCCTTGCTTTGAAATCCTCTTCGTTGCCTTCCCTCAATATATTTGTGGACGAGAGTTATCATTTATAACTCTGCAGGTTTGTGAATTGCAGTGCCCCTGAGCTCCATTTTTCAACTCGCTTTCTTGGGAGCTGGCCGCAAAAGCGCAGGATTGCTTCAGGCCCTATTCTGCTTCCGGGCGGCAGGCTGAGCCTGTGGTTAATTCTTCTTTCCGATGGGAAAATAGAGTGACCTGTGCCTGTCCCAAGACCTAGAGCTAGTCTCTCATTGGTTCCCCCTCTTCCCGTTCATCCTCAGGACAAATTGCAACCTGTACGGAACAGGAGGTTAAAGGTGCTGATTCTCCAAGATGGGAGATTGCTAGGAAAGCGGCTGGAATGGCGAACCCGAGCACAAGGAGGTGAGAAATGAGGTGCGTTTTAGAAACCTTTCCCGATCACACGGTGTACCATCTTCTGGGTTTCTCATGCATGTTTTCGATGTAGGAAGGTGCCCTTGAACCTGGAGATTTGGGACCCACGGGATGGGTACCACGCAGTATTGCTTTAAAGGGTCTGCGTTTGCTCACCCAACCTCACCAAACCTCTTAGCCCCAAGAGTGTCCACCCTTATGTCTCAATCAGCTGTGGGTCTAGATATGGTCAACCCAGGTGGCATCACAGCCCCTGAACGAATTTTGTAAGAATTTCTCTCTCTTTCACTGCCTTTGTTTCACGGGTTTTTAAAAGTAGTTGATTTTTATAATGGGGTTTAGCTGCTTTTCAGTGCTGTGTTAATGACGCTTTACCCCCACGTGACTCACTTACAGAGAGATTTCAATACATAGGTTTTAAGATTCTTACTAGTCAGATATATTCTTGGGCGGTGAATAGGGGGTGTTGAGTCCCGTTCATTGAGCAAGGAGTAGGTCTTGTCTATTACATATTGGGTTTATGGAACGGTATCTGAGCTAATTTGAAACCCTTGTTTTATGCATCACCCCACCTCACCTTTCCCGTTAAGCAGACATATTGTGTTTTCTAAACGTGTGACTCTCTTCTGTTTTGTAATTCAGTTCAAGTGTAGCGGTTTTTACATTCCCTCTATAAGTGATATGATAAGTGTCTTTTTCTATGTGACTTATTTCACGTAGAATCGTCGTACCTAAATCCACTCATCATGCTGCTACGAGCCTTATGACGTTGATTTCATGGCTGAGTGATATTCCATTGTACATAAGGACCACAACTTCTTTATCCATTTTTCTCTTTCCTGGGATATTTAAGGTGTAACGAAGTGGAGGTTCTTGTCAACAGAGCAGCCCTAAACTTTGGGGTGCCTGTGTCTTGCTGAGTTTTAGTTTTCCCAATTTATACGCCCATGAGTGGAAGTGCCCTATGCTCTCTAAGCTGAGTTTTTTAGATGTTTCAAGACACACCGTACACCTCTCCAGAGTGGCTGTTGGCAATTTACATCCCGCCCATCAGCGTAGCAAGGCTCCCGTTTCTCCATGGCCTGTCCTGCATTGCTGGTTTTGACACTTTATTCAGCATGTCCCTTTTGACCGATGGGAAGCGAGACTTCTTTGTAGCGCTGATTTGCCTTTCCAGGTTGCTTGGTTGGCCAAAAAGGGCGTATGCGTTTTTTCCTGAATATATTCAGGAAAAAACGCATACGCCCTTTTTGGCCAAGGGCATCATTGTCGAGGTTTTGCCGCTTTTCCTGTGCTTTAAAGGCGATTCGAATCTCCCTCCTGAAATCTGTTTCCTGCAATTCTGCCTTGCTTTCAAATCCTCTTCGTTGCCTTCCCTCAATATATTTGTGGACGAGAGTTATCATTTATAACTCTGAATGTTTGTGAATTGCAGTGCCCCTGAGCTCCATTTTTCAACTCGCTTTCTTGGGAGCTGGCCGCAAAAGCGCAGGATTGCTTCAGGCCCTATTCTGCTTCCGGGCGGCAGGCTGAGCCTCTGGTTAATTCTTCTTTCTGATGGGAAAATAGAGTGACCTGTGCCTGTCCCAACACCTAGAGCTAGTCTCTCATTGGTTCCCCCTCTTCCCGTTCATCCTCAGGACAAATTGCAACCTGTACGGAACAGGAGGTTAAAGGTGCTGATTCTCCAAGGAGGGAGATTGCTAGGAAAGCGGCTGGAATGGCGAACCCGAGCACAAGGAGGTGAGAAATGAGGTGCATTTTAGAAACCTTTCCTGATCACACGGTGTACCATCTTCTGGGTTTCTCATGCATGTTTTCGATGTAGGAAGGTGCCCTTGAACCTGGAGATTTGGGACCCATGGGATGGGTACCACGCAGTATTACTTTAAAGGGTCTGCGTTTCCTCACCCAACCTCAACAAACCTCTCAGCCCCAAGAGTGTCCACCCTTATGTCTCAGTCAGCTGTGGTTCTAGATATGGTCAACCCAGGTGGCATCACAGCCCCTGAACGAATTTTGTAAGAATTTCTCTCTCTTTCACTGTCTTTGTTTCACGGGTTTTTAAAAGTAATTGATTTTTATAATGGGGTTTAGCCGCTTTTCAGTGCTGTGTTTATGCCGCTTTACACCCACGTGACTCACTTACAGAGAGATTTCAATACATAGGTTTTAAGATTCCTACTAGTCAGATATATTCTTGGGCGGCGAATAGGGGGTGTTGAGTCCCGTTTACTGAGCAAGGAGTAGGTCTTGTCTATTACATATTGGGTTTATGGAACGGTATCTGAGCTAATTTGAAACCCTTGTTTTATGCATCACCCCACCTCACCTTTCCCGTTAAGCAGCCATCGTGTGTTTTCTAAACGTGTGACTCTCTTCTGTTTTGTAATGCAGTTCAAGTGTAGCGGTTTTTACATTCCCTCTATAAGTGATATCTTATGATAAGTGTCTTTTTCTGTGTGACTTATTTCACGTAGAATCGTCGTACCTAAATCCACTCATCATGCTGCTCCTAGCCTTATGACGTTGATTTCATGGCTGAGTGATATTCCATTGTGCATAAGGACCACAACTTCTTTATCCATTTATCTCTTTCCTGGGATATTTAAGGTGTAACGAAGTGGAGGTTCTTGTCAACAGAGCAGCCCTAAACTTTGGGGTGCCTGTGTCTTGCTGATTTTTAGTTTTCCCAATTTATATGCCAATGAGTGGAAGTGCCGTATGCTCTCTAAGCTGAGTTTTTTAGATGTTTCAGGACACACCGTACACCACTCCAGATTGGCTGTGGGCAATTTACATCCCTCCCATCAGCGTAGCAATGCTCCCGTTTCTCCATGGCCTGTCCTGCATTTCTGGTTTTGACATTTTATTCAGCATGGCCCTTTTGACCGATGGAAGCGAGACTTCTTTGTAGTGCTCATTAGCCTGTCCGGCTTGCTTGGTTGGCCAAAAAGGGCGTATACGTTTTTTCCTGAATATATTCAGGAAAAAACGCATACGCCCTTTTCGGCCAAGTGCAGCATTGTCGATGTTTTGCCGTTTTTCATGTGCTTTAAAGGCGATTCGAATCTACCTCCTGAAATCTGTTTCCTGCAATGTTGCCTTGCTTTCAAATGGTCTTCATTGCCTCCCCTCAATATATTTGTGGACGAGAGTGATCATTTATAACTCTGCAGGTTAGTGAATTGCAGTGCCCCTGAGCTCCATTTTTCAACTCGCTTTTTTCGGAGCTGGCTGCATAACCGCAGGATTGCTTCAGGCCCTATTCTGGTTCAGGGGGACAGGGTGAGCCTGTGGTTAATTCTTCTTCCTGATGGGAAAATAGAGTGACCTGTGCCTGTCCCAACACCTAGAGCTAGTCTCTCATTGGTTCCCCCTCTTCCCATTCATCCTCAGAACAAATTGCAACCCGTACGAGACAGGAAGTTAAAGGTGCTGATTCTCCCGTGGGGAGATTGTTACTAAAGCGGCTGGAATGGCGAACCCGAGCACAAGGAAATGAGAAATGTGGTGCGTTTCAGAACCCTTTCCCGGTCACACTGTATACCATCCACTGCGTTTCCCATGCATTTTTTCACTGTAGGAAGATTCCCTTGAACCTGGAGATTTGGGACCCTTAGAATGGGTACCACACAGTATTACTTTAAAGGGTCTGTGTTTCCTCACCCAACCTCACCAATCCTCTCAGCCCCAAGATTGTCCAGCCTTATGTCTAATCCAGCTGTGGGTCTAGATATGGTCAGTCCAGGTTGCTTCACTGACCCTGAAAGAAATATGTACGAATTTCTCCCTCTTTCACTGTCTTTGTTTGTTTGTTTTTTTTTTTTTTTTTGTAACTGGGTTTAGCTGATTTTCACTGCTGTGTTTATGCCGCTTTACACCCACTTAATTAACTTACAAAGCTATATCAATACATAGGTTTTAAGATTCTTACTAGTCAGATATATTCTTGTGCCTTGAATAGGGTGTGTAGAGTCCAGTTCACTTAGAAAGGAGTAGGGCTTGTCTGCTACAATTGTGGTTTATGGAACGCTATCTGTGCTAATTTCAAACCCTTGTTTTATGTCTCACGCCACCTCACGTTTCCTGTTAAGCAGCCATAGTTTGTTTTCTAAATGTGTGACTCTGTTCTGTTTTGCAGTACAGGTCATGTGTAGCGATTTTTACATTACCTCTATAAGTTATATCTTATGATAAGTGCCTTTTTCTGTGTGACTTATTTCACTTAGATACATCGTACATAAATCCACTCAGCCTTCTTCTACTAGTCTTATGACATTGATTTCATGGCTGAGTCATATTCCATTATACGTAAGTACCACAACTTCTTTATCCATTTTTCTCTTTCCTGGGATATTTAAGATGTACTGAAGTGGAGGTTCTTGTAAACAGAGCAGCCCTAAACTTTGGGGTGCCCGTGTCTTGTTGATTTTTTAGATTTCCCATTGTATACACCTATGAGTGGAAGTGCCCTATGCTCTCTAGCTGTGTTTTTTTTAGATGTTTCGGGAAACACCATATCCGAGTGACCATTGGCAGTTTTCATCCCGCCCGTCAGCCTAACAAGGCTCCCTTTTCTCCCTGGCCTGTCCTGCCTGCATGTCTGGTTTTTACACTTTTTTAGGACGGCCCTTTTGACCTATGGGAAGTGAGACTTCTTTGTAGTGCTGATTTTCCTTTCCGGGTTGCTTGGTTGGCCAAAAAGGGCGTATGCGTTTTTTTTCCTAAATATATTCAGGAAAAAACGCATACGCCCTTTTTGGCCGAGTGCAACATTGTCGACGTTTTCCCGCTTTTCATGTGCTTTAAAGACGATTCGTATCTTCCTCCTGAAATCTGTTTCCTGCAATTCTGCCTTGCTTTCAAATACTGTTCGTTGCCTCCCCTTAGTATATTTTTGGATGAGAGTTGTCATTTATAACCCTGCAAGTTTGTGAATTACAGTGACCCTGAGCTACATTTTTCAAATGGCTTTTTTGGGAGCTGGCTGCAAAACCGCAGGATTGCTTCAGGCACTATTCTGGTTCCATGGGGCAGGCTGAGCCTGTCGTTAATTCTTCTTCCTGATGGGAAATTAGAGTGACGTGTGCCTGTCCCAACACCTAGAGCTAGTCTCTCATGGGTTCCCCCTCATCCAGTTCATCCTCAGGACAAATTACAACCTGTATGGAACAATAGGTTAAAGGTGCTGATTCTCCAAGTGGGGAGATTGTTAGTGAAGCTGCTGGATGGGGGGAACCCGAGCATCAGGAGATGTGAAATGAGGTACATTTTAGAAACCTTTCCAGATCACACGGTGTATCATCCTCTGGGTTTCCCATGCATGTTTTCGCTGTAGGATGATTCCCTTGAACCTGGAGATTTGGTACAAATGGAATGGGTACCACGCAGTATTACTTTAAAGTGTCTTCATTTGCTCACCCAATCTCACCAATCCTCTCAGCCCCGGGAGTTTTCAGCCTTATGTCTAATCCAGCTGTGGGTCTAGATATGGTCAATCCATGTTGCTTCAAAGCCCCTGAACGATCTCTTTAAGAATTTCTCTCTCTTTCAATGTCTTTGTTTTTTTTTTTTTTTTTGAAATTTATTTTGATAATGGGGTTTAGCTGCTTTTCAGTGCTGTGTTTATACCGTTTTACACCCACTTGATTCACTTACAGAAAGATATCAATACATAGGTTTTAAGATTCTTACTAGTCAGATATATTTTTTGTGCGTTGAATAGGGGGTTTGGAGTCCAGTTCACTGAGCAAGGAATAGGGCTTGTCTGTTACATATGTGGTTTATGGTACGCTATCTGCGCTAATTTGAAACCCTTGTTTCATGCCTCACCCCACCTCACCTTTCCGTTAAGCAGCCATGGTGCGTTCTGTAAATGTGTGGCTCTATTCTGTTTTGTAGTACAGGTCCTGTGTAGCGATTTTTACATTCCCTCTATAAGTGATATCTTATGATAAGTGTCTTTTTCTGTGTGACTTATTTCACGTAGAATCGTCGTACCTAAATGCACTCATCATGCTGCTAGGAGCCTTATGACCTAGATTTCATGGCTGAGTGATATTCCATTGTACATAAGGACCACAACTTCTTTATCCATTTTTCTCTTTCCTGGGATATTTAAGGTGTAACGAAGTGGAGGTTCTTGCCAACAGAGCAGCCCTAAACTTTGGGGTGCCTGTGTCTTGCTGATTTTTAGTTTTCCCAATTTATACGCCCATGAGTGGAAGTGCCCTATGCTCTCTAGCTGTGTTTTTTAGATGTTTTAGGAAACACCATACACTTCTACAGAGTGGCCGTTGGCAGTTTACATCCCCCCCCCATCAGCCTAACAAGGCTCCCTTTTCTCTATGGCCTGTCCTGCATTTCTAGTTTTTACACTTTTTTCAGCATGGTCCCCTTTGACCGATCGGAAGTGAGACTTCTTTGTATTGCTGATTTGCATTTCCGGCTTGCTTGGAGAGTCATAATTTATAATTCTGCAGTTTTGTGAATTAAAGTTTCCTGAGCTTCATTTGTCAACTCGCTTTTTTGGGAGCTGGCCGCAAAACCGGTGGTGTGCTTCTGCCCCTACTGTGGTTCAGGGCGACAGGCGAAGCCTTTGCTTAATTCTTCTTCCTGATTGGAAATTAGAGTGACTTTTGCCTGTCCGAACATCTAGGGCTTGTCTCTCATTGTTTCTCCTCCTTCCCCTTCATCCTGTGGACAAATTCCGAACTCTGTGCAAGAGGACATAGAAGGTGCTGACATCCTCAAGTGGGGAGATTGTTAGGAAAGAGGCTGGTGGGGTGAACTCGACCACCATGAGATTAAGAGATGAGGTGCCTTTTCCAAAATCTTCCTGATCCAACCGTGTACCATCTTCTGGGTGTCACTGGCATGTTTTAGCTGTAGGAAAGTTCCCATGTATGTAAGGAGAACGCCAGGGATTTTTCCAAATCAGTGTCTCCCCGAACCCCAATCTTGCGAATTTTTAAGCCACTGGTACATGTATGTTCATTAAGGGACTTGGGTCGTAAGCAGAGTCCGAAATTTAGGTGAGTGAAGCCTTCAGGGTCAGAAACGCTCGGCATCGGCCTCCTTTAGGTTCCTTTTTATCTGTAGTTGATACATGATGTCGATATAGATATCTATTGTTTTTCAGATTATTTCCCCTTAGGCGTTATTACAAAATATTGAGTATAGTTCCCTGTGCTATACAGTAGTTCCTTGTTGATGATATATTTTATACATAGAAGTGTGTATATGTTAATCCGAAACTGTTAGTTTATCTCTCCTGCCACCTTTACCCTTTGGTAATAAACTATATAAGATTTTATACTTCGCAGAAATCCAGGAGCTGAAAGACAGGTATCATTTTCAAAGGAAAATCATTCAAAACAAGATTGAACCTTCAGCCAAGATTAGTAGATCCACATCCTTGGAAAGAAATCACTGCATTTCTCTAATGTTGACCTGACAAATACGACAAACCCCTCCACTGAACTTGCTTATAATAAAGTGATGGAAATATCAAATGGAAGTGTTAGAAACATCTTATTTTACACGAGCCTTATACACTGCTCTATGTTAATAACAGTTTGGCTCACGCATCTATTCTTTGAAGTTACAATGTTCTCAAATTCTGTTACTGATCCTGCAGAGTGGGCCCCAACAAGGGTCCTCCTGCCCAGTGTCATTGGAGCCAACAGATCGAGACTGAGTTTGGTTCAGAAGCAAAGGAAAACTTTATAGTTTGATCAGAGAATGGAGAGGTGAGAGCGTGCGCTCCCCCGTGGGCTGTGGGCCGGGCTGCTGTGTAGGGATCCCGTCAGCGTCAGCGGGAGGGATGGGGCGGAGCTCTCGAGGGCCGGGTTGGCTGGATCTCAGGCCCTATGTGGCGGAGTCTGCACGGGGCCCGGAGAGCTGAGGTGTCGGCCCAGCCATCTTGCACTAGGAAATCGGGTCTGAAGTGCCGGGTGTGGGTCCTCTGCCTGTGGAAACCTAGGAACAAGTGAAATTAGAAAAAGCACAAAGGAAAAAAAAGCTTAGACTTTATTTTATTGCCCAGATTCTATTTTTATTTCCCAGGAATTTTTAATGGCCTTTGCCGGTGACAAACCCCTCCTCTGCCTCTTGTCCCATTCCACATTCTTGGGGCGCTGAGGGTGCAGACACCTCTTCTGTAAATGCTTCGTGCTGAGTTGGGTGTCCTCATACCCGGGGAGAGGGGCAGGACTTCTCCCCAGCTGCCTCCAGGTGAGGTTGATTGTCCCCAGGCCTCCTCCCTCACTGCTCGTCTGCCTGAGCACCAGCGTTGGAAGTTTTATAGATTCTAATGACCTTTAAGGGTCCAGGAAAGAGATGCGCAGGGACGCTGGGGGGGCCGGTTTTACCCTGCTCCACATTGGTTCGGCCCCCTTAGGCTGACGGTTTCTGCCAGCCTAGATGCTCTGACCAGTAGTCTGCGCTTTCTTCAGTTAGGCCACTGAATTAATGTACAAACAGCACCAGGTGTCAGAGCCTTGCCTGCTCAACTCCCAGACAGTCCAGGGCCGGTGGTGATCCAGGACCATGACGGCCACTCAGTCAACGGCCTTTTGAAGTAGCCAGGAGTACATCTGGTCTCATTGGTCGCCGTCACAGTGGCGTCTGTAGGCTTTTCTATGGTGGCAGCGTTATTTAGGGTTCCCCTGCCAAGTTTATTAGCTCCACTCTGGGTGCAGTAAGTCCTGCAAGCAATAGTCTGTTCTTTTGGGGCACACTCTTGTGGTTTTCTGAGAGAAGCTCCAGGTCAAGTGATGGTCACACGAGTCGTCATGGGGGCCCGTTGCCCCAGGTTGTCTCTCTGGAGGTTGGAGTTAGAGGGCCTCCTCACTCGAGGTCATTGTGCCCACGGAGCGATCCCTGCAACTTCACGGCATGGTGGGTGGTTAGGAACACCAAGTGGCGTCCTTTTCCCTTAGGAGGGAGCTGGTCTTGCGGGCTGCTCATTTCCAGGTTTTTAGATACCCCCAGTATCCTGGTCGGATGGGGTGGCTGACCAATGCCTGGAGGGCATTCTTGCATGGTTCCATTTCAGGTGGTCCCAGTTTTTGCACTAATACTCCAAGGGCGATTCACCTTCGACCAGGAATGTAAAGGTCAAAGGGTTTAGCTAAATTAGGGAGGTCCAGGGCAAGGGTCTGAATTGACTGCTCTTTCCTTTCTTGAAAGGCCGCTTCTGGATTCTATTCAAAAGGATCATCATCTTTTCCTCTCAGTGTTTCATATAGAGGCCCAGTTATTAGACTGTAGTTAGGGATCCAGATGCAGCAAACCCCGGTCTCCCCAGGAACCCCTAAGCTGTCTTCTAGTTTTAGGAAGGGTGAAGCTGCAAATGGCTTCTTCCCTTTCCTTGGATGGGCTTCTCTGATCTTCTGTGAGAATGAAGCCCAGGCAGGTCACCTTAGTCTGTGATATTTGAGCCTTTTTCTTGGACACCTTCTATCTTTTATTGGCTAGGTAGTCCAGAGGCCTCCTTAGTAGGGCTGGCGATCAGAATGTCGTCTGCATATTGAAGGAGGGTTCCCTTCTCCCGAGGTAGATCTTTTAGGGCTTTAGCTAACGTTTCCCCAAAGATGGTGTGGGAATTTTTCAACCCCTGGGGCAGGACGGCCCAGCAGTATTGTTTTTGTTGTATGTTGAGTCCTGCCACTCATAGCCAAAATTTCTTGTGACTCTGGGACTAATGGAATACAGAAGAAGGCATCATTGAAGTCTAATACATAATACCATGTCCTGGTGGATGGTAGAATGACCAGCAGGGTATAGGAATTAGGAACTACTGGATGTATATCCTCTGTGGCTTCACTGACTGTCCTGGCGTCCTTTACCAGGTCCCCAGCAGCCCACGGGGCTCTCATGGTCAGGCCCCTCCCAGGATATGGAACTCATCTGGGCAGGTACGCAGCAGCCCACGGGGCTCTCATGGTCAGGCCCCTCCCAAGATATGGTGCTCACCTGTGCAGGTACCCAGCAGCCCACGGGGCTCTCATTGTCAGGCCCCTCCCAGGATATGGAGCTCACCTGGGCAGGTACCCAGTAGACCACGGGGCTCTCGTGGGCAGGCCCCTCCCAGGATATGGAGCTCACCTGGGTAGGTACCCAGCAGCCCACGGGGCTCTCGTGGGCAGGCCCCTCCCAGGATATGGAGCTCACCTGGGCAGGTACCAGGCAGCTCACGGGGCTCTCGTGGGCAGGCCCCTCCCTGGATATGGAGCTTCCCTGGACAGGTACCCCAACAGGGCTGGGCACACAGGAACCGTGCACATAGCCCTCATTGCAGAGCACCTCCAGCACACCTGTCGCTCAGATCTGACACAGAGCACCTCAGAGCAGGGCTTGGACTAACAAACATCAGCTCCGACAGGTCTGTGACCCTAGGCTTCTCTCTGTGTGGCCTCCCTCCGCCTGGTCTTCCAGGGGCTTCCACTGCAGCCGGGGCACCAGGCCTCTGTCTCCATCCACCACCCCTCCTCTCCCTGACTCCTGGGTTCCTCTCATTAGGAGAGGGTCTTCTTGAAGTTGTCTCCCACTCATGGACCAGATAAAATGATTAGAAAACAAGCCAGGGCTGCCGCCCCTTGTCTATCCTGACTCTCGGGACCCTACATCTGTTCCTTGGACCTGGCCGGTGCAGCAAAGCCCATTTTCTGCAACTCTGAGCCCCTGAGGGGCGAGGATTGGCTGACCTGGGCAGCCTGACCCTGCCGGCCAGCCCTTCCCAGGTGTGCCTGTGTTGAGGTCAATATAAACACCCCTCCAGGCAGCAAAAGCCTCTGCAGCTGTGCCTGACGCCATATTCTCTGCCCCGTCAGCAGTCTCGGGGTTGTGCTGGTGGGAGGGAGTAGCGCCCAGGGCTCTATGAGTGGCCCCGTGTGAGTGGGGCTCTGCTGGACTTTCTGCAGGAGTTGCCGGGCTGCCACCTGCTAAAGAAGAGGATGTGTCACCCACACCTGCTGCTGGAATTTCTACCCGGGCAGAGGTGAGGAAGGAAAAAAGCAGTGGGGGCCGGGACAGGAGGGGTACCTCAGGCAGGGAAATGGAAAGCTTCCAGAAGAGCGCCTGGGGCCAGGACCATCCTGGCTGACCTGCAGGCACCAAGTTGTCCTGCGTGCTGTCGCTGGTGTGACTCCAAGCCCCTTCCTCTAGGCTTTAAAGTCTTTGCACACATTCAGGTGTTTTACCTGGGAAGGGTGGGAAAAGTTCAGCAGCAGCTGGCCTGGGGCTCAGCTCACGTTTCCTCAGAGACGCCTCCTCACCGTCCCCCAGCTTTGCAATGAGGACGTTCCTTGCGGGGGAGCTGCTGGCTGCATGGGAGACGATTCCCCACCTCTGACCAACTTCAGAGTTGTTTACCACTGGAGCAAGTGCCCTGATAGGGTTTTCCTCTGTATGACCAGTGGGTTCTGTTTTTTTTTTTTTTTCTTTTTTGGTTCAAGGTAGGTTTTATTCCTCTTTTTGTATTTATAGATATAAGCATGGAAATAATTCATTCATATAAATACGTCTATGGGAAGGAAATAACTTTTTTTCTGTTTTATTTTTTTAAAATATAATTTATGTTTTAATTTTTTAATTTTATTCATTTTTTTATACAGCAGGTTCTTATTGGTTATCTATTTTATACATATAAGTGTATATATGTCAATCCCAGGCTCGCAATTCATCCCACCACCACCACCCTGCCACTTTCCCCCCTTGGTGTCCGTACATTTGTTCTCTACATCTGTGTCTCTATTTCTGCCTTGCAAACTGGTTCATCTGTACCATTTTTCTAGGTTCCACATGTATGCGCTTAAATATGGTATTTGTTTTTCTCTTTCTGACTTACTTCACTCTGTATGACAGTCTCTAGATCTATCCACGTCTCTACAAATGACCCAATTTCGTTCCTTTTTATGGCTGAGTAATATTCCATTTTATATATGTACCACATCTTTTCCATTCGTCTGTCTATGGGCATTTAGGTTGCTTCCATGACCTGGCTATTGTAAATAGTGCTGCAAAGAACATTGTGTGAATATCTTTTGGAATTATGGTTTTCTCTGGGTATATGCCCAGTAGTGGGATTGCTGGGTCATATGGTAATTCTATTTTTAGTTTTTAAGGAACCTCCATACTGTTCTCCATAGTGACTGTATCAATTTACATCTCCACAAATAGTGTAAGAGGGTTCCCTTTTCTCCACACCCTCTCCAGCATTTGTTGTTTGTAGATTTTCTGATGATGCCCATTCTAACTTGTGTGAGGTGATACCTCATTGTAGTTTTGGTTTATATTTCTCTAATAATTAGTGATGTTGAGCAGCTTTTCATGTGCTTCTTGGCCATCTGTATGTCTTCTGGGGACAAATGTCTATTTACGTCATCTGCCCATTTTTGGATTGGGTTGTTTGTTTTTTTTTTTTTTACTGTTGAGCTGCATGTGCTGTTTATATATATTGGAGATTAATCCTTTGTCCATTGATTCGTTTGCAAATATTTTCTCCCATTCTGAGGTTGTCTTTTCGTCTTGTTTGTAGTTTCCTTTGCTTTGCAAAAGCTTTTAGGTTTCATTTGCTCCCATTTGTTTATTTTTGTTTTTTATTCCATTACTCTAGTAGGTGGATCAAAAAAGATCTTGTGATTTTTGTCAAAGAGTATTCTTCCTATGTTTTCCTCTAAGAGTTTTATAGTGTCCGGTCTTACATTTCGGTCTCTAATCTATTTTGAGTTTATTTTTTGTGTATGGTGTTAGGGAGTGTTCTAATTTCATTCTTTTACATGTAGCTGTCCATTTTTCCCAGCACCACTTATTGAAGAGACTGTCTTTTCTCCATTGTATATCCTTGCATCCTTTGTCATAGATTAGTGGACCATAGGTGTGTAGGTTTATCTCTGGGCTTTCTTTTTTTTTTTTCCTTTTACATCTTTATTGGAGTATAATTGCTTTACAATTGTGTGTTAATTTCTGCTGTGTAAAAAAGTGAATCAGCTATACGTATACATATAACACCATATCCACTCCCTCTTGCACCTCCCTCTCACTTCCTTATCCCACCCCTTTAGGTGGTCACAAAGCACCGAGCTGATCTCCCTGTGCTATGTGGCTGCTTCCCAGTAGCTATCAATTTTACATTTGGTAGCGTATATATGTCCATACCACTCTCTCACTTTGTCCCAGCTTACCCTTCCCCCTCCCCGTGTCCTCAAGTCCTTTCTCTACGTCTGTGTCCTTAATCCTTTCCTGCCCCTAGGTTCTTCATAAACTTTTTTTTCTTTCAGATTCCATATATATGTGTTAGCATACGGTATTTGTTTTTCTCTTTCTGACTTACTTCACTCTGTAGGACAGACCCTAGATCCATCCACCTCACTACAAATAACTCAGTTTTGTTTCTTTTTATGGCTGAATAATGTTCCATTGTATATATGTGCCACATCTTCTTTATCCAGTTATCTGCTGATGGACACTTAGGTTGCTTCCATGTCCTGGCTATTGTAAATAGAGCTACAATGAACATTGTGGTACATGACTCTTTTTGAATTATTGTTTTCTCAGGGTAAATGTCCAGTAGTGGGATTGCTGGGTTGTACGGTTGTTCTATTTTTAGTTTTTAAGGAACCCCCATACCGTTCTCCCTAGTAGCTATATCAATTTACATTCCCACCAACAGTGCAAGAGGGTTCCCTTTTCTCCAATAAATGCCTCTCCAGCATTTATTGTTGGTAGATTTTTTGATGATGGCCATTCTGACTGGTGTGAGGTGATACCTCATTGTAGTTTTGATTTGCATTTCTCTAATAATTAGTGATGTTCAACATCCTTTCATGTGTTTGTTGGCAACCTGTATATCCTCTTTGGAGAAATGTCTATTTAGGTCTTCTGCCCATTTTTGGATTGGGTTGTTTGGTTTTGTGATATTGAGCTACAGGAGCTGCTTTTCGGAGGTTAATCCTTTGCCATTTGCTTCATTTGAAAATATTTTCTCCCATTCTGATGGTTGTCTTCTCATTTTGCTTATGTTTTCCTTTGCTGTGCAAAAGATTTTAAATTTCATTAAGTCCCATTTTTTTTATTTTTGTTTTTATTTCCATTTCTCTAGGAGGTGGGTCAAAAAGGATCTTGCTGTGATTTATGTCATAGACTGTTCTGCTTATGTTTTCCTCTAAGAGTTTTATAGTGGCTGGTCTTACATTTAGGTCTCTAATCCATTTTGAGTTTATTTTTGTGTATGGTGTTAGGGAGTGTTCTAATTTCATTCTTTTACATGTAGCTGTCCAGTTTTGCCAGCACCACTTACTGAAGACACTGTCTTTTCTCCATTGTATACCCTTGCCTCCTTTGTCATAGATTAGTGGACCGTAGGTATGTGGGTTTATCTCTGTGCTTTCTATCCTGTTCTATTGATCTATATTTCTGTTTTTGTGCCAGTACCATATTATCTTGATTACTGTAGCTTTGTAATAGTGTCTGAAGTCTGGAAGTCTGATTCCTCCAGCTCTTTTTTTTTCCCCTCAAGACTGCTTTGGCTATCCGGGGTCTTTTGTGTCTCCCTACAAATTTTAAGATTTTTTTTTCTAGTTCTGTAGAAAATGCCAAAGGTATTTTGATAGGGATTGCATTGAATCTGTAGATTGCTTTGGGTAGTATAGTCATTTTCACAATATTGATTCTTCTAATCCAAGAACATGGTATATGTCTCCATCTGTTTATATCATCTTTGATTTCTTTCATCAGTGTCTTATAGTTTTCTGAGTACAGGTCTTTTACTTCCTTAGGTAGGTTTATTCCTAGGTATTTTATTTTTGTTGCAGTGGTAATGGGATTGTTTCCTTAATTTCTCTTTCTGTTCTTTCATTGTTAGTGTATAGGAATGCAAGCAATTTCTGTGCATTAATTTTGTATCCTGCAACTTTACCAAATTCATTGATTAGCTCCAGTGGTTTTCTGGTGGCATCTTTAGGATTCTCTATCTATGATATGATGTCATCTGCAAACAGTGACAATTTTACTTCTTCTTTTCCTTTTTGTATTTCTTTTATTTCTTTTTCTTCTCTGATTGCCATGGCTAGGACTTCCAAAACTATGTTGAATAGTAGTGGTGAGAGTGGACATCCTCGTCTTGTTCCTGATCTTAGAGGAAACGTTTTCAGTTTTTCATCGTTGAGAATGATGTTTGCTGTGGGTTTGTCATATATGGCCTTTATTATGTTGAGGTAGTTTCCCTCTATGCCCACACTCTGCAGAGTTTTTATCATAAATGGGTGTTGAATTTTTTCAAAATCTTTTCCTGCATCTATTGAGATGATCATATGGTTTTATTCTACAATTTGTTAATATGGTGTATCACATTGATTTGTGTATATTGAAGAATCCTTGCATCCCTGGGATAAACCCCACTTGATCATGGTGTATGATCCTTTTAATGTGTTGTTCGATTCTGTTTGCTAGTATTTTGTTGAGGATTTTTACATCTATATTCATCAGTGATATTGGTCTATAATTTTCTTTCCTTGTAGTATCTTTGTCTGGTTTTGGTATCAGGGTGACGGTGGTCTCATAGAATGAGTTTGGGAGTGTTCCTTCCCCTGCAATTGTTTTGAAGAATTTGAGAAGGTTGGGTGTTAGCTCTTCTCTAAATGTTTGACAGAATTCACCTGTGATGCCATCTGGTTCTGGACTTTTGTTTGTTGGAAGATTTTTAATCACAGTTTCAATTTCATTGCTTGTGGTAGGTTTGTTCATATTTTCTATTTCTTCCTGGTTCAGTCTTGGAAGGTTATCCCTTTTTAAGAATTTGGCCATTTCTTCCAGGTTGTCCATTTTGTTGGCATAGAGTTGCTTGTAGTAGTCTCTTAGGATGCTTTGTATTCCTGCGGTGTCTGTTGTAACTTCTCATTTTCACTTCTAATTTTGTTGATTTGATTCCTCTCCCTCTTTTTCTTGAGTCTGGCTAAAGGTTTATCATTTTTGTTTATCTTCTCAAAGAACCGGCTTTTAGTTTTATTGATCTTTGCTTTCATTTTCTTTGCTTCTATTTCATTTATTTCTGCTTTGATCTTTATGATTTCTTTCATTCTACTAACTTTGGGTTTTGTTCTTCTTTCTCTAGTTCCTCTAGGTGTAAGGATAGATTGTTTATTTGAGATTTTTCTTGTTTTTTGAGGTAGGCTTGTTTTGCTATAAACTTCCCTCTTAGAACTGCTTTTGCTGCATCCCATAGGTTTTGGATCATTGTGTTTTTGTTGTCATTTGTCTCTAGGTAGTTTTTGATTTCCTCTTTGATTTCTTCAGTGATCTCTTGGTTATTTAGTAACGTATTGTTTAGCCTCCATGTGTTTGTGTTTTTTACGGTTTTGTCCCTGTTATTGATTTCTAATCTCATAGCATTGTGGTCGGAACAGCTGCTTGATATGATTTCAGTTTTCTTAAATTTACTGAGGCTTTATTTGTGACCCAAGATGTGATCTATCCTGGAGAATGTTCCGTGTGCAGTTGAGAAGAACGTGTAATCTGCTGTTTTTGAATGGAATGTCCTATAAATATCAATTAACTATATCTGGTCTATTGTGTCATTTAAAGCTTGTGTTTCCTTATTAATTTTCTGTCTGGATGATCTCCACTGGTGTAAGTGAGCTGTTAAAGTCCCCTGCTATTATTGTGTTACTGTTGATTTCCTCTTTTATAGCTGTTAGCAGTTGCCTTATGTATTGAGGTGCTCCTATGTTGGGCACATATATATTTATAATTGTTATATCTTCTTCTTGGATTGATCCCTTGACCATTATGCAGTGTCTTTCATTGTCTCTTGTAACATTCTTTATTTTAAAGTCTATTTTATCTGATATGAGTATTGCTACTCCAGCTTTCTTTTGATTTTCATTTGCATAGAATATATTTTTCCATCGCCTCACTTTCAGTCTGTATGTGTCCCTAGGTCTGAAATGGGTCTCTTGTAGACAGCATATATATGGGTCTTGTTTTTGTATCCATTCAGAGAGCCTGTGTCTTTTGGTTGGAACATTTAGTCCATTCACGTTTAAGGTAATTATTGATATGTATGTTCCTATTACTATTTTCTTAATTGTTATGGGTTTGTCTTGGTGGGTCCTTTTCTTCTCTTGTGTTTCCCACTTAGAGAAGTTCCTTTAGCATTTGGTGTAGAACTGGTTTCATGGTGCTGAATTCTCTTAGCTTTTGCTTGTCTGTAGGGCTTATGATTTCTCTGTCAAATCTGAATGATATCCTTGCTGGGTGGAGTACTCTTGGTTGTAGGTTCTTCCCTTTCATCACTTTAAATTTATGCCACTCCCTTCTGGCTTGTAGATTTTCTGCTGAGAAATCAGCTGTTATCCTTATGGGAGTTCCCTTGTATGTTATTTGTCATTTTTCCCTTGTTGCTTTCAATAATTTTTCTTTGTCTTCAATTTTTGTCAATTTGGTTACTATGTGTCTTGGCATTTTTCTCCTTTGATTTATCCTGACTGGGACTCTCTGCACTTCCTGGACTTGGGTGGCTATTTCTTTTCCCATGCTAGGAAGTTTTCGACTATAATCTCTGCAAATGTATTCTCGGGTCCTTTCTCTCTCTCTTCTCCTTCTGGGACCCCTATGATGTGAATGTTGTTGCGTTTAATGTTGTCCCAGAGGACTCTTAGGGTGTCTTCATTTATTTTCATTCTTTTTCTTTATTCTGTTCCATGGCAGTGATTTCCACTTTTCTGTCTTCCAGGTCACTTATCCGTTCTTCTGCCACAGTTATTCTGCTACTGATTCCTTCTAGTGTATTTTTCATTTCAGTTATTATATTGTTCACCTCTGTTTGTTTGTTCTTTAATTCTTCTAGGTGTTTGCTCCTTAATTCTTCTAGATCTTTGTTAAGCATTTCTTGCATCTTCTCGATCTTTGCCTCCATTCTTTTGCCAAGGTCTTGGATCATGTTCACTATCATTATTCTGAATTCTTTTTCTGGAAGGTTCCCTATCTCCACCTCATTTCGTTTTTTTCCCTAGGGTTTTATCTTGTTCCTTAATCTGGTATAAAGTCCTCTGCCTTTTCATTTTGTCTATCTTTCTGTGAATGTGGTTTTCCTTCCACAGGCTGCAGAATTGTAGTTCTTCTTGCTTCTGCTGTCTGCTCTCCAGTGGATGAGTCTATCTTAGAGGCTTGTGCAAGCTTCCTGATGGGAGGGACTGGTGGTGGGTAGAGCTGGGTGTTGCTTTGGTGGGCAAAGCTTTAATCTGCTTGTCTGCAGATTAAATAAAACTTTAATAAAAAGTTTAATCCACTTATCTGCTGATGCATGGGGCTGGGTTCCCTCCCTGTTGGTAGTTTCACCTGAGGTGACCCAGCACTGGAGCCTACCTTGCTCTTGGTGGGGTTAATGGCGGACTCTGGGAGGGCTCACACCAAGGAGTATTTCCCAGAACTTCTGCTGCCAGTGTCGTTGTCCTCACGGTGAGCCACACCCACAGCTACCACCTGCCTCTGCAGGAGACCCTCTAAAACTATCAGGTAGTTCTGCTCATCCTCCTATGGGGTCACTGCTCCTTCCCCTGGGTTCTGATGTGCTCACTACTTTGTGTGTGCCCTCCAAGAGTGGAGTATCTGAGTGGAGTTGAGACTCTGAGACTCTGCGTGGAGTCGCACAGACTCTGGGTCCTGTGAAGCTTCGATGCTTTGTGGTTCTAGAAATCCTATAGGAGACGGTCCACAGCAGGTGAAGCTAATGCTCTCAGTAGAGGTGGTGAAGCCAAAGATCTGCAGTTCCAAACTAGAGGTGTCGATGTACATACAGGACAAAATCATCTCGTGTGAATGTAGTTCAGGCATGTTTAAGGTGAATGGAGCCATGTTAATGCCTACCATATTCTATCTTGAGCCTCTCCTCAGGGACCCCCTCCTCAGTTCCTGAGGCTCCTGTAAGTCACGTACAGGGGACTGGAGAGTGGGCTCTGTCCAATCTGAGCCCTGAGTTACCCTGTGTGTATCTTAGGATACTTTGTATTTCTGTGGGGTCTGTTGTAATATCATCTCTTTCATTTCAGATTTATTTGTGCCCTCTCTTTTTAAAAAAACATACTACTGTTGTCTTTTATTCTTTACAGAAGTTTAATAAGTGTTTGATCTACCTTGACTTACTCTATGTATACTTTTTGCAGTGAGATTTTTACTTTTCTTTGTTTTCTTGATACTATCAATAATTAGTGAGACTTCTTTTAAGCTACCTTCAACATTGATTATAAAGCTGCTTTATTAGTGATGACAGAGCCTTAATGGAAGTCATGTTCTGGTTGTAAATTAGAATGCAATGTGCCAGCAAAAAGCCCCTTAAGTTTATTTCTCATTACTTCTTGTTCTGTTTTTAATTTAATTTTTATTTTTTATCACAGCAAATTTGATTAAAATGTTTTGTTTCTTCTAGGTGTGCAAGATGTGGTTCTTTTAAACATATACATATATCTATTCTTCTTTGGATCATTTTCCCATGTAGGTTATGATACAATGTTGAGTAATCTTCTTTTGGTATTACGTAGGTCTTTGGTGATTACACATTTCACATTTGTTTCTATATCTATGTTAACTCCAATATCCTAATGTGTCCAATCCTCACACCTTTCCATTTGGTGAACCATAAGTTAGTTTAGTGAATCTGTGATTGCATTTCTCTGTGGAAATATCTTCATTGGTATCAATTTTTAGCTAAGACCTATAAGTGATATTATAGGATATGTGTCTTTTGCGTTCTGACTTAATACAATTTGCCTGATTACCTCAAGAATCATACATGGTGCTGCAAATGGCATTGTTTTATTTTTTTCCCTGGCTAATATTCCATCTGTACGTGTACCAGTTCTTCTTTGGCCATGCACCTCTTGATGGACTTTTTGGTTGTCTCCATGTCTTGGCTATTGTAATACTGCTGCAATACACATTTGCTTGCCTGTGTCTTTCCAGTTCTATCTTCTTATGTTATAGTCCAAGGAGTGGGCTTGCTGTATCATATGGTAACTCAGTGTGTACGTTTTAAAGGCACCACAATTCAGTTCTCATTAGTGGCTCTTTCCAGGTTACGTCCAACTTAAAGTTGAGGGTATGCATTTCTCCAAAACACCTTCAGTATTTATTGTTTGTAGTTTTCTTGCTGAAGGTTATTCTGACAGGTGTGAGCTGATACCCCTTTGTGGTTGAATTTGCATGTGTCCCATAATCTGTTGAAATTGAGCTTTAAAGCATGTCCTTTTTATTTATCAAACAGTGATTACAGCTTAGTTCTTCAAGGTGTTTTCTTAAAGTATGTGTCACATTTTGAAAATTTTTGGCCATTACCTCCCTCGAGACATTTTGAGGGCAGTTTTCATTTACAGCCCTGCATTACTTGTTCATATGAAGTGACCATTAGCACAGGCTTTAAAGCTGCTTTTGCAGGTAATGGCCAGAGGGCGGCAGCCTTTCTACGTTCCCCACTCTGGTAACTAGGGAAACAGACCTTCCGGCCTGTGGTGTTCCTCCATTATAAATTAGAGTGCAATGTGCCCGGATAAACCCACAAATGCTGATGTCTCCTTACTTTTGTTTGTTTTTTTTTTTTAATTTAATTTATATTTAGTATTGGAGTAATATTCCATTGTGTACATGGACCACTTCTTCTTGGTGCATTCCTCGGTTGATGGACATTTTCATTGCTTCCAAGTGTTGGCTATGGTAAATATTGCTGGAGTGAAGGATTGCCAGCCTGTGACTTTTTGATTCTCATTTTCTCAGGTGATAGGTCCAGCAATGGTTTTGATTGATTGACTGGTAGCTCAATGTTTCCCTTTTCAAAGAACCTACATTGTGTTTTCATTAGTGACTCTTAACATGCCCCTCCTTACAGCCGAGGATATGCATTTCTCCACAATCCCTTCAGCATTTATTTTTTGCAGCATTTTTGCTAATGGCCATTCTGACTGCTGTGAGCCGATAGGTATTTGTAATATGGGTATGCATGTCGTTAAATATTCTAAAATTCATCATTTTTCCACGCCTTTTTCTTTTCTGTTAAAAGAAAAAAGAAAAGTGTGAGTACAATATCCGTCTTGAAAGTGTCTTCCTGGAACGTTGCCCTCTTCTGAATTTTTTGGTCAATTTTCAACCCCAGGATTGTTTTGAAATGTAGGTGTCATTTACAGGCCTGCAATGAGTGTGAATATTTAGGGACCAATAGCATTAGGTTTAAGCTGCTGTTGTTCGAAACGGACACAAGGCAGCAGCATTTCTCCATTAACAAATCTGGTTACTAGGGCAGCAGAGCCGTTCTGGAAGTCGTTTTCCTAGGTTGTAAATTTGAATGGAATGGGCTGGAAAACGCCCCATAAGTTTATGTCTGATTAATTCTTTTTCATTGTTTTAATTTTTTAAATCAGGGTAATGGTTAGAATGTTGTTTGTCCAAGGTGTACACACTCTGGTTCATTTACACATTATTTATATCTATTTATGTAGAGATCCTCTTCCCATGTAAATTATTACAGAGTGTTCTGTAGACCTCCCTTGTTATATGGTCAGTCTTTTTGTAATATGTATATAATATGTATTTGGATCATATCCATATCATATAGTAACACTAATCTTCATTTATCCATTCCCCCCACCTTTCCCTTTAGATGAGCAAAGTTGGTTTTCTAAGTTTGTGAGTGTATTTCTCTGTGAATTGTGTTCATTTCTGTCAGTTATTAGATAACGCCTGTAAGTGATATCATAGGATATAAGTCTTTTGCTTTCCGACTTACCTCATGATTTGTGATTATCTCCAGGCTCATTTGTGGTGCCTCAAAGAGCAGGGTTTCATTGTTTTCCATGGCTAATATTCCATTGTGTACCTGGACCACTTATTCTATATCCATTCACTTGTTGATGGACATTTTTATCGCTTCACTGCCTTGGCTATTGTGAATAATGCTGCCCTGCAGCTTTTGCAACCTGTGTCTTCTCGATACTTGTCTTCTCAGGTGAGAGGTCCAGTGGTGCGCCTGCTGGATTGAATGGTACCTAAATTTTTACTTTTAAACGCAGCTCTTTTCTGTTCTCATTACTGGCTGTTAACCACTTTGCATCTCACCAGCAGCTAGAGGATACACAATTCTCTACAACCGCATCAGCATTTATGGTTTGTAGACTTTTTGCTGATGGTCAGTCGACTGGTGTGATTGGAAACCTTTTTGTTGATTAGACTGCATGAGTCTAATAATTCCTCAGGTTGAGCCTTAATCCATTCTCCTTTTTTTAAAGACAGTGAGTAATACTTACCTCTTCATAGTATTTTATTGAAAAATTTGCCTGTATTAAATTTTTTTGTCCGTTCCCTACCTCAGCACAATTTTTGACGGCAGGTGTCCTTTACAGCCCTGAGTCCTTGTGAATTTTAAGTGACCATTAGCTGTGGGTTTAAAGCCGCTCTTGCGGGAAACGGCCACAAGGCGGCAGCATTTCTCCTTTACCAAATCTGGTTACTATGGCAACAGAGCCTTACTGGAAGTGGTGGTCTAGGTTGCAAATTAGAATGGAATGTGCCAGGAAAAAGCCCTTTAAGTTTATGTCTCATTACTTCTTGTTCGTATTTTTAAGTTAATTTTTATTTTTTATCACAGCAAACTTGATTACAATGTTTTGTTTGTTCTAGGTGTGCAAGATGTGGTTCTTTCACACATATACATATATCTATTCTTCTTCGGATCCTTTTCCCATGTAGGTTATGACACAATGTAGAGTAGTCTTCTCTTGGTATTCTGTAGGTCTTTGGTGATTATATATTTCACATGTGTTTGTATGTCTCTGTTAACCTCAATATGGTAATGTATCCAATCCTCACACCTTTCCATCTGGTGAACCATTAGTTTCTTTAATGAATCTGTGATTGCCTTTCTCTGTGGAAATATCTTCGTTTGTAACAATTTTTAGGTAACACCTATGTCTGATATGATAGGATATATGTCTTTCACTTTCTCACTTACTACAAGTTGTGTGATTACCTCTAGACTCATCTATGGTGCTGCAAATGGCATTGTTTCATTTTTTCACTAGCTCATATTCCATCTGTACATGTAGCAGTTCTTATTTGTCCACCCATTTGTCAGTGGACTTTTTGGTTACTTCCATATATTGGCTATTGTAATAGTATGCATTGCAGATTTGCCTGCCTGTGTCCTTCCAATTCTGTCTTCGTCGGTTATAGGTCCAGGAATAGGTCTGCTAGGTCATATGGTAGCTCAGTGTTTACCTTTTAAAGGTACCTCCATTCTGTTATCATTAGTGGCTCTTTCCAGGTTACGTCCCACTTAAAGTTGAGGGTATGCATTTCTCCACAGCACCTTCAGCATTTATTCTTTGTAGTTTTTGCTGATGGTTATTCTGACGGGTGTGAGCTGACACCTCTTTACGGTTGAATTTGCATGTGTCTCATATTCCGTTGCAATTGAGCTTTAAGGCAAGTCTTTTTTATTTTTCAAGCTGTAATTACAGCTTAGTTCTTCAAAGTGGTTTCTTAAAGTATGTGCCAAATTTTGAAATGTTTTGGCCATTACCTCCCTCAAGACATTTTGAAGGCAGGTTTCATTTTCAGCCCTACAGTACTTGTTCATATGAAGTGACCATTAGCACAGGCTTTAAACTGCTTTTGCAGGTAACGGCCACAGGGCTGCTACCTTTCTACATTCCCCACACTGATACTAGGGAAACAGACTTTACGTCCAGTGGTGTTCCTCGGTTGTAAATTAGAGTAGAATGTGCCCAGGTAAACACACAAAAGCTGATGTCTCTTTACTTTTGTTGGATTTTTAAATTTAATTTATATTTATTATTGGAGTTAATATTCTATTTTGTACATGGACCACTTCTTGGTGCATTCCTCTGTTGATGGACATTTTCGTTGCTTCCAAGTGTTGCCTATGGTAAATATTGCTGGAGTGCAGGATTGCCAGCCTGTGACTTTTTGATTCTCATTTTCTCTGGTGATAGGGCCAGCAGTGGTTGTGATTGATGGACTGGTCACTCAGTGTTTACTTTTTCAAAGCACCTCCAATGTGTTTTTATTAGTGGCTTTTACAACGTCGCCCTTAGAACCGAGGGTACGCATTTCTCCACAATCGCTTCAGCATTTATTGTTTGCACCATTTTTGCTGATGGCCATTCTGACTGCTGTGATCTGATAGGTATTTGTAATTTGGGTTTGCATATCTTTCAAAATTCCTAAAATTCATCATTTTTCCACATCTTTTTCTTTTATCAAAAGAAAAATCTGTGAGCACAATATACCTCTTGAAATTATCTTCTTCAAAGGTTGCCCTTTTTGAATTTTTTGTTCGATTTTTGACCCCAGAATTTTTTTGGAGGGCAGGTGTCATTTACAGAACTGCAAGTTGGTGAATATTTAGTGACCGTTTGCAGTGGGTTTAAAGCTTCTTTTCTGGGAAACGGCCAAAAGGAGGCAGCATTTCGCCATTCCCCAATCTAGGTACTAGGGCAGCAGAGCCTTTCTGGAAGTCGTTGTCTTAGGTTGTAAATTAGAATGGAGTTTGCCAGGAGAAATCCCCATAAGTTTATGTCTCATTAGTTCTTATTCGTTTTTTTTTTTTTTCCAAACACACACACTGTATTTTATTTTTATAAGAGATAAATAGACTGACATCAAGCATTGTACATGGATGATCACAACAAAAGCAACAGTGATTGCAATTACCAAACATGAAACACACTCATACTATGTCATAATATTGACATTCAGTCCAGTAATCCTTCACTGTAGCAGCTGCTTTACTTTGCAGTGAAAATTGATTTGTATATTTTTTGCCTCTGAGTCCTTGTGGGATTTTTTTTAATTCAAACAGAAAGTAACAAAAATTATACTTATCGTCATCAGTTCACTCAGTCCCATGTAATTAATTTTTTTTCATCTTGATCTTTTGTTAGCACTTTTATGAGTTCATTAGTTTTATCATTAGAGTTCTGAAAATGCTTATTCATTCAGTTCAGCAGTACAGTAGAGTTACCAGAAACCTGTACTTGTCAGAGTCTTTTCCATGAATTTCATGAAGGTGAAACCCTTTTATAGGAACATATTTGCAAAAGCATCAGAGTACACCCAGAACTGTCTGTAAATGACAAAAGACTTAAAAATGACCACGGTTAAAGATTTGATGAAAGTTTATAATAATGCAGTTGACAAGAAAATTAGTTATTTCTGAGATATACATTTTAAAGTAATAACTAGGATTATGAATTATAACATTATACCAGAACATATAAGATTCTTAGAAAGTTCATGTAATGTCTGAAACATTTATATTAACATACTTCCATACAAATAACCGAATGAAAGTTTAGTATTAGTTGTTTTGTTTCTTTTTTTATACTGCAGGTTCTTATCAGTCATCAATTTTATACACATCAGTGTATACATGTCAATCCCAATCGCCCAATTCAGCACAACACCATCCCCACCCCACCGCATTTTCCCTCCCTTGGTGTCCATATGTCTGTGCTCTACATCTGTGTCTCAACTTCTGCCCTGCAAACTGGCTCATCTGTACCAATTTTCTAGGTTCCACATACCTGCGTTAATATACGATATTTGTTTTTCTCTTTCTGACTTACTTCACTCTGTATGACAGTCTCTAGATCCATCCACTTCTCAACTAATGACTCAATTTGGTTCCTTTTTGTGGCTGAGTAATATTCCATTCTATATATGTACCACAACTTCTTTATCCATTCGTCTGTTGATGGGCATTTAGGTTGCTTCCATGACCTGGCTATTATAAATAGTGCTGTAATAAACATTCGGGTGCATGTGTATTTTTGAATTATGGTTTTCTCTGGGTGTATACCCAGTAGTGGGATTGCTGGGTCATATGGTAGCTCAATGTTAACATTTATAAGGCACCTCCATTCTGTTCTCTTTAGTGGCTATTTCCAAGTTACTTCCCACTTAAAGTTGAGGGTATCCATTCCTCCACAACAACTTCAGCATTTATTGTTTGTACTATTCTTGCGGATGGTTATTTTGACAAGTGTGAGCTGATACCTCTTTGTGGTTGAATTCGCATCTGCCTCATAATCCGTTGAAATTCAGCTTTAAGGCATGTCCCTTTTATTTTTCAAGCTGTGATTACCCCTGAGTTCTTCAAAGTGTTCTCTTAAAGTATGTATCAAATTTTGACATGTTTTGGCCATTACCTCCCTCAAGACATTTTGAGGGCAGGTTTCATTTACAGTCCTGCAGTACTTGTTCCTAGGAAATGATCATTAGCTCAGACTTTAAAGCTGCTGTTGCAGGTAACTGACAGACAGTGGCAGCCTTTCTATGTTCCCCACCCTGGTAAATAGGGAAAAGCCCTTGCGGCCTGTGGTGTTTCTCGGTTATAAATTAGAGTGGAGTGTGCCCGGACAAACCAACACAAGCTGATGTCTCCTTACTTTAGTTGGATTTTTAAATTTAATTTTTATTTTTTATTGGAGTAATTTTCCACCGTGTACGTGGACCACTTCTACTTTGTGCATTCCTCGGTTGATGGACATTTTCATTGCTTCCAAGCGTTGGCTATGGTAAATATTGTTGGAGTGCAGGATTGCCAGCCTGTGACTTTTTGATTCTCATTTTCACAGGTGATAGGCCCAGCAGTGGGTGTGATTGACTGGTAGCACCGTGTTTCCATTTTCAAAGCACCTTCTTTGTGTTTTCATTAGTGGCACTTACCACGTCCCCCTTAGAATCGAGGGTACGGATTTCTCCACAATCACTTCAGCGTTTATTGTTTGCAGCATTTATGCTAATGGCCCTTCTGCCAGCTGTGAGCTGATAGGGTTTTGTAATTTGGGTTTGCATGTCTTTGAAAATTCGTAAAACTGACAATTTTTCTCCGCCTTTTTCTTTTCTCTTAAAAAAAGGAAACAATTGGGAGTACAATATAACTCTTGAAATTGTCTTCTTGGAAGGTTGCCCTCTTTTAAATTTTTTGGTCGTTTTTCCACCCCAGAGTTTTTTTAGAGAGCAGGTGTCATTTCCCGAACTGCAAGTTTGGTGAATATTTAGTGACCTTTAGCAATGGGTTTAAAGCTTCTGTTGTGGGAAGTGGCCGCAAAGAGGCAGCATTTCTCCATTCCCAAATCCGGGTACTAGGCCAGCAGAGCCTTTCTGGAAGTCGTGTTCCAAGGTTGTAAATTACATTGGAATGTGCATGGCGAAACCCCAATACGTTTATGTGTTATTATTTCTTCTTGGTTTTTAAAAGTGTTTTAATTGGGGTAAAGCTAGAATATTGTTTGTCCTAGGTGTAGACAATCTGGTTCATTTGTACATTATATATGCCTATGCAAGTACAGATCCTCTTCCCATGTAAAATGTTACACAGGGTTCCACAGACCTCACTTGCTACATGGTCGGTCTTTTTGAGATATGTATATAATATGTGTTTGTATAGATATAGCAACACTAATCTTAATTTATCCATTCCCCCCACCTTTCCTTTTAGATGAGCATAGTTTGTTTTCGTAGTCTGTGAGTGTCTTTCTCTGTGGAAATATATTCATTTGTGTTCAGTTATTACATAACGCCTATAAGTGATATCATAGAATACAGGTCTTTGGTTTCCGTGTTACCTCATTATTCGTGATTATCTCCAGACTCATTTGTGGTGCCTCAAAGAGCAATGGTTCATTGTTTTCCATGGCTAATATTCCATTGTGTACATGGACCACTTCTTCTTTATCCATTCACCTGGTGTTGGACATTTTGATTGCTTCACTGTCTTGGCTATTGTGAATAAGGCTGCACTGCAGCTTTTGCGGCCTGTGTCTTCTCGATTCTTGTCTTCTCAGGTGAGAGGTCCAATGGTGCGCCTGCTGGATTGAATGGTACGTCCGTTTTTACTTTTAAACACAGCTCCTTTCTGTTCTCATTATTGGCTGTTACCCCTTTACGTCTCACCAGCAGGTAGAGGGTACACAGTTCTCTAAAACCCCTTCAGGATTTATTGTTTGTGGACTTTTTGCTGATGGTCAGTCGACTGGTCTAAGTTGAAACTTTTTGTAGATTAGATTGCATGGGTCTAACACTCCCTGAGGTTGAGCTTTTATCCATTTTCCTTTTTTGAAAAAAGATTGTGAGTAACACATAACTCTTCATAATCTCTTCTTGAAACATTTGCCTGTTTTGAATTTTTTTGTCCATTCCCTACTTCAGCACAAATTTTTAGAGCAAGTGTCCTTTACAGCCCTGAGTCCTTGCGAATGTTAAGTGACCATGAGCTGTGAGTTTAAAGCTGCTCTTGCAAGAAACGGCCACAAGGTGGCAGCATTTCTCCTTTACCAAATATGGTTACTAGGGAAACAGAGCCTTAATCGAAGTGGTTTCCTAGGTTGTATATTAGAATGGAATGTGCCAGGAAAAAGTCCTTTAAGTTTATGTCTCATTACTTCTTGTTCATATTTGTAATTTACTTTTATTTTTTATCCCAGCAAATTTGATTACAATGGTTTGTTTGTTCTAGGTGTGCAAGATGTGGTTCTTTCACACATATACATGTATCTATTCTTCCTCACATCCTTTTCCCATGTAGGGTTATGACATAATGTTGAGTAGTCTTCTCCTGGTCTTCCGTACGTCTTTGGTGGTTATATATTTCATATGGTTTGTATATCTCTGTTAACCCCAATATGGTAATGTATCCAATCCTCATCCCTTTCTATTTGGTGAACCATAAGTATTTTAATGAATCTGTGATTGCCTTTCTCTGTGGAAATATCTTCATTGGTATCAATTTTTAAGTAACTCCTAAAAGTGATATGATAGGATATGTGTCTTTTGCTTTCTCACTTACTACAGGTGGCCTGATTACGTCTAGACTCATGTATGGTGCTGCAAATGGCATTGTTTCATTTTTTTCACTAGCGAATATTCCATCTGTACATGGAGGAGTTCTTCTTTGTCCACCCATCTGTTGGTGGACTTTTTGGTTACTTCCATATCCTGGCTATTGTAATAATGTGCCATGCAGATTTGCCTGCCTGTGTCTTTCCAATTGTCTCTTCTTAGATTATAGGTCGAGGAGTGGGCCTGCTGGATCATATGGTAGCTCAATGTTTACCTTTTTAAGGCACCTCCATTATGCTGTCATTCGTGGCCCTTTTCAAGTTACGTCCCACTTGAAGTTGAGGGTATGCATTTCTCCACAACACCTTCAGCATTTATTGTTTGTAGTTTCCTTGCTGATGGTTATTCTGACAAGTGTGAGCTGATACCTCTTTGTGGTTGAATTACCATGTGCCTCATAATCCGTTGAAATTGAGCTTTAAAGCATGTCCTTTTTATTTTTCAACCTGTGATTACCCCTTAGTTCTTCAAAGTGTTCTGTTAAAGTATGTGTCACATTTTGAAATGTTTTGGCCATTACCTCCCTCAAGACATTTTGAGGGCAGGTTTCATTTACAGTTCTGCAGTACTTGTTCCTATGAAATGACCATTAGCACAGGCTTTAAAGCTGCTTTTGCAGGTAAATGCCAGAGGGCGGCAGCCTTTGTATGTCCCCACCATGGTAACTAGGGAAAAGCCCTTGCGGCCTGTGGTGTTTCTCGGTTTTAAATTAGAGTGGAGTGTGCCCGGACAAACCCACACAAGCTGATGTCTACTTACTTTTGTTGGATTTTTAAATTTAATCTTAAATTTTATTGGAGTAATTTCCCACTTTGTACGTGGACCACTTCTACTTTGCGCATTCCTCGGTTGATGGACATTTTCATTGCTTCCAAGTGTTGGCTATGGTAAATATTGTTGGAGTGCAGGATTGCCAGCCTGTGACTTTTTGATTCTCATTTTCTCAGTTGATAGGCCCAGCAGTGGGTGTGACTGATTGACTGGTAGCACCGTGTTTCCCTTTTCAAAGCACCTTCTTTGTGTTTTCATTAGTGGCTCTTACCACGTCCCCCTTAGAATCGAGGGTATGCATTTCTCCACAATCGATTTAGCATTTATTGTTTGCAGCATGTATGCTAATGGCCCTACTGGCTGCTGTGTGCTGATAGGGTTTTGTAATTTGGGTTTGCATGTCTTTGAAAATTCATAAAACTCATCATTTTTCTCCACCGGTTTCTTTTCTGTTTAAAAAAAAGGAAACAATTGGGAGTACAATATATCTCTTGAAACTATATTCTTGGAAGGTTGCCCTATTTTGACATTTTTGGTCGATTTTCCACCCCAGAATTTTTTTAGAGAGCAGGTGTCATTTCCTGAACTGCAAGTTTGGTGAATATTTAGTGACCTTTAGCAATGGGTTTAAAGCTGCTGCTGTGGGAAGTGGCCTCTAGCAGGCAGCATTTCTCCACTCCCAAATCTGGGTACTAGGGCAGCAGAGCCTTTCTGGAAGTCGTGTTCCTAGGTTGTAAATTAAATTGGAATGTGCATGGAGAAACCCCCATAAGTTTATGTCTCATTATTTCTTCTTGGTTTTAAATTTTTTTTTAATTGGGGTAAAGCTTCGAATATTGTTTGTCCTAGGTGTACACAATCTGGTTCATTTGTACATTATATATGTCTATTCAAGTAGAGATCCTCTTCCCATGTAAAATGTTACAGAGGGTTCCACAGACCTCCCTTGCTACATGGTCGGTCTTTTTGAGATATGTATATACTATGTGTTTGTATACATAGAGCAACACTAATCTTAACTTATCCATTCCCCCTCCTTTCCTTTTAGATGAGCATAGTTTGTTTTCTAAGTCTGTGAGTGTCTTTCTCTGTGGAAATATATTCATTTGTGTCAGTTATTAGATAACGCCTATAAGTGATATCATAGAATACAGGTCTTTGGTTTCCGAGTTACCTCATGTTTCGTGATTATCTCCAGACTCATTTGTGGTGCCTCAAAGAGCAATGGTTCATTGTTTTCCATGGCTAATATTCCATTGTGTACATGGACCACTTCTTCTTTATCCATTCACCTCTTGTTGGATATTTTGATTGCTTCACTGTCTTGGCTATTGTGAATAAGGCTGCACTGCAGCTTTTGCGGCCTGTGTCTTCTCGATTCTTGTCTTCTCAGGTGAGAGGCCCAATGGTGCGCCTGCTGGATTGAATGTTACCTCCATTTTTACTTTTAAACACAGCTCCTTTCTGTTCTCATTATTGGCTGTTACCCCTTTACGTCTCACCAGCAGGTAGAGGGGACACAGTTCTTAAAAACCCCGTCAGCATTTATTGTTTGTAGAGATTTTGCTGATGGTCAGTCGACTGGTCTAAGTTGAAACTTTTTGTAGATTAGATTGCATGGGTCTAACACTCCCTGAGGTTGAGCTTTTATCCATTTTCCTTTTTTTTTTTAAAGGGCGTGAGTAAAAGTTAACTCTTCATACTCTCTTCTTGAAACATTTGCCTGTTTTGAATTGTTTTGTCCATTCCCTACTTCAGCACAATTTTTTAGGGCAGGTGTCCTTTATAGCCCTGAGTCCTTGTGAATGTTAAGTGACCATTAGCTGTGACTTTAAAGCTGCTCTTGCCGGAAACGGCCACAAGGTGGCAGCATTTCTCCTTTACCAAATTTGGTAACTGGGGAAAAAGGGCCTTAATGGAAGTGGTGTTCTAGGTTGTAAATTCGAATGGAATGTGCCAGGAAAAAAGCACTTTATGTTTATGTCTCATTACTTCTTGTTCATAATTGTAATTTACTTTTTATTTTTCATCCCAGCAAATTTGATTACAATGGTTTGTTTGTTCTAGGTGTGCAAGATGTGGTTCTTTCACACATATACGTGTATCATTCCTCGCATCCTTTTCCCATGTAGGTTATGACACAATGTTGAGTAGTCTTCTCCTGGTCTTCCGTACGTCTTTGGTGATTATATATTTCACATGGTTTGTATATCTCTGTTAACCCCAAAATGGTAATGTATCCAATCCTCATCCCTTTCTATTTGGTAAACCATAAGATTTTTTTAATGAATCTGTGATTGCCTTTCTCTGTGGAAATATCTTCATTGGTATCAATTTTTAAGTAACTCCTAAAAGTGATATGATAGGATATGTGTCTTTTGCTTTCTCACTTACTACAGGTGGTGTGATTATGTCTAGATTCATCTATGGTGCTGCACATGGTATTGTTTCATTTTTTTCACTAGCGAATATTCCATCTGTACATGGAGGAGTTCTTCTTTGTCCACCCATCTGTTGGTGGACTTTTTGGTTACTTCCATATCTTGGCTATTGTAATACTGTGCCATGCAGATTTGCCTGCCTGTGTCTTTCCAATTTTTTCTTCTTAGATTATAGGTCGAGGAGTGGGTCTGCTGGATCATATGGTATCTCAATGTGTACCTTTTTAAGGCACCTCCATTCTGTTCTCATTCGTGGCCCTTTCCAAGTTACGTCCCACTTGAAGTTGGGGGTATGCATTTCTCCACAACACCTTCAGCATTTATTGTTTGTAGTTTCCTTGCTGATGGTTATTCTGACAAGTGTGAGCTGGTACCTCTTTGTGGTTGAATTCGCATGTGCCTCATAATCCGTTGAAATTGAGCTTTAAGGCATGTCCTTTTTATTTTTCACCCTGTGATTACCCCTTAGTTCTTCAAAGTGTTCTCTTAAAGTATGTGTCACATTTTGAAATGTTTTGGCCATTACCTTCCTCAAGACATTTTGAGGGCAGGTTTCATTTACAGTTCTGCAGTACTTGTTCCTATGAAATGACCATTAGCACAGGCTTTAAAGCTGCTTTTGCAGGTAAATGCTAGAGGGCGGCAGCCTTTCTATGTCCCCACCATGGTAACTAGGTAAAAGCCCTTGTGGCCTGTGGTGTTTCTCGGTTATAAATTAGAGTGGAGTGTGCCCGGACAAACCCACACAAGCTCATGTCTCCTTACTTTTTTGGGATTTTTAAATTTAATTTTTAGTTTTTATTGGAGTAATTTCCCAGTGTGCACGTGGACCACTTCTACTTTGCGCATTCCTCGGTTGATGGACATTTTCATTGCTTCTAAGTGTTGGCTATGGTAAATATTGTTGGAGTGCAGGATTGCCAGCCTGTGACTTTTTGATTCTCATTTTCTCAGGTGATAGGCCCAGCAGTGGGTGTGACTGATTGACTGGTAGGACCGTGTTTCCCTTTTCAAAGCACCTTCTTTGTGTTTTCATTAATGGCTCTTACCAAGTCCCCCTTAGAATCGAGGGTATGCATTTCTCCACAATCGATTTAGCATTTATTGTTTGCTGCATTTATGCTAATGGCCCTACTGCCTGCTGTGTGCTGATAGGGTTTTGTAATTTGGGTTTGCATGTCTTTGAAAATTCATAAAACACATCATTTTTCTCCACCGTTTTCTTTTCTGTTAAAAAAAAGGAAACAATTGGGAGTACAATATATCTCTTGAAACTATATTCTTGGAAGGTTGCCCTATTTTGAAATTTTTGGTCGATTTTCCACCCCAGAATTTTTTTAGAGAGCAGGTGTCATTTCCCGAACTGCAAGTTTGGTGAATATTCAGTGACCTTTAGCAATGGGTTTAAAGCTGCTGCTGTGGGAAGTGGCCTCAAGCAGGCAGCATTTCTCCACTCCCAAATCTGGGCACTAGGGCAGCAGAGCCTTTCTGGAAGTCGTGTTCCTAGGTCGTAAATTAAATTGGAATGTGCATGGAGAAACCCCCATAAGTTTATGTCTCATTATTTCTTCTTGGTTTTAAATTTTTTTTTAATTGGGGTAAAGCTTCGAATATTGTTTGTCCTAGGTGTACACAATCTGGTTCATTTGTACATTATATATGTCTATTCAAGTACAGATCCTCTTCCCATGTAAAATGTTACAGAGGGTTCCACAGACCTCCCTTGCTACATGGTCGGTCTTTTTGAGATATGTATATACTATGTGTTTGTATACATATAGCAACACTAATCTTAACTTATCCATTCCCCCCACCTTTCCTTTTAGATGAGCATAGTTTGTTTTCTAAGTCTGTGAGTGTCTTTCTCTGTGGAAATATATTCATTAGTGTCAGTTATTAGATAACGCCTATAAGTGATATCATAGAATACAGGTCTTTGGTTTCCGAGTTACCTCATGTTTCGTGATTATTTCCACACTCATTTGTGGTGCCTCAAAGAGCAATGGTTCATTGTTTTCCATGGCTAATATTCCATTGTGTACATGGACCACTTCTTCTTTATCCATTCACCTCTTGTTGGATATTTTGATTGCTTCACCGTCTTGGCTATTGTGAATAAGGCTGCACTGCAGCTTTTGCGGCCTGTGTCTTCTCGATTCTTGTCTTCTCAGGTGAGAGGTCCAATGGTGCGCCTGCTGGAGTGAATGGTACCTCCATTTTTACTTTTAAACACAGCTCCTTTCTGTTCTCATTATTGGCTGTTACCCCTTTACGTCTCACCAGCAGGTAGAGGGGACAGAGTTCTCTAAAACCCCTTCAGGAGTTATTGTTTGTAGACTTTTTGCTGATGGTCAGTCGACTGGTCTAAGTTGAAACTTTTTGTAGATTAGATTGCATGGGTCTAACACTCCCTGAGGTTGAGCTTTTATCCATTCTCCTTTTTTTTTTTTTTAAAGAGCGTGAGTAAAACTTAAGTCTTCGTACTCTCATCTTGAAACATTTGCCTGTTTTGAATTTTTTTGTCCATTCCCTACTTCAGCACAATTTTTTAGGGCAGGTGTCCTTTACAGCCCTGAGTCCTTGTGAATGTTAAGTGACCATTAGCTGTGAGTTTAAAGCTGCTCTTGCAGGAAACGGCCACAAGGTGGCAGCATTTCTCCTTTACCAAATTTGGTAACTGGGGAAACAGAGCCTTAATGGAAGTGGTGTTCTAGGTTGTAAATTCGAATGGAATGTGCCAGGAAAAAAGCACTTTATGTTTATGTCTCATTACTTCTTGTTCATATTTATAATTTACTTTTTATTTTTTATCCCAGCAAATTTGATTACAATGGTTTGTTTGTTCTAGGTGTGCAAGATGTGGTTCTTTCACACATATACGTGTATCTATTCTTCCTCGCATCCTTTTCCCATGTAGGTTATGACACAATGTTGAGTAGTCTTCTCCTGGTCTTCCGTACGTCTTTGGTGATTATATATTCACATGGTATGTATATCTCTGTTAACTCCAATATGGTAATGTATCCAATCCTCATCCCTTTCTATTTGGTGAACCATAAGTATTTTAATGAATCTGTGATTGCCTTTCTCTGTGGAAATATCTTCATTTTTATCAATTTTTAAGTAACTCCTAAAAGTGATATGATAGGATATGTGTCTTTTGCTTTCTCACTTACTACAGGTGGCGTGATTATGTCTAGGCTCATGTATGGTGCTGCAAATGGCATTTTTTCATTTTTTTCACTAGCGAATATTCCATCTGTACATGGAGGAGTTCTTCTTTGTCCACCCATATGTTGGTGGACTTTTTGGTTACTTCCATATCTTGGCTATCGTAATAATGTGCCATGCAGATTTGCCTGCCTGTGTCTTTCCAATTCTTTCTTCTTAGATTATAGGTGGAGGAGTGGGCCTGCTGGATCATATGGTAGCTCAATGTTTACCTTTTTAAGGCACCTCCATTCTGTTCTCATTCGTGGCCCTTTTCAAGTTACGTCCCACTTGAAGTTGAGGGTATGCATTTCTCCACAACACCTTCAGCATTTATTGTTTGTAGTTTCCTTGCTGATGGTTATTCTGACAAGTGTGAGCTGATACCTCTTTGTGGTTGAATTCGCATGTGCCTCATTATCCGTTGAAATTGAGCTTTAAGGCATGTCCTTTTTATTTTTCAAGCTGTGATTACTCCTTAGTTCTTCAAAGTGATCTCTTAAAATATGTGTCACATTTTGAAATGTTTTGGCCATTACCTCCCTCAAGACATTTTGAGGGCAGGTTTCATTTACAGTTCTACAGTACTTGTTCCTATGAAATGACCATTAGCACAGGCTTTAAAGCTGCTTTTGCAGGTAAATGCCAGAGGGCGGCAGCCTTTCTATGTCCCCACCATGGTAACTAGGGAAAAGCCCTTGCGGCCTGTGGTGTTTCTCGGTTATAAATTAGAGTGGAGTGTGCCCAGACAAACCCACACAAGCTGATGTCTCCTTACTTTTGTTGGATTTTTAATTTAATTTTTAGTTTTTATTGGAGTAATTTCCCAGTGTGCACGTGGATCACTTCTACTTTGTGCATTCCTCGGTTGATGGACATTTTCATTGCTTCCAAGTGTTGGCTATGGTAAATATTGTTGGAGTGCAGGATTGCCAGCCTGTGACTTTTTGATTCTCATTTTCTCAGGTGATAGGCCCAGCAGTGGGTGTGACTGATTGACTGGTAGCACCGTGTTTCCCTTTTCAAAGCACCTTCTTTGTGTTTTCATTAGTGGCTCTTAGCACGTCCCCCTTAGAATCGAGGGTATGCATTTCTCCACAATCGATTTAGCATTTATTGTTTGCAGCATGTATGTTAATGGCCCTACTGGCTGCTGTGTGCTGGTAGGGTTGTGTAATTTGGGTTTGCATGTCTTTGAAAATTCGTAAAACTCATCATTTTTCTCCACCGTTTACTTTTCTGTTAAAAAAAAGGAAACAGTTGGGAGTACAATATATCTCTTGAAATTTTCTTCTTGGAAGGTTGCCCTATTTTGAAATTTTTGGTCGATTTTCCACCCCAGAATTTTTTTAGAGAGCAGGTGTCATTTCCTGAACTGCAAGTTTGGTGAATATTTAGTTACCTTTAGCAATGGGTTTAAAGCTGCTGTTGTGGGAAGTGACCTCAAGCAGGCAGCATTTCTCCACTCCCAAATCTGGGTACGAGGGCAGCAGAGCCTTTCTGGAAGTCGTGTTCCTAGGTTGTAAATTAAATTGGAATGTGCATGGAGAAACCCCCATAAGTTTATGTCTCATTATTTCTTCTTGGTTTTAAATTTTTTTTTAATTGGGGTAAAGCTTAGAATATTGTTTGTCCTAGGTGTACACAATCTGGTTCATTTGTACATTATATATGTCTATTCAAGTACAGATCCTCTTCCCATGTAAAATGTTACAGAGGGTTCCACAGACCTCCCTTGCTACATGGTCGGTCTTTTTGAGATATGTATATACTATGTGTTTGTATACATAGAGCAACACTAATCTTAACTTATCCATTCCCCCCACCTTTCCTTTTAGATGAGCATAGTTTGTTTTCTAAGTCTGTGAGTGTCTTTCTCTGTGGAAATATATTCATTTGTGTCAGTTATTAGATAACGCCTATAAGTGATATCATAGAATACAGGTCTTTGGTTTCCGAGTTACCTCATGTTTCGTGATTATCTCCAGACTCATTTGTGGTGCCTCAAAGTGCAATGGTTCATTGTTTTCCATGGCTAATATTCCATTGTGTACATGGACCACTTCTTCTTTATCCATTCACCTCTTGTTGGATATTTTGATTGCTTCACTGTCTTGGCTATTGTGAGTAAGGCTGCACTGCAGCTTTTGCGGCCTGTGTCTTCTCGATTCTTGTCTTCTCAGGTGAGAGGTCCAATGGTGCGCCTGCTGGATTGAATGGTACCTCCATTTTTACTTTTAAACACAGCTCCTTTCTGTTCTCATTATTGGCTGTTACCCCTTTTCGTCTCACCAGCAGGTAGAGGGGACACAGTTCTCTAAAACCCCTTCAGGAGTTATTGTTTGTAGATTTTTTTGCTGATGGTCAGTCGACTGGTCTAAGTTGAAACTTTTTGTAGATTAGATTGCATGGGTCTAACACTCCCTGAGGTTGAGCTTTTATCCATTCTCCTTTTTTTTTTTTTTAAAGAGCGTGAGTAAAACTTAAGTCTTCATACTCTCATCTTGAAACATTTGCCTGTTTTGAATTTTTTTGTCCATTCCCTACTTCAGCACAATTTTTTAGGGCAGGTGTCCTTTACAGCCCTGAGTCCTTGTGAATGTTAAGTGACCATTAGCTGTGAGTTTAAAGCTGCTCTTGCAGGAAACGGCCACAAGGTGGCAGCATTTCTCCTTTACCAAATTTGGTAACTGGGGAAACAGAGCCTTAATGGAAGTGGTGTTCTAGGTTGTAAATTCGAATGGAATGTGCCAGGAAAAAAGCACTTTATGTTTATGTCTCATTACTTCTTGTTCATAATTGTAATTTACTTTTTATTTTTTATCCCAGCAAATTTGATTACAATGGTTTGTTTGTTCTAGGTGTGGAAGATGTGGTTCTTTCACACATATACGTGTATCTATTCTTCCTCGCATCCTTTTCCCATGTAGGTTATGACACAATGTTGAGTAGTCTTCTCCTGGTCTTCCGTACGTCTTTGGTGATTATATATTTCACATGGTTTGTATATCTCTGTTAACCCCAATATGGTAATGTATCCAATCCTCATCCCTTTCTATTTGGTGAACCATAAGTATTTTAATGAATCTGTGATTGCCTTTCTCTGTGGAAATATCTTCATTTTTATCAATTTTTAAGTAACTCCTAAAAGTGATATGATAGGATATGTGTCTTTTGCTTTCTCACTTACTACAGGTGGCGTGATTATGTCTAGGCTCATGTATGGTGCTGCAAATGGCATTGTTTCATTTTTTTCACTAGCGAATATTCCATCTGTACATGGAGGAGTTCTTCTTTGTCCACCCATCTGTTGGTGGACTTTTTGGTTACTTCCATATCTTGGCTATCGTAATACTGTGCCATGCAGATTTGCCTGCCTGTGTCTTTCCAATTCTTTCTTCTTAGATTATAGGTCGAGGAGTGGGCCTGCTGGATCATATGGTAGCTCAATGTTTACCTTTTTAAGGCACCTCCATTCTGTTCTCATTCATGGCCCTTTCCAAGTTACGTCCCACTTGAAGTTGGGGGTATATATTTCTCCACAACACCTTCAGCATTTATTGTTTGTAGTTTCCTTGCTGATGGTTATTCTGACAAGTGTGAGCTAATACCTCTTTGTGGTTGAATTCGCATGTGCCTCATAATCCGTTGAAATTGAGCTTTAAGGCATGTCCTTTTTATTTTTCAACCTGTGATTACCCCTTAGTTCTTCAAAGTGTTCTCTTAAAGTATGTGTCACATTTTGAAATGTTTTGGCCATTACCTCCCTCAAGACATTTTGAGGGCAGGTTTCATTTACAGTTCTGCAGTACTTGTTCCTATGAAATGACCATTAGCACAGGCTTTAAAGCTGCTTTTGCAGGTAAATGCCAGAGGGCGGCAGCCTTTCTATGTCCCCACCATGGTAACTAGGGAAAAGCCCTTGCGGCCTGTGGTGTTTCTCGGTTATAAATTAGAGTGGAGTTTGCCCGGACAAACCCACACAAGCTGATGTCTCCTTACTTTTGTTGGATTTTTAAATTTAATTTTTAGTTTTTATTGGAGTAATTCCCCAGTGTGCACGTGGACCACTTCTACTTTGCACATTCCTCGGTTGATGGACATTTTCATTGCTTCCAAGTGTTGGCTATGGTAAATATTGTTGGAGTGCAGGATTGCCAGCCTGTGACTTTTTGATTCTCATTTTCTCAGGTGATAGGCCCAGCAGTGGGTGTGACTGATTAACTGGTAGCACCGTGTTTCCCTTTTCAAAGCACCTTCTTTGTGTTTTCATTAGTGGCTCTTACCACGTCCCCCTTAGAATCGAGGGTATGCATTTCTCCACAATCGATTTAGCATTTATTGTTTGCAGCATATATGCTAATGGCCCTACTGGCTGCTGTGTGCTGATAGGGTTGTGTAATTTGGGTTTGCATGTCTTTGAAAATTCGTAAAACTCATCATTTTTCTCCACCGTTTACTTTTCTGTTAAAAAAAGGAAACAGTTGGGAGTACAATATATCTCTTGAAATTTTCTTCTTGGAAGGTTGCCCTATTTTGAAATTTTTGGTCTATTATCCACCCCAGAATTTTTTTAGAGAGCAGGTGTCATTTCCCGAACTGCAAGTTTGGTGAATATTTAGTGACCTTTGGCAATGGGTTTAAAGCTGCTGTTGTGGGAAGTGACCTCAAGCAGGCAGCATTTCTCCACTCCCAAATCTGGGTACTAGGGCAGCAGAGCCTTTCTGGAAGTCGTGTTCCTAGGTTGTAAATTAAATTGGAATGTGCATGGAGAAACCCCCATAAGTTTATGTCTCATTATTTCTTCTTGGTTTTAATTTTTTTTTTAATTGGTGTAAAGCTTAGAATATTGTTTGTCCTAGGTGTACACAATCTGGTTCGTTTGTACTTTATATATGTCTATTCAAGTACAGATCCTCTTCCCATGTAAAATGTTACAGAGGGTTCCACAGACCTCCCTTGCTACATGGTCGGTCTTTTTGTGATATGTATATACTATGTGTTTGTATACATAGAGCAACACTAATCTTAACTTATCCATTCCTCCCACCTTTCCTTTTAGATGAGCATAGTTTGTTTTCTAAGTCTGTGAGTGTCTTTCTCTGTGGAAATATATTCCTTTGTGTCAGTTATTAGATAACGCCTATAAGTGATATCATAGAATACAGGTCTTTGGTTTCCGAGTTACCTCATGTTTCGTGATTATCTCCAGACTCATTTGTGGTGCCTCAAAGAGCAATGGTTCATTGTTTTCCATGGCTAATATTCCCTTGTGTACATGGACCACTTCTTCTTTATCCATTCACCTCTTGTTGGATATTTTGATTGCTTCACTGTCTTGGCTATTGTGAATAAGGCTGCACTGCAGCTTTTGCGGCCTGTGTCTTCTCGATTCTTGTCTTCTCAGGTGAGAGGTCCAATGGTGCGCCTGCTGGACTGAATGGTACCTCCATTTTTACTTTTAAACACAGCTCCTTTCTGTTCTCATTATTGGCTGTTACCCCTTTACGTCTCACCAGCAGGTAGAGGGGACACAGTTCTTAAAAACCCCGTCAGCATTTATTGTTTGTAGACATTTTGCTGATGGTCAGTCGTCTGGTCTAAGTTGAAACTTTTTGTAGATTAGATTGCATGGGTCTAACACTCCCTGAGGTTGAGCTTTTATGCATTTTCCTTTTTTTTTAAAAGAGCGTGAGTAAAACTTAACTCTTCATACTCTCATCTTGAAACATTTGCCTGTTTTGAATTTTTTTGTCCATTCCCTACTTCAGCACAATTTTTTAGGTCAGGTGTCCTTTACAGCCCTGAGTCCTTGTGAATGTTAAGTGACCATTAGCTGTGAGTTTAAAGCTGCTCTTGCAGGAAACGGCCACAAGGTGGCAGCATTTCTCATTTACCAAATTTGGTAACTGGGGAAACAGAGCCTTAATGGAAGTGGTGTTCTAGGTTGTAAATTCGAATGGAATGTGCCAGGGAAAAAGCACTTTATGTTTATGTCTCATTACTTCTTTTTCATAATTGTAATTTACTTTTTATTTTTTATCACAGCAAATTTGATTACAATGGTTTGTTTGTTCTAGGTGTGCAAGATGTGGTTCTTTCACACATATACGTGTATCTATTCTTCCTCGCATCCTTTTCCCATGTAGGTTATGACACACTGTTGAGTAGTCTTCTCCTGGTCTTCCGTACGTCTTTGGTGATTATATATTTCACATGGTTTGTATATCTCTGTTAACCCCAATATGGTAATGTATCCAATCCTCATCCCTTTCTATTTGGTGAACCATAAGATTTTTTTTAATGAAACTGTGATTGCGTTTCTCTGTGGAAATATCTTCATTGGTATCAATTTTTAAGTAACTCCTAAAAGTGATATGATAGGATATGTGTCTTTTCCTTTCTCACTTACTACAGGTGGCGTGATTATGTCTAGACTCATGTATGGTGCTGCAAATGGCATTGTTTCATTTTTTTCACTAGCGAATATTCCATCTGTACATGGAGGAGTTCTTCTTTGTCCACCCATCTGTTGGTGGACTTTTTGGTTACTTCCATATCTTGGCTATCGTAATACTGTGCCATGCAGATTTGCCTGCCTGTGTCTTTCCAATTCTCTCTTCTTAGATTATAGGTCGAGGAGTGGGCCTGCTGCATCATATGATAGCTCAATGTTTACCTTTTTAAGGCACCTCCATTCTGTTCTCATTCGTGGCCCTTTCCAAGTTACGTCCCACTTGAAGTTGGGGGTATGCATTTCTCCACAACACCTTCAGCATTTATTGTTTGTAGTTTCCTTGCTGATGGTTATTCTGACAAGTGTGAGCTGGTACCTCTTTGTGGTTGAATTCGCATGTGCCTCATAATCCGTTGAAATTGAGCTTTAAGGCATGTCCTTTTTATTTTTCAACCTGTGATTACCCCTTAGTTCTTCAAAGTGTTCTCTTAAAGTATGTGTCACATTTTGAAATGTTTTGTCCATTACCTCCCTCAAGACATTTTGAGGGCAGGTTTCATTTACAGTTCTGCAGTACTTGTTCCTATGAAATGACCATTAGCACAGGCTTTAAAGCTGCTTTTGCAGGTAAATGCCAGAGGGCAGCAGCCTTTCTATGTCCCCACCATGGTAACTAGGGAAAAGCCCTTGCGGCCTGTGGTGTTTCTCGGTTATAAATTAGAGTGGAGTTTGCCCGGACAAACCCACACAAGCTGATGTCTCCTTACTTTTGTTGGATTTTTAAATTTAATTTTTAGTTTTTATTGGAGTAATTCCCCAGTGTGCACTTGGACCACTTCTACTTTGCGCATTCCTCGGTTGATGGACATTTTCATTGCTTCCAAGTGTTGGCTATGGTAAATATTGTTGGAGTGCAGGATTGCCAGCCTGTGACTTTTTGATTCTCATTTTCTCAGGTGATAGGCCCAGCAGTGGGTGTGACTGATTGACTGGTAGCACCGTGTTTCCCTTTTCAAAACACCTTCTTTGTGTTTTCATTAGTGGCTCTTACCACGTCCCCCTTAGAATCGAGGGTATGCATTTCTCCACAATCGATTTAGCATTTATTGTTTGCAGCATGTATGTTAATGGCCCTACTGGCTGCTGTGTGCTGATAGGGTTTTGTAATTTGGGTTTGCATGTCTTTGAAAATTCGTAAAACTCATCATTTTTCTCCACCGTTTACTTTTCTGTTAAAAAAAAGGAAACAGTTGGGAGTACAATATATCTCTTGAAATTTTCTTCTTGGAAGGTTGCCCTATTTTGAAATTTTTCGTCTATTTTCCACCCCAGAATTTTTTTAGAGAGCAGGTGTCATTTCCCGAACTGCAAGTTTGGTGAATATTTAGTGACCTTTGTCAATGGGTTTAAAGCTGCTGTTGTGGGAAGTGACCTCAAGCAGGCAGCATTTCTCCACTCCCAAATCTGGGTACTAGGGCAGCAGAGCCTTTCTGGAAGTCGTGTTCCTAGGTTGTAAATTAAATTGGAATGCGCATGGAGAAACCCCCATAAGTTTATGTCTCATTATTTCTTCTTGGTTTTAATTTTTTTTTAATTGGGGTAAAGCTTAGAATATTGTTTGTCCTAGGTGTACACAATCTGGTTCATTTGTACATTATATATGTCTATTCAAGTACAGATCCTCTTCCCATGTAAAATGTTACAGAGGGTTCCACAGACCTCCCTTGCTACATGGTCGGTCTTTTTGTGATATGTATATACTATGTGTTTGTATACATAGAGCAACACTAATCTTAACTTATCCATTCCCCCCACCTTTCCTTTTAGATGAGCATAGTTTGTTTTCTAAGTCTGTGAGTGTCTTTCTCTGTGGAAATATATTCATTTGTGTCAGTTATTAGATAACGCCTATAAGTGATATCATAGAATACAGGTCTTTGGTTTCCGAGTTACCTCATGTTTCGTGATTATCTCCAGACTCATTTGTGGTGCCTCAAAGAGCAATGGTTCATTGTTTTCCATGGCTAATATTCCATTGTGTACATGGACCACTTCTTCTTTATCCATTCACCTCTTGTTGGATATTTTGATTGCTTCACTGTCTTGGCTATTGTGAATAAGGCTGCACTGCAGGTTTTGCGGCCTGTGTCTTCTCGATTCTTGTCTTCTCAGGTGAGAGGTCCAATGGTGCGCCTGCTGGACTGAATGGTACCTCCATTTTTACTTTTAAACACAGCTCCTTTCTGTTCTCATTATTGGCTGTTACCCCTTTACGTCTCACCAGCAGGTAGAGGGGACACAGTTCTTAAAAACCCCGTCAGCATTTATTGTTTGTAGACATTTTGCTGATGGTCAGTCGACTGGTCTAAGTTGAAACTTTTTGTAGATTAGATTGCCTGGGTCTAACACTCCCTGAGGTTGAGCTTTTATGCATTTTCCTTTTTTTTTTAAAAGAGCGTGAGTAAAACTTAAGTCTTCATACTCTCATCTTGAAACATTTGCCTGTTTTGAATTTTTTTGTCCATTCCCTACTTCAGCACAATTTTTTAGGGCAGGTGTCCTTTACAGCCCTGAGTCCTTGTGAATGTTAAGTGACCATTAGCTGTGAGTTTAAAGCTGCTCTTGCAGGAAACGGCCACAAGGTGGCAGCATTTCTCCTTTACCAAATTTGGTAACTGGGGAAACAGAGCCTTAATGGAAGTGGTGTTCTAGGTTGTAAATTCGAATGGAATGTGCCAGGAAAAAAGCACTTTATGTTTATGTCTCATTACTTCTTGTTCATAATTGTAATTTACTTTTTATTTTTTATCCCAGCAAATTTGATTACAATGGTTTGTTTGTTCTAGGTGTGCAAGATGTGGTTCTTTCACACATATACGTGTATCTATTCTTCCTCGCATCCTTTTCCCATGTAGGTTATGACACACTGTTGAGTAGTCTTCTCCTGGTCTTCCGTACGTCTTTGGTGATTATATATTTCACATGGTATGTATATCTCTGTTAACCCCAATATGGTAATGTATGCAATCCTCATCCGTTTCTATTTGGTGAACCATCAGTTTTTTTAATGAATCTGTGATTGCCTTTCTCTGTGGAAATATCTTCATTGGTATCAATTTTTAAGTAACTCCTAAAAGAGATATGATAGGATATGTGTCTTTTGCTTTCTCACTTACTACAGGTGGCGTGATTACGTCTAGACTCATGTATGGTGCTGTAAATGGCATTGTTTCATTTTTTTCACTAGCGAATATTCCATCTGTACATGGAGGAGTTCTTCTTTGTCCACCCATCTGTTTGTGGACTTTTTGGTTACTTCCATATCTTGGCTATTGTAATACTGTGACATGCAGATTTGCCTGCCTGTTTCTTTCCAATTCTTTCTTCTTAGATTATAGGTCGAGGAGTGGGCCTGCTGGATCATACGGTAGCTCAATGTTTACCTTTTTAAGGCACCTCCATTCTGTTCTCATTTGTGGCCCTTTTCAAGTTACGTCCCATTTGAAGTTGAGGGTATGCATTTCTCCACAACACCTTCAGCATTTATTGTTTGTAGTTTCCTTGCTGATCGTTATTCTGACAAGTGTGAGCTGATACCTCTTTGTGGTTGAATTCGCCTGTGCCTCATAATCCGTTGAAATTGAACTTTAAGGCATGTCCTTTTTATTTTTCAACCTGTGATTACCCCTTAGTTCTTCAAAGTGTTCTCTTAAAGTATGTGTCACATTTTGAAATGTTTTGGCCATTACCTCCCTCAAGACATTTTGAGGGTAGGTTTCATTTACAGTTCTGCAGTACTTGTTCCTATGAAATGACCATTAGCACAGGCTTTAAAGCTGCTTTTGCAGGTAAATGCCAGAGGGCGGCAGCCTTTCTATGTCCCCACCATGGTAACTAGGGAAAAGCCCTTGCGGCCTGTGGTGTTTCTCGGTTATAAATTAGAGTGGAGTTTGCCCGGACAAACCCACACAAGCTGATGTCTCCTTACTTTTGTTGGATTTTTAAATTTAATTTTTAGTTTTTATTGGAGTAATTCCCCAGTGTGCACGTGGACCACTTCTACTTTGCGCATTCCTCGGTTGATGGACATTTTCATTGCTTCCAAGTGTTGTCTATGGTAAATATTGTTGGAGTACAGGATTGCCAGCCTGTGACTTTTTGATTCTCATTTTCTCAGGTGATAGGCCCAGCAGTGGGTGTGATTGATTGACTGGTAGCACCGTGTTTCCCTTTTCAAAGCACCTTCTTTGTGTTTTCATTAGTGACTCTTACCACGTCCCCCTTAGAAATGAGGGTATTTATTTCTCCACAATCGATTTAGCATTTATTGTTTGCTGCATTTATGCTAATGGCCCTACTGGCTGCTGTGTGCTGATAGGGTTTTGTAATTTGGGTTTGCATGTCTTTGAAAATTCGTAAAACTCATCATTTTTCTCCACCGTTTACTTTTCTGTTAAAAAAAAGGAAACAGTTGGGAGTACAATATATCTCTTGAAATTTTCTTCTTGGAAGGTTGCCCTATTTTGAAATTTTTGGTCGATTTTCCACCCCAGAATTTTTTTAGAGAGCAGGTGTCATTTCCCGAACTGCAAGTTTGGTGAATATTTAGTGACCTTTAGCAATGGGTTTAAAGCTGCTGTTGTGGGAAGTGACCTTAAGCAGGCAGCATTTCTCCACTCCCAAATCTGGGTACTAGGGCAGCAGAGCCTTTCTGGAAGTCGTGTTCCTAGGTTGTAAATTAAATTGGAATGTGCATGGAGAAACCCCCATAAGTTTATGTCTCATTATTTCTTCTTGGTTTTAAATTTTTTTTTTAATTGGGGTAAAGCTTCGAATATTGTCTGTCCTAGGTGTACACAATCTGGTTCATTTGTACATTATATATGTCTATTCAAGTACAGATCCTCTTCCCATGTAAAATGTTACAGAGGGTTCCACAGACCTCCCTTGCTACATGGTCGGTCTTTTTGAGATATGTATATACTATGTGTTTGTATACATAGAGCAACACTAATCTTAACTTATCCATTCCCCCCACCTTTCCTTTTAGATGAGCATAGTTTGTTTTCTAAGTCTGTGAGTGTCTTTCTCTGTGGAAATATATTCATTTGTGTCAGTTATTAGATAACGCCTATAAGTGATATCATAGAATACAGGTCTTTGGTTTCCGAGTTACCTCATGTTTCGTGATTATCTCCAGACTCATTTGTGGTGCCTCAAAGAGCAATGGTTCATTGTTTTCCATGGCTAATATTCCATTGTGTACATGGACCACTTCTTCTTTATCCATTCACCTCTTGTTGGATATTTTGATTGCTTCACTCTCTTGGCTATTGTGAAAAATGCTGCACTGCAACTTTTGCGGCCTGTGTCTTCTCGATTCCTGTCTTCTCAGGTGAGAGGTCCAATGGTGCGCCTGCTGGATTGAATGGTACCTCCATTTTTACTTTTAAACACAGCTCCTTTCTGTTCTCATTATTGGCTGTTACCCCTTTACGTCTCACCAGCAGGTAGAGGGGACAGAGTTCTTAAAAACCCCGTCAGCATTTATTGTTTGTAGACATTTTGCTGATGGTCAGTCGACTGGTCTAAGTTGAAACTTTTTGTAGATTAGATTGCATGGGTCTAACACTCCCTGAGGTTGAGCTTTTATCCATTTTCCTTTTTTTTTTAAAGAGCGTGAGTAAAACTTAACTCCTCATACTCTCTTCTTGAAATATTGGCCTGTTTTGAATTTTTTTGACCATTTCCTACTTCAGCACAATTTTTTAGGGCAGGTGTCCTTTACAGCCCTGAGTCCTTGTGAATGTTAAGTGACCATTAGCTGTGAGTTTAAAGCTGCTCTTGCAGGAAACGGCCACAAGGTGGCAGCATTTCTCCTTTACCAAATTTGGTAACTGGGGAAACAGAGCCTTAATGGAAGTGGTGTTCTAGGTTGTAAATTCGAATGGAATGTGCCAGGAAAAAAGCACTTTATGTTTATGTCTCATTACTTCTTGTTCATAATTGTAATTTACTTTTTATTTTTTATCACAGCAAATTTGATTACAATGGTTTGTTTGTTCTAGGTGTGCAAGATGTGGTTCTTTCACACATATACGTGTATCTATTCTTCCTCGCATCCTTTTCCCATGTAGGTTATGACACAATGTTGAGTAGTCTTCTCCTGGTCTTCCGTACGTCTTTGGTGATTATATATTTCACATGGTATGTATATCTCTGTTAACCCCAATATGGTAATGTATCCAATCCTCATCCCTTTCTATTTGGTGAACCATAAGTATTTTAATGAATCTGTGATTGCCTTTCTCTGTGGAAATATCTTCATTTTTATCAATTTTTAAGTAACTCCTAAAAGTTATATGATAGGATATGTGTCTTTTGCTTTCTCACTTACTACAGGTGGCGTGATTATGTCTAGGCTCATGTATGGTGCTGCAAATGGCATTTTTTCATTTTTTTCACTAGCGAATATTCCATCTGTACATGGAGGAGTTCTTCTTTGTCCACCCATATGTTGGTGGACTTTTTGGTTACTTCCATATCTTGGCTATCGTAATACTGTGCCATGCAGATTTGCCTGCCTGTGTCTTTCCAATTCTTTCTTCTTAGATTATAGGTGGAGGAGTGGGCCTGCTGGATCATATGGTAGCTCAATGTTTACCTTTTTAAGGCACCTCCATTCTGTTCTCATTCGTGGCCCTTTTCAAGTTACGTCCCACTTGAAGTTGAGGGTATGCATTTCTCCACAACACCTTCAGCATTTATTGTTTGTAGTTTCCTTGCTGATGGTTATTCTGACAAGTGTGAGCTGATACCTCTTTGTGGTTGAATTCGCCTGTGCCTCATAATCCGTTGAAATTGAGCTTTAAGGCATGTCCTTTTTATTTTTCAACCTGTGATTACCCCTTAGTTCTTCAAAGTGTTCTCTTAAATTATGTGTCACATTTTGAAATGTTTTGGCCATTACCTCCCTCAAGACATTTTGAGGGTAGGTTTCATTTACAGTTCTGCAGTACTTGTTCCTATGAAATGACCATTAGCACAGGCTTTAAAGCTGCTTTTGCAGGTAAATGCCAGAGGGTGGCAGCCTTTCTATGTCCCCACCATGGTAACTAGGGAAAAGCCCTTGAGGCCTGTGGTGTTTCTCGGTTATAAATTAGAGTGGAGTGTGCCCGGACAAACCCACACAAGCTGATGTCTCCTTACTTTTGTTGGATTTTTAAATTTAATTTTTAGTTTTTATTGGAGTAGTTCCCCAGTGTGCACGTGGACCACTTCTACTTTGCGCATTCCTCAGTTGATGGACATTTTCATTGCTTCCAAGTGTTGGCTCTGGTAAATATTGTTGGAGTGCAGGATTGCCAGCCTGTGACTTTTTGATTCTCATTTTCTCAGTTGATATGCCCAGCAGTGGGTGTGATTGATTGACTGGTAGCACCGTGTTTCCCTTTTCAAAGCACCTTCTTTGTGTTTTCATTAGTGGCTCTTACCACGTCCCCCTTAGAATCGAGGGTATGCATTTCTCCACAATCGATTTAGCATTTATTGTTTGCTGCCTTTATGCTAATGGCCCTACTGGCTGCTGTATGCTGATAGGGTTTTGTAATTTGGGTTTGCATGTCTTTGAAAATTCTTAAAACTCATCATGTTTCTCCACCGTTTTCTTTTCTGTTAAAAGAAAGGAAACAGTTGGGAGTACAATATATCTCTTGAAAATGTCTTCTTGGAAGATTGCCCTATTTTGAAATTTTTGGTCGATTTTCCACCTCAGAATTTTTTTAGAGAGCAGGTGTCATTTCCCGAACTGCAAGTTTGGTGAATATTTAGTGACCATTAGCAATGGGTTTAAAGCTGCTATTGTGGGAAGTGGCCTCAAGCAGGCAGCATTTCTCCACTCCCAAATCTGGGTACTAGGGCAGCAGAGCCTTTCTGGAAGTCGTGTTCTTAGGTTGTAAATTAAATTGGAATGTGCCTGGAGAAACCCCCATAAGTTTATGTCTCATTATTTCTTCTTGGTTTTAAAATTTTTTTTAATTGGGGTAAAACTTCGAATATTGTCTGTCCTAGGTGTACACAATCTGGTTCATTTGTACATTATATATGTCTATTCAAGTACAGATCCTCTTCCCATGTAAAATGTTACAGAGGGTTCCACAGACCTCCCTTGCTAGATGGTCGGTCTTTTTGAGATATGTATATACTATGTGTTTGTATACATATAGCAACACTAATCTTAACTTATCCATTCCCCCCACCTTTCCTTTTAGATGAGCATAGTTTGTTTTCTAAGTCTGTGAGTGTCTTTCTCTGTGGAAATATATTCATTTGTGTCAGTTATTAGATAACGCCTATAAGTGATATCATAGAATACAGGTCTTTGGTTTCCGAGTTACCTCATGTTTCGTGATTATCTCCAGACTCATTTGTGGTGCCTCAAAGAGCAATGGTTCATTGTTTTCCATGGCTAATATTCCATTGTGTACATGGACCACTTCTTCTTTATCCATTCACCTCTTGTTGGATATTTTGATTGCTTCACTGTCTTGGCTATTGTGAATAAGGCTGCACTGCAGGTTTTGCGGCCTGTGTCTTCTCGATTCTTGTCTTCTCAGGTGAGAGGTCCAATGGTGCGCCTGCTGGACTGAATGGTACCTCCATTTTTACTTTTAAACACAGCTCCTTTCTCTTCTCATTATTGGCTGTTACCCCTTTACGTCTCACCAGCAGGTAGAGGGGACACAGTTCTTAAAAACCCCGTCAGCATTTATTGTTTGTAGACATTTTGCTGATGGTCAGTCGACTGGTCTAAGTTGAAACTTTTTGTAGATTAGATTGCCTGGGTCTAACACTCCCTGAGGTTGAGCTTTTATGCATTTTCCTTTTTTATTTAAAAGAGCGTGAGTAAAACTTAACTCTTCATACTCTCATCTTGAAACATTTGCCTGTTTTGAATTTTTTTGTCCATTCCCTACTTCAGCACAATTTTTTAGGGCAGGTGTCCTTTACAGCCCTGAGTCCTTGTGAATGTTAAGTGACCATTAGCTGTGAGTTTAAAGCTGCTCTTGCAGGAAACGGCCACAAGGTGGCAGCATTTCTCCTTTACCAAATTTGGTAACTGGGGAAACAGAGCCTTAATGGAAGTGGTGTTCTAGGTTGTAAATTCGAATGGAATGTGCCAGGAAAAAAGCACTTTATGTTTATGTCTCATTACTTCTTGTTCATAATTGTAATTTACTTTTTATTTTTTATCCCAGCAAATTTGATTACAATGGTTTGTTTGTTCTAGGTGTGCAAGATGTGGTTCTTTCACACATATACGTGTATCTATTCTTCCTCGCATCCTTTTCCCATGTAGGTTATGACACACTGTTGAGTAGTCTTCTCCTGGTCTTCCGTACGTCTTTGGTGATTATATATTTCACATGGTATGTATATCTCTGTTAACCCCAATATGGTAATGTATGCAATCCTCATCCGTTTCTATTTGGTGAACCATCAGTTTTTTTAATGAATCTGTGATTGCCTTTCTCTGTGGAAATATCTTCATTGGTATCAATTTTTAAGTAACTCCTAAAAGAGATATGATAGGATATGTGTCTTTTGCTTTCTCACTTACTACAGGTGGCGTGATTACGTCTAGACTCATGTATGGTGCTGTAAATGGCATTGTTTCATTTTTTTCACTAGCGAATATTCCATCTGTACATGGAGGAGTTCTTCTTTGTCCACCCATCTGTTTGTGGACTTTTTGGTTACTTCCATATCTTGGCTATTGTAATACTGTGACATGCAGATTTGCCTGCCTGTTTCTTTCCAATTCTTTCTTCTTAGATTATAGGTCGAGGAGTGGGCCTGCTGGATCATACGGTAGCTCAATGTTTACCTTTTTAAGGCACCTCCATTCTGTTCTCATTCGTGGCCCTTTTCAAGTTACGTCCCATTTGAAGTTGAGGGTATGCATTTCTCCACAACACCTTCAGCATTTATTGTTTGTAGTTTCCTTGCTGATGGTTATTCTGACAAGTGTGAGCTGATACCTCTTTGTGGTTGAATTCGCCTGTGCCTCATAATCCGTTGAAATTGAACTTTAAGGCATGTCCTTTTTATTTTTCAACCTGTGATTACCCCTTAGTTCTTCAAAGTGTTCTCTTAAAGTATGTGTCACATTTTGAAATGTTTTGGCCATTACCTCCCTCAAGACATTTTGAGGGTAGGTTTCATTTACAGTTCTGCAGTACTTGTTCCTATGAAATGACCATTAGCACAGGCTTTAAAGCTGCTTTTGCAGGTAAATGCCAGAGGGCGGCAGCCTTTCTATGTCCCCACCATGGTAACTAGGGAAAAGCCCTTGCGGCCTGTGGTGTTTCTCGGTTATAAATTAGAGTGGAGTTTGCCCGGACAAACCCACACAAGCTGATGTCTCCTTACTTTTGTTGGATTTTTAAATTTAATTTTTAGTTTTTATTGGAGTAATTCCCCAGTGTGCACGTGGACCACTTCTACTTTGCGCATTCCTCGGTTGATGGACATTTTCATTGCTTCCAAGTGTTGTCTATGGTAAATATTGTTGGAGTACAGGATTGCCAGCCTGTGACTTTTTGATTCTCATTTTCTCAGGTGATAGGCCCAACAGTGGGTGTGATTGATTGACTGGTAGCACCGTGTTTCCCTTTTCAAATCACCTTCTTTGTGTTTTCATTAGTGACTCTTACCACGTCCCCCTTAGAAATGAGGGTATTTATTTCTCCACAATCGATTTAGCATTTATTGTTTGCTGCATTTATGCTAATGGCCCTACTGGCTGCTGTGTGCTGATAGGGTTTTGTAATTTGGGTTTGCATGTCTTTGAAAATTCGTAAAACTCATCATTTTTCTCCACCGTTTACTTTTCTGTTAAAAAAAAGGAAACAGTTGGGAGTACAATATATCTCTTGAAATTTTCTTCTTGGAAGGTTGCCCTATTTTGAAATTTTTGGTCGATTTTCCACCCCAGAATTTTTTTAGAGAGCAGGTGTCATTTCCCGAACTGCAAGTTTGGTGAATATTTAGTGACCTTTAGCAATGGGTTTAAAGCTGCTGTTGTGGGAAGTGACCTTAAGCAGGCAGCATTTCTCCACTCCCAAATCTGGGTACTAGGGCAGCAGAGCCTTTCTGGAAGTCGTGTTCCTAGGTTGTAAATTAAATTGGAATGTGCATGGAGAAACCCCCATAAGTTTATGTCTCATTATTTCTTCTTGGTTTTAAATTTTTTTTTTAATTGGGGTAAAGCTTCGAATATTGTCTGTCCTAGGTGTACACAATCTGGTTCATTTGTACATTATATATGTCTATTCAAGTACAGATCCTCTTCCCATGTAAAATGTTACAGAGGGTTCCACAGACCTCCCTTGCTAGATGGTCGGTCTTTTTGAGATATGTATATACTATGTGTTTGTATACATAGAGCAACACTAATCTTAACTTATCCATTCCCCCCACCTTTCCTTTTAGATGAGCATAGTTTGTTTTCTAAGTCTGTGAGTGTCTTTCTCTGTGGAAATATATTCATTTGTGTCAGTTATTAGATAACGCCTATAAGTGATATCATAGAATACAGGTCTTTGGTTTCCGAGTTACCTCATGTTTCGTGATTATCTCCAGACTCATTTGTGGTGCCTCAAAGAGCAATGGTTCATTGTTTTCCATGGCTAATATTCCATTGTGTACATGGACCACTTCTTCTTTATCCATTCACCTCTTGTTGGATATTTTGATTGCTTCACTCTCTTGGCTATTGTGAAAAATGCTGCACTGCAACTTTTGCGGCCTGTGTCTTCTCGATTCCTGTCTTCTCAGGTGAGAGGTCCAATGGTGCGCCTGCTGGATTGAATGGTACCTCCATTTTTACTTTTAAACACAGCTCCTTTCTGTTCTCATTATTGGCTGTTACCCCTTTACGTCTCACCAGCAGGTAGAGGGGACACAGTTCTTAAAAACCCCGTCAGCATTTATTGTTTGTAGACATTTTGCTGATGGTCAGTCGACTGGTCTAAGTTCAAACTTTTTGTAGATTAGATTGCATGGGTCTAACACTCCCTGAGGTTGAGCTTTTATCCATTTTCCTTTTTTTTTTAAAGAGCGTGAGTAAAACTTAACTCCTCATACTCTCTTCTTGAAACATTTGCCTGTTTTGAATTTTTTTGTCCATTTCCTACTTCAGCACAATTTTTTAGGGCAGGTGTCCTTTACAGCCCTGAGTCCTTGTGAATGTTAAGTGACCATTAGCTGTGAGTTTAAAGCTGCTCTTGCAGGAAACGGCCACAAGGTGGCAGCATTTCTCCTTTACCAAATTTGGTAACTGGAGAAACAGAGCCTTAATGGAAGTGGTGTTCTAGGTTGTAAATTCGAATGGAATGTGCCAGGAAAAAAGCACTTTATGTTTATGTCTCATTACTTCTTGTTCATAATTGTAATTTACTTTTTATTTTTTATCACAGCAAATTTGATTACAATGGTTTGTTTGTTCTAGGTGTGCAAGATGTGGTTCTTTCACACATATACGTGTATCTATTCTTCCTCGCATCCTTTTCCCATGTAGGTTATGACACAATGTTGAGTAGTCTTCTCCTGGTCTTCCGTACGTCTTTGGTGATTATATATTTCACATGGTATGTATATCTCTGTTAACCCCAATATGGTAATGTATCCAATCCTCATCCCTTTCTATTTGGTGAACCATCAGTTTTTTTAATGAATCTGTGATTGCCTTTCTCTGTGGAAATATCTTCATTGGTATCAATTTTTAAGTAACTCCTAAAAGTGATATGATAGGATATGTGTCTTTTGCTTTCTCACTTACTACAGGTGGCGTGATTACGTCTAGACTCATGTATGGTGCTGTAAATGGCATTGTTTCATTATTTTCACTACCGAATATTCCATCTATACATGGAGGAGTTCTTCTTTGTCCACCCATCTGTTGGTGGACTTTTTGGTTACTTCCATATCTTGGCTATTGTAATACTGTGCCATGCAGATTTGCCTGCCTGTGTCTTTCCAATTCTTTCTTCTTAGATTATAGGTCGAGGAGTGGGCCTGCTGGATCATACGGTAGCTCAATGTTTACCTTTTTAAGGCACCTCCATTCTGTTCTCATTCGTGGCCCTTTTCAAGTTACGTCCCACTTGAAGTTGAGGGTATGCATTTCTCCACAACACCTTCAGCATTTATTGTTTGTAGTTTCCTTGCTGATGGTTATTCTGACAAGTGTGAGCTGATACCTCTTTGTGGTTGAATTCGCCTGTGCCTCCTAATCCGTTGAAATTGAGCTTTAAGGCATGTCCTTTTTATTTTTCAACCTGTGATTACCCCTTAGTTCTTCAAAGTGTTCTCTTAAAGTATGTGTCACATTTTGAAATGTTTTGGCCATTACCTCCCTCAAGACATTTTGAGGGTAGGTTTCATTTACAGTTCTGCAGTACTTGTTCCTATGAAATGACCATTAGCACAGGCTTTAAAGCTGCTTTTGCAGGTAAATGCCAGAGGGCGGCAGCCTTTCTATGTCCCCACCATGGTAACTAGGGAAAAGCCCTTGAGGCCTGTGGTGTTTCTCGGTTATAAATTAGAGTGGAGTGTGCCCGGACAAACCCACACAAGCTGATGTCTCCTTACTTTTGTTGGATTTTTAAATTTAATTTTTAGTTTTTATTGGAGTAGTTCCCCAGTGTGCACGTGGACCACTTCTACTTTGCGCATTCCTCAGTTGATGGACATTTTCATTGCTTCCAAGTGTTGGCTCTGGTAAATATTGTTGGAGTGCAGGATTGCCAGCCTGTGACTTTTTGATTCTAATTTTCTCAGTTGATATGCCCAGCAGTGGGTGTGATTGATTGACTGGTAGCACCGTGTTTCCCTTTTCAAAGCACCTTCTTTGTGTTTTCATTAGTGGCTCTTACCACGTCCCCCTTAGAATCGAGGGTATGCATTTCTCCACAATCGATTTAGCATTTATTGTTTGCTGCCTTTATGCTAATGGCCCTACTGGCTGCTGTATGCTGATAGGGTTTTGTAATTTGGGTTTGCATGTCTTTGAAAATTCTTAAAACTCATCATGTTTCTCCACCGTTTTCTTTTCTGTTAAAAGAAAGGAAACAGTTGGGAGTACAATATATCTCTTGAAAATATCTTCTTGGAAGATTGCCCTATTTTGAAATTTTTGGTCGATTTTCCACCTCAGAATTTTTTTAGAGAGCAGGTGTCATTTCCCGAACTGCAAGTTTGGTGAATATTTAGTGACCATTAGCAATGGGTTTAAAGCTGCTGTTGTGGGAAGTGGCCTCAAGCAGGCAGCATTTCTCCACTCCCAAATCTGGGTACTAGGGCAGCAGAGCCTTTCTGGAAGTCGTGTTCTTAGGTTGTAAATTAAATTGGAATGTGCCTGGAGAAACCCCCATAAGTTTATGTCTCATTATTTCTTCTTGGTTTTAAAATTTTTTTTAATTGGGGTAAAACTTCGAATATTGTCTGTCCTAGGTGTACACAATCTGGTTCATTTGTACATTATATATGTCTATTCAAGTACAGATCCTCTTCCCATGTAAAATGTTACAGAGGGTTCCAGAGACCTCCCTTGCTACATGGTCGGTCTTTTTGAGATATGTATATAGTATGTGTTTGTATACATAGAGCAACACTAATCTTAACTTATCCATTCCCCCCACCTTTCCTTTTAGATGAGCATAGTTTGTTTTCTAAGTCTGTGAGTGTCTTTCTCTGTGGAAATATATTCATTTGTGTCAGTTATTAGATAACGCCTATAAGTGATATCATAGAATACAGGTCTTTGGTTTCCGAGTTACCTCATGTTTCGTGATTATCTCCAGACTCATTTGTGGTGCCTCAAAGAGCAATGGTTCATTGTTTTCCATGCCTAATATTCCATTGTGTACATGGACCACTTCTTCTTTATCCATTCACCTCTTGTTGGATATTTTGATTGCTTCACTGTCTTGGCTAATGTGAATAAGGCTGCACTGCAGCTTTTGCGGCCTGTGTCTTCTCGATTCTTGTCTTCTCAGGTGAGAGGTCCAATGGTGCGCCTGCTGGACTGAATGGTACCTCCATTTTTACTTTTAAACACAGATCCTTTCTCTTCTCATTATTGGCTGTTACCCCTTTACGTCTCACCAGCAGGTAGAGGGGACACAGTTCTTAAAAACCCCGTCAGCATTTATTGTTTGTAGACATTTTGCTGATGGTCAGTCGACTGGTCTAAGTTGAAACTTTTTGTAGATTAGATTGCATGGGTCTAACACTCCCTGAGGTTGAGCTTTTATCCATTTTCCTTTTTTTTTAAAAGAGCGTGAGTAAAACTTAACTCCTCATACTCTCTTCTTGAAACATTTGCCTGTTTTGATTTTTTTTGTCCATTTCCTACTTCAGCACAATTTTTTAGGGCAGGTGTCCTTTACAGCCCTGAGTCCTTGTGAATGTTAAGTGACCATTAGCTGTGAGTTTAAAGCTGCTCTTGCAGGAAACGGCCACAAGGTGGCAGCATTTCTCCTTTACCAAATTTGGTAACTGGGGAAACAGAGCCTTAATGGAAGTGGTGTTCTAGGTTGTAAATTCGAATGGAATGTGCCAGGAAAAAAGCACTTTATGTTTATGTCTCATTACTTCTTGTTCATAATTGTAATTTACTTTTTATTTTTTATCCCAGCAAATTTGATTACAATGGTTTGTTTGTTCTAGGTGTGCAAGATGTGGTTCTTTCACACATATACGTGTATCTATTCTTCCTCGCATCCTTTTCCCATGTAGGTTATGACACAATGTTGAGTAGTCTTCTCCTGGTCTTCCGTACGTCTTTGGTGATTATATATTCACATGGTATGTATATCTCTGTTAACTCCAATATGGTAATGTATCCAATCCTCATCCCTTTCTATTTGGTGAACCATAAGTATTTTAATGAATCTGTGATTGCCTTTCTCTGTGGAAATATCTTCATTTTTATCAATTTTTAAGTAAGTCCTAAAAGTTATATGATAGGATATTTGTCTTTTGCTTTCTCACTTACTACAGGTGGCGTGATTATGTCTAGGCTCATGTATGATGCTGCAAATGGCATTTTTTCATTTTTTTCACTAGCGAATATTCCATCTGTACATGGAGGAGTTCTTCTTTGTCCACCCATATGTTGGTGGACTTTTTGGTTACTTCCATATCTTGGCTATCGTAATAATGTGCCATGCAGATTTGCCTGCCTGTGTCTTTCCAATTCTTTCTTCTTAGATTATAGGTGGAGGAGTGGGCCTGCTGGATCATATGGTAGCTCAATGTTTACCTTTTTAAGGCACCTCCATTCTGTTCTCATTCGTGGCCCTTTTCAAGTTACGTCCCACTTGAAATTGAGGGTATGCATTTCTCCACAACACCTTCAGCATTTATTGTTTGTAGTTTCCTTGCTGATGGTTATTCTGACAAGTGTGAGCTGATACCTCTTTGTGGTTGAATTCGCATGTGCCTCATTATCCGTTGAAATTGAGCTTTAAGGCATGTCCTTTTTATTTTTCAAGCTGTGATTACTCCTTAGTTCTTCAAAGTGATCTCTTAAAATATGTGTCACATTTTGAAATGTTTTGGCCATTACCTCCCTCAAGACATTTTGAGGGCAGGTTTCATTTACAGTTCTGCAGTACTTGTTCCTATGAAATGACCATTAGCACAGGCTTTAAAGCTGTTTTTGCAGGTAAATGCCAGAGGGCGGCAGCCTTTCTATGTCCCCACCATGGTAACTAGGGAAAAGCCCTTGCGGCCTGTGGTGTTTCTCGGTTATAAATTAGAGTGGAGTGTGCCCAGACAAACCCACACAAGCTGATGTCTCCTTACTTTTGTTGGATTTTTAATTTAATTTTTAGTTTTTATTGGAGTAATTCCCCAGTGTGCACGTGGATCACTTCTACTTTGTGCATTCCTCGGTTGATGGACATTTTCATTGCTTCCAAGTGTTGGCTCTGGTAAATATTGTTGGAGTGCAGGATTGCCAGCCTGTGACTTTTTGATTCTCATTTTCTCAGGTGATATGCCCAGCAGTGGGTGTGATTGATTGACTGGTAGCACCGTGTTTCCCTTTTCAAAGCACCTTCTTTGTGTTTTCATTAGTGGCTCTTAGCACGTCCCCCTTAGAATCGAGGGTATGCATTTCTCCACAATCGATTTAGCATTTATTGTTTGCAGCATGTATGCTAATGGCCCTACTGGCTGCTGTGTGCTGGTAGGGTTGTGTAATTTGGGTTTGCATGTCTTTGAAAATTCGTAAAACTCATCATTTTTCTCCACCGTTTACTTTTCTGTTAAAAAAAAGGAAACAGTTGGGAGTACAATATATCTCTTGAAATTTTCTTCTAGGAAGGTTGCCCTATTTTGAAATTTTTGGTCGATTTTCCACCCCAGAATTTTTTTAGAGAGCAGGTGTCATTTCCTGAACTGCAAGTTTGGTGAATATTTAGTTACCTTTAGCAATGGGTTTAAAGCTGCTGTTGTGGGAAGTGACCTCAAGCAGGCAGCATTTCTCCACTCCCAAATCTGGGAACGAGGGCAGCAGAGCCTTTCTGGAAGTCGTGTTCCTAGGTTGTAAATTAAATTGGAATGTGCATGGAGAAACCCCCATAAGTTTATGTCTCATTATTTCTTCTTGGTTTTAATTTTTTTTTAATTGGGGTAAAGCTTAGAATATTGTTTGTCCTAGGTGTACACAATCTGGTTCATTTGTACATTATATATGTCTATTCAAGTACAGATCCTCTTCCCATGTAAAATGTTACAGAGGGTTCCACAGACCTCCCTTGCTAGATGGTCGGTCTTTTTGAGATATGTATATACTATGTGTTTGTATACATAGAGCAACACTAATCTTAACTTATCCATTCCCCCCACCTTTCCTTTTAGATGAGCATAGTTTGTTTTCTAAGTCTGTGAGTGTCTTTCTCTGTGGAAATATATTCATTTGTGTCAGTTATTAGATAACGCCTATAAGTGATATCATAGAATACAGATCTTTGGTTTCCGAGTTACCTCATGTTTCGTGATTATCTCCAGACTCATTTGTGGTGCCTCAAAGAACATTGGTTCATTGTTTTCCATGGCTAATATTCCATTGTGTACATGGACCACTTCTTCTTTATCCATTCACCTCTTGTTGGATATTTTGATTGCTTCACTGTCTTGGCTATTGTGAATAAGGCTGCACTGCAGCTTTTGCGGCCTGTGTCTTCTCGATTCTTGTCTTCTCAGGTGAGAGGTCCAATGGTGCGCCTGCTGGACTGAATGGTACCTCCATTTTTACTTTTAAACACAGCTCCTTTCTGTTCTCATTATTGGCTGTTACCCCTTTACGTCTCACCAGCAGGTAGAGGGGACACAGTTCTTAAAAACCCCGTCAGCATTTATTGTTTGTAGACATTTTGCTGATGGTCAGTCGTCTGGTCTAAGTTGAAACTTTTTGTAGATTAGATTGCATGGGTCTAACACTCCCTGAGGTTGAGCTTTTATGCATTTTCCTTTTTTTTTAAAAGAGCGTGAGTAAAACTTAACTCTTCATACTCTCATCTTGAAACATTTGCCTGTTTTGAATTTTTTTGTCCATTCCCTACTTCAGCACAATTTTTTAGGTCAGGTGTCCTTTACAGCCCTGAGTCCTTGTGAATGTTAAGTGACCATTAGCTGTGAGTTTAAAGCTGCTCTTGCAGGAAACGGCCACAAGGTGGCAGCATTTCTCATTTACCAAATTTGGTAACTGGGGAAACAGAGCCTTAATGGAAGTGGTGTTCTAGGTTGTAAATTCGAATGGAATGTGCCAGGGAAAAAGCACTTTATGTTTATGTCTCATTACTTCTTTTTCATAATTGTAATTTACTTTTTATTTTTTATCACAGCAAATTTGATTACAATGGTTTGTTTGTTCTAGGTGTGCAAGATGTGGTTCTTTCACACATATACGTGTATCTATTCTTCCTCGCATCCTTTTCCCATGTAGGTTATGACACACTGTTGAGTAGTCTTCTCCTGGTCTTCCGTACGTCTTTGGTGATTATATATTTCACATGGTTTGTATATCTCTGTTAACCCCAATATGGTAATGTATCCAATCCTCATCCCTTTCTATTTGGTGAACCATAAGATTTTTTTTAATGAAACTGTGATTGCGTTTCTCTGTGGAAATATCTTCATTGGTATCAATTTTTAAGTAACTCCTAAAAGTGATATGATAGGATATGTGTCTTTTCCTTTCTCACTTACTACAGGTGGCGTGATTATGTCTAGACTCATGTATGGTGCTGCAAATGGCATTGTTTCATTTTTTTCACTAGCGAATATTCCATCTGTACATGGAGGAGTTCTTCTTTGTCCACCCATCTGTTGGTGGACTTTTTGGTTACTTCCATATCTTGGCTATCGTAATACTGTGCCATGCAGATTTGCCTGCCTGTGTCTTTCCAATTCTCTCTTCTTAGATTATAGGTCGAGGAGTGGGCCTGCTGCATCATATGATAGCTCAATGTTTACCTTTTTAAGGCACCTCCATTCTGTTCTCATTCGTGGCCCTTTCCAAGTTACGTCCCACTTGAAGTTGGGGGTATGCATTTCTCCACAACACCTTCAGCATTTATTGTTTGTAGTTTCCTTGCTGATGGTTATTCTGACAAGTGTGAGCTGGTACCTCTTTGTGGTTGAATTCGCATGTGCCTCATAATCCGTTGAAATTGAGCTTTAAGGCATGTCCTTTTTATTTTTCAACCTGTGATTACCCCTTAGTTCTTCAAAGTGTTCTCTTAAAGTATGTGTCACATTTTGAAATGTTTTGGCCATTACCTCCCTCAAGACATTTTGAGGGCAGGTTTCATTTACAGTTCTGCAGTACTTGTTCCTATGAAATGACCATTAGCACAGGCTTTAAAGCTGCTTTTGCAGGTAAATGCCAGAGGGCAGCAGCCTTTCTATGTCCCCACCATGGTAACTAGGGAAAAGCCCTTGCGGCCTGTGGTGTTTCTCGGTTATAAATTAGAGTGGAGTTTGCCCGGACAAACCCACACAAGCTGATGTCTCCTTACTTTTGTTGGATTTTTAAATTTAATTTTTAGTTTTTATTGGAGTAATTCCCCAGTGTGCACTTGGACCACTTCTACTTTGCGCATTCCTCGGTTGATGGACATTTTCATTGCTTCCAAGTGTTGGCTATGGTAAATATTGTTGGAGTGCAGGATTGCCAGCCTGTGACTTTTTGATTCTCATTTTCTCAGGTGATAGGCCCAGCAGTGGGTGTGACTGATTGACTGGTAGCACCGTGTTTCCCTTTTCAAAACACCTTCTTTGTGTTTTCATTAGTGGCTCTTACCACGTCCCCCTTAGAATCGAGGGTATGCATTTCTCCACAATCGATTTAGCATTTATTGTTTGCAGCATGTATGTTAATGGCCCTACTGGCTGCTGTGTGCTGATAGGGTTTTGTAATTTGGGTTTGCATGTCTTTGAAAATTCGTAAAACTCATCATTTTTCTCCACCGTTTACTTTTCTGTTAAAAAAAAGGAAACAGTTGGGAGTACAATATATCTCTTGAAATTTTCTTCTTGGAAGGTTGCCCTATTTTGAAATTTTTCGTCTATTTTCCACCCCAGAATTTTTTTAGAGAGCAGGTGTCATTTCCCGAACTGCAAGTTTGGTGAATATTTAGTGACCTTTGTCAATGGGTTTAAAGCTGCTGTTGTGGGAAGTGACCTCAAGCAGGCAGCATTTCTCCACTCCCAAATCTGGGTACTAGGGCAGCAGAGCCTTTCTGGAAGTCGTGTTCCTAGGTTGTAAATTAAATTGGAATGCGCATGGAGAAACCCCCATAAGTTTATGTCTCATTATTTCTTCTTGGTTTTAATTTTTTTTTAATTGGGGTAAAGCTTAGAATATTGTTTGTCCTAGGTGTACACAATCTGGTTCATTTGTACATTATATATGTCTATTCAAGTACAGATCCTCTTCCCATGTAAAATGTTACAGAGGGTTCCACAGACCTCCCTTGCTACATGGTCGGTCTTTTTGTGATATGTATATACTATGTGTTTGTATACATAGAGCAACACTAATCTTAACTTATCCATTCCCCCCACCTTTCCTTTTAGATGAGCATAGTTTGTTTTCTAAGTCTGTGAGTGTCTTTCTCTGTGGAAATATATTCATTTGTGTCAGTTATTAGATAACGCCTATAAGTGATATCATAGAATACAGGTCTTTGGTTTCCGAGTTACCTCATGTTTCGTGATTATCTCCAGACTCATTTGTGGTGCCTCAAAGAGCAATGGTTCATTGTTTTCCATGGCTAATATTCCATTGTGTACATGGACCACTTCTTCTTTATCCATTCACCTCTTGTTGGATATTTTGATTGCTTCACTGTCTTGGCTATTGTGAATAAGGCTGCACTGCAGGTTTTGCGGCCTGTGTCTTCTCGATTCTTGTCTTCTCAGGTGAGAGGTCCAATGGTGCGCCTGCTGGACTGAATGGTACCTCCATTTTTACTTTTAAACACAGCTCCTTTCTCTTCTCATTATTGGCTGTTACCCCTTTACGTCTCACCAGCAGGTAGAGGGGACACAGTTCTTAAAAACCCCGTCAGCATTTATTGTTTGTAGACATTTTGCTGATGGTCAGTCGACTGGTCTAAGTTGAAACTTTTTGTAGATTAGATTGCCTGGGTCTAACACTCCCTGAGGTTGAGCTTTTATGCATTTTCCTTTTTTTTTTAAAAGAGCGTGAGTAAAACTTAACTCTTCATACTCTCATCTTGAAACATTTGCCTGTTTTGAATTTTTTTGTCCATTCCCTACTTCAGCACAATTTTTTAGGGCAGGTGTCCTTTACAGCCCTGAGTCCTTGTGAATGTTAAGTGACCATTAGCTGTGAGTTTAAAGCTGCTCTTGCAGGAAACGGCCACAAGGTGGCAGCATTTCTCCTTTACCAAATTTGGTAACTGGGGAAACAGAGCCTTAATGGAAGTGGTGTTCTAGGTTGTAAATTCGAATGGAATGTGCCAGGAAAAAAGCACTTTATGTTTATGTCTCATTACTTCTTGTTCATAATTGTAATTTACTTTTTATTTTTTATCCCAGCAAATTTGATTACAATGGTTTGTTTGTTCTAGGTGTGCAAGATGTGGTTCTTTCACACATATACGTGTATCTATTCTTCCTCGCATCCTTTTCCCATGTAGGTTATGACACACTGTTGAGTAGTCTTCTCCTGGTCTTCCGTACGTCTTTGGTGATTATATATTTCACATGGTATGTATATCTCTGTTAACCCCAATATGGTAATGTATGCAATCCTCATCCGTTTCTATTTGGTGAACCATCAGTTTTTTTAATGAATCTGTGATTGCCTTTCTCTGTGGAAATATCTTCATTGGTATCAATTTTTAAGTAACTCCTAAAAGAGATATGATAGGATATGTGTCTTTTGCTTTCTCACTTACTACAGGTGGCGTGATTACGTCTAGACTCATGTATGGTGCTGTAAATGGCATTGTTTCATTTTTTTCACTAGCGAATATTCCATCTGTACATGGAGGAGTTCTTCTTTGTCCACCCATCTGTTTGTGGACTTTTTGGTTACTTCCATATCTTGGCTATTGTAATACTGTGACATGCAGATTTGCCTGCCTGTTTCTTTCCAATTCTTTCTTCTTAGATTATAGGTCGAGGAGTGGGCCTGCTGGATCATACGGTAGCTCAATGTTTACCTTTTTAAGGCACCTCCATTCTGTTCTCATTTGTGGCCCTTTTCAAGTTACGTCCCATTTGAAGTTGAGGGTATGCATTTCTCCACAACACCTTCAGCATTTATTGTTTGTAGTTTCCTTGCTGATCGTTATTCTGACAAGTGTGAGCTGATACCTCTTTGTGGTTGAATTCGCCTGTGCCTCATAATCCGTTGAAATTGAACTTTAAGGCATGTCCTTTTTATTTTTCAACCTGTGATTACCCCTTAGTTCTTCAAAGTGTTCTCTTAAAGTATGTGTCACATTTTGAAATGTTTTGGCCTTTACCTCCCTCAAGACATTTTGAGGGTAGGTTTCATTTACAGTTCTGCAGTACTTGTTCCTATGAAATGACCATTAGCACAGGCTTTAAAGCTGCTTTTGCAGGTAAATGCCAGAGGGCGGCAGCCTTTCTATGTCCCCACCATGGTAACTAGGGAAAAGCCCTTGCGGCCTGTGGTGTTTCTCGGTTATAAATTAGAGTGGAGTTTGCCCGGACAAACCCACACAAGCTGATGTCTCCTTACTTTTGTTGGATTTTTAAATTTAATTTTTAGTTTTTATTGGAGTAATTCCCCAGTGTGCACGTGGACCACTTCTACTTTGCGCATTCCTCGGTTGATGGACATTTTCATTGCTTCCAAGTGTTGTCTATGGTAAATATTGTTGGAGTACAGGATTGCCAGCCTGTGACTTTTTGATTCTCATTTTCTCAGGTGATAGGCCCAGCAGTGGGTGTGATTGATTGACTGGTAGCACCGTGTTTCCCTTTTCAAAGCACCTTCTTTGTGTTTTCATTAGTGACTCTTACCACGTCCCCCTTAGAAATGAGGGTATTTATTTCTCCACAATCGATTTAGCATTTATTGTTTGCTGCATTTATGCTAATGGCCCTACTGGCTGCTGTGTGCTGATAGGGTTTTGTAATTTGGGTTTGCATGTCTTTGAAAATTCGTAAAACTCATCATTTTTCTCCACCGTTTACTTTTCTGTTAAAAAAAAGGAAACAGTTGGGAGTACAATATATCTCTTGAAATTTTCTTCTTGGAAGGTTGCCCTATTTTGAAATTTTTGGTCGATTTTCCACCCCAGAATTTTTTTAGAGAGCAGGTGTCATTTCCCGAACTGCAAGTTTGGTGAATATTTAGTGACCTTTAGCAATGGGTTTAAAGCTGCGGTTGTGGGAAGTGACCTTAAGCAGGCAGCATTTCTCCACTCCCAAATCTGGGTACTAGGGCAGCAGAGCCTTTCTGGAAGTCGTGTTCCTAGGTTGTAAATTAAATTGGAATGTGCATGGAGAAACCCCCATAAGTTTATGTCTCATTATTTCTTCTTGGTTTTAAATTTTTTTTTTAATTGGGGTAAAGCTTCGAATATTGTCTGTCCTAGGTGTACACAATCTGGTTCATTTGTACATTATATATGTCTATTCAAGTACAGATCCTCTTCCCATGTAAAATGTTACAGAGGGTTCCACAGACCTCCCTTGCTACATGGTCGGTCTTTTTGAGATATGTATATACTATGTGTTTGTATACATAGAGCAACACTAATCTTAACTTATCCATTCCCCCCACCTTTCCTTTTAGATGAGCATAGTTTGTTTTCTAAGTCTGTGAGTGTCTTTCTCTGTGGAAATATATTCATTTGTGTCAGTTATTAGATAACGCCTATAAGTGATATCATAGAATACAGGTCTTTGGTTTCCGAGTTACCTCATGTTTCGTGATTATCTCCAGACTCATTTGTGGTGCCTCAAAGAGCAATGGTTCATTGTTTTCCATGGCTAATATTCCATTGTGTACATGGACCACTTCTTCTTTATCCATTCACCTCTTGTTGGATATTTTGATTGCTTCACTCTCTTGGCTATTGTGAAAAATGCTGCACTGCAACTTTTGCGGCCTGTGTCTTCTCGATTCCTGTCTTCTCAGGTGAGAGGTCCAATGGTGCGCCTGCTGGATTGAATGGTACCTCCATTTTTACTTTTAAACACAGCTCCTTTCTGTTCTCATTATTGGCTGTTACCCCTTTACGTCTCACCAGCAGGTAGAGGGGACAGAGTTCTTAAAAACCCCGTCAGCATTTATTGTTTGTAGACATTTTGCTGATGGTCAGTCGACTGGTCTAAGTTGAAACTTTTTGTAGATTAGATTGCATGGGTCTAACACTCCCTGAGGTTGAGCTTTTATCCATTTTCCTTTTTTTTTTAAAGAGCGTGAGTAAAACTTAACTCCTCATACTCTCTTCTTGAAATATTGGCCTGTTTTGAATTTTTTTGACCATTTCCTACTTCAGCACAATTTTTTAGGGCAGGTGTCCTTTACAGCCCTGAGTCCTTGTGAATGTTAAGTGACCATTAGCTGTGAGTTTAAAGCTGCTCTTGCAGGAAACGGCCACAAGGTGGCAGCATTTCTCCTTTACCAAATTTGGTAACTGGGGAAACAGAGCCTTAATGGAAGTGGTGTTCTAGGTTGTAAATTCGAATGGAATGTGCCAGGAAAAAAGCACTTTATGTTTATGTCTCATTACTTCTTGTTCATAATTGTAATTTACTTTTTATTTTTTATCACAGCAAATTTGATTACAATGGTTTGTTTGTTCTAGGTGTGCAAGATGTGGTTCTTTCACACATATACGTGTATCTATTCTTCCTCGCATCCTTTTCCCATGTAGGTTATGACACAATGTTGAGTAGTCTTCTCCTGGTCTTCCGTACGTCTTTGGTGATTATATATTTCACATGGTATGTATATCTCTGTTAACCCCAATATGGTAATGTATCCAATCCTCATCCCTTTCTATTTGGTGAACCATAAGTATTTTAATGAATCTGTGATTGCCTTTCTCTGTGGAAATATCTTCATTTTTATCAATTTTTAAGTAACTCCTAAAAGTTATATGATAGGATATGTGTCTTTTGCTTTCTCACTTACTACAGGTGGCGTGATTATGTCTAGGCTCATGTATGGTGCTGCAAATGGCATTTTTTCATTTTTTTCACTAGCGAATATTCCATCTGTACATGGAGGAGTTCTTCTTTGTCCACCCATATGTTGGTGGACTTTTTGGTTACTTCCATATCTTGGCTATCGTAATACTGTGCCATGCAGATTTGCCTGCCTGTGTCTTTCCAATTCTTTCTTCTTAGATTATAGGTGGAGGAGTGGGCCTGCTGGATCATATGGTAGCTCAATGTTTACCTTTTTAAGGCACCTCCATTCTGTTCTCATTCGTGGCCCTTTTCAAGTTACGTCCCACTTGAAGTTGAGGGTATGCATTTCTCCACAACACCTTCAGCATTTATTGTTTGTAGTTTCCTTGCTGATGGTTATTCTGACAAGTGTGAGCTGATACCTCTTTGTGGTTGAATTCGCCTGTGCCTCATAATCCGTTGAAATTGAGCTTTAAGGCATGTCCTTTTTATTTTTCAACCTGTGATTACCCCTTAGTTCTTCAAAGTGTTCTCTTAAATTATGTGTCACATTTTGAAATGTTTTGGCCATTACCTCCCTCAAGACATTTTGAGGGTAGGTTTCATTTACAGTTCTGCAGTACTTGTTCCTATGAAATGACCATTAGCACAGGCTTTAAAGCTGCTTTTGCAGGTAAATGCCAGAGGGTGGCAGCCTTTCTATGTCCCCACCATGGTAACTAGGGAAAAGCCCTTGAGGCCTGTGGTGTTTCTCGGTTATAAATTAGAGTGGAGTGTGCCCGGACAAACCCACACAAGCTGATGTCTCCTTACTTTTGTTGGATTTTTAAATTTAATTTTTAGTTTTTATTGGAGTAGTTCCCCAGTGTGCACGTGGACCACTTCTACTTTGCGCATTCCTCAGTTGATGGACATTTTCATTGCTTCCAAGTGTTGGCTCTGGTAAATATTGTTGGAGTGCAGGATTGCCAGCCTGTGACTTTTTGATTCTCATTTTCTCAGTTGATATGCCCAGCAGTGGGTGTGATTGATTGACTGGTAGCACCGTGTTTCCCTTTTCAAAGCACCTTCTTTGTGTTTTCATTAGTGGCTCTTACCACGTCCCCCTTAGAATCGAGGGTATGCATTTCTCCACAATCGATTTAGCATTTATTGTTTGCTGCCTTTATGCTAATGGCCCTACTGGCTGCTGTATGCTGATAGGGTTTTGTAATTTGGGTTTGCATGTCTTTGAAAATTCTTAAAACTCATCATGTTTCTCCACCGTTTTCTTTTCTGTTAAAAGAAAGGAAACAGTTGGGAGTACAATATATCTCTTGAAAATGTCTTCTTGGAAGATTGCCCTATTTTGAAATTTTTGGTCGATTTTCCACCTCAGAATTTTTTTAGAGAGCAGGTGTCATTTCCCGAACTGCAAGTTTGGTGAATATTTAGTGACCATTAGCAATGGGTTTAAAGCTACTATTGTGGGAAGTGGCCTCAAGCAGGCAGCATTTCTCCACTCCCAAATCTGGGTACTAGGGCAGCAGAGCCTTTCTGGAAGTCGTGTTCTTAGGTTGTAAATTAAATTGGAATGTGCCTGGAGAAACCCCCATAAGTTTATGTCTCATTATTTCTTCTTGGTTTTAAAATTTTTTTTAATTGGGGTAAAACTTCGAATATTGTCTGTCCTAGGTGTACACAATCTGGTTCATTTGTACATTATATATGTCTATTCAAGTACAGATCCTCTTCCCATGTAAAATGTTACAGAGGGTTCCACAGACCTCCCTTGCTAGATGGTCGGTCTTTTTGAGATATGTATATACTATGTGTTTGTATACATATAGCAACACTAATCTTAACTTATCCATTCCCCCCACCTTTCCTTTTAGATGAGCATAGTTTGTTTTCTAAGTCTGTGAGTGTCTTTCTCTGTGGAAATATATTCATTTGTGTCAGTTATTAGATAACGCCTATAAGTGATATCATAGAATACAGGTCTTTGGTTTCCGAGTTACCTCATGTTTCGTGATTATCTCCAGACTCATTTGTGGTGCCTCAAAGAGCAATGGTTCATTGTTTTCCATGGCTAATATTCCATTGTGTACATGGACCACTTCTTCTTTATCCATTCACCTCTTGTTGGATATTTTGATTGCTTCACTGTCTTGGCTATTGTGAATAAGGCTGCACTGCAGGTTTTGCGGCCTGTGTCTTCTCGATTCTTGTCTTCTCAGGTGAGAGGTCCAATGGTGCGCCTGCTGGACTGAATGGTACCTCCATTTTTACTTTTAAACACAGCTCCTTTCTCTTCTCATTATTGGCTGTTACCCCTTTACGTCTCACCAGCAGGTAGAGGGGACACAGTTCTTAAAAACCCCGTCAGCATTTATTGTTTGTAGACATTTTGCTGATGGTCAGTCGACTGGTCTAAGTTGAAACTTTTTGTAGATTAGATTGCCTGGGTCTAACACTCCCTGAGGTTGAGCTTTTATGCATTTTCCTTTTTTATTTAAAAGAGCGTGAGTAAAACTTAACTCTTCATACTCTCATCTTGAAACATTTGCCTGTTTTGAATTTTTTTGTCCATTCCCTACTTCAGCACAATTTTTTAGGGCAGGTGTCCTTTACAGCCCTGAGTCCTTGTGAATGTTAAGTGACCATTAGCTGTGAGTTTAAAGCTGCTCTTGCAGGAAACGGCCACAAGGTGGCAGCATTTCTCCTTTACCAAATTTGGTAACTGGGGAAACAGAGCCTTAATGGAAGTGGTGTTCTAGGTTGTAAATTCGAATGGAATGTGCCAGGAAAAAAGCACTTTATGTTTATGTCTCATTACTTCTTGTTCATAATTGTAATTTACTTTTTATTTTTTATCCCAGCAAATTTGATTACAATGGTTTGTTTGTTCTAGGTGTGCAAGATGTGGTTCTTTCACACATATACGTGTATCTATTCTTCCTCGCATCCTTTTCCCATGTAGGTTATGACACACTGTTGAGTAGTCTTCTCCTGGTCTTCCGTACGTCTTTGGTGATTATATATTTCACATGGTATGTATATCTCTGTTAACCCCAATATGGTAATGTATGCAATCCTCATCCGTTTCTATTTGGTGAACCATCAGTTTTTTTAATGAATCTGTGATTGCCTTTCTCTGTGGAAATATCTTCATTGGTATCAATTTTTAAGTAACTCCTAAAAGAGATATGATAGGATATGTGTCTTTTGCTTTCTCACTTACTACAGGTGGCGTGATTACGTCTAGACTCATGTATGGTGCTGTAAATGGCATTGTTTCATTTTTTTCACTAGCGAATATTCCATCTGTACATGGAGGAGTTCTTCTTTGTCCACCCATCTGTTTGTGGACTTTTTGGTTACTTCCATATCTTGGCTATTGTAATACTGTGACATGCAGATTTGCCTGCCTGTTTCTTTCCAATTCTTTCTTCTTAGATTATAGGTCGAGGAGTGGGCCTGCTGGATCATACGGTAGCTCAATGTTTACCTTTTTAAGGCACCTCCATTCTGTTCTCATTCGTGGCCCTTTTCAAGTTACGTCCCATTTGAAGTTGAGGGTATGCATTTCTCCACAACACCTTCAGCATTTATTGTTTGTAGTTTCCTTGCTGATGGTTATTCTGACAAGTGTGAGCTGATACCTCTTTGTGGTTGAATTCGCCTGTGCCTCATAATCCGTTGAAATTGAACTTTAAGGCATGTCCTTTTTATTTTTCAACCTGTGATTACCCCTTAGTTCTTCAAAGTGTTCTCTTAAAGTATGTGTCACATTTTGAAATGTTTTGGCCATTACCTCCCTCAAGACATTTTGAGGGTAGGTTTCATTTACAGTTCTGCAGTACTTGTTCCTATGAAATGACCATTAGCACAGGCTTTAAAGCTGCTTTTGCAGGTAAATGCCAGAGGGCGGCAGCCTTTCTATGTCCCCACCATGGTAACTAGGGAAAAGCCCTTGCGGCCTGTGGTGTTTCTCGGTTATAAATTAGAGTGGAGTTTGCCCGGACAAACCCACACAAGCTGATGTCTCCTTACTTTTGTTGGATTTTTAAATTTAATTTTTAGTTTTTATTGGAGTAATTCCCCAGTGTGCACGTGGACCACTTCTACTTTGCGCATTCCTCGGTTGATGGACATTTTCATTGCTTCCAAGTGTTGTCTATGGTAAATATTGTTGGAGTACAGGATTGCCAGCCTGTGACTTTTTGATTCTCATTTTCTCAGGTGATAGGCCCAACAGTGGGTGTGATTGATTGACTGGTAGCACCGTGTTTCCCTTTTCAAATCACCTTCTTTGTGTTTTCATTAGTGACTCTTACCACGTCCCCCTTAGAAATGAGGGTATTTATTTCTCCACAATCGATTTAGCATTTATTGTTTGCTGCATTTATGCTAATGGCCCTACTGGCTGCTGTGTGCTGATAGGGTTTTGTAATTTGGGTTTGCATGTCTTTGAAAATTCGTAAAACTCATCATTTTTCTCCACCGTTTACTTTTCTGTTAAAAAAAAGGAAACAGTTGGGAGTACAATATATCTCTTGAAATTTTCTTCTTGGAAGGTTGCCCTATTTTGAAATTTTTGGTCGATTTTCCACCCCAGAATTTTTTTAGAGAGCAGGTGTCATTTCCCGAACTGCAAGTTTGGTGAATATTTAGTGACCTTTAGCAATGGGTTTAAAGCTGCTGTTGTGGGAAGTGACCTTAAGCAGGCAGCATTTCTCCACTCCCAAATCTGGGTACTAGGGCAGCAGAGCCTTTCTGGAAGTCGTGTTCCTAGGTTGTAAATTAAATTGGAATGTGCATGGAGAAACCCCCATAAGTTTATGTCTCATTATTTCTTCTTGGTTTTAAATTTTTTTTTTAATTGGGGTAAAGCTTCGAATATTGTCTGTCCTAGGTGTACACAATCTGGTTCATTTGTACATTATATATGTCTATTCAAGTACAGATCCTCTTCCCATGTAAAATGTTACAGAGGGTTCCACAGACCTCCCTTGCTAGATGGTCGGTCTTTTTGAGATATGTATATACTATGTGTTTGTATACATAGAGCAACACTAATCTTAACTTATCCATTCCCCCCACCTTTCCTTTTAGATGAGCATAGTTTGTTTTCTAAGTCTGTGAGTGTCTTTCTCTGTGGAAATATATTCATTTGTGTCAGTTATTAGATAACGCCTATAAGTGATATCATAGAATACAGGTCTTTGGTTTCCGAGTTACCTCATGTTTCGTGATTATCTCCAGACTCATTTGTGGTGCCTCAAAGAGCAATGGTTCATTGTTTTCCATGGCTAATATTCCATTGTGTACATGGACCACTTCTTCTTTATCCATTCACCTCTTGTTGGATATTTTGATTGCTTCACTCTCTTGGCTATTGTGAAAAATGCTGCACTGCAACTTTTGCGGCCTGTGTCTTCTCGATTCCTGTCTTCTCAGGTGAAAGGTCCAATGGTGCGCCTGCTGGATTGAATGGTACCTCCATTTTTACTTTTAAACACAGCTCCTTTCTGTTCTCATTATTGGCTGTTACCCCTTTACGTCTCACCAGCAGGTAGAGGGGACACAGTTCTTAAAAACCCCGTCAGCATTTATTGTTTGTAGACATTTTGCTGATGGTCAGTCGACTGGTCTAAGTTCAAACTTTTTGTAGATTAGATTGCATGGGTCTAACACTCCCTGAGGTTGAGCTTTTATCCATTTTCCTTTTTTTTTTAAAGAGCGTGAGTAAAACTTAACTCCTCATACTCTCTTCTTGAAACATTTGCCTGTTTTGAATTTTTTTGTCCATTTCCTACTTCAGCACAATTTTTTAGGGCAGGTGTCCTTTACAGCCCTGAGTCCTTGTGAATGTTAAGTGACCATTAGCTGTGAGTTTAAAGCTGCTCTTGCAGGAAACGGCCACAAGGTGGCAGCATTTCTCCTTTACCAAATTTGGTAACTGGAGAAACAGAGCCTTAATGGAAGTGGTGTTCTAGGTTGTAAATTCGAATGGAATGTGCCAGGAAAAAAGCACTTTATGTTTATGTCTCATTACTTCTTGTTCATAATTGTAATTTACTTTTTATTTTTTATCACAGCAAATTTGATTACAATGGTTTGTTTGTTCTAGGTGTGCAAGATGTGGTTCTTTCACACATATACGTGTATCTATTCTTCCTCGCATCCTTTTCCCATGTAGGTTATGACACAATGTTGAGTAGTCTTCTCCTGGTCTTCCGTACGTCTTTGGTGATTATATATTTCACATGGTATGTATATCTCTGTTAACCCCAATATGGTAATGTATCCAATCCTCATCCCTTTCTATTTGGTGAACCATCAGTTTTTTTAATGAATCTGTGATTGCCTTTCTCTGTGGAAATATCTTCATTGGTATCAATTTTTAAGTAACTCCTAAAAGTGATATGATAGGATATGTGTCTTTTGCTTTCTCACTTACTACAGGTGGCGTGATTACGTCTAGACTCATGTATGGTGCTGTAAATGGCATTGTTTCATTATTTTCACTACCGAATATTCCATCTATACATGGAGGAGTTCTTCTTTGTCCACCCATCTGTTGGTGGACTTTTTGGTTACTTCCATATCTTGGCTATTGTAATACTGTGCCATGCAGATTTGCCTGCCTGTGTCTTTCCAATTCTTTCTTCTTAGATTATAGGTCGAGGAGTGGGCCTGCTGGATCATACGGTAGCTCAATGTTTACCTTTTTAAGGCACCTCCATTCTGTTCTCATTCGTGGCCCTTTTCAAGTTACGTCCCACTTGAAGTTGAGGGTATGCATTTCTCCACAACACCTTCAGCATTTATTGTTTGTAGTTTCCTTGCTGATGGTTATTCTGACAAGTGTGAGCTGATACCTCTTTGTGGTTGAATTCGCCTGTGCCTCATAATCCGTTGAAATTGAGCTTTAAGGCATGTCCTTTTTATTTTTCAACCTGTGATTACCCCTTAGTTCTTCAAAGTGTTCTCTTAAAGTATGTGTCACATTTTGAAATGTTTTGGCCATTACCTCCCTCAAGACATTTTGAGGGTAGGTTTCATTTACAGTTCTGCAGTACTTGTTCCTATGAAATGACCATTAGCACAGGCTTTAAAGCTGCTTTTGCAGGTAAATGCCAGAGGGCGGCAGCCTTTCTATGTCCCCACCATGGTAACTAGGGAAAAGCCCTTGAGGCCTGTGGTGTTTCTCGGTTATAAATTAGAGTGGAGTGTGCCCGGACAAACCCACACAAGCTGATGTCTCCTTACTTTTGTTGGATTTTTAAATTTAATTTTTAGTTTTTATTGGAGTAGTTCCCCAGTGTGCACGTGGACCACTTCTACTTTGCGCATTCCTCAGTTGATGGACATTTTCATTGCTTCCAAGTGTTGGCTCTGGTAAATATTGTTGGAGTGCAGGATTGCCAGCCTGTGACTTTTTGATTCTAATTTTCTCAGTTGATATGCCCAGCAGTGGGTGTGATTGATTGACTGGTAGCACCGTGTTTCCCTTTTCAAAGCACCTTCTTTGTGTTTTCATTAGTGGCTCTTACCACGTCCCCCTTAGAATCGAGGGTATGCATTTCTCCACAATCGATTTAGCATTTATTGTTTGCTGCCTTTATGCTAATGGCCCTACTGGCTGCTGTATGCTGATAGGGTTTTGTAATTTGGGTTTGCATGTCTTTGAAAATTCTTAAAACTCATCATGTTTCTCCACCGTTTTCTTTTCTGTTAAAAGAAAGGAAACAGTTGGGAGTACAATATATCTCTTGAAAATATCTTCTTGGAAGATTGCCCTATTTTGAAATTTTTGGTCGATTTTCCACCTCAGAATTTTTTTAGAGAGCAGGTGTCATTTCCCGAACTGCAAGTTTGGTGAATATTTAGTGACCATTAGCAATGGGTTTAAAGCTGCTGTTGTGGGAAGTGGCCTCAAGCAGGCAGCATTTCTCCACTCCCAAATCTGGGTACTAGGGCAGCAGAGCCTTTCTGGAAGTCGTGTTCTTAGGTTGTAAATTAAATTGGAATGTGCCTGGAGAAACCCCCATAAGTTTATGTCTCATTATTTCTTCTTGGTTTTAAAATTTTTTTTAATTGGGGTAAAACTTCGAATATTGTCTGTCCTAGGTGTACACAATCTGGTTCATTTGTACATTATATATGTCTATTCAAGTACAGATCCTCTTCCCATGTAAAATGTTACAGAGGGTTCCAGAGACCTCCCTTGCTACATGGTCGGTCTTTTTGAGATATGTATATAGTATGTGTTTGTATACATAGAGCAACACTAATCTTAACTTATCCATTCCCCCCACCTTTCCTTTTAGATGAGCATAGTTTGTTTTCTAAGTCTGTGAGTGTCTTTCTCTGTGGAAATATATTCATTTGTGTCAGTTATTAGATAACGCCTATAAGTGATATCATAGAATACAGGTCTTTGGTTTCCGAGTTACCTCATGTTTCGTGATTATCTCCAGACTCATTTGTGGTGCCTCAAAGAGCAATGGTTCATTGTTTTCCATGCCTAATATTCCATTGTGTACATGGACCACTTCTTCTTTATCCATTCACCTCTTGTTGGATATTTTGATTGCTTCACTGTCTTGGCTAATGTGAATAAGGCTGCACTGCAGCTTTTGCGGCCTGTGTCTTCTCGATTCTTGTCTTCTCAGGTGAGAGGTCCAATGGTGCGCCTGCTGGACTGAATGGTACCTCCATTTTTACTTTTAAACACAGATCCTTTCTCTTCTCATTATTGGCTGTTACCCCTTTACGTCTCACCAGCAGGTAGAGGGGACACAGTTCTTAAAAACCCCGTCAGCATTTATTGTTTGTAGACATTTTGCTGATGGTCAGTCGACTGGTCTAAGTTGAAACTTTTTGTAGATTAGATTGCATGGGTCTAACACTCCCTGAGGTTGAGCTTTTATCCATTTTCCTTTTTTTTTAAAAGAGCGTGAGTAAAACTTAACTCCTCATACTCTCTTCTTGAAACATTTGCCTGTTTTGATTTTTTTTGTCCATTTCCTACTTCAGCACAATTTTTTAGGGCAGGTGTCCTTTACAGCCCTGAGTCCTTGTGAATGTTAAGTGACCATTAGCTGTGAGTTTAAAGCTGCTCTTGCAGGAAACGGCCACAAGGTGGCAGCATTTCTCCTTTACCAAATTTGGTAACTGGGGAAACAGAGCCTTAATGGAAGTGGTGTTCTAGGTTGTAAATTCGAATGGAATGTGCCAGGAAAAAAGCACTTTATGTTTATGTCTCATTACTTCTTGTTCATAATTGTAATTTACTTTTTATTTTTTATCCCAGCAAATTTGATTACAATGGTTTGTTTGTTCTAGGTGTGCAAGATGTGGTTCTTTCACACATATACGTGTATCTATTCTTCCTCGCATCCTTTTCCCATGTAGGTTATGACACAATGTTGAGTAGTCTTCTCCTGGTCTTCCGTACGTCTTTGGTGATTATATATTCACATGGTATGTATATCTCTGTTAACTCCAATATGGTAATGTATCCAATCCTCATCCCTTTCTATTTGGTGAACCATAAGTATTTTAATGAATCTGTGATTGCCTTTCTCTGTGGAAATATCTTCATTTTTATCAATTTTTAAGTAACTCCTAAAAGTTATATGATAGGATATTTGTCTTTTGCTTTCTCACTTACTACAGGTGGCGTGATTATGTCTAGGCTCATGTATGATGCTGCAAATGGCATTTTTTCATTTTTTTCACTAGCGAATATTCCATCTGTACATGGAGGAGTTCTTCTTTGTCCACCCATATGTTGGTGGACTTTTTGGTTACTTCCATATCTTGGCTATCGTAATAATGTGCCATGCAGATTTGCCTGCCTGTGTCTTTCCAATTCTTTCTTCTTAGATTATAGGTGGAGGAGTGGGCCTGCTGGATCATATGGTAGCTCAATGTTTACCTTTTTAAGGCACCTCCATTCTGTTCTCATTCGTGGCCCTTTTCAAGTTACGTCCCACTTGAAATTGAGGGTATGCATTTCTCCACAACACCTTCAGCATTTATTGTTTGTAGTTTCCTTGCTGATGGTTATTCTGACAAGTGTGAGCTGATACCTCTTTGTGGTTGAATTCGCATGTGCCTCATTATCCGTTGAAATTGAGCTTTAAGGCATGTCCTTTTTATTTTTCAAGCTGTGATTACTCCTTAGTTCTTCAAAGTGATCTCTTAAAATATGTGTCACATTTTGAAATGTTTTGGCCATTACCTCCCTCAAGACATTTTGAGGGCAGGTTTCATTTACAGTTCTGCAGTACTTGTTCCTATGAAATGACCATTAGCACAGGCTTTAAAGCTGTTTTTGCAGGTAAATGCCAGAGGGCGGCAGCCTTTCTATGTCCCCACCATGGTAACTAGGGAAAAGCCCTTGCGGCCTGTGGTGTTTCTCGGTTATAAATTAGAGTGGAGTGTGCCCAGACAAACCCACACAAGCTGATGTCTCCTTACTTTTGTTGGATTTTTAATTTAATTTTTAGTTTTTATTGGAGTAATTCCCCAGTGTGCACGTGGATCACTTCTACTTTGTGCATTCCTCGGTTGATGGACATTTTCATTGCTTCCAAGTGTTGGCTCTGGTAAATATTGTTGGAGTGCAGGATTGCCAGCCTGTGACTTTTTGATTCTCATTTTCTCAGGTGATAGGCCCAGCAGTGGGTGTGATTGATTGACTGGTAGCACCGTGTTTCCCTTTTCAAAGCACCTTCTTTGTGTTTTCATTAGTGGCTCTTAGCACGTCCCCCTTAGAATCGAGGGTATGCATTTCTCCACAATCGATTTAGCATTTATTGTTTGCAGCATGTATGCTAATGGCCCTACTGGCTGCTGTGTGCTGGTAGGGTTGTGTAATTTGGGTTTGCATGTCTTTGAAAATTCGTAAAACTCATCATTTTTCTCCACCGTTTACTTTTCTGTTAAAAAAAAGGAAACAGTTGGGAGTACAATATATCTCTTGAAATTTTCTTCTAGGAAGGTTGCCCTATTTTGAAATTTTTGGTCGATTTTCCACCCCAGAATTTTTTTAGAGAGCAGGTGTCATTTCCTGAACTGCAAGTTTGGTGAATATTTAGTTACCTTTAGCAATGGGTTTAAAGCTGCTGTTGTGGGAAGTGACCTCAAGCAGGCAGCATTTCTCCACTCCCAAATCTGGGAACGAGGGCAGCAGAGCCTTTCTGGAAGTCGTGTTCCTAGGTTGTAAATTAAATTGGAATGTGCATGGAGAAACCCCCATAAGTTTATGTCTCATTATTTCTTCTTGGTTTTAATTTTTTTTTAATTGGGGTAAAGCTTAGAATATTGTTTGTCCTAGGTGTACACAATCTGGTTCATTTGTACATTATATATGTCTATTCAAGTACAGATCCTCTTCCCATGTAAAATGTTACAGAGGGTTCCACAGACCTCCCTTGCTAGATGGTCGGTCTTTTTGAGATATGTATATACTATGTGTTTGTATACATAGAGCAACACTAATCTTAACTTATCCATTCCCCCCACCTTTCCTTTTAGATGAGCATAGTTTGTTTTCTAAGTCTGTGAGTGTCTTTCTCTGTGGAAATATATTCATTTGTGTCAGTTATTAGATAACGCCTATAAGTGATATCATAGAATACAGATCTTTGGTTTCCGAGTTACCTCATGTTTCGTGATTATCTCCAGACTCATTTGTGGTGCCTCAAAGAACATTGGTTCATTGTTTTCCATGGCTAATATTCCATTGTGTACATGGACCACTTCTTCTTTATCCATTCACCTCTTGTTGGATATTTTGATTGCTTCACTGTCTTGGCTATTGTGAATAAGGCTGCACTGCAGCTTTTGCGGCCTGTGTCTTCTCGATTCTTGTCTTCTCAGGTGAGAGGTCCAATGGTGCGCCTGCTGGATTGAATGGTACCTCCATTTTTACTTTTAAACACAGCTCCTTTCTGTTCTCATTATTGGCTGTTACCCCTTTTCGTCTCACCAGCAGGTAGAGGGGACACAGTTCTCTAAAACCCCTTCAGGAGTTATTGTTTGTAGATTTTTTGCTGATGGTCAGTCGACTGGTCTAAGTTGAAACTTTTTGTAGATTAGATTGCATGGGTCTAACACTCCCTGAGGTTGAGCTTTTATCCATTTTCCTTTTTTTTTTTTAAAAGAGCGTGAGTAAAACTTAAGTCTTCATACTCTCATCTTGAAACATTTTCCTGTTTTGAATTTTTTTGTCCATTCCCTACTTCAGCACAATTTTTTAGGGCAGGTGTCCTTTACAGCCCTGAGTCCTTGTGAATGTTAAGTGACCATTAGCTGTGAGTTTAAAGCTGCTCTTGCAGGAAACGGCCACAAGGTGGCAGCATTTCTCCTTTACCAAATTTGGTAACTGGGGAAACAGAGCCTTAATGGAAGTGGTGTTCTAGGTTGTAAATTCGAATGGAATGTGCCAGGAAAAAAGCACTTTATGTTTATGTCTCATTACTTCTTGTTCATAACTGTAATTTACTTTTTATTTTTTATCCCAGCAAATTTGATTACAATGGTTTGTTTGTTCTAGGTGTGGAAGATGTGGTTCTTTCACACATATACGTGTATCTATTCTTCCTCGCATCCTTTTCCCATGTAGGTTATGACACAATGTTGAGTAGTCTTCTCCTGGTCTTCCGTACGTCTTTGGTGATTATATATTTCACATGGTTTGTATATCTCTGTTAACCCCAATATGGTAATGTATCCAATCCTCATCCCTTTCTATTTGGTGAACCATAAGTATTTTAATGAATCTGTGATTGCCTTTCTCTGTGGAAATGTCTTCATTTTTATCAATTTTTAAGTAACTCCTAAAAGTGATATGATAGGATATGTGTCTTTTGCTTTCTCACTTACTACAGGTGGCGTGATTATGTCTAGGCTCATGTATGGTGCTGCAAATGGCATTGTTTCATTTTTTTCACTAGCGAATATTCCATCTGTACATGGAGGAGTTCTTCTTTGTCCACCCATCTGTTGGTGGACTTTTTGGTTACTTCCATATCTTGGCTATCGTAATACTGTGCCATGCAGATTTGCCTGCCTGTGTCTTTCCAATTCTTTCTTCTTAGATTATAGGTCGAGGAGTGGGCCTGCTGGATCATATGGTAGCTCAATGTTTACCTTTTTAAGGCACCTCCATTCTGTTCTCATTCATGGCCCTTTCCAAGTTACGTCCCACTTGAAGTTGGGGGTATATAATTCTCCACAACACCTTCAGCATTTATTGTTTGTAGTTTCCTTGCTGATGGTTATTCTGACAAGTGTGAGCTAATACCTCTTTGTGGTTGAATTCGCATGTGCCTCATAATCCGTTGAAATTGAGCTTTAAGGCATGTCCTTTTTATTTTTCAACCTGTGATTACCCCTTAGTTCTTCAAAGTGTTCTCTTAAAGTATGTGTCACATTTTGAAATGTTTTGTCCATTACCTCCCTCAAGACATTTTGAGGGCAGGTTTCATTTACAGTTCTGCAGTACTTGTTCCTATGAAATGACCATTAGCACAGGCTTTAAAGCTGCTTTTGCAGGTAAATGCCAGAGGGCGGCAGCCTTTCTATGTCCCCACCATGGTAACTAGGGAAAAGCCCTTGCGGCCTGTGGTGTTTCTCGGTTATAAATTAGAGTGGAGTTTGCCCGGACAAACCCACACAAGCTGATGTCTCCTTACTTTTGTTGGATTTTTAAATTTAATTTTTAGTTTTTATTGGAGTAATTCCCCAGTGTGCACTTGGACCACTTCTACTTTGCGCATTCCTCGGTTGATGGACATTTTCATTGCTTCCAAGTGTTGGCTATGGTAAATATTGTTGGAGTGCAGGATTGCCAGCCTGTGACTTTTTGATTCTCATTTTCTCAGGTGATAGGCCCAGCAGTGGGTGTGACTGATTGACTGGTAGCACCGTGTTTCCCTTTTCAAAACACCTTCTTTGTGTTTTCATTAGTGGCTCTTACCACGTCCCCCTTAGAATCGAGGGTATGCATTTCTCCACAATCGATTTAGCATTTATTGTTTGCAGCATGTATGTTAATGGCCCTACTGGCTGCTGTGTGCTGATAGGGTTTTGTAATTTGGGTTTGCATGTCTTTGAAAATTCCTAAAACTCATCATTTTTCTCCACCGTTTACTTTTCTGTTAAAAAAAAGGAAACAGTTGGGAGTACAATATATCTCTTGAAATTTTCTTCTTGGAAGGTTGCCCTATTTTGAAATTTTTCGTCTATTTTCCACCCCAGAATTTTTTTAGAGAGCAGGTGTCATTTCCCGAACTGCAAGTTTGGTGAATATTTGGTGACCTTTGTCAATGGGTTTAAAGCTGCTGTTGTGGGAAGTGACCTCAAGCAGGCAGCATTTCTCCACTCCCAAATCTGGGTACTAGGGCAGCAGAGCCTTTCTGGAAGTCGTGTTCCTAGGTTGTAAATTAAATTGGAATGTGCATGGAGAAACCCCCATAAGTTTATGTCTCATTATTTCTTCTTGGTTTTAATTTTTTTTTTAATTGGGGTAAAGCTTAGAATATTGTTTGTCCTAGGTGTACATAATCTGGTTCATTTGTACATTATATGTGTCTATTCAAGTACAGATCCTCTTCCCATGTAAAATGTTACAGAGTGTTCCACAGACCTCCCTTGCTACATGGTCGGTCTTTTTGTGATATGTATATACTATGTGTTTGTATACATAGAGCAACACTAATCTTAACTTATCCATTCCCCCCACCTTTCCTTTTAGATGAGCATAGTTTGTTTTCTAAGTCTGTGAGTGTCTTTCTCTGTGGAAATATATTCATTTGTGTCAGTTATTAGATAACGCCTATAAGTGATATCATAGAATACAGGTCTTTGTTTTCCGAGTTACCTCATGTTTCGTGATTATCTCCAGACTCATTTGTGGTGCCTCAAAGAGCAATGGTTCATTGTTTTCCATGGCTAATATTCCATTGTGTACATGGACCACTTCTTCTTTATCCATTCACCTCTTGTTGGATATTTTGATTGCTTCACTGTCTTGGCTATTGTGAATAAGGCTGCACTGCAGGTTTTGCGGCCTGTGTCTTCTCGATTCTTGTCTTCTCAGGTGAGAGGTCCAATGGTGCGCCTGCTGGACTGAATGGTACCTCCATTTTTACTTTTAAACACAGCTCCTTTCTGTTCTCATTATTGGCTGTTACCCCTTTACGTCTCACCAGCAGGTAGAGGGGACACAGTTCTTAAAAACCCCGTCAGCATTTATTGTTTGTAGACATTTTGCTGATGGTCAGTCGACTGGTCTAAGTTGAAACTTTTTGTAGATTAGATTGCCTGGGTCTAACACTCCCTGAGGTTGAGCTTTTATGCATTTTCCTTTTTTTTTTAAAAGAGCGTGAGTAAAACTTAACTCTTCATACTCTCATCTTGAAACATTTGCCTGTTTTGAATTTTTTTGTCCATTCCCTACTTCAGCACAATTTTTTAGGGCAGGTGTCCTTTACAGCCCTGAGTCCTTGTGAATGTTAAGTGACCATTAGCTGTGAGTTTAAAGCTGCTCTTGCAGGAAACGGCCACAAGGTGGCAGCATTTCTCCTTTACCAAATTTGGTAACTGGGGAAACAGAGCCTTAATGGAAGTGGTGTTCTAGGTTGTAAATTCGAATGGAATGTGCCAGGAAAAAAGCACTTTATGTTTATGTCTCATTACTTCTTGTTCATAATTGTAATTTACTTTTTATTTTTTATCCCAGCAAATTTGATTACAATGGTTTGTTTGTTCTAGGTGTGCAAGATGTGGTTCTTTCACACATATACGTGTATCTATTCTTCCTCGCATCCTTTTCCCATGTAGGTTATGACACACTGTTGAGTAGTCTTCTCCTGGTCTTCCGTACGTCTTTGGTGATTATATATTTCACATGGTATGTATATCTCTGTTAACCCCAATATGGTAATGTATGCAATCCTCATCCGTTTCTATTTGGTGAACCATCAGTTTTTTTAATGAATCTGTGATTGCCTTTCTCTGTGGAAATATCTTCATTGGTATCAATTTTTAAGTAACTCCTAAAAGAGATATGATAGGATATGTGTCTTTTGCTTTCTCACTTACTACAGGTGGCGTGATTACGTCTAGACTCATGGATGGTGCTGTAAATGGCATTGTTTCATTTTTTTCACTAGCGAATATTCCATCTGTACATGGAGGAGTTCTTCTTTGTCCACCCATCTGTTTGTGGACTTTTTGGTTACTTCCATATCTTGGCTATTGTAATACTGTGACATGCAGATTTGCCTGCCTGTTTCTTTCCAATTCTTTCTTCTTAGATTATAGGTCGAGGAGTGGGCCTGCTGGATCATACGGTAGCTCAATGTTTACCTTTTTAAGGCACCTCCATTCTGTTCTCATTCGTGGCCCTTTTCAAGTTACGTCCCATTTGAAGTTGAGGGTATGCATTTCTCCACAACACCTTCAGCATTTATTGTTTGTAGTTTCCTTGCTGATGGTTATTCTGACAAGTGTGAGCTGATACCTCTTTGTGGTTGAATTCGCCTGTGCCTCATAATCCGTTGAAATTGAACTTTAAGGCATGTCCTTTTTATTTTTCAACCTGTGATTACCCCTTAGTTCTTCAAAGTGTTCTCTTAAAGTATGTGTCACATTTTGAAATGTTTTGGCCATTACCTCCCTCAAGACATTTTGAGGGTAGGTTTCATTTACAGTTCTGCAGTACTTGTTCCTATGAAATGACCATTAGCACAGGCTTTAAAGCTGCTTTTGCAGGTAAATGCCAGAGGGCGGCAGCCTTTCTATGTCCCCACCATGGTAACTAGGGAAAAGCCCTTGCGGCCTGTGGTGTTTCTCGGTTATAAATTAGAGTGGAGTTTGCCCGGACAAACCCACACAAGCTGATGTCTCCTTACTTTTGTTGGATTTTTAAATTTAATTTTTAGTTTTTATTGGAGTAATTCCCCAGTGTGCACGTGGACCACTTCTACTTTGCGCATTCCTCGGTTGATGGACATTTTCATTGCTTCCAAGTGTTGTCTATGGTAAATATTGTTGGAGTACAGGATTGCCAGCCTGTGACTTTTTGATTCTCATTTTCTCAGGTGATAGGCCCAACAGTGGGTGTGATTGATTGACTGGTAGCACCGTGTTTCCCTTTTCAAATCACCTTCTTTGTGTTTTCATTAGTGACTCTTACCACGTCCCCCTTAGAAATGAGGGTATTTATTTCTCCACAATCGATTTAGCATTTATTGTTTGCTGCATTTATGCTAATGGCCCTACTGGCTGCTGTGTGCTGATAGGGTTTTGTAATTTGGGTTTGCATGTCTTTGAAAATTCGTAAAACTCATCATTTTTCTCCACCGTTTACTTTTCTGTTAAAAAAAAGGAAACAGTTGGGAGTACAATATATCTCTTGAAATTTTCTTCTTGGAAGGTTGCCCTATTTTGAAATTTTTGGTCGATTTTCCACCCCAGAATTTTTTTAGAGAGCAGGTGTCATTTCCCGAACTGCAAGTTTGGTGAATATTTAGTGACCTTTAGCAATGGGTTTAAAGCTGCTGTTGTGGGAAGTGACCTTAAGCAGGCAGCATTTCTCCACTCCCAAATCTGGGTACTAGGGCAGCAGAGCCTTTCTGGAAGTCGTGTTCCTAGGTTGTAAATTAAATTGGAATGTGCATGGAGAAACCCCCATAAGTTTATGTCTCATTATTTCTTCTTGGTTTTAAATTTTTTTTTTAATTGGGGTAAAGCTTCGAATATTGTCTGTCCTAGGTGTACACAATCTGGTTCATTTGTACATTATATATGTCTATTCAAGTACAGATCCTCTTCCCATGTAAAATGTTACAGAGGGTTCCACAGACCTCCCTTGCTAGATGGTCGGTCTTTTTGAGATATGTATATACTATGTGTTTGTATACATAGAGCAACACTAATCTTAACTTATCCATTCCCCCCACCTTTCCTTTTAGATGAGCATAGTTTGTTTTCTAAGTCTGTGAGTGTCTTTCTCTGTGGAAATATATTCATTTGTGTCAGTTATTAGATAACGCCTATAAGTGATATCATAGAATACAGGTCTTTGGTTTCCGAGTTACCTCATGTTTCGTGATTATCTCCAGACTCATTTGTGGTGCCTCAAAGAGCAATGGTTCATTGTTTTCCATGGCTAATATTCCATTGTGTACATGGACCACTTCTTCTTTATCCATTCACCTCTTGTTGGATATTTTGATTGCTTCACTCTCTTGGCTATTGTGAAAAATGCTGCACTGCAACTTTTGCGGCCTGTGTCTTCTCGATTCCTGTCTTCTCAGGTGAGAGGTCCAATGGTGCGCCTGCTGGATTGAATGGTACCTCCATTTTTACTTTTAAACACAGCTCCTTTCTGTTCTCATTATTGGCTGTTACCCCTTTACGTCTCACCAGCAGGTAGAGGGGACACAGTTCTTAAAAACCCCGTCAGCATTTATTGTTTGTAGACATTTTGCTGATGGTCAGTCGACTGGTCTAAGTTCAAACTTTTTGTAGATTAGATTGCATGGGTCTAACACTCCCTGAGGTTGAGCTTTTATCCATTTTCCTTTTTTTTTTAAAGAGCGTGAGTAAAACTTAACTCCTCATACTCTCTTCTTGAAACATTTGCCTGTTTTGAATTTTTTTGTCCATTTCCTACTTCAGCACAATTTTTTAGGGCAGGTGTCCTTTACAGCCCTGAGTCCTTGTGAATGTTAAGTGACCATTAGCTGTGAGTTTAAAGCTGCTCTTGCAGGAAACGGCCACAAGGTGGCAGCATTTCTCCTTTACCAAATTTGGTAACTGGAGAAACAGAGCCTTAATGGAAGTGGTGTTCTAGGTTGTAAATTCGAATGGAATGTGCCAGGAAAAAAGCACTTTATGTTTATGTCTCATTACTTCTTGTTCATAATTGTAATTTACTTTTTATTTTTTATCACAGCAAATTTGATTACAATGGTTTGTTTGTTCTAGGTGTGCAAGATGTGGTTCTTTCACACATATACGTGTATCTATTCTTCCTCGCATCCTTTTCCCATGTAGGTTATGACACAATGTTGAGTAGTCTTCTCCTGGTCTTCCGTACGTCTTTGGTGATTATATATTTCACATGGTATGTATATCTCTGTTAACCCCAATATGGTAATGTATCCAATCCTCATCCCTTTCTATTTGGTGAACCATCAGTTTTTTTAATGAATCTGTGATTGCCTTTCTCTGTGGAAATATCTTCATTGGTATCAATTTTTAAGTAACTCCTAAAAGTGATATGATAGGATATGTGTCTTTTGCTTTCTCACTTACTACAGGTGGCGTGATTACGTCTAGACTCATGTATGGTGCTGTAAATGGCATTGTTTCATTATTTTCACTAGCGAATATTCCATCTATACATGGAGGAGTTCTTCTTTGTCCACCCATCTGTTGGTGGACTTTTTGGTTACTTCCATATCTTGGCTATTGTAATACTGTGCCATGCAGATTTGCCTGCCTGTGTCTTTCCAATTCTTTCTTCTTAGATTATAGGTCGAGGAGTGGGCCTGCTGGATCATACGGTAGCTCAATGTTTACCTTTTTAAGGCACCTCCATTCTGTTCTCATTCGTGGCCCTTTTCAAGTTACGTCCCACTTGAAGTTGAGGGTATGCATTTCTCCACAACACCTTCAGCATTTATTGTTTGTAGTTTCCTTGCTGATGGTTATTCTGACAAGTGTGAGCTGATACCTCTTTGTGGTTGAATTCGCCTGTGCCTCATAATCCGTTGAAATTGAGCTTTAAGGCATGTCCTTTTTATTTTTCAACCTGTGATTACCCCTTAGTTCTTCAAAGTGTTCTCTTAAAGTATGTGTCACATTTTGAAATGTTTTGGCCATTACCTCCCTCAAGACATTTTGAGGGTAGGTTTCATTTACAGTTCTGCAGTACTTGTTCCTATGAAATGACCATTAGCACAGGCTTTAAAGCTGCTTTTGCAGGTAAATGCCAGAGGGCGGCAGCCTTTCTATGTCCCCACCATGGTAACTAGGGAAAAGCCCTTGAGGCCTGTGGTGTTTCTCGGTTATAAATTAGAGTGGAGTGTGCCCGGACAAACCCACACAAGCTGATGTCTCCTTACTTTTGTTGGATTTTTAAATTTAATTTTTAGTTTTTATTGGAGTAGTTCCCCAGTGTGCACGTGGACCACTTCTACTTTGCGCATTCCTCAGTTGATGGACATTTTCATTGCTTCCAAGTGTTGGCTCTGGTAAATATTGTTGGAGTGCAGGATTGCCAGCCTGTGACTTTTTGATTCTAATTTTCTCAGTTGATATGCCCAGCAGTGGGTGTGATTGATTGACTGGTAGCACCGTGTTTCCCTTTTCAAAGCACCTTCTTTGTGTTTTCATTAGTGGCTCTTACCACGTCCCCCTTAGAATCGAGGGTATGCATTTCTCCACAATCGATTTAGCATTTATTGTTTGCTGCCTTTATGCTAATGGCCCTACTGGCTGCTGTATGCTGATAGGGTTTTGTAATTTGGGTTTGCATGTCTTTGAAAATTCTTAAAACTCATCATGTTTCTCCACCGTTTTCTTTTCTGTTAAAAGAAAGGAAACAGTTGGGAGTACAATATATCTCTTGAAAATATCTTCTTGGAAGATTGCCCTATTTTGAAATTTTTGGTCGATTTTCCACCTCAGAATTTTTTTAGAGAGCAGGTGTCATTTCCCGAACTGCAAGTTTGGTGAATATTTAGTGACCATTAGCAATGGGTTTAAAGCTGCTGTTGTGGGAAGTGGCCTCAAGCAGGCAGCATTTCTCCACTCCCAAATCTGGGTACTAGGGCAGCAGAGCCTTTCTGGAAGTCGTGTTCTTAGGTTGTAAATTAAATTGGAATGTGCCTGGAGAAACCCCCATAAGTTTATGTCTCATTATTTCTTCTTGGTTTTAAAATTTTTTTTTAATTGGGGTAAAACTTCGAATATTGTCTGTCCTAGGTGTACACAATCTGGTTCATTTGTACATTATATATGTCTATTCAAGTACAGATCCTCTTCCCATGTAAAATGTTACAGAGGGTTCCAGAGACCTCCCTTGCTACATGGTCGGTCTTTTTGAGATATGTATATAGTATGTGTTTGTATACATAGAGCAACACTAATCTTAACTTATCCATTCCCCCCACCTTTCCTTTTAGATGAGCATAGTTTGTTTTCTAAGTCTGTGAGTGTCTTTCTCTGTGGAAATATATTCATTTGTGTCAGTTATTAGATAACGCCTATAAGTGATATCATAGAATACAGGTCTTTGGTTTCCGAGTTACCTCATGTTTCGTGATTATCTCCAGACTCATTTGTGGTGCCTCAAAGAGCAATGGTTCATTGTTTTCCATGCCTAATATTCCATTGTGTACATGGACCACTTCTTCTTTATCCATTCACCTCTTGTTGGATATTTTGATTGCTTCACTGTCTTGGCTAATGTGAATAAGGCTGCACTGCAGCTTTTGCGGCCTGTGTCTTCTCGATTCTTGTCTTCTCAGGTGAGAGGTCCAATGGTGCGCCTGCTGGACTGAATGGTACCTCCATTTTTACTTTTAAACACAGATCCTTTCTCTTCTCATTATTGGCTGTTACCCCTTTACGTCTCACCAGCAGGTAGAGGGGACACAGTTCTTAAAAACCCCGTCAGCATTTATTGTTTGTAGACATTTTGCTGATGGTCAGTCGACTGGTCTAAGTTGAAACTTTTTGTAGATTAGATTGCATGGGTCTAACACTCCCTGAGGTTGAGCTTTTATCCATTTTCCTTTTTTTTTAAAAGAGCGTGAGTAAAACTTAACTCCTCATACTCTCTTCTTGAAACATTTGCCTGTTTTGAATTTTTTTGTCCATTTCCTACTTCAGCACAATTTTTTAGGGCAGGTGTCCTTTACAGCCCTGAGTCCTTGTGAATGTTAAGTGACCATTAGCTGTGAGTTTAAAGCTGCTCTTGCAGGAAACGGCCACAAGGTGGCAGCATTTCTCCTTTACCAAATTTGGTAACTGGGGAAACAGAGCCTTAATGGAAGTGGTGTTCTAGGTTGTAAATTCGAATGGAATGTGCCAGGAAAAAAGCACTTTATGTTTATGTCTCATTACTTCTTGTTCATAATTGTAATTTACTTTTTATTTTTTATCCCAGCAAATTTGATTACAATGGTTTGTTTGTTCTAGGTGTGCAAGATGTGGTTCTTTCACACATATACGTGTATCTATTCTTCCTCGCATCCTTTTCCCATGTAGGTTATGACACAATGTTGAGTAGTCTTCTCCTGGTCTTCCGTACGTCTTTGGTGATTATATATTCACATGGTATGTATATCTCTGTTAACTCCAATATGGTAATGTATCCAATCCTCATCCCTTTCTATTTGGTGAACCATAAGTATTTTAATGAATCTGTGATTGCCTTTCTCTGTGGAAATATCTTCATTTTTATCAATTTTTAAGTAACTCCTAAAAGTTATATGATAGGATATTTGTCTTTTGCTTTCTCACTTACTACAGGTGGCGTGATTATGTCTAGGCTCATGTATGGTGCTGCAAATGGCATTTTTTCATTTTTTTCACTAGCGAATATTCCATCTGTACATGGAGGAGTTCTTCTTTGTCCACCCATATGTTGGTGGACTTTTTGGTTACTTCCATATCTTGGCTATCGTAATAATGTGCCATGCAGATTTGCCTGCCTGTGTCTTTCCAATTCTTTCTTCTTAGATTATAGGTGGAGGAGTGGGCCTGCTGGATCATATGGTAGCTCAATGTTTACCTTTTTAAGGCACCTCCATTCTGTTCTCATTCGTGGCCCTTTTCAAGTTACGTCCCACTTGAAATTGAGGGTATGCATTTCTCCACAACACCTTCAGCATTTATTGTTTGTAGTTTCCTTGCTGATGGTTATTCTGACAAGTGTGAGCTGATACCTCTTTGTGGTTGAATTCGCATGTGCCTCATTATCCGTTGAAATTGAGCTTTAAGGCATGTCCTTTTTATTTTTCAAGCTGTGATTACTCCTTAGTTCTTCAAAGTGATCTCTTAAAATATGTGTCACATTTTGAAATGTTTTGGCCATTACCTCCCTCAAGACATTTTGAGGGCAGGTTTCATTTACAGTTCTGCAGTACTTGTTCCTATGAAATGACCATTAGCACAGGCTTTAAAGCTGTTTTTGCAGGTAAATGCCAGAGGGCGGCAGCCTTTCTATGTCCCCACCATGGTAACTAGGGAAAAGCCCTTGCGGCCTGTGGTGTTTCTCGGTTATAAATTAGAGTGGAGTGTGCCCAGACAAACCCACACAAGCTGATGTCTCCTTACTTTTGTTGGATTTTTAATTTAATTTTTAGTTTTTATTGGAGTAATTCCCCAGTGTGCACGTGGATCACTTCTACTTTGTGCATTCCTCGGTTGATGGACATTTTCATTGCTTCCAAGTGTTGGCTCTGGTAAATATTGTTGGAGTGCAGGATTGCCAGCCTGTGACTTTTTGATTCTCATTTTCTCAGGTGATAGGCCCAGCAGTGGGTGTGATTGATTGACTGGTAGCACCGTGTTTCCCTTTTCAAAGCACCTTCTTTGTGTTTTCATTAGTGGCTCTTAGCACGTCCCCCTTAGAATCGAGGGTATGCATTTCTCCACAATCGATTTAGCATTTATTGTTTGCAGCATGTATGCTAATGGCCCTACTGGCTGCTGTGTGCTGGTAGGGTTGTGTAATTTGGGTTTGCATGTCTTTGAAAATTCGTAAAACTCATCATTTTTCTCCACCGTTTACTTTTCTGTTAAAAAAAAGGAAACAGTTGGGAGTACAATATATCTCTTGAAATTTTCTTCTAGGAAGGTTGCCCTATTTTGAAATTTTTGGTCGATTTTCCACCCCAGAATTTTTTTAGAGAGCAGGTGTCATTTCCTGAACTGCAAGTTTGGTGAATATTTAGTTACCTTTAGCAATGGGTTTAAAGCTGCTGTTGTGGGAAGTGACCTCAAGCAGGCAGCATTTCTCCACTCCCAAATCTGGGAACGAGGGCAGCAGAGCCTTTCTGGAAGTCGTGTTCCTAGGTTGTAAATTAAATTGGAATGTGCATGGAGAAACCCCCATAAGTTTATGTCTCATTATTTCTTCTTGGTTTTAATTTTTTTTTAATTGGGGTAAAGCTTAGAATATTGTTTGTCCTAGGTGTACACAATCTGGTTCATTTGTACATTATATATGTCTATTCAAGTACAGATCCTCTTCCCATGTAAAATGTTACAGAGGGTTCCACAGACCTCCCTTGCTAGATGGTCGGTCTTTTTGAGATATGTATATACTATGTGTTTGTATACATAGAGCAACACTAATCTTAACTTATCCATTCCCCCCACCTTTCCTTTTAGATGAGCATAGTTTGTTTTCTAAGTCTGTGAGTGTCTTTCTCTGTGGAAATATATTCATTTGTGTCAGTTATTAGATAACGCCTATAAGTGATATCATAGAATACAGATCTTTGGTTTCCGAGTTACCTCATGTTTCGTGATTATCTCCAGACTCATTTGTGGTGCCTCAAAGAACATTGGTTCATTGTTTTCCATGGCTAATATTCCATTGTGTACATGGACCACTTCTTCTTTATCCATTCACCTCTTGTTGGATATTTTGATTGCTTCACTGTCTTGGCTATTGTGAATAAGGCTGCACTGCAGCTTTTGCGGCCTGTGTCTTCTCGATTCTTGTCTTCTCAGGTGAGAGGTCCAATGGTGCGCCTGCTGGATTGAATGGTACCTCCATTTTTACTTTTAAACACAGCTCCTTTCTGTTCTCATTATTGGCTGTTACCCCTTTTCGTCTCACCAGCAGGTAGAGGGGACACAGTTCTCTAAAACCCCTTCAGGAGTTATTGTTTGTAGATTTTTTGCTGATGGTCAGTCGACTGGTCTAAGTTGAAACTTTTTGTAGATTAGATTGCATGGGTCTAACACTCCCTGAGGTTGAGCTTTTATCCATTTTCCTTTTTTTTTTTTAAAAGAGCGTGAGTAAAACTTAAGTCTTCATACTCTCATCTTGAAACATTTTCCTGTTTTGAATTTTTTTGTCCATTCCCTACTTCAGCACAATTTTTTAGGGCAGGTGTCCTTTACAGCCCTGAGTCCTTGTGAATGTTAAGTGACCATTAGCTGTGAGTTTAAAGCTGCTCTTGCAGGAAACGGCCACAAGGTGGCAGCATTTCTCCTTTACCAAATTTGGTAACTGGGGAAACAGAGCCTTAATGGAAGTGGTGTTCTAGGTTGTAAATTCGAATGGAATGTGCCAGGAAAAAAGCACTTTATGTTTATGTCTCATTACTTCTTGTTCATAACTGTAATTTACTTTTTATTTTTTATCCCAGCAAATTTGATTACAATGGTTTGTTTGTTCTAGGTGTGGAAGATGTGGTTCTTTCACACATATACGTGTATCTATTCTTCCTCGCATCCTTTTCCCATGTAGGTTATGACACAATGTTGAGTAGTCTTCTCCTGGTCTTCCGTACGTCTTTGGTGATTATATATTTCACATGGTTTGTATATCTCTGTTAACCCCAATATGGTAATGTATCCAATCCTCATCCCTTTCTATTTGGTGAACCATAAGTATTTTAATGAATCTGTGATTGCCTTTCTCTGTGGAAATGTCTTCATTTTTATCAATTTTTAAGTAACTCCTAAAAGTGATATGATAGGATATGTGTCTTTTGCTTTCTCACTTACTACAGGTGGCGTGATTATGTCTAGGCTCATGTATGGTGCTGCAAATGGCATTGTTTCATTTTTTTCACTAGCGAATATTCCATCTGTACATGGAGGAGTTCTTCTTTGTCCACCCATCTGTTGGTGGACTTTTTGGTTACTTCCATATCTTGGCTATCGTAATACTGTGCCATGCAGATTTGCCTGCCTGTGTCTTTCCAATTCTTTCTTCTTAGATTATAGGTCGAGGAGTGGGCCTGCTGGATCATATGGTAGCTCAATGTTTACCTTTTTAAGGCACCTCCATTCTGTTCTCATTCATGGCCCTTTCCAAGTTACGTCCCACTTGAAGTTGGGGGTATATAATTCTCCACAACACCTTCAGCATTTATTGTTTGTAGTTTCCTTGCTGATGGTTATTCTGACAAGTGTGAGCTAATACCTCTTTGTGGTTGAATTCGCATGTGCCTCATAATCCGTTGAAATTGAGCTTTAAGGCATGTCCTTTTTATTTTTCAACCTGTGATTACCCCTTAGTTCTTCAAAGTGTTCTCTTAAAGTATGTGTCACATTTTGAAATGTTTTGTCCATTACCTCCCTCAAGACATTTTGAGGGCAGGTTTCATTTACAGTTCTGCAGTACTTGTTCCTATGAAATGACCATTAGCACAGGCTTTAAAGCTGCTTTTGCAGGTAAATGCCAGAGGGCGGCAGCCTTTCTATGTCCCCACCATGGTAACTAGGGAAAAGCCCTTGCGGCCTGTGGTGTTTCTCGGTTATAAATTAGAGTGGAGTTTGCCCGGACAAACCCACACAAGCTGATGTCTCCTTACTTTTGTTGGATTTTTAAATTTAATTTTTAGTTTTTATTGGAGTAATTCCCCAGTGTGCACTTGGACCACTTCTACTTTGCGCATTCCTCGGTTGATGGACATTTTCATTGCTTCCAAGTGTTGGCTATGGTAAATATTGTTGGAGTGCAGGATTGCCAGCCTGTGACTTTTTGATTCTCATTTTCTCAGGTGATAGGCCCAGCAGTGGGTGTGACTGATTGACTGGTAGCACCGTGTTTCCCTTTTCAAAACACCTTCTTTGTGTTTTCATTAGTGGCTCTTACCACGTCCCCCTTAGAATCGAGGGTATGCATTTCTCCACAATCGATTTAGCATTTATTGTTTGCAGCATGTATGTTAATGGCCCTACTGGCTGCTGTGTGCTGATAGGGTTTTGTAATTTGGGTTTGCATGTCTTTGAAAATTCCTAAAACTCATCATTTTTCTCCACCGTTTACTTTTCTGTTAAAAAAAAGGAAACAGTTGGGAGTACAATATATCTCTTGAAATTTTCTTCTTGGAAGGTTGCCCTATTTTGAAATTTTTCGTCTATTTTCCACCCCAGAATTTTTTTAGAGAGCAGGTGTCATTTCCCGAACTGCAAGTTTGGTGAATATTTGGTGACCTTTGTCAATGGGTTTAAAGCTGCTGTTGTGGGAAGTGACCTCAAGCAGGCAGCATTTCTCCACTCCCAAATCTGGGTACTAGGGCAGCAGAGCCTTTCTGGAAGTCGTGTTCCTAGGTTGTAAATTAAATTGGAATGTGCATGGAGAAACCCCCATAAGTTTATGTCTCATTATTTCTTCTTGGTTTTAATTTTTTTTTTAATTGGGGTAAAGCTTAGAATATTGTTTGTCCTAGGTGTACATAATCTGGTTCATTTGTACATTATATGTGTCTATTCAAGTACAGATCCTCTTCCCATGTAAAATGTTACAGAGTGTTCCACAGACCTCCCTTGCTACATGGTCGGTCTTTTTGTGATATGTATATACTATGTGTTTGTATACATAGAGCAACACTAATCTTAACTTATCCATTCCCCCCACCTTTCCTTTTAGATGAGCATAGTTTGTTTTCTAAGTCTGTGAGTGTCTTTCTCTGTGGAAATATATTCATTTGTGTCAGTTATTAGATAACGCCTATAAGTGATATCATAGAATACAGGTCTTTGTTTTCCGAGTTACCTCATGTTTCGTGATTATCTCCAGACTCATTTGTGGTGCCTCAAAGAGCAATGGTTCATTGTTTTCCATGGCTAATATTCCATTGTGTACATGGACCACTTCTTCTTTATCCATTCACCTCTTGTTGGATATTTTGATTGCTTCACTGTCTTGGCTATTGTGAATAAGGCTGCACTGCAGGTTTTGCGGCCTGTGTCTTCTCGATTCTTGTCTTCTCAGGTGAGAGGTCCAATGGTGCGCCTGCTGGACTGAATGGTACCTCCATTTTTACTTTTAAACACAGCTCCTTTCTGTTCTCATTATTGGCTGTTACCCCTTTACGTCTCACCAGCAGGTAGAGGGGACACAGTTCTTAAAAACCCCGTCAGCATTTATTGTTTGTAGACATTTTGCTGATGGTCAGTCGACTGGTCTAAGTTGAAACTTTTTGTAGATTAGATTGCCTGGGTCTAACACTCCCTGAGGTTGAGCTTTTATGCATTTTCCTTTTTTTTTTAAAAGAGCGTGAGTAAAACTTAACTCTTCATACTCTCATCTTGAAACATTTGCCTGTTTTGAATTTTTTTGTCCATTCCCTACTTCAGCACAATTTTTTAGGGCAGGTGTCCTTTACAGCCCTGAGTCCTTGTGAATGTTAAGTGACCATTAGCTGTGAGTTTAAAGCTGCTCTTGCAGGAAACGGCCACAAGGTGGCAGCATTTCTCCTTTACCAAATTTGGTAACTGGGGAAACAGAGCCTTAATGGAAGTGGTGTTCTAGGTTGTAAATTCGAATGGAATGTGCCAGGAAAAAAGCACTTTATGTTTATGTCTCATTACTTCTTGTTCATAATTGTAATTTACTTTTTATTTTTTATCCCAGCAAATTTGATTACAATGGTTTGTTTGTTCTAGGTGTGCAAGATGTGGTTCTTTCACACATATACGTGTATCTATTCTTCCTCGCATCCTTTTCCCATGTAGGTTATGACACACTGTTGAGTAGTCTTCTCCTGGTCTTCCGTACGTCTTTGGTGATTATATATTTCACATGGTATGTATATCTCTGTTAACCCCAATATGGTAATGTATGCAATCCTCATCCGTTTCTATTTGGTGAACCATCAGTTTTTTTAATGAATCTGTGATTGCCTTTCTCTGTGGAAATATCTTCATTGGTATCAATTTTTAAGTAACTCCTAAAAGAGATATGATAGGATATGTGTCTTTTGCTTTCTCACTTACTACAGGTGGCGTGATTACGTCTAGACTCATGGATGGTGCTGTAAATGGCATTGTTTCATTTTTTTCACTAGCGAATATTCCATCTGTACATGGAGGAGTTCTTCTTTGTCCACCCATCTGTTTGTGGACTTTTTGGTTACTTCCATATCTTGGCTATTGTAATACTGTGACATGCAGATTTGCCTGCCTGTTTCTTTCCAATTCTTTCTTCTTAGATTATAGGTCGAGGAGTGGGCCTGCTGGATCATACGGTAGCTCAATGTTTACCTTTTTAAGGCACCTCCATTCTGTTCTCATTCGTGGCCCTTTTCAAGTTACGTCCCATTTGAAGTTGAGGGTATGCATTTCTCCACAACACCTTCAGCATTTATTGTTTGTAGTTTCCTTGCTGATGGTTATTCTGACAAGTGTGAGCTGATACCTCTTTGTGGTTGAATTCGCCTGTGCCTCATAATCCGTTGAAATTGAACTTTAAGGCATGTCCTTTTTATTTTTCAACCTGTGATTACCCCTTAGTTCTTCAAAGTGTTCTCTTAAAGTATGTGTCACATTTTGAAATGTTTTGGCCATTACCTCCCTCAAGACATTTTGAGGGTAGGTTTCATTTACAGTTCTGCAGTACTTGTTCCTATGAAATGACCATTAGCACAGGCTTTAAAGCTGCTTTTGCAGGTAAATGCCAGAGGGCGGCAGCCTTTCTATGTCCCCACCATGGTAACTAGGGAAAAGCCCTTGCGGCCTGTGGTGTTTCTCGGTTATAAATTAGAGTGGAGTTTGCCCGGACAAACCCACACAAGCTGATGTCTCCTTACTTTTGTTGGATTTTTAAATTTAATTTTTAGTTTTTATTGGAGTAATTCCCCAGTGTGCACGTGGACCACTTCTACTTTGCGCATTCCTCGGTTGATGGACATTTTCATTGCTTCCAAGTGTTGTCTATGGTAAATATTGTTGGAGTACAGGATTGCCAGCCTGTGACTTTTTGATTCTCATTTTCTCAGGTGATAGGCCCAACAGTGGGTGTGATTGATTGACTGGTAGCACCGTGTTTCCCTTTTCAAATCACCTTCTTTGTGTTTTCATTAGTGACTCTTACCACGTCCCCCTTAGAAATGAGGGTATTTATTTCTCCACAATCGATTTAGCATTTATTGTTTGCTGCATTTATGCTAATGGCCCTACTGGCTGCTGTGTGCTGATAGGGTTTTGTAATTTGGGTTTGCATGTCTTTGAAAATTCGTAAAACTCATCATTTTTCTCCACCGTTTACTTTTCTGTTAAAAAAAAGGAAACAGTTGGGAGTACAATATATCTCTTGAAATTTTCTTCTTGGAAGGTTGCCCTATTTTGAAATTTTTGGTCGATTTTCCACCCCAGAATTTTTTTAGAGAGCAGGTGTCATTTCCCGAACTGCAAGTTTGGTGAATATTTAGTGACCTTTAGCAATGGGTTTAAAGCTGCTGTTGTGGGAAGTGACCTTAAGCAGGCAGCATTTCTCCACTCCCAAATCTGGGTACTAGGGCAGCAGAGCCTTTCTGGAAGTCGTGTTCCTAGGTTGTAAATTAAATTGGAATGTGCATGGAGAAACCCCCATAAGTTTATGTCTCATTATTTCTTCTTGGTTTTAAATTTTTTTTTTAATTGGGGTAAAGCTTCGAATATTGTCTGTCCTAGGTGTACACAATCTGGTTCATTTGTACATTATATATGTCTATTCAAGTACAGATCCTCTTCCCATGTAAAATGTTACAGAGGGTTCCACAGACCTCCCTTGCTAGATGGTCGGTCTTTTTGAGATATGTATATACTATGTGTTTGTATACATAGAGCAACACTAATCTTAACTTATCCATTCCCCCCACCTTTCCTTTTAGATGAGCATAGTTTGTTTTCTAAGTCTGTGAGTGTCTTTCTCTGTGGAAATATATTCATTTGTGTCAGTTATTAGATAACGCCTATAAGTGATATCATAGAATACAGGTCTTTGGTTTCCGAGTTACCTCATGTTTCGTGATTATCTCCAGACTCATTTGTGGTGCCTCAAAGAGCAATGGTTCATTGTTTTCCATGGCTAATATTCCATTGTGTACATGGACCACTTCTTCTTTATCCATTCACCTCTTGTTGGATATTTTGATTGCTTCACTCTCTTGGCTATTGTGAAAAATGCTGCACTGCAACTTTTGCGGCCTGTGTCTTCTCGATTCCTGTCTTCTCAGGTGAGAGGTCCAATGGTGCGCCTGCTGGATTGAATGGTACCTCCATTTTTACTTTTAAACACAGCTCCTTTCTGTTCTCATTATTGGCTGTTACCCCTTTACGTCTCACCAGCAGGTAGAGGGGACACAGTTCTTAAAAACCCCGTCAGCATTTATTGTTTGTAGACATTTTGCTGATGGTCAGTCGACTGGTCTAAGTTCAAACTTTTTGTAGATTAGATTGCATGGGTCTAACACTCCCTGAGGTTGAGCTTTTATCCATTTTCCTTTTTTTTTTAAAGAGCGTGAGTAAAACTTAACTCCTCATACTCTCTTCTTGAAACATTTGCCTGTTTTGAATTTTTTTGTCCATTTCCTACTTCAGCACAATTTTTTAGGGCAGGTGTCCTTTACAGCCCTGAGTCCTTGTGAATGTTAAGTGACCATTAGCTGTGAGTTTAAAGCTGCTCTTGCAGGAAACGGCCACAAGGTGGCAGCATTTCTCCTTTACCAAATTTGGTAACTGGAGAAACAGAGCCTTAATGGAAGTGGTGTTCTAGGTTGTAAATTCGAATGGAATGTGCCAGGAAAAAAGCACTTTATGTTTATGTCTCATTACTTCTTGTTCATAATTGTAATTTACTTTTTATTTTTTATCACAGCAAATTTGATTACAATGGTTTGTTTGTTCTAGGTGTGCAAGATGTGGTTCTTTCACACATATACGTGTATCTATTCTTCCTCGCATCCTTTTCCCATGTAGGTTATGACACAATGTTGAGTAGTCTTCTCCTGGTCTTCCGTACGTCTTTGGTGATTATATATTTCACATGGTATGTATATCTCTGTTAACCCCAATATGGTAATGTATCCAATCCTCATCCCTTTCTATTTGGTGAACCATCAGTTTTTTTAATGAATCTGTGATTGCCTTTCTCTGTGGAAATATCTTCATTGGTATCAATTTTTAAGTAACTCCTAAAAGTGATATGATAGGATATGTGTCTTTTGCTTTCTCACTTACTACAGGTGGCGTGATTACGTCTAGACTCATGTATGGTGCTGTAAATGGCATTGTTTCATTATTTTCACTAGCGAATATTCCATCTATACATGGAGGAGTTCTTCTTTGTCCACCCATCTGTTGGTGGACTTTTTGGTTACTTCCATATCTTGGCTATTGTAATACTGTGCCATGCAGATTTGCCTGCCTGTGTCTTTCCAATTCTTTCTTCTTAGATTATAGGTCGAGGAGTGGGCCTGCTGGATCATACGGTAGCTCAATGTTTACCTTTTTAAGGCACCTCCATTCTGTTCTCATTCGTGGCCCTTTTCAAGTTACGTCCCACTTGAAGTTGAGGGTATGCATTTCTCCACAACACCTTCAGCATTTATTGTTTGTAGTTTCCTTGCTGATGGTTATTCTGACAAGTGTGAGCTGATACCTCTTTGTGGTTGAATTCGCCTGTGCCTCATAATCCGTTGAAATTGAGCTTTAAGGCATGTCCTTTTTATTTTTCAACCTGTGATTACCCCTTAGTTCTTCAAAGTGTTCTCTTAAAGTATGTGTCACATTTTGAAATGTTTTGGCCATTACCTCCCTCAAGACATTTTGAGGGTAGGTTTCATTTACAGTTCTGCAGTACTTGTTCCTATGAAATGACCATTAGCACAGGCTTTAAAGCTGCTTTTGCAGGTAAATGCCAGAGGGCGGCAGCCTTTCTATGTCCCCACCATGGTAACTAGGGAAAAGCCCTTGAGGCCTGTGGTGTTTCTCGGTTATAAATTAGAGTGGAGTGTGCCCGGACAAACCCACACAAGCTGATGTCTCCTTACTTTTGTTGGATTTTTAAATTTAATTTTTAGTTTTTATTGGAGTAGTTCCCCAGTGTGCACGTGGACCACTTCTACTTTGCGCATTCCTCAGTTGATGGACATTTTCATTGCTTCCAAGTGTTGGCTCTGGTAAATATTGTTGGAGTGCAGGATTGCCAGCCTGTGACTTTTTGATTCTAATTTTCTCAGTTGATATGCCCAGCAGTGGGTGTGATTGATTGACTGGTAGCACCGTGTTTCCCTTTTCAAAGCACCTTCTTTGTGTTTTCATTAGTGGCTCTTACCACGTCCCCCTTAGAATCGAGGGTATGCATTTCTCCACAATCGATTTAGCATTTATTGTTTGCTGCCTTTATGCTAATGGCCCTACTGGCTGCTGTATGCTGATAGGGTTTTGTAATTTGGGTTTGCATGTCTTTGAAAATTCTTAAAACTCATCATGTTTCTCCACCGTTTTCTTTTCTGTTAAAAGAAAGGAAACAGTTGGGAGTACAATATATCTCTTGAAAATATCTTCTTGGAAGATTGCCCTATTTTGAAATTTTTGGTCGATTTTCCACCTCAGAATTTTTTTAGAGAGCAGGTGTCATTTCCCGAACTGCAAGTTTGGTGAATATTTAGTGACCATTAGCAATGGGTTTAAAGCTGCTGTTGTGGGAAGTGGCCTCAAGCAGGCAGCATTTCTCCACTCCCAAATCTGGGTACTAGGGCAGCAGAGCCTTTCTGGAAGTCGTGTTCTTAGGTTGTAAATTAAATTGGAATGTGCCTGGAGAAACCCCCATAAGTTTATGTCTCATTATTTCTTCTTGGTTTTAAAATTTTTTTTTAATTGGGGTAAAACTTCGAATATTGTCTGTCCTAGGTGTACACAATCTGGTTCATTTGTACATTATATATGTCTATTCAAGTACAGATCCTCTTCCCATGTAAAATGTTACAGAGGGTTCCAGAGACCTCCCTTGCTACATGGTCGGTCTTTTTGAGATATGTATATAGTATGTGTTTGTATACATAGAGCAACACTAATCTTAACTTATCCATTCCCCCCACCTTTCCTTTTAGATGAGCATAGTTTGTTTTCTAAGTCTGTGAGTGTCTTTCTCTGTGGAAATATATTCATTTGTGTCAGTTATTAGATAACGCCTATAAGTGATATCATAGAATACAGGTCTTTGGTTTCCGAGTTACCTCATGTTTCGTGATTATCTCCAGACTCATTTGTGGTGCCTCAAAGAGCAATGGTTCATTGTTTTCCATGCCTAATATTCCATTGTGTACATGGACCACTTCTTCTTTATCCATTCACCTCTTGTTGGATATTTTGATTGCTTCACTGTCTTGGCTAATGTGAATAAGGCTGCACTGCAGCTTTTGCGGCCTGTGTCTTCTCGATTCTTGTCTTCTCAGGTGAGAGGTCCAATGGTGCGCCTGCTGGACTGAATGGTACCTCCATTTTTACTTTTAAACACAGATCCTTTCTCTTCTCATTATTGGCTGTTACCCCTTTACGTCTCACCAGCAGGTAGAGGGGACACAGTTCTTAAAAACCCCGTCAGCATTTATTGTTTGTAGACATTTTGCTGATGGTCAGTCGACTGGTCTAAGTTGAAACTTTTTGTAGATTAGATTGCATGGGTCTAACACTCCCTGAGGTTGAGCTTTTATCCATTTTCCTTTTTTTTTAAAAGAGCGTGAGTAAAACTTAACTCCTCATACTCTCTTCTTGAAACATTTGCCTGTTTTGAATTTTTTTGTCCATTTCCTACTTCAGCACAATTTTTTAGGGCAGGTGTCCTTTACAGCCCTGAGTCCTTGTGAATGTTAAGTGACCATTAGCTGTGAGTTTAAAGCTGCTCTTGCAGGAAACGGCCACAAGGTGGCAGCATTTCTCCTTTACCAAATTTGGTAACTGGGGAAACAGAGCCTTAATGGAAGTGGTGTTCTAGGTTGTAAATTCGAATGGAATGTGCCAGGAAAAAAGCACTTTATGTTTATGTCTCATTACTTCTTGTTCATAATTGTAATTTACTTTTTATTTTTTATCCCAGCAAATTTGATTACAATGGTTTGTTTGTTCTAGGTGTGCAAGATGTGGTTCTTTCACACATATACGTGTATCTATTCTTCCTCGCATCCTTTTCCCATGTAGGTTATGACACAATGTTGAGTAGTCTTCTCCTGGTCTTCCGTACGTCTTTGGTGATTATATATTCACATGGTATGTATATCTCTGTTAACTCCAATATGGTAATGTATCCAATCCTCATCCCTTTCTATTTGGTGAACCATAAGTATTTTAATGAATCTGTGATTGCCTTTCTCTGTGGAAATATCTTCATTTTTATCAATTTTTAAGTAACTCCTAAAAGTTATATGATAGGATATTTGTCTTTTGCTTTCTCACTTACTACAGGTGGCGTGATTATGTCTAGGCTCATGTATGGTGCTGCAAATGGCATTTTTTCATTTTTTTCACTAGCGAATATTCCATCTGTACATGGAGGAGTTCTTCTTTGTCCACCCATATGTTGGTGGACTTTTTGGTTACTTCCATATCTTGGCTATCGTAATAATGTGCCATGCAGATTTGCCTGCCTGTGTCTTTCCAATTCTTTCTTCTTAGATTATAGGTGGAGGAGTGGGCCTGCTGGATCATATGGTAGCTCAATGTTTACCTTTTTAAGGCACCTCCATTCTGTTCTCATTCGTGGCCCTTTTCAAGTTACGTCCCACTTGAAATTGAGGGTATGCATTTCTCCACAACACCTTCAGCATTTATTGTTTGTAGTTTCCTTGCTGATGGTTATTCTGACAAGTGTGAGCTGATACCTCTTTGTGGTTGAATTCGCATGTGCCTCATTATCCGTTGAAATTGAGCTTTAAGGCATGTCCTTTTTATTTTTCAAGCTGTGATTACTCCTTAGTTCTTCAAAGTGATCTCTTAAAATATGTGTCACATTTTGAAATGTTTTGGCCATTACCTCCCTCAAGACATTTTGAGGGTAGGTTTCATTTACAGTTCTGCAGTACTTGTTCCTATGAAATGACCATTAGCACAGGCTTTAAAGCTGCTTTTGCAGGTAAATGCCAGAGGGCGGCAGCCTTTCTATGTCCCCACCATGGTAACTAGGGAAAAGCCCTTGCGGCCTGTGGTGTTCCTCGGTTATAAATTAGAGTGGAGTGTGCCCAGACAAACCCACACAAGCTGATGTCTCCTTACTTTTGTTGGATTTTTAATTTAATTTTTAGTTTTTATTGGAGTAATTTCCCAGTGTGCACGTGGCTCACTTCTACTTTGTGCATTCCTCGGTTGATGGACATTTTCATTGCTTCCAAGTGTTGGCTATGGTAAATATTGTTGGAGTGCAGGATTGCCAGCCTGTGACTTTTTGATTCTCATTTTCTCAGGTGATAGGCCCAGCAGTGGGTGTGATTGATTGACTGGTAGCACCGTGTTTCCCTTTTCAAAGCACCTTCTTTGTGTTTTCATTAGTGGCTCTTAGCACGTCCCCCTTAGAATCGAGGGTATGCATTTCTCCACAATCGATTTAGCATTTATTGTTTGCAGCATGTATGCTAATGGCCCTACTGGCTGCTGTGTGCTGGTAGGGTTGTGTAATTTGGGTTTGCATGTCTTTGAAAATTCGTAAAACTCATCATTTTTCTCCACCGTTTACTTTTCTGTTAAAAAAAAGGAAACAGTTGGGAGTACAATATATCTCTTGAAATTTTCTTCTAGGAAGGTTGCCCTATTTTGAAATTTTTGGTCTATTTTCCACCCCAGAATTTTTTTAGAGAGCAGGTGTCATTTCCTGAACTGCAAGTTTGGTGAATATTTAGTTACCTTTAGCAATGGGTTTAAAGCTGCTGTTGTGGGAAGTGACCTCAAGCAGGCAGCATTTCTCCACTCCCAAATCTGGGAACGAGGGCAGCAGAGCCTTTCTGGAAGTCGTGTTCCTAGGTTGTAAATTAAATTGGAATGTGCATGGAGAAACCCCCATAAGTTTATGTCTCATTATTTCTTCTTGGTTTTAATTTTTTTTTAATTGGGGTAAAGCTTAGAATATTGTTTGTCCTAGGTGTACACAATCTGGTTCATTTGTACATTATATATGTCTATTCAAGTACAGATCCTCTTCCCATGTAAAATGTTACAGAGGGTTCCACAGACCTCCCTTGCTAGATGGTCGGTCTTTTTGAGATATGTATATACTATGTGTTTGTATACATAGAGCAACACTAATCTTAACTTATCCATTCCCCCCACCTTTCCTTTTAGATGAGCATAGTTTGTTTTCTAAGTCTGTGAGTGTCTTTCTCTGTGGAAATATATTCATTTGTGTCAGTTATTAGATAACGCCTATAAGTGATATCATAGAATACAGGTCTTTGGTTTCCGAGTTACCTCATGTTTCGTGATTATCTCCAGACTCATTTGTGGTGCCTCAAAGAACATTGGTTCATTGTTTTCCATGGCTAATATTCCATTGTGTACATGGACCACTTCTTCTTTATCCATTCACCTCTTGTTGGATATTTTGATTGCTTCACTGTCTTGGCTATTGTGAATAAGGCTGCACTGCAGCTTTTGCGGCCTGTGTCTTCTCGATTCTTGTCTTCTCAGGTGAGAGGTCCAATGGTGCGCCTGCTGGATTGAATGGTACCTCCATTTTTACTTTTAAACACAGCTCCTTTCTGTTCTCATTATTGGCTGTTACCCCTTTTCGTCTCACCAGCAGGTAGAGGGGACACAGTTCTCTAAAACCCCTTCAGGAGTTATTGTTTGTAGATTTTTTGCTGATGGTCAGTCGACTGGTCTAAGTTGAAACTTTTTGTAGATTAGATTGCATGGGTCTAACACTCCCTGAGGTTGAGCTTTTATCCATTTTCCTTTTTTTTTTTTAAAAGAGCGTGAGTAAAACTTAAGTCTTCATACTCTCATCTTGAAACATTTGCCTGTTTTGAATTTTTTTGTCCATTCCCTACTTCAGCACAATTTTTTAGGGCAGGTGTCCTTTACAGCCCTGAGTCCTTGTGAATGTTAAGTGACCATTAGCTGTGAGTTTAAAGCTGCTCTTGCAGGAAACGGCCACAAGGTGGCAGCATTTCTCCTTTACCAAATTTGGTAACTGGGGAAACAGAGCCTTAATGGAAGTGGTGTTCTAGGTTGTAAATTCGAATGGAATGTGCCAGGAAAAAAGCACTTTATGTTTATGTCTCATTACTTCTTGTTCATAACTGTAATTTACTTTTTATTTTTTATCCCAGCAAATTTGATTACAATGGTTTGTTTGTTCTAGGTGTGGAAGATGTGGTTCTTTCACACATATACGTGTATCTATTCTTCCTCGCATCCTTTTCCCATGTAGGTTATGACACAATGTTGAGTAGTCTTCTCCTGGTCTTCCGTACGTCTTTGGTGATTATATATTTCACATGGTTTGTATATCTCTGTTAACCCCAATATGGTAATGTATCCAATCCTCATCCCTTTCTATTTGGTGAACCATAAGTATTTTAATGAATCTGTGATTGCCTTTCTCTGTGGAAATGTCTTCATTTTTATCAATTTTTAAGTAACTCCTAAAAGTGATATGATAGTATATGTGTCTTTTGCTTTCTCACTTACTACAGGTGGCGTGATTATGTCTAGGCTCATGTATGGTGCTGCAAATGGCATTGTTTCATTTTTTTCACTAGCGAATATTCCATCTGTACATGGAGGAGTTCTTCTTTGTCCACCCATCTGTTGGTGGACTTTTTGGTTACTTCCATATCTTGGCTATCGTAATACTGTGCCATGCAGATTTGCCTGCCTGTGTCTTTCCAATTCTTTCTTCTTAGATTATAGGTCGAGGAGTGGGCCTGCTGGATCATATGGTAGCTCAATGTTTACCTTTTTAAGGCACCTCCATTCTGTTCTCATTCATGGCCCTTTCCAAGTTACGTCCCACTTGAAGTTGGGGGTATATAATTCTCCACAACACCTTCAGCATTTATTGTTTGTAGTTTCCTTGCTGATGGTTATTCTGACAAGTGTGAGCTAATACCTCTTTGTGGTTGAATTCGCATGTGCCTCATAATCCGTTGAAATTGAGCTTTAAGGCATGTCCTTTTTATTTTTCAACCTGTGATTACCCCTTAGTTCTTCAAAGTGTTCTCTTAAAGTATGTGTCACATTTTGAAATGTTTTGGCCATTACCTCCCTCAAGACATTTTGAGGGCAGGTTTCATTTACAGTTCTGCAGTACTTGTTCCTATGAAATGACCATTAGCACAGGCTTTAAAGCTGCTTTTGCAGGTAAATGCCAGAGGGCGGCAGCCTTTCTATGTCCCCACCATGGTAACTAGGGAAAAGCCCTTGCGGCCTGTGGTGTTTCTCGGTTATAAATTAGAGTGGAGTTTGCCCGGACAAACCCACACAAGCTGATGTCTCCTTACTTTTGTTGGATTTTTAAATTTAATTTTTAGTTTTTATTGGAGTAATTCCCCAGTGTGCACTTGGACCACTTCTACTTTGCGCATTCCTCGGTTGATGGACATTTTCATTGCTTCCAAGTGTTGGCTATGGTAAATATTGTTGGAGTGCAGGATTGCCAGCCTGTGACTTTTTGATTCTCATTTTCTCAGGTGATAGGCCCAGCAGTGGGTGTGACTGATTGACTGGTAGCACCGTGTTTCCCTTTTCAAAACACCTTCTTTGTGTTTTCATTAGTGGCTCTTACCACGTCCCCCTTAGAATCGAGGGTATGCATTTCTCCACAATCGATTTAGCATTTATTGTTTGCAGCATGTATGTTAATGGCCCTACTGGCTGCTGTGTGCTGATAGGGTTTTGTAATTTGGGTTTGCATGTCTTTGAAAATTCGTAAAACTCATCATTTTTCTCCACCGTTTACTTTTCTGTTAAAAAAAAGGAAACAGTTGGGAGTACAATATATCTCTTGAAATTTTCTTCTTGGAAGGTTGCCCTATTTTGAAATTTTTCGTCTATTTTCCACCCCAGAATTTTTTTAGAGAGCAGGTGTCATTTCCCGAACTGCAAGTTTGGTGAATATTTGGTGACCTTTGTCAATGGGTTTAAAGCTGCTGTTGTGGGAAGTGACCTCAAGCAGGCAGCATTTCTCCACTCCCAAATCTGGGTACTAGGGCAGCAGAGCCTTTCTGGAAGTCGTGTTCCTAGGTTGTAAATTAAATTGGAATGTGCATGGAGAAACCCCCATAAGTTTATGTCTCATTATTTCTTCTTGGTTTTAATTTTTTTTTTAATTGGGGTAAAGCTTAGAATATTGTTTGTCCTAGGTGTACATAATCTGGTTCATTTGTACATTATATGTGTCTATTCAAGTACAGATCCTCTTCCCATGTAAAATGTTACAGAGTGTTCCACAGACCTCCCTTGCTACATGGTCGGTCTTTTTGTGATATGTATATACTATGTGTTTGTATACATAGAGCAACACTAATCTTAACTTATCCATTCCCCCCACCTTTCCTTTTAGATGAGCATAGTTTGTTTTCTAAGTCTGTGAGTGTCTTTCTCTGTGGAAATATATTCATTTGTGTCAGTTATTAGATAACGCCTATAAGTGATATCATAGAATACAGGTCTTTGGTTTCCGAGTTACCTCATGTTTCGTGATTATCTCCAGACTCATTTGTGGTGCCTCAAAGAGCAATGGTTCATTGTTTTCCATGGCTAATATTCCATTGTGTACATGGACCACTTCTTCTTTATCCATTCACCTCTTGTTGGATATTTTGATTGCTTCACTGTCTTGGCTATTGTGAATAAGGCTGCACTGCAGGTTTTGCGGCCTGTGTCTTCTCGATTCTTGTCTTCTCAGGTGAGAGGTCCAATGGTGCGCCTGCTGGACTGAATGGTACCTCCATTTTTACTTTTAAACACAGCTCCTTTCTGTTCTCATTATTGGCTGTTACCCCTTTACGTCTCACCAGCAGGTAGAGGGGACACAGTTCTTAAAAACCCCGTCAGCATTTATTGTTTGTAGACATTTTGCTGATGGTCAGTCGACTGGTCTAAGTTGAAACTTTTTGTAGATTAGATTGCCTGGGTCTAACACTCCCTGAGGTTGAGCTTTTATGCATTTTCCTTTTTTTTTTAAAAGAGCGTGAGTAAAACTTAACTCTTCATACTCTCATCTTGAAACATTTGCCTGTTTTGAATTTTTTTGTCCATTCCCTACTTCAGCACAATTTTTTAGGGCAGGTGTCCTTTACAGCCCTGAGTCCTTGTGAATGTTAAGTGACCATTAGCTGTGAGTTTAAAGCTGCTCTTGCAGGAAACGGCCACAAGGTGGCAGCATTTCTCCTTTACCAAATTTGGTAACTGGGGAAACAGAGCCTTAATGGAAGTGGTGTTCTAGGTTGTAAATTCGAATGGAATGTGCCAGGAAAAAAGCACTTTATGTTTATGTCTCATTACTTCTTGTTCATAATTGTAATTTACTTTTTATTTTTTATCCCAGCAAATTTGATTACAATGGTTTGTTTGTTCTAGGTGTGCAAGATGTGGTTCTTTCACACATATACGTGTATCTATTCTTCCTCGCATCCTTTTCCCATGTAGGTTATGACACACTGTTGAGTAGTCTTCTCCTGGTCTTCCGTACGTCTTTGGTGATTATATATTTCACATGGTATGTATATCTCTGTTAACCCCAATATGGTAATGTATGCAATCCTCATCCGTTTCTATTTGGTGAACCATCAGTTTTTTTAATGAATCTGTGATTGCCTTTCTCTGTGGAAATATCTTCATTGGTATCAATTTTTAAGTAACTCCTAAAAGAGATATGATAGGATATGTGTCTTTTGCTTTCTCACTTACTACAGGTGGCGTGATTACGTCTAGACTCATGGATGGTGCTGTAAATGGCATTGTTTCATTTTTTTCACTAGCGAATATTCCATCTGTACATGGAGGAGTTCTTCTTTGTCCACCCATCTGTTTGTGGACTTTTTGGTTACTTCCATATCTTGGCTATTGTAATACTGTGACATGCAGATTTGCCTGCCTGTTTCTTTCCAATTCTTTCTTCTTAGATTATAGGTCGAGGAGTGGGCCTGCTGGATCATACGGTAGCTCAATGTTTACCTTTTTAAGGCACCTCCATTCTGTTCTCATTCGTGGCCCTTTTCAAGTTACGTCCCATTTGAAGTTGAGGGTATGCATTTCTCCACAACACCTTCAGCATTTATTGTTTGTAGTTTCCTTGCTGATGGTTATTCTGACAAGTGTGAGCTGATACCTCTTTGTGGTTGAATTCGCCTGTGCCTCATAATCCGTTGAAATTGAACTTTAAGGCATGTCCTTTTTATTTTTCAACCTGTGATTACCCCTTAGTTCTTCAAAGTGTTCTCTTAAAGTATGTGTCACATTTTGAAATGTTTTGGCCATTACCTCCCTCAAGACATTTTGAGGGTAGGTTTCATTTACAGTTCTGCAGTACTTGTTCCTATGAAATGACCATTAGCACAGGCTTTAAAGCTGCTTTTGCAGGTAAATGCCAGAGGGCGGCAGCCTTTCTATGTCCCCACCATGGTAACTAGGGAAAAGCCCTTGCGGCCTGTGGTGTTTCTCGGTTATAAATTAGAGTGGAGTTTGCCCGGACAAACCCACACAAGCTGATGTCTCCTTACTTTTGTTGGATTTTTAAATTTAATTTTTAGTTTTTATTGGAGTAATTCGCCAGTGTGCACGTGGACCACTTCTACTTTGCGCATTCCTCGGTTGATAGACATTTTCATTGCTTCCAAGTGTTGTCTATGGTAAATATTGTTGGAGTACAGGATTGCCAGCCTGTGACTTTTTGATTCTCATTTTCTCAGGTGATAGGCCCAACAGTGGGTGTGATTGATTGACTGGTAGCACCGTGTTTCCCTTTTCAAATCACCTTCTTTGTGTTTTCATTAGTGACTCTTACCACGTCCCCCTTAGAAATGAGGGTATTTATTTCTCCACAATCGATTTAGCATTTATTGTTTGCTGCATTTATGCTAATGGCCCTACTGGCTGCTGTGTGCTGATAGGGTTTTGTAATTTGGGTTTGCATGTCTTTGAAAATTCGTAAAACTCATCATTTTTCTCCACCGTTTACTTTTCTGTTAAAAAAAAGGAAACAGTTGGGAGTACAATATATCTCTTGAAATTTTCTTCTTGGAAGGTTGCCCTATTTTGAAATTTTTGGTCGATTTTCCACCCCAGAATTTTTTTAGAGAGCAGGTGTCATTTCCCGAACTGCAAGTTTGGTGAATATTTAGTGACCTTTAGCAATGGGTTTAAAGCTGCTGTTGTGGGAAGTGACCTTAAGCAGGCAGCATTTCTCCACTCCCAAATCTGGGTACTAGGGCAGCAGAGCCTTTCTGGAAGTCGTGTTCCTAGGTTGTAAATTAAATTGGAATGTGCATGGAGAAACCCCCATAAGTTTATGTCTCATTATTTCTTCTTGGTTTTAAATTTTTTTTTTAATTGGGGTAAAGCTTCGAATATTGTCTGTCCTAGGTGTACACAATCTGGTTCATTTGTACATTATATATGTCTATTCAAGTACAGATCCTCTTCCCATGTAAAATGTTACAGAGGGTTCCACAGACCTCCCTTGCTAGATGGTCGGTCTTTTTGAGATATGTATATACTATGTGTTTGTATACATAGAGCAACACTAATCTTAACTTATCCATTCCCACCACCTTTCCTTTTAGATGAGCATAGTTTGTTTTCTAAGTCTGTGAGTGTCTTTCTCTGTGGAAATATATTCATTTGTGTCAGTTATTAGATAACGCCTATAAGTGATATCATAGAATACAGGTCTTTGGTTTCCGAGTTACCTCATGTTTCGTGATTATCTCCAGACTCATTTGTGGTGCCTCAAAGAGCAATGGTTCATTGTTTTCCATGGCTAATATTCCATTGTGTACATGGACCACTTCTTCTTTATCCATTCACCTCTTGTTGGATATTTTGATTGCTTCACTCTCTTGGCTATTGTGAAAAATGCTGCACTGCAACTTTTGCGGCCTGTGTCTTCTCGATTCCTGTCTTCTCAGGTGAGAGGTCCAATGGTGCGCCTGCTGGATTGAATGGTACCTCCATTTTTACTTTTAAACACAGCTCCTTTCTGTTCTCATTATTGGCTGTTACCCCTTTACGTCTCACCAGCAGGTAGAGGGGACACAGTTCTTAAAAACCCCGTCAGCATTTATTGTTTGTAGACATTTTGCTGATGGTCAGTCGACTGGTCTAAGTTCAAACTTTTTGTAGATTAGATTGCATGGGTCTAACACTCCCTGAGGTTGAGCTTTTATCCATTTTCCTTTTTTTTTTAAAGAGCGTGAGTAAAACTTAACTCCTCATACTCTCTTCTTGAAACATTTGCCTGTTTTGAATTTTTTTGTCCATTTCCTACTTCAGCACAATTTTTTAGGGCAGGTGTCCTTTACAGCCCTGAGTCCTTGTGAATGTTAAGTGACCATTAGCTGTGAGTTTAAAGCTGCTCTTGCAGGAAACGGCCACAAGGTGGCAGCATTTCTCCTTTACCAAATTTGGTAACTGGGGAAACAGAGCCTTAATGGAAGTGGTGTTCTAGGTTGTAAATTCGAATGGAATGTGCCAGGAAAAAAGCACTTTATGTTTATGTCTCATTACTTCTTGTTCATAATTGTAATTTACTTTTTATTTTTTATCACAGCAAATTTGATTACAATGGTTTGTTTGTTCTAGGTGTGCAAGATGTGGTTCTTTCACACATATACGTGTATCTATTCTTCCTCGCATCCTTTTCCCATGTAGGTTATGACACAATGTTGAGTAGTCTTCTCCTGGTCTTCCGTACGTCTTTGGTGATTATATATTTCACATGGTATGTATATCTCTGTTAACCCCAATATGGTAATGTATCCAATCCTCATCCCTTTCTATTTGGTGAACCATCAGTTTTTTTAATGAATCTGTGATTGCCTTTCTCTGTGGAAATATCTTCATTGGTATCAATTTTTAAGTAACTCCTAAAAGTGATATGATAGGATATGTGTCTTTTGCTTTCTCACTTACTACAGGTGGCGTGATTACGTCTAGACTCATGGATGGTGCTGTAAATGGCATTGTTTCATTTTTTTCACTACCGAATATTCCATCTATACATGGAGGAGTTCTTCTTTGTCCACCCATCTGTTGGTGGACTTTTTGGTTACTTCCATATCTTGGCTATTGTAATACTGTGCCATGCAGATTTGCCTGCCTGTGTCTTTCCAATTCTTTCTTCTTAGATTATAGGTCGAGGAGTGGGCCTGCTGGATCATACGGTAGCTCAATGTTTACCTTTTTAAGGCACCTCCATTCTGTTCTCATTCGTGGCCCTTTTCAAGTTACGTCCCACTAGAAGTTGAGGGTATGCATTTCTCCACAACACCTTCAGCATTTATTGTTTGTAGTTTCCTTGCTGATGGTTATTCTGACAAGTGTGAGCTGATACCTCTTTGTGGTTGAATTCGCCTGTGCCTCATAATCCGTTGAAATTGAGCTTTAAGGCATGTCCTTTTTATTTTTCAACCTGTGATTACCCCTTAGTTCTTCAAAGTGTTCTCTTAAAGTATGTGTCACATTTTGAAATGTTTTGGCCATTACCTCCCTCAAGACATTTTGAGGGTAGGTTTCATTTACAGTTCTGCAGTACTTGTTCCTATGAAATGACCTTTAGCACAGGCTTTAAAGCTGCTTTTGCAGGTAAATGCCAGAGGGCGGCAGCCTTTCTATGTCCCCACCATGGTAACTAGGGAAAAGCCCTTGCGGCCTGTGGTGTTTCTCGGTTATAAATTAGAGTGGAGTGTGCCCGGACAAACCCACACAAGCTGATGTCTCCTTACTTTTGTTGGATTTTTAAATTTAATTTTTAGTTTTTATTGGAGTAGTTCCCCAGTGTGCACGTGGACCACTTCTACTTTGCGCATTCCTCAGTTGATGGACATTTTCATTGCTTCCAAGTGTTGGCTCTGGTAAATATTGTTGGAGTGCAGGATTGCCAGCCTGTGACTTTTTGATTCTAATTTTCTCAGTTGATATGCCCAGCAGTGGGTGTGATTGATTGACTGGTAGCACCGTGTTTCCCTTTTCAAAGCACCTTCTTTGTGTTTTCATTAGTGGCTCTTACCACGTCCCCCTTAGAATCGAGGGTATGCATTTCTCCACAATCGATTTAGCATTTATTGTTTGCTGCCTTTATGCTAATGGCCCTACTGGCTGCTGTATGCTGATAGGGTTTTGTAATTTGGGTTTGCATGTCTTTGAAAATTCTTAAAACTCATCATGTTTCTCGACCGTTTTCTTTTCTGTTAAAAGAAAGGAAACAGTTGGGAGTACAATATATCTCTTGAAAATATCTTCTTGGAAGATTGCCCTATTTTGAAATTTTTGGTCGATTTTCCACCTCAGAATTTTTTTAGAGAGCAGGTGTCATTTCCCGAACTGCAAGTTTGGTGAATATTTAGTGACCATTAGCAATGGGTTTAAAGCTGCTGTTGTGGGAAGTGGCCTCAAGCAGGCAGCATTTCTCCACTCCCAAATCTGGGTACTAGGGCAGCAGAGCCTTTCTGGAAGTCGTGTTCTTAGGTTGTAAATTAAATTGGAATGTGCCTGGAGAAACCCCCATAAGTTTATGTCTCATTATTTCTTCTTGGTTTTAATTTTTTTTTTAATTGGGGTAAAACTTCGAATATTGTCTGTCCTAGGTGTACACAATCTGGTTCATTTGTACATTATATATGTCTATTCAAGTACAGATCCTCTTCCCATGTAAAATGTTACAGAGGGTTCCACAGACCTCCCTTGCTACATGGTCGGTCTTTTTGAGATATGTATATACTATGTGTTTGTATACATAGAGCAACACTAATCTTAACTTATCCATTCCCCCCACCTTTCCTTTTAGATGAGCATAGTTTGTTTTCTAAGTCTGTGAGTGTCTTTCTCTGTGGAAATATATTCATTTGTGTCAGTTATTAGATAACGCCTATAAGTGATATCATAGAATACAGGTCTTTGGTTTCCGAGTTACCTCATGTTTCGTGATTATCTCCAGACTCATTTGTGGTGCCTCAAAGAGCAATGGTTCATTGTTTTCCATGGCTAATATTCCATTGTGTACATGGACCACTTCTTCTTTATCCATTCACCTCTTGTTGGATATTTTGATTGCTTCACTGTCTTGGCTAATGTGAATAAGCCTGCACTGCAGCTTTTGCGGCCTGTGTCTTCTCGATTCTTGTCTTCTCAGGTGAGAGGTCCAATGGTGCGCCTGCTGGACTGAATGGTACCTCCATTTTTACTTTTAAACACAGATCCTTTCTCTTCTCATTATTGGCTGTTACCCCTTTACGTCTCACCAGCAGGTAGAGGGGACACAGTTCTTAAAAACCCCGTCAGCATTTATTGTTTGTAGACATTTTGCTGATGGTCAGTCGACTGGTCTAAGTTGAAACTTTTTGTAGATTAGATTGCATGGGTCTAACACTCCCTGAGGTTGAGCTTTTATCCATTTTCCTTTTTTTTTAAAAGAGCGTGAGTAAAACTTAACTCCTCATACTCTCTTCTTGAAACATTTGCCTGTTTTGAATTTTTTTGTCCATTTCCTACTTCAGCACAATTTTTTAGGGCAGGTGTCCTTTACAGCCCTGAGTCCTTGTGAATGTTAAGTGACCATTAGCTGTGAGTTTAAAGCTGCTCTTGCAGGAAACGGCCACAAGGTGGCAGCATTTCTCCTTTACCAAATTTGGTAACTGGGGAAACAGAGCCTTAATGGAAGTGGTGTTCTAGGTTGTAAATTCGAATGGAATGTGCCAGGAAAAAAGCACTTTATGTTTATGTCTCATTACTTCTTGTTCATAATTGTAATTTACTTTTTATTTTTTATCCCAGCAAATTTGATTACAATGGTTTGTTTGTTCTAGGTGTGCAAGATGTGGTTCTTTCACACATATACGTGTATCTATTCTTCCTCGCATCCTTTTCCCATGTAGGTTATGACACAATGTTGAGTAGTCTTCTCCTGGTCTTCCGTACGTCTTTGGTGATTATATATTCACATGGTATGTATATCTCTGTTAACTCCAATATGGTAATGTATCCAATCCTCATCCCTTTCTATTTGGTGAACCATAAGTATTTTAATGAATCTGTGATTGCCTTTCTCTGTGGAAATATCTTCATTTTTATCAATTTTTAAGTAACTCCTAAAAGTTATATGATAGGATATGTGTCTTTTGCTTTCTCACTTACTACAGGTGGCGTGATTATGTCTAGGCTCATGTATGGTGCTGCAAATGGCATTTTTTCATTTTTTTCACTAGCGAATATTCCATCTGTACATGGAGGAGTTCTTCTTTGTCCACCCATATGTTGGTGGACTTTTTGGTTACTTCCATATCTTGGCTATCGTAATAATGTGCCATGCAGATTTGCCTGCCTGTGTCTTTCCAATTCTTTCTTCTTAGATTATAGGTGGAGGAGTGGGCCTGCTGGATCATATGGTAGCTCAATGTTTAACTTTTTAAGGCACCTCCATTCTGTTCTCATTCGTGGCCCTTTTCAAGTTACGTCCCACTTGAAGTTGAGGGTATGCATTTCTCCACAACACCTTCAGCATTTATTGTTTGTAGTTTCCTTGCTGATGGTTATTCTGACAAGTGTGAGCTGATACCTCTTTGTGGTTGAATTCGCATGTGCCTCATTATCCGTTGAAATTGAGCTTTAAGGCATGTCCTTTTTATTTTTCAAGCTGTGATTACTCCTTAGTTCTTCAAAGTGATCTCTTAAAATATGTGTCACATTTTGAAATGTTTTGGCCATTACCTCCCTCAAGACATTTTGAGGGCAGGTTTCATTTACAGTTCTGCAGTACTTGTTCCTATGAAATGACCATTAGCACAGGCTTTAAAGCTGCTTTTGCAGGTAAATGCCAGAGGGCGGCAGCCTTTCTATGTCCCCACCATGGTAACTAGGGAAAAGCCCTTGCGGCCTGTGGTGTTTCTCGGTTATAAATTAGAGTGGAGTGTGCCCAGACAAACCCACACAAGCTGATGTCTCCTTACTTTTGTTGGATTTTTAATTTAATTTTTAGTTTTTATTGGAGTAATTTCCCAGTGTGCACGTGGATCACTTCTACTTTGTGCATTCCTCGGTTGATGGACATTTTCATTGCTTCCAAGTGTTGGCTATGGTAAATATTGTTGGAGTGCAGGATTGCCAGCCTGTGACTTTTTGATTCTCATTTTCTCAGGTGATAGGCCCAGCAGTGGGTGTGACTGATTGACTGGTAGCACCGTGTTTCCCTTTTCAAAGCACCTTCTTTGTGTTTTCATTAGTGGCTCTTAGCACGCCCCCCTTAGAATCGAGGGTATGCATTTCTCCACAATCGATTTAGCATTTATTGTTTGCAGCATGTATGTTAATGGCCCTACTGGCTGCTGTGTGCTGGTAGGGTTGTGTAATTTGGGTTTGCATGTCTTTGAAAATTCGTAAAACTCATCATTTTTCTCCACCGTTTACTTTTCTGTTAAAAAAAAGGAAACAGTTGGGAGTTCAATATATCTCTTGAAATTTGCTTCTAGGAAGGTTGCCCTATTTTGAAATTTTTGGTCGATTTTCCACCCCAGAATTTTTTTAGAGAGCAGGTGTCATATCCTGAACTGCAAGTTTGGTGAATATTTAGTTACCTTTAGCAATGGGTTTAAAGCTGCTGTTGTGGGAAGTGACCTCAAGCAGGCAGCATTTCTCCACTCCCAAATCTGGGAACGAGGGCAGCAGAGCCTTTCTGGAAGTCGTGTTCCTAGGTTGTAAATTAAATTGGAATGTGCATGGAGAAACCCCCATAAGTTTATGTCTCATTATTTCTTCTTGGTTTTAATTTTTTTTTTAATTGGGGTAAAGCTTAGAATATTGTTTGTCCTAGGTGTACACAATCTGGTTCATTTGTACATTATATATGTCTATTCAAGTACAGATCCTCTTCCCATGTAAAATGTTACAGAGGGTTCCACAGACCTCCCTTGCTAGATGGTCGGTCTTTTTGAGATATGTATATACTATGTGTTTGTATACATAGAGCAACACTAATCTTAACTTATCCATTCCCCCCACCTTTCCTTTTAGATGAGCATAGTTTGTTTTCTAAGTCTGTGAGTGTCTTTCTCTGTGGAAATATATTCATTTGTGTCAGTTATTAGATAACGCCTATAAGTGATATCATAGAATACAGGTCTTTGGTTTCCGAGTTACCTCATGTTTCGTGATTATCTCCAGACTCATTTGTGGTGCCTCAAAGAACATTGGTTCATTGTTTTCCATGGCTAATATTCCATTGTGTACATGGACCACTTCTTCTTTATCCATTCACCTCTTGTTGGATATTTTGATTGCTTCACTGTCTTGGCTATTGTGAATAAGGCTGCACTGCAGCTTTTGCGGCCTGTGTCTTCTCGATTCTTGTCTTCTCAGGTGAGAGGTCCAATGGTGCGCCTGCTGGATTGAATGGTACCTCCATTTTTACTTTTAAACACAGCTCCTTTCTGTTCTCATTATTGGCTGTTACCCCTTTTCGTCTCACCAGCAGGTAGAGGGGACACAGTTCTCTAAAACCCCTTCAGGAGTTATTGTTTGTAGATTTTTTGCTGATGGTCAGTCGACTGGTCTAAGTTGAAACTTTTTGTAGATTAGATTGCATGGGTCTAACACTCCCTGAGGTTGAGCTTTTATCCATTTTCCTTTTTTTTTTTTAAAAGAGCGTGAGTAAAACTTAAGTCTTCATACTCTCATCTTGAAACATTTGCCTGTTTTGAATTTTTTTGTCCATTCCCTACTTCAGCACAATTTTTTAGGGCAGGTGTCCTTTACAGCCCTGAGTCCTTGTGAATGTTAAGTGACCATTAGCTGTGAGTTTAAAGCTGCTCTTGCAGGAAACGGCCACAAGGTGGCAGCATTTCTCCTTTACCAAATTTGGTAACTGGGGAAACAGAGCCTTAATGGAAGTGGTGTTCTAGGTTGTAAATTCGAATGGAATGTGCCAGGAAAAAAGCACTTTATGTTTATGTCTCATTACTTCTTGTTCATAATTGTAATTTACTTTTAATTTTTTATCCCAGCAAATTTGATTACAATGGTTTGTTTGTTCTAGGTGTGGAAGATGTGGTTCTTTCACACATATACGTGTATCTATTCTTCCTCGCATCCTTTTCCCATGTAGGTTATGACACAATGTTGAGTAGTCTTCTCCTGGTCTTCCGTACGTCTTTGGTGATTATATATTTCACATGGTTTGTATATCTCTGTTAACCCCAATATGGTAATGTATCCAATCCTCATCCCTTTCTATTTGGTGAACCATAAGTATTTTAATGAATCTGTGATTGCCTTTCTCTGTGGAAATGTCTTCATTTTTATCAATTTTTAAGTAACTCCTAAAAGTGATATGATAGGATATGTGTCTTTTGCTTTCTCACTTACTACAGGTGGCGTGATTATGTCTAGGCTCATGTATGGTGCTGCAAATGGCATTGTTTCATTTTTTTCACTAGCGAATATTCCATCTGTACATGGAGGAGTTCTTCTTTGTCCACCCATCTGTTGGTGGACTTTTTGGTTACTTCCATATCTTGGCTATCGTAATACTGTGCCATGCAGATTTGCCTGCCTGTGTCTTTCCAATTCTTTCTTCTTAGATTATAGGTCGAGGAGTGGGCCTGCTGGATCATATGGTAGCTCAATGTTTACCTTTTTAAGGCACCTCCATTCTGTTCTCATTCATGGCCCTTTCCAAGTTACGTCCCACTTGAAGTTGGGGGTATATAATTCTCCACAACACCTTCAGCATTTATTGTTTGTAGTTTCCTTGCTGATGGTTATTCTGACAAGTGTGAGCTAATACCTCTTTGTGGTTGAATTCGCATGTGCCTCATAATCCGTTGAAATTGAGCTTTAAGGCATGTCCTTTTTATTTTTCAACCTGTGATTACCCCTTAGTTCTTCAAAGTGTTCTCTTAAAGTATGTGTCACATTTTGAAATGTTTTGGCCATTACCTCCCTCAAGACATTTTGAGGGCAGGTTTCATTTACAGTTCTGCAGTACTTGTTCCTATGAAATGACCATTAGCACAGGTTTTAAAGCTGCTTTTGCAGGTAAATGCCAGAGGGCGGCAGCCTTTCTATGTCCCCACCATGGTAACTAGGGAAAAGCCCTTGCGGCCTGTGGTGTTTCTCGGTTATAAATTAGAGTGGAGTTTGCCCGGACAAACCCACACAAGCTGATGTCTCCTTACTTTTGTTGGATTTTTAAATTTAATTTTTAGTTTTTATTGGAGTAATTCCCCAGTGTGCACTTGGACCACTTCTACTTTGCGCATTCCTCGGTTGATGGACATTTTCATTGCTTCCAAGTGTTGGCTATGGTAAATATTGTTGGAGTGCAGGATTGCCAGCCTGTGACTTTTTGATTCTCATTTTCTCAGGTGATACGCCCAGCAGTGGGTGTGACTGATTGACTGGTAGCACCGTGTTTCCCTTTTCAAAACACCTTCTTTGTGTTTTCATTAGTGGCTCTTACCACGTCCCTCTTAGAATCGAGGGTATGCATTTCTCCACAATCGATTTAGCATTTATTGTTTGCAGCATGTATGTTAATGGCCCTACTGGCTGCTGTGTGCTGATAGGGTTTTGTAATTTGGGTTTGCATGTCTTTGAAAATTCGTAAAACTCATCATTTTTCTCCACCGTTTACTTTTCTGTTAAAAAAAAGGAAACAGTTGGGAGTACAATATATCTCTAGAAATTTTCTTCTTGGAAGGTTGCCCTATTTTGAAATTTTTCGTCTATTTTCCACCCCAGAATTTTTTTAGAGAGCAGGTGTCATTTCCCGAACTGCAAGTTTGGTGAATATTTAGTGACCTTTGGCAATGGGTTTAAAGCTGCTGTTGTGGGAAGTGACCTCAAGCAGGCAGCATTTCTCCACTCCCAAATCTGGGTACTAGGGCAGCAGAGCCTTTCTGGAAGTCGTGTTCCTAGGTTGTAAATTAAATTGGAATGTGCATGGAGAAACCCCCATAAGTTTATGTCTCATTATTTCTTCTTGGTTTTAATTTTTTTTTTAATTGGGGTAAAGCTTAGAATATTGTTTGTCCTAGGTGTACACAATGTGGTTCATTTGTACATTATATGTGTCTATTCAAGTACAGATCCTCTTCCCATGTAAAATGTTACAGAGGGTTCCACAGACCTCCCTTGCTACATGGTCGGTCTTTTTGTGATATGTATATACTATGTGTTTGTATACATAGAGCAACACTAATCTTAACTTATCCATTCCCCCCACCTTTCCTATTAGATGAGCATAGTTTGTTTTCTAAGTCTGTGAGTGTCTTTCTCTGTGGAAATATATTCATTTGTGTCAGTTATTAGATAACGCCTATAAGTGATATCATAGAATACAGGTCTTTGGTTTCCGAGTTACCTCATGTTTCGTGATTATCTCCAGACTCATTTGTGGTGCCTCAAAGAGCAATGGTTCATTGTTTTCCATGGCTAATATTCCATTGTGTACATGGACCACTTCTTCTTTATCCATTCACCTCTTGTTGGATATTTTGATTGCTTCACTGTCTTGGCTATTGTGAATAAGGCTGCACTGCAGCTTTTGCGGCCTGTGTCTTCTCGATTCTTGTCTTCTCAGGTGAGAGGTCCAATGGTGCGCCTGCTGGACTGAATGGTACCTCCATTTTTACTTTTAAACACAGCTCCTTTCTGTTCTCATTATTGGCTGTTACCCCTTTACGTCTCACCAGCAGGTAGAGGGGACACAGTTCTTAAAAACCCCGTCAGCATTTATTGTTTGTAGACATTTTGCTGATGGTCAGTCGACTGGTCTAAGTTGAAACTTTTTGTAGATTAGATTGCCTGGGTCTAACACTCCCTGAGGTTGAGCTTTTATGCATTTTCCTTTTTTTTTTAAAAGAGCGTGAGTAAAACTTAACTCTTCATACTCTCATCTTGAAACATTTGCCTGTTTTGAAATTTTTTGTCCATTCCCTACTTCAGCACAATTTTTTAGGTCAGGTGTCCTTTACAGCCCTGAGTCCTTGTGAATGTTAAGTGACCATTAGCTGTGAGTTTAAAGCTGCTCTTGCAGGAAACGGCCACAAGGTGGCAGCATTTCTCCTTTACCAAATTTGGTAACTGGAGAAACAGAGCCTTAATGGAAGTGGTGTTCTAGGTTGTAAATTCTAATGGAATGTGCCAGGAAAAAAGCACTTTATGTTTATGTCTCATTACTTCTTGTTCATAATTGTAATTTACTTTTTATTTTTTATCCCAGCAAATTTGATTACAATGGTTTGTTTGTTCTAGGTGTGCAAGATGTGGTTCTTTCACACATATACGTGTATCTATTCTTCCTCGCATCCTTTTCCCATGTAGGTTATGACACACTGTTGAGTAGTCTTCTCCTGGTCTTCCGTACGTCTTTGGTGATTATATATTTCACATGGTATGTATATCTCTGTTAACCCCAATATGGTAATGTATCCAATCCTCATCCCTTTCTATTTGGTGAACCATCAGTTTTTTTAATGAATCTGTGATTGCCTTTCTCTGTGGAAATATCTTCATTGGTATCAATTTTTAAGTAACTCCTAAAAGTGATATGATAGGATATGTGTCTTTTGCTTTCTCACTTACTACAGGTGGCGTGATTACGTCTAGACTCATGTATGGTGCTGTAAATGGCATTGTTTCATTTTTTTCACTAGCGAATATTCCATCTGTACATGGAGGAGTTCTTCTTTGTCCACCCATCTGTTGGTGGACTTTTTGGTTACTTCCATATCTTGGCTATTGTAATACTGTGCCATGCAGATTTGCCTGCCTGTGTCTTTCCAATTCTTTCTTCTTAGATTATAGGTCGAGGAGTGGGCCTGCTGGATCATACGGTAGCTCAATGTTTACCTTTTTAAGGCACCTCCATTCTGTTCTCATTCGTGGCCCTTTTCAAGTTACGTCCCACTTGAAGTTGAGGGTATGCATTTCTCCACAACACCTTCAGCATTTATTGTTTGTAGTTTCCTTGCTGATGGTTATTCTGACAAGTGTGAGCTGATACCTCTTTGTGGTTGAATTCGCCTGTGCCTCATAATCCGTTGAAATTGAGCTTTAAGGCATGTCCTTTTTATTTTTCAACCTGTGATTACCCCTTAGTTCTTCAAAGTGTTCTCTTAAAGTATGTGTCACATTTTGAAATGTTTTGGCCATTACCTCCCTCAAGACATTTTGAGGGTAGGTTTCATTTACAGTTCTGCAGTACTTGTTCCTATGAAATGACCATTAGCACAGGCTTTAAAGCTGCTTTTGCAGGTAAATGCCAGAGGGCGGCAGCCTTTCTATGTCCCCACCATGGTAACTAGGGAAAAGCCCTTGAGGCCTGTGGTGTTTCTCGGTTATAAATTAGAGTGGAGTGTGCCCGGACAAACCCACATAAGCTGATGTCTCCTTACTTTTGTTGGATTTTTAAATTTAATTTTTAGTTTTTATTGGAGTAGTTCCCCAGTGTGCACGAGGACCACTTCTACTTTGCGCATTCCTCAGTTGATGGACATTTTCATTGCTTCCAAGTGTTGGCTCTGGTAAATATTGTTGGAGTGCAGGATTGCCAGCCTGTGACTTTTTGATTCTCATTTTCTCAGTTGATATGCCCAGCAGTGGGTGTGATTGATTGACTGGTAGCACCGTGTTTCCCTTTTCAAAGCACCTTCTTTGTGTTTTCATTAGTGGCTCTTACCACGTCCCCCTTAGAATCGAGGGTATGCATTTCTCCACAATCGATTTAGCATTTATTGTTTGCTGCCTTTATGCCAATGGCCCTACTGGCTGCTGTATGCTGATAGGGTTTTGTAATTTGGGTTTGCATGTCTTTGAAAATTCTTAAAACTCATCATGTTTCTCCACCGTTTTCTTTTCTGTTAAAAGAAAGGAAACAGTTGGGAGTACAATATATCTCTTGAAAATGTCTTCTTGGAAGATTGCCCTATTTTGAAATTTTTGGTCGATTTTCCACCTCAGAATTTTTTTAGAGAGCAGGTGTCATTTCCCGAACTGCAAGTTTGGTGAATATTTAGTGACCATTAGCAATGGGTTTAAAGCTGCTGTTGTGGGAAGTGGCCTCAAGTAGGCAGCATTTCTCCACTCCCAAATCTGGGTACTAGGGCAGCAGAGCCTTTCTGGAAGTCGTGTTCTTAGGTTGTAAATTAAATTGGAATGTGCCTGGAGAAACCCCCATAAGTTTATGTCTCATTATTTCTTCTTGGATTTAAAATTTTTTTTAATTGGGGTAAAACTTCGAATATTGTCTGTCCTAGGTGTACACAATCTGGTTCATTTGTACATTATATATGTCTATTCAAGTACAGATCCTCTTCCCATGTAAAATGTTACAGAGGGTTCCACAGACCTCCCTTGCTAGATGGTCGGTCTTTTTGAGATATGTATATACTATGTGTTTGTATACATAGAGCAACACTAATCTTAACTTATCCATTCCCCCTCCTTTCCTTTTAGATGAGCATAGTTTGTTTTCTAAGTCTGTGAGTGTCTTTCTCTGTGGAAATATATTCATTTGTGTCAGTTATTAGATAACGCCTATAAGTGATATGATAGAATACAGGTCTTTGGTTTCCGAGTTACCTCATGTTTCGTGATTATCTCCAGACTCATTTGTGGTGCCTCAAAGAGCAATGGTTCATTGTTTTCCATGGCTAATATTCCATTGTGTACATGGACCACTTCTTCTTTATCCATTCACCTCTTGTTGGATATTTTGATTGCTTCACTCTCTTGGCTATTGTGAAAAATGCTGCACTGCAACTTTTGCGGCCTGTGTCTTCTCGATTCCTGTCTTCTCAGGTGAGATGTCCAATGGTGCGCCTGCTGGATTGAATGGTACCTCCATTTTTACTTTTAAACACAGCTCCTTTCTGTTCTCATTATTGGCTGTTACCCCTTTACGTCTCACCAGCAGGTAGAGGGGACACAGTTCTTAAAAACCCCGTCAGCATTTATTGTTTGTAGACATTTTGCTGATGGTCAGTCGACTGGTCTAAGTTGAAACTTTTTGTAGATTAGATTGCATGGGTCTAACACTCCCTGAGGTTGAGCTTTTATCCATTTTCCTTTTTTTTTAAAAGAGCGTGAGTAAAACTTAACTCCTCATACTCTCTTCTTGAAACATTTGCCTGTTTTGAATTTTTTTGTCCATTTCCTACTTCAGCACAATTTTTTAGGGCAGGTGTCCTTTACAGCCCTGAGTCCTTGTGAATGTTAAGTGACCATTAGCTGTGAGTTTAAAGCTGCTCTTGCAGGAAACGGCCACAAGGTGGCAGCATTTCTCCTTTACCAAATTTGGTAACTGGGGAAACAGAGCCTTAATGGAAGTGGTGTTCTAGGTTGTAAATTCGAATGGAATGTGCCAGGAAAAAAGCACTTTATGTTTATGTCTCATTACTTCTTGTTCATAATTGTAATTTACTTTTTATTTTTTATCCCAGCAAATTTGATTACAATGGTTTGTTTGTTCTAGGTGTGCAAGATGTGGTTCTTTCACACATATACGTGTATCTATTCTTCCTCGCATCCTTTTCCCATGTAGGTTATGACACAATGTTGAGTAGTCTTCTCCTGGTCTTCCGTACGTCTTTGGTGATTATATATTTCACATGGTATGTATATCTCTGTTAACCCCAATATGGTAATGTATCCAATCCTCATCCCTTTCTATTTGGTGAACCATCAGTTTTTTTAATGAATCTGTGATTGCCTTTCTCTGTGGAAATATCTTCATTGGTATCAATTTTTAAGTAACTCCTAAAAGTGATATGATAGGATATGTGTCTTTTGCTTTCTCACTTACTACAGGTGGCGTGATTACGTCTAGACTCATGTATGGTGCTGTAAATGGCATTGTTTCATTTTTTTCACTAGCGAATATTCCATCTGTACATGGAGGAGTTCTTCTTTGTCCACCCATCTGTTGGTGGACTTTTTGGTTACTTCCATATCTTGGCTATTGTAATACTGTGCCATGCAGATTTGCCTGCCTGTGTCTTTCCAATTCTTTCTTCTTAGATTATAGGTCGAGGAGTGGGCCTGCTGGATCATACGGTAGCTCAATGTTTACCTTTTTAAGGCACCTCCATTCTGTTCTCATTCGTGGCCCTTTTCAAGTTACGTCCCACTTGAAGTTGAGGGTATGCATTTCTCCACAACACCTTCAGCATTTATTGTTTGTAGTTTCCTTGCTGATGGTTATTCTGACAAGTGTGAGCTGATACCTCTTTGTGGTTGAATTCGCCTGTGCCTCATAATCCGTTGAAATTGAGCTTTAAGGCATGTCCTTTTTATTTTTCAACCTGTGATTACCCCTTAGTTCTTCAAAGTGTTCTCTTAAAGTATGTGTCACATTTTGAAATGTTTTGGCCATTACCTCCCTCAAGACATTTTGAGGGTAGGTTTCATTTACAGTTCTGCAGTACTTGTTCCTATGAAATGACCATTAGCACAGGCTTTAAAGCTGCTTTTGCAGGTAAATGCCAGAGGGCGGCAGCCTTTCTATGTCCCCACCATGGTAACTAGGGAAAAGCCCTTGAGGCCTGTGGTGTTTCTCGGTTATAAATTAGAGTGGAGTGTGCCCGGACAAACCCACATAAGCTGATGTCTCCTTACTTTTGTTGGATTTTTAAATTTAATTTTTAGTTTTTATTGGAGTAGTTCCCCAGTGTGCACGAGGACCACTTCTACTTTGCGCATTCCTCAGTTGATGGACATTTTCATTGCTTCCAAGTGTTGGCTCTGGTAAATATTGTTGGAGTGCAGGATTGCCAGCCTGTGACTTTTTGATTCTCATTTTCTCAGTTGATATGCCCAGCAGTGGGTGTGATTGATTGACTGGTAGCACCGTGTTTCCCTTTTCAAAGCACCTTCTTTGTGTTTTCATTAGTGGCTCTTACCACGTCCCCCTTAGAATCGAGGGTATGCATTTCTCCACAATCGATTTAGCATTTATTGTTTGCTGCCTTTATGCCAATGGCCCTACTGGCTGCTGTATGCTGATAGGGTTTTGTAATTTGGGTTTGCATGTCTTTGAAAATTCTTAAAACTCATCATGTTTCTCCACCGTTTTCTTTTCTGTTAAAAGAAAGGAAACAGTTGGGAGTACAATATATCTCTTGAAAATGTCTTCTTGGAAGATTGCCCTATTTTGAAATTTTTGGTCGATTTTCCACCTCAGAATTTTTTTAGAGAGCAGGTGTCATTTCCCGAACTGCAAGTTTGGTGAATATTTAGTGACCATTAGCAATGGGTTTAAAGCTGCTGTTGTGGGAAGTGGCCTCAAGTAGGCAGCATTTCTCCACTCCCAAATCTGGGTACTAGGGCAGCAGAGCCTTTCTGGAAGTCGTGTTCTTAGGTTGTAAATTAAATTGGAATGTGCCTGGAGAAACCCCCATAAGTTTATGTCTCATTATTTCTTCTTGGATTTAAAATTTTTTTTAATTGTGGTAAAGCTTCGAATATTGTCTGTCCTAGGTGTACACAATCTGGTTCATTTGTACATTATATATGTCTATTCAAGTACAGATCCTCTTCCCATGTAAAATGTTACAGAGGGTTCCACAGACCTCCCTTGCTCCATGGTCGGTCTTTTTGAGATATGTATATACTATGTGTTTGTATACATAGAGCAACACTAATATTAACTTATCCATTCCCCCCACCTTTCCTTTTAGATGAGCATAGTTTGTTTTCTAAGTCTGTGAGTGTCTTTCTCTGTGGAAATATATTCATTTGTGTCAGTTATTAGATAACGCCTATAAGTGATATGATAGAATACAGGTCTTTGGTTTCCGAGTTACCTCATGTTTCGTGATTATCTCCAGACTCATTTGTGGTGCCTCAAAGAGCAATGGTTCATTGTTTTCCATGGCTAATATTCCATTGTGTACATGGACCACTTCTTCTTTATCCATTCACCTCTTGTTGGATATTTTGATTGCTTCACTGTCTTGGCTAATGTGAATAAGGCTGCACTGCAGCTTTTGCGGCCTGTGTCTTCTCGATTCTTGTCTTCTCAGGTGAGAGGTCCAATGGTGCGCCTGCTGGACTGAATGGTACCTCCATTTTTACTTTTAAACACAGATCCTTTCTCTTCTCATTATTGGCTGTTACCCCTTTACGTCTCACCAGCAGGTAGAGGGGACACAGTTCTTAAAAACCCCGTCAGCATTTATTGTTTGTAGACATTTTGCTGATGGTCAGTCGACTGGTCTAAGTTGAAACTTTTTGTAGATTAGATTGCATGGGTCTAACACTCCCTGAGGTTGAGCTTTTATCCATTTTCCTTTTTTTTTAAAAGAGCGTGAGTAAAACTTAACTCCTCATACTCTCTTCTTGAAACATTTGCCTGTTTTGAATTTTTTTGTCCATTTCCTACTTCAGCACAATTTTTTAGGGCAGGTGTCCTTTACAGCCCTGAGTCCTTGTGAATGTTAAGTGACCATTAGCTGTGAGTTTAAAGCTGCTCTTGCAGGAAACGGCCACAAGGTGGCAGCATTTCTCCTTTACCAAATTTGGTAACTGGGGAAACAGAGCCTTAATGGAAGTGGTGTTCTAGGTTGTAAATTCGAATGGAATGTGCCAGGAAAAAAGCACTTTATGTTTATGTCTCATTACTTCTTGTTCATAATTGTAATTTACTTTTTATTTTTTATCCCAGCAAATTTGATTACAATGGTTTGTTTGTTCTAGGTGTGCAAGATGTGGTTCTTTCACACATATACGTGTATCTATTCTTCCTCGCATCCTTTTCCCATGTAGGTTATGACACAATGTTGAGTAGTCTTCTCCTGGTCTTCCGTACGTCTTTGGTGATTATATATTCACATGGTATGTATATCTCTGTTAACTCCAATATGGTAATGTATCCAATCCTCATCCCTTTCTATTTGGTGAACCATAAGTATTTTAATGAATCTGTGATTGCCTTTCTCTGTGGAAATATCTTCATTTTTATCAATTTTTAAGTAACTCCTAAAAGTTATATGATAGGATATGTGTCTTTTGCTTTCTCACTTACTACAGGTGGCGTGATTATGTCTAGGCTCATGTATGGTGCTGCAAATGGCATTTTTTCATTTTTTTCACTAGCGAATATTCCATCTGTACATGGAGGAGTTCTTCTTTGTCCACCCATATGTTGGTGGACTTTTTGGTTACTTCCATATCATGGCTATCGTAATAATGTGCCATGCAGATTTGCCTGCCTGTGTCTTTCCAATTCTTTCTTCTTAGATTATAGGTGGAGGAGTGGGCCTGCTGGATCATATGGTAGCTCAATGTTTACCTTTTTAAGGCACCTCCATTCTGTTCTCATTCGTGGCCCTTTTCAAGTTACGTCCCACTTGAAGTTGAGGGTATGCATTTCTCCACAACACCTTCAGCATTTATTGTTTGTAGTTTCCTTGCTGATGGTTATTCTGACAAGTGTGAGCTGATACCTCTTTGTGGTTGAATTCGCATGTGCCTCATTATCCGTTGAAATTGAGCTTTAAGGCATGTCCTTTTTATTTTTCAAGCTGTGATTACTCCTTAGTTCTTCAAAGTGATCTCTTAAAATATGTGTCACATTTTGAAATGTTTTGGCCATTACCTCCCTCAAGACATTTTGAGGGCAGGTTTCATTTACAGTTCTGCAGTACTTGTTCCTATGAAATGACCATTAGCACAGGCTTTAAAGCTGCTTTTGCAGGTAAATGCCAGAGGGCGGCAGCCTTTCTATGTCCCCACCATGGTAACTAGGGAAAAGCCCTTGCGGCCTGTGGTGTTTCTCGGTTATAAATTAGAGTGGAGTGTGCCCAGACAAACCCACACAAGCTGATGTCTCCTTACTTTTGTTGGATTTTTAATTTAATTTTTAGTTTTTATTGGAGTAATTTCCCAGTGTGCACGTGGATCACTTCTACTTTGTGCATTCCTCGGTTGATGGACATTTTCATTGCTTCCAAGTGTTGGCTATGGTAAATATTGTTGGAGTGCAGGATTGCCAGCCTGTGACTTTTTGATTCTCATTTTCTCAGGTGATAGGCCCAGCAGTGGGTGTGACTGATTGACTGGTAGCACCGTGTTTCCCTTTTCAAAGCACCTTCTTTGTGTTTTCATTAGTGGCTCTTAGCACGTCCCCCTTAGAATCGAGGGTATGTATTTCTCCACAATCGATTTAGCATTTATTGTTTGCAGCATGTATGTTAATGGCCCTACTGGCTGCTGTGTGCTGGTAGGGTTGTGTAATTTGGGTTTGCATGTCTTTGAAAATTCGTAAAACTCATCATTTTTCTCCACCGTTTACTTTTCTGTTAAAAAAAAGGAAACAGTTGGGAGTACAATATATCTCTTGAAATTTGCTTCTAGGAAGGTTGCCCTATTTTGAAATTTTTGGTCGATTTTCCACCCCAGAATTTTTTTAGAGAGCAGGTGTCATTTCCTGAACTGCAAGTTTGGTGAATATTTAGTGACCTTTAGCAATGGGTTTAAAGCTGCTGTTGTGGGAAGTGACCTCAAGCAGGCAGCATTTCTCCACTCCCAAATCTGGGAACGAGGGCAGCAGAGCCTTTCTGGAAGTCGTGTTCCTAGGTTGTAAATTAAATTGGAATGTGCATGGAGAAACCCCCATAAGTTTATGTCTCATTATTTCTTCTTGGTTTTAATTTTTTTTTTAATTGGGGTAAAGCTTAGAATATTGTTTGTCCTAGGTGTACACAATCTGGTTCATTTGTACATTATATATGTCTATTCAAGTACAGATCCTCTTCCCATGTAAAATGTTACAGAGGGTTCCACAGACCTCCCTTGCTAGATGGTCGGTCTTTTTGAGATATGTATATACTATGTGTTTGTATACATAGAGCAACACTAATCTTAACTTATCCATTCCCCCCACCTTTCCTTTTAGATGAGCATAGTTTGTTTTCTAAGTCTGTGAGTGTCTTTCTCTGTGGAAATATATTCATTTGTGTCAGTTATTAGATAACGCCTATAAGTGATATCATAGAATACAGGTCTTTGGTTTCCGAGTTACCTCATGTTTCGTGATTATCTCCAGACTCATTTGTGGTGCCTCAAAGAACATTGGTTCATTGTTTTCCATGGCTAATATTCCATTGTGTACATGGACCACTTCTTCTTTATCCATTCACCTCTTGTTGGATATTTTGATTGCTTCACTGTCTTGGCTATTGTGAATAAGGCTGCACTGCAGCTTTTGCGGCCTGTGTCTTCTCGATTCTTGTCTTCTCAGGTGAGAGGTCCAATGGTGCGCCTGCTGGATTGAATGGTACCTCCATTTTTACTTTTAAACACAGCTCCTTTCTGTTCTCATTATTGGCTGTTACCCCTTTTCGTCTCACCAGCAGGTAGAGGGGACACAGTTCTCTAAAACCCCTTCAGGAGTTATTGTTTGTAGATTTTTTGCTGATGGTCAGTCGACTGGTCTAAGTTGAAACTTTTTGTAGATTAGATTGCATGGGTCTAACACTCCCTGAGGTTGAGCTTTTATCCATTTTCCTTTTTTTTTTTTAAAAGAGCGTGAGTAAAACTTAAGTCTTCATACTCTCATCTTGAAACATTTGCCTGTTTTGAATTTTTTTGTCCATTCCCTACTTCAGCACAATTTTTTAGGGCAGGTGTCCTTTACAGCCCTGAGTCCTTGTGAATGTTAAGTGACCATTAGCTGTGAGTTTAAAGCTGCTCTTGCAGGAAACGGCCACAAGGTGGCAGCATTTCTCCTTTACCAAATTTGGTAACTGGGGAAACAGAGCCTTAATGGAAGTGGTGTTCTAGGTTGTAAATTCGAATGGAATGTGCCAGGAAAAAAGCACTTTATGTTTATGTCTCATTACTTCTTGTTCATAATTGTAATTTACTTTTAATTTTTTATCCCAGCAAATTTGATTACAATGGTTTGTTTGTTCTAGGTGTGGAAGATGTGGTTCTTTCACACATATACGTGTATCTATTCTTCCTCGCATCCTTTTCCCATGTAGGTTATGACACAATGTTGAGTAGTCTTCTCCTGGTCTTCCGTACGTCTTTGGTGATTATATATTTCACATGGTTTGTATATCTCTGTTAACCCCAATATGGTAATGTATCCAATCCTCATCCCTTTCTATTTGGTGAACCATAAGTATTTTAATGAATCTGTGATTGCCTTTCTCTGTGGAAATGTCTTCATTTTTATCAATTTTTAAGTAACTCCTAAAAGTGATATGATAGGATATGTGTCTTTTGCTTTCTCACTTACTACAGGTGGCGTGATTATGTCTAGGCTCATGTATGGTGCTGCAAATGGCATTGTTTCATTTTTTTCACTAGCGAATATTCCATCTGTACATGGAGGAGTTCTTCTTTGTCCACCCATCTGTTGGTGGACTTTTTGGTTACTTCCATATCTTGGCTATCGTAATACTGTGCCATGCAGATTTGCCTGCCTGTGTCTTTCCAATTCTTTCTTCTTAGATTATAGGTCGAGGAGTGGGCCTGCTGGATCATATGGTAGCTCAATGTTTACCTTTTTAAGGCACCTCCATTCTGTTCTCATTCATGGCCCTTTCCAAGTTACGTCCCACTTGAAGTTGGGGGTATATAATTCTCCACAACACCTTCAGCATTTATTGTTTGTAGTTTCCTTGCTGATGGTTATTCTGACAAGTGTGAGCTAATACCTCTTTGTGGTTGAATTCGCATGTGCCTCATAATCCGTTGAAATTGAGCTTTAAGGCATGTCCTTTTTATTTTTCAACCTGTGATTACCCCTTAGTTCTTCAAAGTGTTCTCTTAAAGTATGTGTCACATTTTGAAATGTTTTGGCCATTACCTCCCTCAAGACATTTTGAGGGCAGGTTTCATTTACAGTTCTGCAGTACTTGTTCCTATGAAATGACCATTAGCACAGGCTTTAAAGCTGCTTTTGCAGGTAAATGCCAGAGGGCGGCAGCCTTTCTATGTCCCCACCATGGTAACTAGGGAAAAGCCCTTGCGGCCTGTGGTGTTTCTCGGTTATAAATTAGAGTGGAGTTTGCCCGGACAAACCCACACAAGCTGATGTCTCCTTACTTTTGTTGGATTTTTAAATTTAATTTTTAGTTTTTATTGGAGTAATTCCCCAGTGTGCACTTGGACCACTTCTACTTTGCGCATTCCTCGGTTGATGGACATTTTCATTGCTTCCAAGTGTTGGCTATGGTAAATATTGTTGGAGTGCAGGATTGCCAGCCTGTGACTTTTTGATTCTCATTTTCTCAGGTGATAGGCCCAGCAGTGGGTGTGACTGATTGACTGGTAGCACCGTGTTTCCCTTTTCAAAACACCTTCTTTGTGTTTTCATTAGTGGCTCTTACCACGTCCCTCTTAGAATCGAGGGTATGCATTTCTCCACAATCGATTTAGCATTTATTGTTTGCAGCATGTATGTTAATGGCCCTACTGGCTGCTGTGTGCTGATAGGGTTTTGTAATTTGGGTTTGCATGTCTTTGAAAATTCGTAAAACTCATCATTTTTCTCCACCGTTTACTTTTCTGTTAAAAAAAAGGAAACAGTTGGGAGTACAATATATCTCTAGAAATTTTCTTCTTGGAAGGTTGCCCTATTTTGAAATTTTTCGTCTATTTTCCACCCCAGAATTTTTTTAGAGAGCAGGTGTCATTTCCCGAACTGCAAGTTTGGTGAATATTTGGTGACCTTTGTCAATGGGTTTAAAGCTGCTGTTGTGGGAAGTGACCTCAAGCAGGCAGCATTTCTCCACTCCCAAATCTGGGTACTAGGGCAGCAGAGCCTTTCTGGAAGTCGTGTTCCTAGGTTGTAAATTAAATTGGAATGTGCATGGAGAAACCCCCATAAGTTTATGTCTCATTATTTCTTCTTGGTTTTAATTTTTTTTTTAATTGGGGTAAAGCTTAGAATATTGTTTGTCCTAGGTGTACATAATCTGGTTCATTTGTACATTATATGTGTCTATTCAAGTACAGATCCTCTTCCCATGTAAAATGTTACAGAGTGTTCCACAGACCTCCCTTGCTACATGGTCGGTCTTTTTGTGATATGTATATACTATGTGTTTGTATACATAGAGCAACACTAATCTTAACTTATCCATTCCCCCCACCTTTCCTTTTAGATGAGCATAGTTTGTTTTCTAAGTCTGTGAGTGTCTTTCTCTGTGGAAATATATTCATTTGTGTCAGTTATTAGATAACGCCTATAAGTGATATCATAGAATACAGGTCTTTGTTTTCCGAGTTACCTCATGTTTCGTGATTATCTCCAGACTCATTTGTGGTGCCTCAAAGAGCAATGGTTCATTGTTTTCCATGGCTAATATTCCATTGTGTACATGGACCACTTCTTCTTTATCCATTCACCTCTTGTTGGATATTTTGATTGCTTCACTGTCTTGGCTATTGTGAATAAGGCTGCACTGCAGGTTTTGCGGCCTGTGTCTTCTCGATTCTTGTCTTCTCAGGTGAGAGGTCCAATGGTGCGCCTGCTGGACTGAATGGTACCTCCATTTTTACTTTTAAACACAGCTCCTTTCTGTTCTCATTATTGGCTGTTACCCCTTTACGTCTCACCAGCAGGTAGAGGGGACACAGTTCTTAAAAACCCCGTCAGCATTTATTGTTTGTAGACATTTTGCTGATGGTCAGTCGACTGGTCTAAGTTGAAACTTTTTGTAGATTAGATTGCCTGGGTCTAACACTCCCTGAGGTTGAGCTTTTATGCATTTTCCTTTTTTTTTTAAAAGAGCGTGAGTAAAACTTAACTCTTCATACTCTCATCTTGAAACATTTGCCTGTTTTGAATTTTTTTGTCCATTCCCTACTTCAGCACAATTTTTTAGGGCAGGTGTCCTTTACAGCCCTGAGTCCTTGTGAATGTTAAGTGACCATTAGCTGTGAGTTTAAAGCTGCTCTTGCAGGAAACGGCCACAAGGTGGCAGCATTTCTCCTTTACCAAATTTGGTAACTGGGGAAACAGAGCCTTAATGGAAGTGGTGTTCTAGGTTGTAAATTCGAATGGAATGTGCCAGGAAAAAAGCACTTTATGTTTATGTCTCATTACTTCTTGTTCATAATTGTAATTTACTTTTTATTTTTTATCCCAGCAAATTTGATTACAATGGTTTGTTTGTTCTAGGTGTGCAAGATGTGGTTCTTTCACACATATACGTGTATCTATTCTTCCTCGCATCCTTTTCCCATGTAGGTTATGACACACTGTTGAGTAGTCTTCTCCTGGTCTTCCGTACGTCTTTGGTGATTATATATTTCACATGGTATGTATATCTCTGTTAACCCCAATATGGTAATGTATGCAATCCTCATCCGTTTCTATTTGGTGAACCATCAGTTTTTTTAATGAATCTGTGATTGCCTTTCTCTGTGGAAATATCTTCATTGGTATCAATTTTTAAGTAACTCCTAAAAGAGATATGATAGGATATGTGTCTTTTGCTTTCTCACTTACTACAGGTGGCGTGATTACGTCTAGACTCATGTATGGTGCTGTAAATGGCATTGTTTCATTTTTTTCACTAGCGAATATTCCATCTGTACATGGAGGAGTTCTTCTTTGTCCACCCATCTGTTTGTGGACTTTTTGGTTACTTCCATATCTTGGCTATTGTAATACTGTGACATGCAGATTTGCCTGCCTGTTTCTTTCCAATTCTTTCTTCTTAGATTATAGGTCGAGGAGTGGGCCTGCTGGATCATACGGTAGCTCAATGTTTACCTTTTTAAGGCACCTCCATTCTGTTCTCATTCGTGGCCCTTTTCAAGTTACGTCCCATTTGAAGTTGAGGGTATGCATTTCTCCACAACACCTTCAGCATTTATTGTTTGTAGTTTCCTTGCTGATGGTTATTCTGACAAGTGTGAGCTGATACCTCTTTGTGGTTGAATTCGCCTGTGCCTCATAATCCGTTGAAATTGAACTTTAAGGCATGTCCTTTTTATTTTTCAACCTGTGATTACCCCTTAGTTCTTCAAAGTGTTCTCTTAAAGTATGTGTCACATTTTGAAATGTTTTGGCCATTACCTCCCTCAAGACATTTTGAGGGTAGGTTTCATTTACAGTTCTGCAGTACTTGTTCCTATGAAATGACCATTAGCACAGGCTTTAAAGCTGCTTTTGCAGGTAAATGCCAGAGGGCGGCAGCCTTTCTATGTCCCCACCATGGTAACTAGGGAAAAGCCCTTGCGGCCTGTGGTGTTTCTCGGTTATAAATTAGAGTGGAGTTTGCCCGGACAAACCCACACAAGCTGATGTCTCCTTACTTTTGTTGGATTTTTAAATTTAATTTTTAGTTTTTATTGGAGTAATTCCCCAGTGTGCACGTGGACCACTTCTACTTTGCGCATTCCTCGGTTGATGGACATTTTCATTGCTTCCAAGTGTTGTCTATGGTAAATATTGTTGGAGTACAGGATTGCCAGCCTGTGACTTTTTGATTCTCATTTTCTCAGGTGATAGGCCCAACAGTGGGTGTGATTGATTGACTGGTAGCACCGTGTTTCCCTTTTCAAATCACCTTCTTTGTGTTTTCATTAGTGACTCTTACCACGTCCCCCTTAGAAATGAGGGTATTTATTTCTCCACAATCGATTTAGCATTTATTGTTTGCTGCATTTATGCTAATGGCCCTACTGGCTGCTGTGTGCTGATAGGGTTTTGTAATTTGGGTTTGCATGTCTTTGAAAATTCGTAAAACTCATCATTTTTCTCCACCGTTTACTTTTCTGTTAAAAAAAAGGAAACAGTTGGGAGTACAATATATCTCTTGAAATTTTCTTCTTGGAAGGTTGCCCTATTTTGAAATTTTTGGTCGATTTTCCACCCCAGAATTTTTTTAGAGAGCAGGTGTCATTTCCCGAACTGCAAGTTTGGTGAATATTTAGTGACCTTTAGCAATGGGTTTAAAGCTGCTGTTGTGGGAAGTGACCTTAAGCAGGCAGCATTTCTCCACTCCCAAATCTGGGTACTAGGGCAGCAGAGCCTTTCTGGAAGTCGTGTTCCTAGGTTGTAAATTAAATTGGAATGTGCATGGAGAAACCCCCATAAGTTTATGTCTCATTATTTCTTCTTGGTTTTAAATTTTTTTTTTAATTGGGGTAAAGCTTCGAATATTGTCTGTCCTAGGTGTACACAATCTGGTTCATTTGTACATTATATATGTCTATTCAAGTACAGATCCTCTTCCCATGTAAAATGTTACAGAGGGTTCCACAGACCTCCCTTGCTAGATGGTCGGTCTTTTTGAGATATGTATATACTATGTGTTTGTATACATAGAGCAACACTAATCTTAACTTATCCATTCCCCCCACCTTTCCTTTTAGATGAGCATAGTTTGTTTTCTAAGTCTGTGAGTGTCTTTCTCTGTGGAAATATATTCATTTGTGTCAGTTATTAGATAACGCCTATAAGTGATATCATAGAATACAGGTCTTTGGTTTCCGAGTTACCTCATGTTTCGTGATTATCTCCAGACTCATTTGTGGTGCCTCAAAGAGCAATGGTTCATTGTTTTCCATGGCTAATATTCCATTGTGTACATGGACCACTTCTTCTTTATCCATTCACCTCTTGTTGGATATTTTGATTGCTTCACTCTCTTGGCTATTGTGAAAAATGCTGCACTGCAACTTTTGCGGCCTGTGTCTTCTCGATTCCTGTCTTCTCAGGTGAGAGGTCCAATGGTGCGCCTGCTGGATTGAATGGTACCTCCATTTTTACTTTTAAACACAGCTCCTTTCTGTTCTCATTATTGGCTGTTACCCCTTTACGTCTCACCAGCAGGTAGAGGGGACACAGTTCTTAAAAACCCCGTCAGCATTTATTGTTTGTAGACATTTTGCTGATGGTCAGTCGACTGGTCTAAGTTCAAACTTTTTGTAGATTAGATTGCATGGGTCTAACACTCCCTGAGGTTGAGCTTTTATCCATTTTCCTTTTTTTTTTAAAGAGCGTGAGTAAAACTTAACTCCTCATACTCTCTTCTTGAAACATTTGCCTGTTTTGAATTTTTTTGTCCATTTCCTACTTCAGCACAATTTTTTAGGGCAGGTGTCCTTTACAGCCCTGAGTCCTTGTGAATGTTAAGTGACCATTAGCTGTGAGTTTAAAGCTGCTCTTGCAGGAAACGGCCACAAGGTGGCAGCATTTCTCCTTTACCAAATTTGGTAACTGGAGAAACAGAGCCTTAATGGAAGTGGTGTTCTAGGTTGTAAATTCGAATGGAATGTGCCAGGAAAAAAGCACTTTATGTTTATGTCTCATTACTTCTTGTTCATAATTGTAATTTACTTTTTATTTTTTATCACAGCAAATTTGATTACAATGGTTTGTTTGTTCTAGGTGTGCAAGATGTGGTTCTTTCACACATATACGTGTATCTATTCTTCCTCGCATCCTTTTCCCATGTAGGTTATGACACAATGTTGAGTAGTCTTCTCCTGGTCTTCCGTACGTCTTTGGTGATTATATATTTCACATGGTATGTATATCTCTGTTAACCCCAATATGGTAATGTATCCAATCCTCATCCCTTTCTATTTGGTGAACCATCAGTTTTTTTAATGAATCTGTGATTGCCTTTCTCTGTGGAAATATCTTCATTGGTATCAATTTTTAAGTAACTCCTAAAAGTGATATGATAGGATATGTGTCTTTTGCTTTCTCACTTACTACAGGTGGCGTGATTACGTCTAGACTCATGTATGGTGCTGTAAATGGCATTGTTTCATTATTTTCACTAGCGAATATTCCATCTATACATGGAGGAGTTCTTCTTTGTCCACCCATCTGTTGGTGGACTTTTTGGTTACTTCCATATCTTGGCTATTGTAATACTGTGCCATGCAGATTTGCCTGCCTGTGTCTTTCCAATTCTTTCTTCTTAGATTATAGGTCGAGGAGTGGGCCTGCTGGATCATACGGTAGCTCAATGTTTACCTTTTTAAGGCACCTCCATTCTGTTCTCATTCGTGGCCCTTTTCAAGTTACGTCCCACTTGAAGTTGAGGGTATGCATTTCTCCACAACACCTTCAGCATTTATTGTTTGTAGTTTCCTTGCTGATGGTTATTCTGACAAGTGTGAGCTGATACCTCTTTGTGGTTGAATTCGCCTGTGCCTCATAATCCGTTGAAATTGAGCTTTAAGGCATGTCCTTTTTATTTTTCAACCTGTGATTACCCCTTAGTTCTTCAAAGTGTTCTCTTAAAGTATGTGTCACATTTTGAAATGTTTTGGCCATTACCTCCCTCAAGACATTTTGAGGGTAGGTTTCATTTACAGTTCTGCAGTACTTGTTCCTATGAAATGACCATTAGCACAGGCTTTAAAGCTGCTTTTGCAGGTAAATGCCAGAGGGCGGCAGCCTTTCTATGTCCCCACCATGGTAACTAGGGAAAAGCCCTTGAGGCCTGTGGTGTTTCTCGGTTATAAATTAGAGTGGAGTGTGCCCGGACAAACCCACACAAGCTGATGTCTCCTTACTTTTGTTGGATTTTTAAATTTAATTTTTAGTTTTTATTGGAGTAGTTCCCCAGTGTGCACGTGGACCACTTCTACTTTGCGCATTCCTCAGTTGATGGACATTTTCATTGCTTCCAAGTGTTGGCTCTGGTAAATATTGTTGGAGTGCAGGATTGCCAGCCTGTGACTTTTTGATTCTAATTTTCTCAGTTGATATGCCCAGCAGTGGGTGTGATTGATTGACTGGTAGCACCGTGTTTCCCTTTTCAAAGCACCTTCTTTGTGTTTTCATTAGTGGCTCTTACCACGTCCCCCTTAGAATCGAGGGTATGCATTTCTCCACAATCGATTTAGCATTTATTGTTTGCTGCCTTTATGCTAATGGCCCTACTGGCTGCTGTATGCTGATAGGGTTTTGTAATTTGGGTTTGCATGTCTTTGAAAATTCTTAAAACTCATCATGTTTCTCCACCGTTTTCTTTTCTGTTAAAAGAAAGGAAACAGTTGGGAGTACAATATATCTCTTGAAAATATCTTCTTGGAAGATTGCCCTATTTTGAAATTTTTGGTCGATTTTCCACCTCAGAATTTTTTTAGAGAGCAGGTGTCATTTCCCGAACTGCAAGTTTGGTGAATATTTAGTGACCATTAGCAATGGGTTTAAAGCTGCTGTTGTGGGAAGTGGCCTCAAGCAGGCAGCATTTCTCCACTCCCAAATCTGGGTACTAGGGCAGCAGAGCCTTTCTGGAAGTCGTGTTCTTAGGTTGTAAATTAAATTGGAATGTGCCTGGAGAAACCCCCATAAGTTTATGTCTCATTATTTCTTCTTGGTTTTAAAATTTTTTTTTAATTGGGGTAAAACTTCGAATATTGTCTGTCCTAGGTGTACACAATCTGGTTCATTTGTACATTATATATGTCTATTCAAGTACAGATCCTCTTCCCATGTAAAATGTTACAGAGGGTTCCAGAGACCTCCCTTGCTACATGGTCGGTCTTTTTGAGATATGTATATAGTATGTGTTTGTATACATAGAGCAACACTAATCTTAACTTATCCATTCCCCCCACCTTTCCTTTTAGATGAGCATAGTTTGTTTTCTAAGTCTGTGAGTGTCTTTCTCTGTGGAAATATATTCATTTGTGTCAGTTATTAGATAACGCCTATAAGTGATATCATAGAATACAGGTCTTTGGTTTCCGAGTTACCTCATGTTTCGTGATTATCTCCAGACTCATTTGTGGTGCCTCAAAGAGCAATGGTTCATTGTTTTCCATGCCTAATATTCCATTGTGTACATGGACCACTTCTTCTTTATCCATTCACCTCTTGTTGGATATTTTGATTGCTTCACTGTCTTGGCTAATGTGAATAAGGCTGCACTGCAGCTTTTGCGGCCTGTGTCTTCTCGATTCTTGTCTTCTCAGGTGAGAGGTCCAATGGTGCGCCTGCTGGACTGAATGGTACCTCCATTTTTACTTTTAAACACAGATCCTTTCTCTTCTCATTATTGGCTGTTACCCCTTTACGTCTCACCAGCAGGTAGAGGGGACACAGTTCTTAAAAACCCCGTCAGCATTTATTGTTTGTAGACATTTTGCTGATGGTCAGTCGACTGGTCTAAGTTGAAACTTTTTGTAGATTAGATTGCATGGGTCTAACACTCCCTGAGGTTGAGCTTTTATCCATTTTCCTTTTTTTTTAAAAGAGCGTGAGTAAAACTTAACTCCTCATACTCTCTTCTTGAAACATTTGCCTGTTTTGAATTTTTTTGTCCATTTCCTACTTCAGCACAATTTTTTAGGGCAGGTGTCCTTTACAGCCCTGAGTCCTTGTGAATGTTAAGTGACCATTAGCTGTGAGTTTAAAGCTGCTCTTGCAGGAAACGGCCACAAGGTGGCAGCATTTCTCCTTTACCAAATTTGGTAACTGGGGAAACAGAGCCTTAATGGAAGTGGTGTTCTAGGTTGTAAATTCGAATGGAATGTGCCAGGAAAAAAGCACTTTATGTTTATGTCTCATTACTTCTTGTTCATAATTGTAATTTACTTTTTATTTTTTATCCCAGCAAATTTGATTACAATGGTTTGTTTGTTCTAGGTGTGCAAGATGTGGTTCTTTCACACATATACGTGTATCTATTCTTCCTCGCATCCTTTTCCCATGTAGGTTATGACACAATGTTGAGTAGTCTTCTCCTGGTCTTCCGTACGTCTTTGGTGATTATATATTCACATGGTATGTATATCTCTGTTAACTCCAATATGGTAATGTATCCAATCCTCATCCCTTTCTATTTGGTGAACCATAAGTATTTTAATGAATCTGTGATTGCCTTTCTCTGTGGAAATATCTTCATTTTTATCAATTTTTAAGTAACTCCTAAAAGTTATATGATAGGATATTTGTCTTTTGCTTTCTCACTTACTACAGGTGGCGTGATTATGTCTAGGCTCATGTATGGTGCTGCAAATGGCATTTTTTCATTTTTTTCACTAGCGAATATTCCATCTGTACATGGAGGAGTTCTTCTTTGTCCACCCATATGTTGGTGGACTTTTTGGTTACTTCCATATCTTGGCTATCGTAATAATGTGCCATGCAGATTTGCCTGCCTGTGTCTTTCCAATTCTTTCTTCTTAGATTATAGGTGGAGGAGTGGGCCTGCTGGATCATATGGTAGCTCAATGTTTACCTTTTTAAGGCACCTCCATTCTGTTCTCATTCGTGGCCCTTTTCAAGTTACGTCCCACTTGAAATTGAGGGTATGCATTTCTCCACAACACCTTCAGCATTTATTGTTTGTAGTTTCCTTGCTGATGGTTATTCTGACAAGTGTGAGCTGATACCTCTTTGTGGTTGAATTCGCATGTGCCTCATTATCCGTTGAAATTGAGCTTTAAGGCATGTCCTTTTTATTTTTCAAGCTGTGATTACTCCTTAGTTCTTCAAAGTGATCTCTTAAAATATGTGTCACATTTTGAAATGTTTTGGCCATTACCTCCCTCAAGACATTTTGAGGGTAGGTTTCATTTACAGTTCTGCAGTACTTGTTCCTATGAAATGACCATTAGCACAGGCTTTAAAGCTGCTTTTGCAGGTAAATGCCAGAGGGCGGCAGCCTTTCTATGTCCCCACCATGGTAACTAGGGAAAAGCCCTTGCGGCCTGTGGTGTTCCTCGGTTATAAATTAGAGTGGAGTGTGCCCAGACAAACCCACACAAGCTGATGTCTCCTTACTTTTGTTGGATTTTTAATTTAATTTTTAGTTTTTATTGGAGTAATTTCCCAGTGTGCACGTGGCTCACTTCTACTTTGTGCATTCCTCGGTTGATGGACATTTTCATTGCTTCCAAGTGTTGGCTATGGTAAATATTGTTGGAGTGCAGGATTGCCAGCCTGTGACTTTTTGATTCTCATTTTCTCAGGTGATAGGCCCAGCAGTGGGTGTGATTGATTGACTGGTAGCACCGTGTTTCCCTTTTCAAAGCACCTTCTTTGTGTTTTCATTAGTGGCTCTTAGCACGTCCCCCTTAGAATCGAGGGTATGCATTTCTCCACAATCGATTTAGCATTTATTGTTTGCAGCATGTATGCTAATGGCCCTACTGGCTGCTGTGTGCTGGTAGGGTTGTGTAATTTGGGTTTGCATGTCTTTGAAAATTCGTAAAACTCATCATTTTTCTCCACCGTTTACTTTTCTGTTAAAAAAAAGGAAACAGTTGGGAGTACAATATATCTCTTGAAATTTTCTTCTAGGAAGGTTGCCCTATTTTGAAATTTTTGGTCTATTTTCCACCCCAGAATTTTTTTAGAGAGCAGGTGTCATTTCCTGAACTGCAAGTTTGGTGAATATTTAGTTACCTTTAGCAATGGGTTTAAAGCTGCTGTTGTGGGAAGTGACCTCAAGCAGGCAGCATTTCTCCACTCCCAAATCTGGGAACGAGGGCAGCAGAGCCTTTCTGGAAGTCGTGTTCCTAGGTTGTAAATTAAATTGGAATGTGCATGGAGAAACCCCCATAAGTTTATGTCTCATTATTTCTTCTTGGTTTTAATTTTTTTTTAATTGGGGTAAAGCTTAGAATATTGTTTGTCCTAGGTGTACACAATCTGGTTCATTTGTACATTATATATGTCTATTCAAGTACAGATCCTCTTCCCATGTAAAATGTTACAGAGGGTTCCACAGACCTCCCTTGCTAGATGGTCGGTCTTTTTGAGATATGTATATACTATGTGTTTGTATACATAGAGCAACACTAATCTTAACTTATCCATTCCCCCCACCTTTCCTTTTAGATGAGCATAGTTTGTTTTCTAAGTCTGTGAGTGTCTTTCTCTGTGGAAATATATTCATTTGTGTCAGTTATTAGATAACGCCTATAAGTGATATCATAGAATACAGGTCTTTGGTTTCCGAGTTACCTCATGTTTCGTGATTATCTCCAGACTCATTTGTGGTGCCTCAAAGAACATTGGTTCATTGTTTTCCAAGGCTAATATTCCATTGTGTACATGGACCACTTCTTCTTTATCCATTCACCTCTTGTTGGATATTTTGATTGCTTCACTGTCTTGGCTATTGTGAATAAGGCTGCACTGCAGCTTTTGCGGCCTGTGTCTTCTCGATTCTTGTCTTCTCAGGTGAGAGGTCCAATGGTGCGCCTGCTGGATTGAATGGTACCTCCATTTTTACTTTTAAACACAGCTCCTTTCTGTTCTCATTATTGGCTGTTACCCCTTTTCGTCTCACCAGCAGGTAGAGGGGACACAGTTCTCTAAAACCCCTTCAGGAGTTATTGTTTGTAGATTTTTTGCTGATGGTCAGTCGACTGGTCTAAGTTAAAACTTTTTGTAGATTAGATTGCATGGGTCTAACACTCCCTGAGGTTGAGCTTTTATCCATTTTCCTTTTTTTTTTTTAAAAGAGCGTGAGTAAAACTTAAGTCTTCATACTCTCATCTTGAAACATTTTCCTGTTTTGAATTTTTTTGTCCATTCCCTACTTCAGCACAATTTTTTAGGGCAGGTGTCCTTTACAGCCCTGAGTCCTTGTGAATGTTAAGTGACCATTAGCTGTGAGTTTAAAGCTGCTCTTGCAGGAAACGGCCACAAGGTGGCAGCATTTCTCCTTTACCAAATTTGGTAACTGGGGAAACAGAGCCTTAATGGAAGTGGTGTTCTAGGTTGTAAATTCGAATGGAATGTGCCAGGAAAAAAGCACTTTATGTTTATGTCTCATTACTTCTTGTTCATAACTGTAATTTACTTTTTATTTTTTATCCCAGCAAATTTGATTACAATGGTTTGTTTGTTCTAGGTGTGGAAGATGTGGTTCTTTCACACATATACGTGTATCTATTCTTCCTCGCATCCTTTTCCCATGTAGGTTATGACACAATGTTGAGTAGTCTTCTCCTGGTCTTCCGTACGTCTTTGGTGATTATATATTTCACATGGTTTGTATATCTCTGTTAACCCCAATATGGTAATGTATCCAATCCTCATCCCTTTCTATTTGGTGAACCATAAGTATTTTAATGAATCTGTGATTGCCTTTCTCTGTGGAAATGTCTTCATTTTTATCAATTTTTAAGTAACTCCTAAAAGTGATATGATAGTATATGTGTCTTTTGCTTTCTCACTTACTACAGGTGGCGTGATTATGTCTAGGCTCATGTATGGTGCTGCAAATGGCATTGTTTCATTTTTTTCACTAGCGAATATTCCATCTGTACATGGAGGAGTTCTTCTTTGTCCACCCATCTGTTGGTGGACTTTTTGGTTACTTCCATATCTTGGCTATCGTAATACTGTGCCATGCAGATTTGCCTGCCTGTGTCTTTCCAATTCTTTCTTCTTAGATTATAGGTCGAGGAGTGGGCCTGCTGGATCATATGGTAGCTCAATGTTTACCTTTTTAAGGCACCTCCATTCTGTTCTCATTCATGGCCCTTTCCAAGTTACGTCCCACTTGAAGTTGGGGGTATATAATTCTCCACAACACCTTCAGCATTTATTGTTTGTAGTTTCCTTGCTGATGGTTATTCTGACAAGTGTGAGCTAATACCTCTTTGTGGTTGAATTCGCATGTGCCTCATAATCCGTTGAAATTGAGCTTTAAGGCATGTCCTTTTTATTTTTCAACCTGTGATTACCCCTTAGTTCTTCAAAGTGTTCTCTTAAAGTATGTGTCACATTTTGAAATGTTTTGGCCATTACCTCCCTCAAGACATTTTGAGGGCAGGTTTCATTTACAGTTCTGCAGTACTTGTTCCTATGAAATGACCATTAGCACAGGCTTTAAAGCTGCTTTTGCAGGTAAATGCCAGAGGGCGGCAGCCTTTCTATGTCCCCACCATGGTAACTAGGGAAAAGCCCTTGCGGCCTGTGGTGTTTCTCGGTTATAAATTAGAGTGGAGTTTGCCCGGACAAACCCACACAAGCTGATGTCTCCTTACTTTTGTTGGATTTTTAAATTTAATTTTTAGTTTTTATTGGAGTAATTCCCCAGTGTGCACTTGGACCACTTCTACTTTGCGCATTCCTCGGTTGATGGACATTTTCATTGCTTCCAAGTGTTGGCTATGGTAAATATTGTTGGAGTGCAGGATTGCCAGCCTGTGACTTTTTGATTCTCATTTTCTCAGGTGATAGGCCCAGCAGTGGGTGTGACTGATTGACTGGTAGCACCGTGTTTCCCTTTTCAAAACACCTTCTTTGTGTTTTCATTAGTGGCTCTTACCACGTCCCCCTTAGAATCGAGGGTATGCATTTCTCCACAATCGATTTAGCATTTATTGTTTGCAGCATGTATGTTAATGGCCCTACTGGCTGCTGTGTGCTGATAGGGTTTTGTAATTTGGGTTTGCATGTCTTTGAAAATTCGTAAAACTCATCATTTTTCTCCACCGTTTACTTTTCTGTTAAAAAAAAGGAAACAGTTGGGAGTACAATATATCTCTTGAAATTTTCTTCTTGGAAGGTTGCCCTATTTTGAAATTTTTCGTCTATTTTCCACCCCAGAATTTTTTTAGAGAGCAGGTGTCATTTCCCGAACTGCAAGTTTGGTGAATATTTGGTGACCTTTGTCAATGGGTTTAAAGCTGCTGTTGTGGGAAGTGACCTCAAGCAGGCAGCATTTCTCCACTCCCAAATCTGGGTACTAGGGCAGCAGAGCCTTTCTGGAAGTCGTGTTCCTAGGTTGTAAATTAAATTGGAATGTGCATGGAGAAACCCCCATAAGTTTATGTCTCATTATTTCTTCTTGGTTTTAATTTTTTTTTTAATTGGGGTAAAGCTTAGAATATTGTTTGTCCTAGGTGTACATAATCTGGTTCATTTGTACATTATATGTGTCTATTCAAGTACAGATCCTCTTCCCATGTAAAATGTTACAGAGTGTTCCACAGACCTCCCTTGCTACATGGTCGGTCTTTTTGTGATATGTATATACTATGTGTTTGTATACATAGAGCAACACTAATCTTAACTTATCCATTCCCCCCACCTTTCCTTTTAGATGAGCATAGTTTGTTTTCTAAGTCTGTGAGTGTCTTTCTCTGTGGAAATATATTCATTTGTGTCAGTTATTAGATAACGCCTATAAGTGATATCATAGAATACAGGTCTTTGTTTTCCGAGTTACCTCATGTTTCGTGATTATCTCCAGACTCATTTGTGGTGCCTCAAAGAGCAATGGTTCATTGTTTTCCATGGCTAATATTCCATTGTGTACATGGACCACTTCTTCTTTATCCATTCACCTCTTGTTGGATATTTTGATTGCTTCACTGTCTTGGCTATTGTGAATAAGGCTGCACTGCAGGTTTTGCGGCCTGTGTCTTCTCGATTCTTGTCTTCTCAGGTGAGAGGTCCAATGGTGCGCCTGCTGGACTGAATGGTACCTCCATTTTTACTTTTAAACACAGCTCCTTTCTGTTCTCATTATTGGCTGTTACCCCTTTACGTCTCACCAGCAGGTAGAGGGGACACAGTTCTTAAAAACCCCGTCAGCATTTATTGTTTGTAGACATTTTGCTGATGGTCAGTCGACTGGTCTAAGTTGAAACTTTTTGTAGATTAGATTGCCTGGGTCTAACACTCCCTGAGGTTGAGCTTTTATGCATTTTCCTTTTTTTTTTAAAAGAGCGTGAGTAAAACTTAACTCTTCATACTCTCATCTTGAAACATTTGCCTGTTTTGAATTTTTTTGTCCATTCCCTACTTCAGCACAATTTTTTAGGGCAGGTGTCCTTTACAGCCCTGAGTCCTTGTGAATGTTAAGTGACCATTAGCTGTGAGTTTAAAGCTGCTCTTGCAGGAAACGGCCACAAGGTGGCAGCATTTCTCCTTTACCAAATTTGGTAACTGGGGAAACAGAGCCTTAATGGAAGTGGTGTTCTAGGTTGTAAATTCGAATGGAATGTGCCAGGAAAAAAGCACTTTATGTTTATGTCTCATTACTTCTTGTTCATAATTGTAATTTACTTTTTATTTTTTATCCCAGCAAATTTGATTACAATGGTTTGTTTGTTCTAGGTGTGCAAGATGTGGTTCTTTCACACATATACGTGTATCTATTCTTCCTCGCATCCTTTTCCCATGTAGGTTATGACACACTGTTGAGTAGTCTTCTCCTGGTCTTCCGTACGTCTTTGGTGATTATATATTTCACATGGTATGTATATCTCTGTTAACCCCAATATGGTAATGTATGCAATCCTCATCCGTTTCTATTTGGTGAACCATCAGTTTTTTTAATGAATCTGTGATTGCCTTTCTCTGTGGAAATATCTTCATTGGTATCAATTTTTAAGTAACTCCTAAAAGAGATATGATAGGATATGTGTCTTTTGCTTTCTCACTTACTACAGGTGGCGTGATTACGTCTAGACTCATGGATGGTGCTGTAAATGGCATTGTTTCATTTTTTTCACTAGCGAATATTCCATCTGTACATGGAGGAGTTCTTCTTTGTCCACCCATCTGTTTGTGGACTTTTTGGTTACTTCCATATCTTGGCTATTGTAATACTGTGACATGCAGATTTGCCTGCCTGTTTCTTTCCAATTCTTTCTTCTTAGATTATAGGTCGAGGAGTGGGCCTGCTGGATCATACGGTAGCTCAATGTTTACCTTTTTAAGGCACCTCCATTCTGTTCTCATTCGTGGCCCTTTTCAAGTTACGTCCCATTTGAAGTTGAGGGTATGCATTTCTCCACAACACCTTCAGCATTTATTGTTTGTAGTTTCCTTGCTGATGGTTATTCTGACAAGTGTGAGCTGATACCTCTTTGTGGTTGAATTCGCCTGTGCCTCATAATCCGTTGAAATTGAACTTTAAGGCATGTCCTTTTTATTTTTCAACCTGTGATTACCCCTTAGTTCTTCAAAGTGTTCTCTTAAAGTATGTGTCACATTTTGAAATGTTTTGGCCATTACCTCCCTCAAGACATTTTGAGGGTAGGTTTCATTTACAGTTCTGCAGTACTTGTTCCTATGAAATGACCATTAGCACAGGCTTTAAAGCTGCTTTTGCAGGTAAATGCCAGAGGGCGGCAGCCTTTCTATGTCCCCACCATGGTAACTAGGGAAAAGCCCTTGCGGCCTGTGGTGTTTCTCGGTTATAAATTAGAGTGGAGTTTGCCCGGACAAACCCACACAAGCTGATGTCTCCTTACTTTTGTTGGATTTTTAAATTTAATTTTTAGTTTTTATTGGAGTAATTCGCCAGTGTGCACGTGGACCACTTCTACTTTGCGCATTCCTCGGTTGATAGACATTTTCATTGCTTCCAAGTGTTGTCTATGGTAAATATTGTTGGAGTACAGGATTGCCAGCCTGTGACTTTTTGATTCTCATTTTCTCAGGTGATAGGCCCAACAGTGGGTGTGATTGATTGACTGGTAGCACCGTGTTTCCCTTTTCAAATCACCTTCTTTGTGTTTTCATTAGTGACTCTTACCACGTCCCCCTTAGAAATGAGGGTATTTATTTCTCCACAATCGATTTAGCATTTATTGTTTGCTGCATTTATGCTAATGGCCCTACTGGCTGCTGTGTGCTGATAGGGTTTTGTAATTTGGGTTTGCATGTCTTTGAAAATTCGTAAAACTCATCATTTTTCTCCACCGTTTACTTTTCTGTTAAAAAAAAGGAAACAGTTGGGAGTACAATATATCTCTTGAAATTTTCTTCTTGGAAGGTTGCCCTATTTTGAAATTTTTGGTCGATTTTCCACCCCAGAATTTTTTTAGAGAGCAGGTGTCATTTCCCGAACTGCAAGTTTGGTGAATATTTAGTGACCTTTAGCAATGGGTTTAAAGCTGCTGTTGTGGGAAGTGACCTTAAGCAGGCAGCATTTCTCCACTCCCAAATCTGGGTACTAGGGCAGCAGAGCCTTTCTGGAAGTCGTGTTCCTAGGTTGTAAATTAAATTGGAATGTGCATGGAGAAACCCCCATAAGTTTATGTCTCATTATTTCTTCTTGGTTTTAAATTTTTTTTTTAATTGGGGTAAAGCTTCGAATATTGTCTGTCCTAGGTGTACACAATCTGGTTCATTTGTACATTATATATGTCTATTCAAGTACAGATCCTCTTCCCATGTAAAATGTTACAGAGGGTTCCACAGACCTCCCTTGCTAGATGGTCGGTCTTTTTGAGATATGTATATACTATGTGTTTGTATACATAGAGCAACACTAATCTTAACTTATCCATTCCCACCACCTTTCCTTTTAGATGAGCATAGTTTGTTTTCTAAGTCTGTGAGTGTCTTTCTCTGTGGAAATATATTCATTTGTGTCAGTTATTAGATAACGCCTATAAGTGATATCATAGAATACAGGTCTTTGGTTTCCGAGTTACCTCATGTTTCGTGATTATCTCCAGACTCATTTGTGGTGCCTCAAAGAGCAATGGTTCATTGTTTTCCATGGCTAATATTCCATTGTGTACATGGACCACTTCTTCTTTATCCATTCACCTCTTGTTGGATATTTTGATTGCTTCACTGTCTTGGCTATTGTGAAAAATGCTGCACTGCAACTTTTGCGGCCTGTGTCTTCTCGATTCCTGTCTTCTCAGGTGAGAGGTCCAATGGTGCGCCTGCTGGATTGAATGGTACCTCCATTTTTACTTTTAAACACAGCTCCTTTCTGTTCTCATTATTGGCTGTTACCCCTTTACGTCTCACCAGCAGGTAGAGGGGACACAGTTCTTAAAAACCCCGTCAGCATTTATTGTTTGTAGACATTTTGCTGATGGTCAGTCGACTGGTCTAAGTTCAAACTTTTTGTAGATTAGATTGCATGGGTCTAACACTCCCTGAGGTTGAGCTTTTATCCATTTTCCTTTTTTTTTTAAAGAGCGTGAGTAAAACTTAACTCCTCATACTCTCTTCTTGAAACATTTGCCTGTTTTGAATTTTTTTGTCCATTTCCTACTTCAGCACAATTTTTTAGGGCAGGTGTCCTTTACAGCCCTGAGTCCTTGTGAATGTTAAGTGACCATTAGCTGTGAGTTTAAAGCTGCTCTTGCAGGAAACGGCCACAAGGTGGCAGCATTTCTCCTTTACCAAATTTGGTAACTGGGGAAACAGAGCCTTAATGGAAGTGGTGTTCTAGGTTGTAAATTCGAATGGAATGTGCCAGGAAAAAAGCACTTTATGTTTATGTCTCATTACTTCTTGTTCATAATTGTAATTTACTTTTTATTTTTTATCACAGCAAATTTGATTACAATGGTTTGTTTGTTCTAGGTGTGCAAGATGTGGTTCTTTCACACATATACGTGTATCTATTCTTCCTCGCATCCTTTTCCCATGTAGGTTATGACACAATGTTGAGTAGTCTTCTCCTGGTCTTCCGTACGTCTTTGGTGATTATATATTTCACATGGTATGTATATCTCTGTTAACCCCAATATGGTAATGTATCCAATCCTCATCCCTTTCTATTTGGTGAACCATCAGTTTTTTTAATGAATCTGTGATTGCCTTTCTCTGTGGAAATATCTTCATTGGTATCAATTTTTAAGTAACTCCTAAAAGTGATATGATAGGATATGTGTCTTTTGCTTTCTCACTTACTACAGGTGGCGTGATTACGTCTAGACTCATGGATGGTGCTGTAAATGGCATTGTTTCATTTTTTTCACTACCGAATATTCCATCTATACATGGAGGAGTTCTTCTTTGTCCACCCATCTGTTGGTGGACTTTTTGGTTACTTCCATATCTTGGCTATTGTAATACTGTGCCATGCAGATTTGCCTGCCTGTGTCTTTCCAATTCTTTCTTCTTAGATTATAGGTCGAGGAGTGGGCCTGCTGGATCATACGGTAGCTCAATGTTTACCTTTTTAAGGCACCTCCATTCTGTTCTCATTCGTGGCCCTTTTCAAGTTACGTCCCACTAGAAGTTGAGGGTATGCATTTCTCCACAACACCTTCAGCATTTATTGTTTGTAGTTTCCTTGCTGATGGTTATTCTGACAAGTGTGAGCTGATACCTCTTTGTGGTTGAATTCGCCTGTGCCTCATAATCCGTTGAAATTGAGCTTTAAGGCATGTCCTTTTTATTTTTCAACCTGTGATTACCCCTTAGTTCTTCAAAGTGTTCTCTTAAAGTATGTGTCACATTTTGAAATGTTTTGGCCATTACCTCCCTCAAGACATTTTGAGGGTAGGTTTCATTTACAGTTCTGCAGTACTTGTTCCTATGAAATGACCTTTAGCACAGGCTTTAAAGCTGCTTTTGCAGGTAAATGCCAGAGGGCGGCAGCCTTTCTATGTCCCCACCATGGTAACTAGGGAAAAGCCCTTGCGGCCTGTGGTGTTTCTCGGTTATAAATTAGAGTGGAGTGTGCCCGGACAAACCCACACAAGCTGATGTCTCCTTACTTTTGTTGGATTTTTAAATTTAATTTTTAGTTTTTATTGGAGTAGTTCCCCAGTGTGCACGTGGACCACTTCTACTTTGCGCATTCCTCAGTTGATGGACATTTTCATTGCTTCCAAGTGTTGGCTCTGGTAAATATTGTTGGAGTGCAGGATTGCCAGCCTGTGACTTTTTGATTCTAATTTTCTCAGTTGATATGCCCAGCAGTGGGTGTGATTGATTGACTGGTAGCACCGTGTTTCCCTTTTCAAAGCACCTTCTTTGTGTTTTCATTAGTGGCTCTTACCACGTCCCCCTTAGAATCGAGGGTATGCATTTCTCCACAATCGATTTAGCATTTATTGTTTGCTGCCTTTATGCTAATGGCCCTACTGGCTGCTGTATGCTGATAGGGTTTTGTAATTTGGGTTTGCATGTCTTTGAAAATTCTTAAAACTCATCATGTTTCTCGACCGTTTTCTTTTCTGTTAAAAGAAAGGAAACAGTTGGGAGTACAATATATCTCTTGAAAATATCTTCTTGGAAGATTGCCCTATTTTGAAATTTTTGGTCGATTTTCCACCTCAGAATTTTTTTAGAGAGCAGGTGTCATTTCCCGAACTGCAAGTTTGGTGAATATTTAGTGACCATTAGCAATGGGTTTAAAGCTGCTGTTGTGGGAAGTGGCCTCAAGCAGGCAGCATTTCTCCACTCCCAAATCTGGGTACTAGGGCAGCAGAGCCTTTCTGGAAGTCGTGTTCTTAGGTTGTAAATTAAATTGGAATGTGCCTGGAGAAACCCCCATAAGTTTATGTCTCATTATTTCTTCTTGGTTTTAAATTTTTTTTTAATTGGGGTAAAACTTCGAATATTGTCTGTCCTAGGTGTACACAATCTGGTTCATTTGTACATTATATATGTCTATTCAAGTACAGATCCTCTTCCCATGTAAAATGTTACAGAGGGTTCCACAGACCTCCCTTGCTACATGGTCGGTCTTTTTGAGATATGTATATACTATGTGTTTGTATACATAGAGCAACACTAATCTTAACTTATCCATTCCCCCCACCTTTCCTTTTAGATGAGCATAGTTTGTTTTCTAAGTCTGTGAGTGTCTTTCTCTGTGGAAATATATTCATTTGTGTCAGTTATTAGATAACGCCTATAAGTGATATCATAGAATACAGGTCTTTGGTTTCCGAGTTACCTCATGTTTCGTGATTATCTCCAGACTCATTTGTGGTGCCTCAAAGAGCAATGGTTCATTGTTTTCCATGGCTAATATTCCATTGTGTACATGGACCACTTCTTCTTTATCCATTCACCTCTTGTTGGATATTTTGATTGCTTCACTGTCTTGGCTAATGTGAATAAGCCTGCACTGCAGCTTTTGCGGCCTGTGTCTTCTCGATTCTTGTCTTCTCAGGTGAGAGGTCCAATGGTGCGCCTGCTGGACTGAATGGTACCTCCATTTTTACTTTTAAACACAGATCCTTTCTCTTCTCATTATTGGCTGTTACCCCTTTACGTCTCACCAGCAGGTAGAGGGGACACAGTTCTTAAAAACCCCGTCAGCATTTATTGTTTGTAGACATTTTGCTGATGGTCAGTCGACTGGTCTAAGTTGAAACTTTTTGTAGATTAGATTGCATGGGTCTAACACTCCCTGAGGTTGAGCTTTTATCCATTTTCCTTTTTTTTTAAAAGAGCGTGAGTAAAACTTAACTCCTCATACTCTCTTCTTGAAACATTTGCCTGTTTTGAATTTTTTTGTCCATTTCCTACTTCAGCACAATTTTTTAGGGCAGGTGTCCTTTACAGCCCTGAGTCCTTGTGAATGTTAAGTGACCATTAGCTGTGAGTTTAAAGCTGCTCTTGCAGGAAACGGCCACAAGGTGGCAGCATTTCTCCTTTACCAAATTTGGTAACTGGGGAAACAGAGCCTTAATGGAAGTGGTGTTCTAGGTTGTAAATTCGAATGGAATGTGCCAGGAAAAAAGCACTTTATGTTTATGTCTCATTACTTCTTGTTCATAATTGTAATTTACTTTTTATTTTTTATCCCAGCAAATTTGATTACAATGGTTTGTTTGTTCTAGGTGTGCAAGATGTGGTTCTTTCACACATATACGTGTATCTATTCTTCCTCGCATCCTTTTCCCATGTAGGTTATGACACAATGTTGAGTAGTCTTCTCCTGGTCTTCCGTACGTCTTTGGTGATTATATATTTCACATGGTATGTATATCTCTGTTAACCCCAATATGGTAATGTATCCAATCCTCATCCCTTTCTATTTGGTGAACCATCAGTTTTTTTAATGAATCTGTGATTGCCTTTCTCTGTGGAAATATCTTCATTGGTATCAATTTTTAAGTAACTCCTAAAAGTGATATGATAGGATATGTGTCTTTTGCTTTCTCACTTACTACAGGTGGCGTGATTACGTCTAGACTCATGTATGGTGCTGTAAATGGCATTGTTTCATTTTTTTCACTAGCGAATATTCCATCTGTACATGGAGGAGTTCTTCTTTGTCCACCCATCTGTTGGTGGACTTTTTGGTTACTTCCATATCTTGGCTATTGTAATACTGTGCCATGCAGATTTGCCTGCCTGTGTCTTTCCAATTCTTTCTTCTTAGATTATAGGTCGAGGAGTGGGCCTGCTGGATCATACGGTAGCTCAATGTTTACCTTTTTAAGGCACCTCCATTCTGTTCTCATTCGTGGCCCTTTTCAAGTTACGTCCCACTTGAAGTTGAGGGTATGCATTTCTCCACAACACCTTCAGCATTTATTGTTTGTAGTTTCCTTGCTGATGGTTATTCTGACAAGTGTGAGCTGATACCTCTTTGTGGTTGAATTCGCCTGTGCCTCATAATCCGTTGAAATTGAGCTTTAAGGCATGTCCTTTTTATTTTTCAACCTGTGATTACCCCTTAGTTCTTCAAAGTGTTCTCTTAAAGTATGTGTCACATTTTGAAATGTTTTGGCCATTACCTCCCTCAAGACATTTTGAGGGTAGGTTTCATTTACAGTTCTGCAGTACTTGTTCCTATGAAATGACCATTAGCACAGGCTTTAAAGCTGCTTTTGCAGGTAAATGCCAGAGGGCGGCAGCCTTTCTATGTCCCCACCATGGTAACTAGGGAAAAGCCCTTGAGGCCTGTGGTGTTTCTCGGTTATAAATTAGAGTGGAGTGTGCCCGGACAAACCCACATAAGCTGATGTCTCCTTACTTTTGTTGGATTTTTAAATTTAATTTTTAGTTTTTATTGGAGTAGTTCCCCAGTGTGCACGAGGACCACTTCTACTTTGCGCATTCCTCAGTTGATGGACATTTTCATTGCTTCCAAGTGTTGGCTCTGGTAAATATTGTTGGAGTGCAGGATTGCCAGCCTGTGACTTTTTGATTCTCATTTTCTCAGTTGATATGCCCAGCAGTGGGTGTGATTGATTGACTGGTAGCACCGTGTTTCCCTTTTCAAAGCACCTTCTTTGTGTTTTCATTAGTGGCTCTTACCACGTCCCCCTTAGAATCGAGGGTATGCATTTCTCCACAATCGATTTAGCATTTATTGTTTGCTGCCTTTATGCCAATGGCCCTACTGGCTGCTGTATGCTGATAGGGTTTTGTAATTTGGGTTTGCATGTCTTTGAAAATTCTTAAAACTCATCATGTTTCTCCACCGTTTTCTTTTCTGTTAAAAGAAAGGAAACAGTTGGGAGTACAATATATCTCTTGAAAATGTCTTCTTGGAAGATTGCCCTATTTTGAAATTTTTGGTCGATTTTCCACCTCAGAATTTTTTTAGAGAGCAGGTGTCATTTCCCGAACTGCAAGTTTGGTGAATATTTAGTGACCATTAGCAATGGGTTTAAAGCTGCTGTTGTGGGAAGTGGCCTCAAGTAGGCAGCATTTCTCCACTCCCAAATCTGGGTACTAGGGCAGCAGAGCCTTTCTGGAAGTCGTGTTCTTAGGTTGTAAATTAAATTGGAATGTGCCTGGAGAAACCCCCATAAGTTTATGTCTCATTATTTCTTCTTGGATTTAAAATTTTTTTTAATTGTGGTAAAGCTTCGAATATTGTCTGTCCTAGGTGTACACAATCTGGTTCATTTGTACATTATATATGTCTATTCAAGTACAGATCCTCTTCCCATGTAAAATGTTACAGAGGGTTCCACAGACCTCCCTTGCTCCATGGTCGGTCTTTTTGAGATATGTATATACTATGTGTTTGTATACATAGAGCAACACTAATATTAACTTATCCATTCCCCCCACCTTTCCTTTTAGATGAGCATAGTTTGTTTTCTAAGTCTGTGAGTGTCTTTCTCTGTGGAAATATATTCATTTGTGTCAGTTATTAGATAACGCCTATAAGTGATATGATAGAATACAGGTCTTTGGTTTCCGAGTTACCTCATGTTTCGTGATTATCTCCAGACTCATTTGTGGTGCCTCAAAGAGCAATGGTTCATTGTTTTCCATGGCTAATATTCCATTGTGTACATGGACCACTTCTTCTTTATCCATTCACCTCTTGTTGGATATTTTGATTGCTTCACTGTCTTGGCTAATGTGAATAAGGCTGCACTGCAGCTTTTGCGGCCTGTGTCTTCTCGATTCTTGTCTTCTCAGGTGAGAGGTCCAATGGTGCGCCTGCTGGACTGAATGGTACCTCCATTTTTACTTTTAAACACAGATCCTTTCTCTTCTCATTATTGGCTGTTACCCCTTTACGTCTCACCAGCAGGTAGAGGGGACACAGTTCTTAAAAACCCCGTCAGCATTTATTGTTTGTAGACATTTTGCTGATGGTCAGTCGACTGGTCTAAGTTGAAACTTTTTGTAGATTAGATTGCATGGGTCTAACACTCCCTGAGGTTGAGCTTTTATCCATTTTCCTTTTTTTTTAAAAGAGCGTGAGTAAAACTTAACTCCTCATACTCTCTTCTTGAAACATTTGCCTGTTTTGAATTTTTTTGTCCATTTCCTACTTCAGCACAATTTTTTAGGGCAGGTGTCCTTTACAGCCCTGAGTCCTTGTGAATGTTAAGTGACCATTAGCTGTGAGTTTAAAGCTGCTCTTGCAGGAAACGGCCACAAGGTGGCAGCATTTCTCCTTTACCAAATTTGGTAACTGGGGAAACAGAGCCTTAATGGAAGTGGTGTTCTAGGTTGTAAATTCGAATGGATTGTGCCAGGAAAAAAGCACTTTATGTTTATGTCTCATTACTTCTTGTTCATAATTGTAATTTACTTTTTATTTTTTATCCCAGCAAATTTGATTACAATGGTTTGTTTGTTCTAGGTGTGCAAGATGTGGTTCTTTCACACATATACGTGTATCTATTCTTCCTCGCATCCTTTTCCCATGTAGGTTATGACACAATGTTGAGTAGTCTTCTCCTGGTCTTCCGTACGTCTTTGGTGATTATATATTCACATGGTATGTATATCTCTGTTAACTCCAATATGGTAATGTATCCAATCCTCATCCCTTTCTATTTGGTGAACCATAAGTATTTTAATGAATCTGTGATTGCCTTTCTCTGTGGAAATATCTTCATTTTTATCAATTTTTAAGTAACTCCTAAAAGTTATATGATAGGATATGTGTCTTTTGCTTTCTCACTTACTACAGGTGGCGTGATTATGTCTAGGCTCATGTATGGTGCTGCAAATGGCATTTTTTCATTTTTTTCACTAGCGAATATTCCATCTGTACATGGAGGAGTTCTTCTTTGTCCACCCATATGTTGGTGGACTTTTTGGTTACTTCCATATCATGGCTATCGTAATAATGTGCCATGCAGATTTGCCTGCCTGTGTCTTTCCAATTCTTTCTTCTTAGATTATAGGTGGAGGAGTGGGCCTGCTGGATCATATGGTAGCTCAATGTTTACCTTTTTAAGGCACCTCCATTCTGTTCTCATTCGTGGCCCTTTTCAAGTTACGTCCCACTTGAAGTTGAGGGTATGCATTTCTCCACAACACCTTCAGCATTTATTGTTTGTAGTTTCCTTGCTGATGGTTATTCTGACAAGTGTGAGCTGATACCTCTTTGTGGTTGAATTCGCATGTGCCTCATTATCCGTTGAAATTGAGCTTTAAGGCATGTCCTTTTTATTTTTCAAGCTGTGATTACTCCTTAGTTCTTCAAAGTGATCTCTTAAAATATGTGTCACATTTTGAAATGTTTTGGCCATTACCTCCCTCAAGACATTTTGAGGGCAGGTTTCATTTACAGTTCTGCAGTACTTGTTCCTATGAAATGACCATTAGCACAGGCTTTAAAGCTGCTTTTGCAGGTAAATGCCAGAGGGCGGCAGCCTTTCTATGTCCCCACCATGGTAACTAGGGAAAAGCCCTTGCGGCCTGTGGTGTTTCTCGGTTATAAATTAGAGTGGAGTGTGCCCAGACAAACCCACACAAGCTGATGTCTCCTTACTTTTGTTGGATTTTTAATTTAATTTTTAGTTTTTATTGGAGTAATTTCCCAGTGTGCACGTGGATCACTTCTACTTTGTGCATTCCTCGGTTGATGGACATTTTCATTGCTTCCAAGTGTTGGCTATGGTAAATATTGTTGGAGTGCAGGATTGCCAGCCTGTGACTTTTTGATTCTCATTTTCTCAGGTGATAGGCCCAGCAGTGGGTGTGACTGATTGACTGGTAGCACCGTGTTTCCCTTTTCAAAGCACCTTCTTTGTGTTTTCATTAGTGGCTCTTAGCACGTCCCCCTTAGAATCGAGGGTATGTATTTCTCCACAATCGATTTAGCATTTATTGTTTGCAGCATGTATGTTAATGGCCCTACTGGCTGCTGTGTGCTGGTAGGGTTGTGTAATTTGGGTTTGCATGTCTTTGAAAATTCGTAAAACTCATCATTTTTCTCCACCGTTTACTTTTCTGTTAAAAAAAAGGAAACAGTTGGGAGTACAATATATCTCTTGAAATTTGCTTCTAGGAAGGTTGCCCTATTTTGAAATTTTTGGTCGATTTTCCACCCCAGAATTTTTTTAGAGAGCAGGTGTCATTTCCTGAACTGCAAGTTTGGTGAATATTTAGTGACCTTTAGCAATGGGTTTAAAGCTGCTGTTGTGGGAAGTGACCTCAAGCAGGCAGCATTTCTCCACTCCCAAATCTGGGAACGAGGGCAGCAGAGCCTTTCTGGAAGTCGTGTTCCTAGGTTGTAAATTAAATTGGAATGTGCATGGAGAAACCCCCATAAGTTTATGTCTCATTATTTCTTCTTGGTTTTAATTTTTTTTTTAATTGGGGTAAAGCTTAGAATATTGTTTGTCCTAGGTGTACACAATCTGGTTCATTTGTACATTATATATGTCTATTCAAGTACAGATCCTCTTCCCATGTAAAATGTTACAGAGGGTTCCACAGACCTCCCTTGCTAGATGGTCGGTCTTTTTGAGATATGTATATACTATGTGTTTGTATACATAGAGCAACACTAATCTTAACTTATCCATTCCCCCCACCTTTCCTTTTAGATGAGCATAGTTTGTTTTCTAAGTCTGTGAGTGTCTTTCTCTGTGGAAATATATTCATTTGTGTCAGTTATTAGATAACGCCTATAAGTGATATCATAGAATACAGGTCTTTGGTTTCCGAGTTACCTCATGTTTCGTGATTATCTCCAGACTCATTTGTGGTGCCTCAAAGAACATTGGTTCATTGTTTTCCATGGCTAATATTCCATTGTGTACATGGACCACTTCTTCTTTATCCATTCACCTCTTGTTGGATATTTTGATTGCTTCACTGTCTTGGCTATTGTGAATAAGGCTGCACTGCAGCTTTTGCGGCCTGTGTCTTCTCGATTCTTGTCTTCTCAGGTGAGAGGTCCAATGGTGCGCCTGCTGGATTGAATGGTACCTCCATTTTTACTTTTAAACACAGCTCCTTTCTGTTCTCATTATTGGCTGTTACCCCTTTTCGTCTCACCAGCAGGTAGAGGGGACACAGTTCTCTAAAACCCCTTCAGGAGTTATTGTTTGTAGATTTTTTGCTGATGGTCAGTCGACTGGTCTAAGTTGAAACTTTTTGTAGATTAGATTGCATGGGTCTAACACTCCCTGAGGTTGAGCTTTTATCCATTTTCCTTTTTTTTTTTAAAAGAGCGTGAGTAAAACTTAAGTCTTCATACTCTCATCTTGAAACATTTGCCTGTTTTGAATTTTTTTGTCCATTCCCTACTTCAGCACAATTTTTTAGGGCAGGTGTCCTTTACAGCCCTGAGTCCTTGTGAATGTTAAGTGACCATTAGCTGTGAGTTTAAAGCTGCTCTTGCAGGAAACGGCCACAAGGTGGCAGCATTTCTCCTTTACCAAATTTGGTAACTGGGGAAACAGAGCCTTAATGGAAGTGGTGTTCTAGGTTGTAAATTCGAATGGAATGTGCCAGGAAAAAAGCACTTTATGTTTATGTCTCATTACTTCTTGTTCATAATTGTAATTTACTTTTAATTTTTTATCCCAGCAAATTTGATTACAATGGTTTGTTTGTTCTAGGTGTGGAAGATGTGGTTCTTTCACACATATACGTGTATCTATTCTTCCTCGCATCCTTTTCCCATGTAGGTTATGACACAATGTTGAGTAGTCTTCTCCTGGTCTTCCGTACGTCTTTGGTGATTATATATTTCACATGGTTTGTATATCTCTGTTAACCCCAATATGGTAATGTATCCAATCCTCATCCCTTTCTATTTGGTGAACCATAAGTATTTTAATGAATCTGTGATTGCCTTTCTCTGTGGAAATGTCTTCATTTTTATCAATTTTTAAGTAACTCCTAAAAGTGATATGATAGGATATGTGTCTTTTGCTTTCTCACTTACTACAGGTGGCGTGATTATGTCTAGGCTCATGTATGGTGCTGCAAATGGCATTGTTTCATTTTTTTCACTAGCGAATATTCCATCTGTACATGGAGGAGTTCTTCTTTGTCCACCCATCTGTTGGTGGACTTTTTGGTTACTTCCATATCTTGGCTATCGTAATACTGTGCCATGCAGATTTGCCTGCCTGTGTCTTTCCAATTCTTTCTTCTTAGATTATAGGTCGAGGAGTGGGCCTGCTGGATCATATGGTAGCTCAATGTTTACCTTTTTAAGGCACCTCCATTCTGTTCTCATTCATGGCCCTTTCCAAGTTACGTCCCACTTGAAGTTGGGGGTATATAATTCTCCACAACACCTTCAGCATTTATTGTTTGTAGTTTCCTTGCTGATGGTTATTCTGACAAGTGTGAGCTAATACCTCTTTGTGGTTGAATTCGCATGTGCCTCATAATCCGTTGAAATTGAGCTTTAAGGCATGTCCTTTTTATTTTTCAACCTGTGATTACCCCTTAGTTCTTCAAAGTGTTCTCTTAAAGTATGTGTCACATTTTGAAATGTTTTGGCCATTACCTCCCTCAAGACATTTTGAGGGCAGGTTTCATTTACAGTTCTGCAGTACTTGTTCCTATGAAATGACCATTAGCACAGGCTTTAAAGCTGCTTTTGCAGGTAAATGCCAGAGGGCGGCAGCCTTTCTATGTCCCCACCATGGTAACTAGGGAAAAGCCCTTGCGGCCTGTGGTGTTTCTCGGTTATAAATTAGAGTGGAGTTTGCCCGGACAAACCCACACAAGCTGATGTCTCCTTACTTTTGTTGGATTTTTAAATTTAATTTTTAGTTTTTATTGGAGTAATTCCCCAGTGTGCACTTGGACCACTTCTACTTTGCGCATTCCTCGGTTGATGGACATTTTCATTGCTTCCAAGTGTTGGCTATGGTAAATATTGTTGGAGTGCAGGATTGCCAGCCTGTGACTTTTTGATTCTCATTTTCTCAGGTGATAGGCCCAGCAGTGGGTGTGACTGATTGACTGGTAGCACCGTGTTTCCCTTTTCAAAACACCTTCTTTGTGTTTTCATTAGTGGCTCTTACCACGTCCCTCTTAGAATCGAGGGTATGCATTTCTCCACAATCGATTTAGCATTTATTGTTTGCAGCATGTATGTTAATGGCCCTACTGGCTGCTGTGTGCTGATAGGGTTTTGTAATTTGGGTTTGCATGTCTTTGAAAATTCGTAAAACTCATCATTTTTCTCCACCGTTTACTTTTCTGTTAAAAAAAAGGAAACAGTTGGGAGTACAATATATCTCTAGAAATTTTCTTCTTGGAAGGTTGCCCTATTTTGAAATTTTTCGTCTATTTTCCACCCCAGAATTTTTTTAGAGAGCAGGTGTCATTTCCCGAACTGCAAGTTTGGTGAATATTTAGTGACCTTTGGCAATGGGTTTAAAGCTGCTGTTGTGGGAAGTGACCTCAAGCAGGCAGCATTTCTCCACTCCCAAATCTGGGTACTAGGGCAGCAGAGCCTTTCTGGAAGTCGTGTTCCTAGGTTGTAAATTAAATTGGAATGTGCATGGAGAAACCCCCATAAGTTTATGTCTCATTATTTCTTCTTGGTTTTAATTTTTTTTTTAATTGGGGTAAAGCTTAGAATATTGTTTGTCCTAGGTGTACACAATCTGGTTCATTTGTACATTATATGTGTCTATTCAAGTACAGATCCTCTTCCCATGTAAAATGTTACAGAGGGTTCCACAGACCTCCCTTGCTACATGGTCGGTCTTTTTGTGATATGTATATACTATGTGTTTGTATACATAGAGCAACACTAATCTTAACTTATCCATTCCCCCCACCTTTCCTATTAGATGAGCATAGTTTGTTTTCTAAGTCTGTGAGTGTCTTTCTCTGTGGAAATATATTCATTTGTGTCAGTTATTAGATAACGCCTATAAGTGATATCATAGAATACAGGTCTTTGGTTTCCGAGTTACCTCATGTTTCGTGATTATCTCCAGACTCATTTGTGGTGCCTCAAAGAGCAATGGTTCATTGTTTTCCATGGCTAATATTCCATTGTGTACATGGACCACTTCTTCTTTATCCATTCACCTCTTGTTGGATATTTTGATTGCTTCACTGTCTTGGCTATTGTGAATAAGGCTGCACTGCAGCTTTTGCGGCCTGTGTCTTCTCGATTCTTGTCTTCTCAGGTGAGAGGTCCAATGGTGCGCCTGCTGGACTGAATGGTACCTCCATTTTTACTTTTAAACACAGCTCCTTTCTGTTCTCATTATTGGCTGTTACCCCTTTACGTCTCACCAGCAGGTAGAGGGGACACAGTTCTTAAAAACCCCGTCAGCATTTATTGTTTGTAGACATTTTGCTGATGGTCAGTCGACTGGTCTAAGTTGAAACTTTTTGTAGATTAGATTGCCTGGGTCTAACACTCCCTGAGGTTGAGCTTTTATGCATTTTCCTTTTTTTTTTAAAAGAGCGTGAGTAAAACTTAACTCTTCATACTCTCATCTTGAAACATTTGCCTGTTTTGAATTTTTTTGTCCATTCCCTACTTCAGCACAATTTTTTAGGGCAGGTGTCCTTTACAGCCCTGAGTCCTTGTGAATGTTAAGTGACCATTAGCTGTGAGTTTAAAGCTGCTCTTGCAGGAAACGGCCACAAGGTGGCAGCATTTCTCCTTTACCAAATTTGGTAACTGGAGAAACAGAGCCTTAATGGAAGTGGTGTTCTAGGTTGTAAATTCTAATGGAATGTGCCAGGAAAAAAGCACTTTATGTTTATGTCTCATTACTTCTTGTTCATAATTGTAATTTACTTTTTATTTTTGATCCCAGCAAATTTGATTACAATGGTTTGTTTGTTCTAGTTGTGCAAGATGTGGTTCTTTCACACATATACGTGTATCTATTCTTCCTCGCATCCTTTTCCCATGTAGGTTATGACACACTGTTGAGTAGTCTTCTCCTGGTCTTCCGTACGTCTTTGGTGATTATATATTTCACATGGTATGTATATCTCTGTTAACCCCAATATGGTAATGTATGCAATCCTCATCCGTTTCTATTTGGTGAACCATCAGTTTTTTTAATGAATCTGTGATTGCCTTTCTCTGTGGAAATATCTTCATTGGTATCAATTTTTAAGTAACTCCTAAAAGAGATATGATAGGATATGTGTCTTTTGCTTTCTCACTTACTACAGGTGGCGTGATTACGTCTAGACTCATGTATGGTGCTGTAAATGGCATTGTTTCATTTTTTTCACTAGCGAATATTCCATCTGTACATGGAGGAGTTCTTCTTTGTCCACCCATGTGTTTGTGGACTTTTTGGTTACTTCCATATCTTGGCTATTGTAATACTGTGACATGCAGATTTGCCTGCCTGTTTCTTTCCAATTCTTTCTTCTTAGATTATAGGTCGAGGAGTGGGCCTGCTGGATCATACGGTAGCTCAATGTTTACCTTTTTAAGGCACCTCCATTCTGTTCTCATTCGTGGCCCTTTTCAAGTTACGTCCCATTTGAAGTTGAGGGTATGCATTTCTCCACAACACCTTCAGCATTTATTGTTTGTAGTTTCCTTGCTGATGGTTATTCTGACAAGTGTGAGCTGATACCTCTTTGTGGTTGAATTCGCCTGTGCCTCATAATCCGTTGAAATTGAACTTTAAGGCATGTCCTTTTTATTTTTCAACCTGTGATTACCCCTTAGTTCTTCAAAGTGTTCTCTTAAAGTATGTGTCACATTTTGAAATGTTTTGGCCATTACCTCCCTCAAGACATTTTGAGGGTAGGTTTCATTTACAGTTCTGCAGTACTTGTTCCTATGAAATGACCATTAGCACAGGCTTTAAAGCTGCTTTTGCAGGTAAATGCCAGAGGGCGGCAGCCTTTCTATGTCCCCACCATGGTAACTAGGGAAAAGCCCTTGCGGCCTGTGGTGTTTCTCGGTTATAAATTAGAGTGGAGTTTGCCCGGACAAACCCACACAAGCTGATGTCTCCTTACTTTTGTTGGATTTTTAAATTTAATTTTTAGTTTTTATTGGAGTAATTCCCCAGTGTGCACGTGGACCACTTCTACTTTGCGCATTCCTCGGTTGATGGACATTTTCATTGCTTCCAAGTGTTGTCTATGGTAAATATTGTTGGAGTACAGGATTGCCAGCCTGTGACTTTTTGATTCTCATTTTCTCAGGTGATAGGCCCAGCAGTGGGTGTGATTGATTGACTGGTAGCACCGTGTTTCCCTTTTCAAAGCACCTTCTTTGTGTTTTCATTAGTGACTCTTACCACGTCCCCCTTAGAAATGAGGGTATTTATTTCTCCACAATCGATTTAGCATTTATTGTTTGCTGCATTTATGCTAATGGCCCTACTGGCTGCTGTGTGCTGATAGGGTTTTGTAATTTGGGTTTGCATGTCTTTGAAAATTCGTAAAACTCATCATTTTTCTCCACCGTTTACTTTTCTGTTAAAAAAAAGGAAACAGTTGGGAGTACAATATATCTCTTGAAATTTTCTTCTTGGAAGGTTGCCCTATTTTGAAATTTTTCGTCTATTTTCCACCCCAGAATTTTTTTAGAGAGCAGGTGTCATTTCCCGAACTGCAAGTTTGGTGAATATTTAGTGACCTTTAGCAATGGGTTTAAAGCTGCTGTTGTGGGAAGTGACCTTAAGCAGGCAGCATTTCTCCACTCCCAAATCTGGGTACTAGGGCAGCAGAGCCTTTCTGGAAGTCGTGTTCCTAGGTTGTAAATTAAATTGGAATGTGCATGGAGAAACCCCCATAAGTTTATGTCTCATTATTTCTTCTTGGTTTTAAATTTTTTTTTTTATTGGGGTAAGGCTTCGAATATTGTCTGTCCTAGGTGTACACAATCTGGTTCATTTGTACATTATATATGTCTATTCAAGTACAGATCCTCTTCCCATGTAAAATGTTACAGAGGGTTCCACAGACCTCCCTTGCTACATGGTCGGTCTTTTTGAGATATGTATATACTATGTGTTTGTATACATAGAGCAACACTAATCTTAACTTATCCATTCCCCCTCCTTTCCTTTTAGATGAGCATAGTTTGTTTTCTAAGTCTGTGAGTGTCTTTCTCTGTGGAAATATATTCATTTGTGTCAGTTATTAGATAACGCCTATAAGTGATATGATAGAATACAGGTCTTTGGTTTCCGAGTTACCTCATGTTTCGTGATTATCTCCAGACTCATTTGTGGTGCCTCAAAGAGCAATGGTTCATTGTTTTCCATGGCTAATATTCCATTGTGTACATGGACCACTTCTTCTTTATCCATTCACCTCTTGTTGGATATTTTGATTGCTTCACTCTCTTGGCTATTGTGAAAAATGCTGCACTGCAACTTTTGCGGCCTGTGTCTTCTCGATTCCTGTCTTCTCAGGTGAGAGGTCCAATGGTGCGCCTGCTGGATTGAATGGTACCTCCATTTTTACTTTTAAACACAGCTCCTTTCTGTTCTCATTATTGGCTGTTACCCCTTTACGTCTCACCAGCAGGTAGAGGGGACACAGTTCTTAAAAACCCCGTCAGCATTTATTGTTTGTAGACATTTTGCTGATGGTCAGTCGACTGGTCTAAGTTGAAACTTTTTGTAGATTAGATTGCATGGGTCTAACACTTCCTGAGGTTGACCTTTTATCCATTTTCCTTTTTTTTTAAAAGAGCGTGAGTAAAACTTAACTCCTCATACTCTCTTCTTGAAACATTTGCCTGTTTTGAATTTTTTTGTCCATTTCCTACTTCAGCACAATTTTTTAGGGCAGGTGTCCTTTACAGCCCTGAGTCCTTGTGAATGTTAAGTGACCATTAGCTGTGAGTTTAAAGCTGCTCTTGCAGGAAACGGCCACAAGGTGGCAGCATTTCTCCTTTACCAAATTTGGTAACTGGGGAAACAGAGCCTTAATGGAAGTGGTGTTCTAGGTTGTAAATTCGAATGGAATGTGCCAGGAAAAAAGCACTTTATGTTTATGTCTCATTACTTCTTGTTCATAATTGTAATTTACTTTTTATTTTTTATCCCAGCAAATTTGATTACAATGGTTTGTTTGTTCTAGGTGTGCAAGATGTGGTTCTTTCACACATATACGTGTATCTATTCTTCCTCGCATCCTTTTCCCATGTAGGTTATGACACAATGTTGAGTAGTCTTCTCCTGGTCTTCCGTACGTCTTTGGTGATTATATATTTCACATGGTATGTATATCTCTGTTAACCCCAATATGGTAATGTATCCAATCCTCATCCCTTTCTATTTGGTGAACCATCAGTTTTTTTAATGAATCTGTGATTGCCTTTCTCTGTGGAAATATCTTCATTGGTATCAATTTTTAAGTAACTCCTAAAAGTGATATGATAGGATATGTGTCTTTTGCTTTCTCACTTACTACAGGTGGCGTGATTACGTCTAGACTCATGTATGGTGCTGTAAATGGCATTGTTTCATTTTTTTCACTAGCGAATATTCCATCTGTACATGGAGGAGTTCTTCTTTGTCCACCCATCTGTTGGTGGACTTTTTGGTTACTTCCATATCTTGGCTATTGTAATACTGTGCCATGCAGATTTGCCTGCCTGTGTCTTTCCAATTCTTTCTTCTTAGATTATAGGTCGAGGAGTGGGCCTGCTGGATCATACGGTAGCTCAATGTTTACCTTTTTAAGGCACCTCCATTCTGTTCTCATTCGTGGCCCTTTTCAAGTTACGTCCCACTTGAAGTTGAGGGTATGCATTTCTCCACAACACCTTCAGCATTTATTGTTTGTAGTTTCCTTGCTGATGGTTATTCTGACAAGTGTGAGCTGATACCTCTTTGTGGTTGAATTCGCCTGTGCCTCATAATCCGTTGAAATTGAGCTTTAAGGCATGTCCTTTTTATTTTTCAACCTGTGATTACCCCTTAGTTCTTCAAAGTGTTCTCTTAAAGTATGTGTCACATTTTGAAATGTTTTGGCCATTACCTCCCTCAAGACATTTTGAGGGTAGGTTTCATTTACAGTTCTACAGTACTTGTTCCTATGAAATGACCATTAGCACAGGCTTTAAAGCTGCTTTTGCAGGTAAATGCCAGAGGGCGGCAGCCTTTCTATGTCCCCACCATGGTAACTAGGGAAAAGCCCTTGCGGCCTGTGGTGTTTCTCGGTTATAAATTAGAGTGGAGTGTGCCCGGACAAACCCACACAAGCTGATGTCTCCTTACTTTTGTTGGATTTTTAAATTTAATTTTTAGTTTTTATTGGAGTAGTTCCCCAGTGTGCACGTGGACCACTTCTACTTTGCGCATTCCTCAGTTGATGGACATTTTCATTGCTTCCAAGTGTTGGCTCTGGTAAATATTGTTGGAGTGCAGGATTGCCAGCCTGTGACTTTTTGATTCTCATTTTCTCAGTTGATATGCCCAGCAGTGGGTGTGATTGATTGACTGGTAGCACCGTGTTTCCCTTTTCAAAGCACCTTCTTTGTGTTTTCATTAGTGGCTCTTACCACGTCCCCCTTAGAATCGAGGGTATGCATTTCTCCACAATCGATTTAGCATTTATTGTTTGCTGCCTTTATGCTAATGGCCCTACTGGCTGCTGTATGCTGATAGGGTTTTGTAATTTGGGTTTGCATGTCTTTGAAAATTCTTAAAACTCATCATGTTTCTCCACCGTTTTCTTTTCTGTTAAAAGAAAGGAAACAGTTGGGAGTACAATATATCTCTTGAAAATGTCTTCTTGGAAGATTGCCCTATTTTGAAATTTTTGGTCGATTTTCCACCTCAGAATTTTTTTAGAGAGCAGGTGTCATTTCCCGTACTGCAAGTTTGGTGAATATTTAGTGACCATTAGCAATGGGTTTAAAGCTGCTGTTGTGGGAAGTGGCCTCAAGCAGGCAGCATTTCTCCACTCCCAAATCTGGGTACTAGGGCAGCAGAGCCTTTCTGGAAGTCGTGTTCTTAGGTTGTAAATTAAATTGGAATGTGCCTGGAGAAACCCCCATAAGTTTATGTCTCATTATTTCTTCTTGGTTTTAAAATTTTTTTTAATTGGGGTAAAACTTCGAATATTGTCTGTCCTAGGTGTACACAATCTGGTTCATTTGTACATTATATATGTCTATTCAAGTACAGATCCTCTTCCCATGTAAAATGTTACAGAGGGTTCCACAGACCTCCCTTGCTAGATGGTCGGTCTTTTTGAGATATGTATATACTATGTGTTTGTATACATATAGCAACACTAATCTTAACTTATCCATTCCCCCCACCTTTCCTTTTAGATGAGCATAGTTTGTTTTCTAAGTCTGTGAGTGTCTTTCTCTGTGGAAATATATTCATTTGTGTCAGTTATTAGATAACGCCTATAAGTGATATCATAGAATACAGGTCTTTGGTTTCCGAGTTACCTCATGTTTCGTGATTATCTCCAGACTCATTTGTGGTGCCTCAAAGAGCAATGGTTCATTGTTTTCCATGCCTAATATTCCATTGTGTACATGGACCACTTCTTCTTTATCCATTCACCTCTTGTTGGATATTTTGATTGCTTCACTGTCTTGGCTAATGTGAATAAGGCTGCACTGCAGCTTTTGCGGCCTGTGTCTTCTCGATTCTTGTCTTCTCAGGTGAGAGGTCCAATGGTGCGCCTGCTGGACTGAATGGTACCTCCATTTTACTTTTAAACACAGATCCTTTCTCTTCTCATTATTGGCTGTTACCCCTTTACGTCTCACCAGCAGGTAGAGGGGACACAGTTCTTAAAAACCCCGTCAGCATTTATTGTTTGTAGACATTTTGCTGATGGTCAGTCGACTGGTCTAAGTTGAAACTTTTTGTAGATTAGATTGCATGGGTCTAACACTCCCTGAGGTTGAGCTTTTATCCATTTTCCTTTTTTTTTAAAAGAGCGTGAGTAAAACTTAACTCCTCATACTCTCTTCTTGAAACATTTGCCTGTTTTGAATTTTTTTGTCCATTTCCTACTTCAGCACAATTTTTTAGGGCAGGTGTCCTTTACAGCCCTGAGTCCTTGTGAATGTTAAGTGACCATTAGCTGTGAGTTTAAAGCTGCTCTTGCAGGAAACGGCCACAAGGTGGCAGCATTTCTCCTTTACCAAATTTGGTAACTGGGGAAACAGAGCCTTAATGGAAGTGGTGTTCTAGGTTGTAAATTCGAATGGAATGTGCCAGGAAAAAAGCACTTTATGTTTATGTCTCATTACTTCTTGTTCATAATTGTAATTTACTTTTTATTTTTTATCCCAGCAAATTTGATTACAATGGTTTGTTTGTTCTAGGTGTGCAAGATGTGGTTCTTTCACACATATACGTGTATCTATTCTTCCTCGCATCCTTTTCCCATGTAGGTTATGACACAATGTTGAGTAGTCTTCTCCTGGTCTTCCGTACTTCTTTGGTGATTATATATTCACATGGTATGTATATCTCTGTTAACTCCAATATGGTAATGTATCCAATCCTCATCCCTTTCTATTTGGTGAACCATAAGTATTTTAATGAATCTGTGATTGCCTTTCTCTGTGGAAATATCTTCATTTTTATCAATTTTTAAGTAACTCCTAAAAGTTATATGATAGGATATGTGTCTTTTGCTTTCTCACTTACTACAGGTGGCGTGATTATGTCTATGCTCATGTATGGTGCTGCAAATGGCATTTTTTCATTTTTTTCACTAGCGAATATTCCATCTGTACATGGAGGAGTTCTTCTTTGTCCACCCATCTGTTGGTGGACTTTTTGGTTACTTCCATATCTTGGCTATCGTAATAATGTGCCATGCAGATTTGCCTGCCTGTGTCTTTCCAATTCTTTCTTCTTAGATTATAGGTGGAGGAGTGGGCCTGCTGGATCATATGGTAGCTCAATGTTTACCTTTTTAAGGCACCTCCATTCTGTTCTCATTCGTGGCCCTTTTCAAGTTACGTCCCACTTGAAGTTGAGGGTATGCATTTCTCCACAACACCTTCAGCATTTATTGTTTGTAGTTTCCTTGCTGATGGTTATTCTGACAAGTGTGAGCTGATACCTCTTTGTGGTTGAATTCGCATGTGCCTCATTATCCGTTGAAATTGAGCTTTAAGGCATGTCCTTTTTATTTTTCAAGCTGTGATTACTCCTTAGTTCTTCAAAGTGATCTCTTAAAATATGTGTCACATTTTGAAATGTTTTGGCCATTACCTCCCTCAAGACATTTTGAGGGCAGGTTTCATTTACAGTTCTGCAGTACTTGTTCCTATGAAATGACCATTAGCACAGGCTTTAAAGCTGCTTTTGCAGGTAAATGCCAGAGGGCGGCAGCCTTTCTATGTCCCCACCATGGTAACTAGGGAAAAGCCCTTGCGGCCTGTGGTGTTTCTCGGTTATAAATTAGAGTGGAGTGTGCCCAGGCAAACCCACACAAGCTGATGTCTCCTTACTTTTGTTGGATTTTTAATTTAATTTTTAGTTTTTATTGGAGTAATTTCCCAGTGTGCACGTGGATCACTTCTACTTTGTGCATTCCTCGGTTGATGGACATTTTCATTGCTTCCAAGTGTTGGCTATGGTAAATATTGTTGGAGTGCAGGATTGCCAGCCTGTGACTTTTTGATTCTCATTTTCTCAGGTGATAGGCCCAGCAGTGGGTGTGACTGATTGACTGGTAGCACCGTGTTTCCCTTTTCAAAGCACCTTCTTTGTGTTTTCATTAGTGGCTCTTAGCACGTCCCCCTTAGAATCGAGGGTATGTATTTCTCCACAATCGATTTAGCATTTATTGTTTGCAGCATGTATGTTAATGGCCCTACTGGCTGCTGTGTGCTGGTAGGGTTGTGTAATTTGGGTTTGCATGTCTTTGAAAATTCGTAAAACTCATCATTTTTCTCCACCGTTTACTTTTCTGTTAAAAAAAAGGAAACAGTTGGGAGTACAATATATCTCTTGAAATTTTCTTCTAGGAAGGTTGCCCTATTTTGAAATTTTTGGTCGATTTTCCACCCCAGAATTTTTTTAGAGAGCAGGTGTCATTTCCTGAACTGCAAGTTTGGTGAATATTTAGTTACCTTTAGCAATGGGTTTAAAGCTGCTGTTGTGGGAAGTGACCTCAAGCAGGCAGCATTTCTCCACTCCCAAATCTGGGAACGAGGGCAGCAGAGCCTTTCTGGAAGTCGTGTTCCTAGGTTGTAAATTAAATTGGAATGTGCATGGAGAAACCCCCATAAGTTTATGTCTCATTATTTCTTCTTGGTTTTAATTTTTTTTTTAATTGGGGTAAAGCTTAGAATATTGTTTGTCCTAGGTGTACACAATCTGGTTCATTTGTACATTATATATGTCTATTCAAGTACAGATCCTCTTCCCATGTAAAATGTTACAGAGGGTTCCACAGACCTCCCTTGCTAGATGGTCGGTCTTTTTGAGATATGTATATACTATGTGTTTGTATACATAGAGCAACACTAATCTTAACTTATCCATTCCCCCCACCTTTCCTTTTAGATGAGCATAGTTTGTTTTCTAAGTCTGTGAGTGTCTTTCTCTGTGGAAATATATTCATTTGTGTCAGTTATTAGATAACGCCTATAAGTGATATCATAGAATACAGGTCTTTGGTTTCCGAGTTACCTCATGTTTCGTGATTATCTCCAGACTCATTTGTGGTGCCTCAAAGAACATTGGTTCATTGTTTTCCATGGCTAATATTCCATTGTGTACATGGACCACTTCTTCTTTATCCATTCACCTCTTGTTGGATATTTTGATTGCTTCACTGTCTTGGCTATTGTGAATAAGGCTGCACTGCAGCTATTGCGGCCTGTGTCTTCTCGATTCTTGTCTTCTCAGGTGAGAGGTCCAATGGTGCGCCTGCTGGATTGAATGGTACCTCCATTTTTACTTTTAAACACAGCTCCTTTCTGTTCTCATTATTGGCTGTTACCCCTTTTCGTCTCACCAGCAGGTAGAGGGGACACAGTTCTCTAAAACCCCTTCAGGAGTTATTGTTTGTAGATTTTTTGCTGATGGTCAGTCGACTGGTCTAAGTTGAAACTTTTTGTAGATTAGATTGCATGGGTCTAACACTCCCTGAGGTTGAGCTTTTATCCATTTTCCTTTTTTTTTTTTAAAAGAGCGTGAGTAAAACTTAAGTCTTCATACTCTCATCTTGAAACATTTTCCTGTTTTGAATTTTTTTGTCCATTCCCTACTTCAGCACAATTTTTTAGGGCAGGTGTCCTTTACAGCCCTGAGTCCTTGTGAATGTTAAGTGACCATTAGCTGTGAGTTTAAAGCTGCTCTTGCAGGAAACGGCCACAAGGTGGCAGCATTTCTCCTTTACCAAATTTGGTAACTGGGGAAACAGAGCCTTAATGGAAGTGGTGTTCTAGGTTGTAAATTCGAATGGAATGTGCCAGGAAAAAAGCACTTTATGTTTATGTCTCATTACTTCTTGTTCATAATTGTAATTTACTTTTTATTTTTTATCCCAGCAAATTTGATTACAATGGTTTGTTTGTTCTAGGTGTGGAAGATGTGGTTCTTTCACACATATACGTGTATCTATTCTTCCTCGCATCCTTTTCCCATGTAGGTTATGACACAATGTTGAGTAGTCTTCTCCTGGTCTTCCGTACGTCTTTGGTGATTATATATTTCACATGGTTTGTATATCTCTGTTAACCCCAATATGGTAATGTATCCAATCCTCATGCCTTTCTATTTGGTGAACCATAAGTATTTTAATGAATCTGTGATTGCCTTTCTCTGTGGAAATGTCTTCATTTTTATCAATTTTTAAGTAACTCCTAAAAGTGATATGATAGTATATGTGTCTTTTGCTTTCTCACTTACTACAGGTGGCGTGATTATGTCTAGGCTCATGTATGGTGCTGCAAATGGCATTGTTTCATTTTTTTCACTAGCGAATATTCCATCTGTACATGGAGGAGTTCTTCTTTGTCCACCCATCTGTTGGTGGACTTTTTGGTTACTTCCATATCTTGGCTATCGTAATACTGTGCCATGCAGATTTGCCTGCCTGTGTCTTTCCAATTCTTTCTTCTTAGATTATAGGTCGAGGAGTGGGCCTGCTGGATCATATGGTAGCTCAATGTTTACCTTTTTAAGGCACCTCCATTCTGTTCTCATTCATGGCCCTTTCCAAGTTACGTCCCACTTGAAGTTGGGGGTATATAATTCTCCACAACACCTTCAGCATTTATTGTTTGTAGTTTCCTTGCTGATGGTTATTCTGACAAGTGTGAGCTAATACCTCTTTGTGGTTGAATTCGCATGTGCCTCATAATCCGTTGAAATTGAGCTTTAAGGCATGTCCTTTTTATTTTTCAACCTGTGATTACCCCTTAGTTCTTCAAAGTGTTCTCTTAAAGTATGTGTCACATTTTGAAATGTTTTGGCCATTACCTCCCTCAAGACATTTTGAGGGCAGGTTTCATTTACAGTTCTGCAGTACTTGTTCCTATGAAATGACCATTAGCACAGGCTTTAAAGCTGCTTTTGCAGGTAAATGCCAGAGGGCGGCAGCCTTTCTATGTCCCCACCATGGTAACTAGGGAAAAGCCCTTGCGGCCTGTGGTGTTTCTCGGTTATAAATTAGAGTGGAGTTTGCCCGGACAAACCCACACAAGCTGATGTCTCCTTACTTTTGTTGGATTTTTAAATTTAATTTTTAGTTTTTATTGGAGTAATTCCCCAGTGTGCACTTGGACCACTTCTACTTTGCGCATTCCTCGGTTGATGGACATTTTCATTGCTTCCAAGTGTTGGCTATGGTAAATATTGTTGGAGTGCAGGATTGCCAGCCTGTGACTTTTTGATTCTCATTTTCTCAGGTGATAGGCCCAGCAGTGGGTGTGACTGATTGACTGGTAGCACCGTGTTTCCCTTTTCAAAACACCTTCTTTGTGTTTTCATTAGTGGCTCTTACCACGTCCCTCTTAGAATCGAGGGTATGCATTTCTCCACAATCGATTTAGCATTTATTGTTTGCAGCATGTATGTTAATGGCCCTACTGGCTGCTGTGTGCTGATAGGGTTTTGTAATTTGGGTTTGCATGTCTTTGAAAATTCGTAAAACTCATCATTTTTCTCCACCGTTTACTTTTCTGTTAAAAAAAAGGAAACAGTTGGGAGTACAATATATCTCTTGAAATTTTCTTCTTGGAAGGTTGCCCTATTTTGAAATTTTTCGTCTATTTTCCACCCCAGAATTTTTTTAGAGAGCAGGTGTCATTTCCCGAACTGCAAGTTTGGTGAATATTTAGTGACCTTTAGCAATGGGTTTAAAGCTGCTGTTGTGGGAAGTGACCTTAAGCAGGCAGCATTTCTCCACTCCCAAATCTGGGTACTAGGGCAGCAGAGCCTTTCTGGAAGTCGTGTTCCTAGGTTGTAAATTAAATTGGAATGTGCATGGAGAAACCCCCATAAGTTTATGTCTCATTATTTCTTCTTGGTTTTAAATTTTTTTTTTAATTGGGGTAAGGCTTCGAATATTGTCTGTCCTAGGTGTACACAATCTGGTTCATTTGTACATTATATATGTCTATTCAAGTACAGATCCTCTTCCCATGTAAAATGTTACAGAGGGTTCCACAGACCTCCCTTGCTACATGGTCGGTCTTTTTGAGATATGTATATACTATGTGTTTGTATACATAGAGCAACACTAATCTTAACTTATCCATTCCCCCTCCTTTCCTTTTAGATGAGCATAGTTTGTTTTCTAAGTCTGTGAGTGTCTTTCTCTGTGGAAATATATTCATTTGTGTCAGTTATTAGATAACGCCTATAAGTGATATGATAGAATACAGGTCTTTGGTTTCCGAGTTACCTCATGTTTCGTGATTATCTCCAGACTCATTTGTGGTGCCTCAAAGAGCAATGGTTCATTGTTTTCCATGGCTAATATTCCATTGTGTACATGGACCACTTCTTCTTTATCCATTCACCTCTTGTTGGATATTTTGATTGCTTCACTCTCTTGGCTATTGTGAAAAATGCTGCACTGCAACTTTTGCGGCCTGTGTCTTCTCGATTCCTGTCTTCTCAGGTGAGAGGTCCAATGGTGCGCCTGCTGGATTGAATGGTACCTCCATTTTTACTTTTAAACACAGCTCCTTTCTGTTCTCATTATTGGCTGTTACCCCTTTACGTCTCACCAGCAGGTAGAGGGGACACAGTTCTTAAAAACCCCGTCAGCATTTATTGTTTGTAGACATTTTGCTGATGGTCAGTCGACTGGTCTAAGTTGAAACTTTTTGTAGATTAGATTGCATGGGTCTAACACTCCCTGAGGTTGAGCTTTTATCCATTTTCCTTTTTTTTTAAAAGAGCGTGAGTAAAACTTAACTCCTCATACTCTCTTCTTGAAACATTTGCCTGTTTTGAATTTTTTTGTCCATTTCCTACTTCAGCACAATTTTTTAGGGCAGGTGTCCTTTACAGCCCTGAGTCCTTGTGAATGTTAAGTGACCATTAGCTGTGAGTTTAAAGCTGCTCTTGCAGGAAACGGCCACAAGGTGGCAGCATTTCTCCTTTACCAAATTTGGTAACTGGGGAAACAGAGCCTTAATGGAAGTGGTGTTCTAGGTTGTAAATTCGAATGGAATGTGCCAGGAAAAAAGCACTTTATGTTTATGTCTCATTACTTCTTGTTCATAATTGTAATTTACTTTTTATTTTTTATCCCAGCAAATTTGATTACAATGGTTTGTTTGTTCTAGGTGTGCAAGATGTGGTTCTTTCACACATATACGTGTATCTATTCTTCCTCGCATCCTTTTCCCATGTAGGTTATGACACAATGTTGAGTAGTCTTCTCCTGGTCTTCCGTACGTCTTTGGTGATTATATATTTCACATGGTATGTATATCTCTGTTAACCCCAATATGGTAATGTATCCAATCCTCATCCCTTTCTATTTGGTGAACCATCAGTTTTTTTAATGAATCTGTGATTGCCTTTCTCTGTGGAAATATCTTCATTGGTATCAATTTTTAAGTAACTCCTAAAAGTGATATGATAGGATATGTGTCTTTTGCTTTCTCACTTACTACAGGTGGCGTGATTACGTCTAGACTCATGTATGGTGCTGTAAATGGCATTGTTTCATTTTTTTCACTAGCGAATATTCCATCTGTACATGGAGGAGTTCTTCTTTGTCCACCCATCTGTTGGTGGACTTTTTGGTTACTTCCATATCTTGGCTATTGTAATACTGTGCCATGCAGATTTGCCTGCCTGTGTCTTTCCAATTCTTTCTTCTTAGATTATAGGTCGAGGAGTGGGCCTGCTGGATCATACGGTAGCTCAATGTTTACCTTTTTAAGGCACCTCCATTCTGTTCTCATTCGTGGCCCTTTTCAAGTTACGTCCCACTTGAAGTTGAGGGTATGCATTTCTCCACAACACCTTCAGCATTTATTGTTTGTAGTTTCCTTGCTGATGGTTATTCTGACAAGTGTGAGCTGATACCTCTTTGTGGTTGAATTCGCCTGTGCCTCATAATCCGTTGAAATTGAGCTTTAAGGCATGTCCTTTTTATTTTTCAACCTGTGATTACCCCTTAGTTCTTCAAAGTGTTCTCTTAAAGTATGTGTCACATTTTGAAATGTTTTGGCCATTACCTCCCTCAAGACATTTTGAGGGTAGGTTTCATTTACAGTTCTGCAGTACTTGTTCCTATGAAATGACCATTAGCACAGGCTTTAAAGCTGCTTTTGCAGGTAAATGCCAGAGGGCGGCAGCCTTTCTATGTCCCCACCATGGTAACTAGGGAAAAGCCCTTGAGGCCTGTGGTGTTTCTCGGTTATAAATTAGAGTGGAGTGTGCCCGGACAAACCCACATAAGCTGATGTCTCCTTACTTTTGTTGGATTTTTAAATTTAATTTTTAGTTTTTATTGGAGTAGTTCCCCAGTGTGCACGAGGACCACTTCTACTTTGCGCATTCCTCAGTTGATGGACATTTTCATTGCTTCCAAGTGTTGGCTCTGGTAAATATTGTTGGAGTGCAGGATTGCCAGCCTGTGACTTTTTGATTCTCATTTTCTCAGTTGATATGCCCAGCAGTGGGTGTGATTGATTGACTGGTAGCACCGTGTTTCCCTTTTCAAAGCACCTTCTTTGTGTTTTCATTAGTGGCTCTTACCACGTCCCCCTTAGAATCGAGGGTATGCATTTCTCCACAATCGATTTAGCATTTATTGTTTGCTGCCTTTATGCTAATGGCCCTACTGGCTGCTGTATGCTGATAGGGTTTTGTAATTTGGGTTTGCATGTCTTTGAAAATTCTTAAAACTCATCATGTTTCTCCACCGTTTTCTTTTCTGTTAAAAGAAAGGAAACAGTTGGGAGTACAATATATCTCTTGAAAATGTCTTCTTGGAAGATTGCCCTATTTTGAAATTTTTGGTCGATTTTACACCTCAGAATTTTTTTAGAGAGCAGGTGTCATTTCCCGTACTGCAAGTTTGGTGAATATTTAGTGACCATTAGCAATGGGTTTAAAGCTGCTGTTGTGGGAAGTGGCCTCAAGCAGGCAGCATTTCTCCACTCCCAAATCTGGGTACTAGGGCAGCAGAGCCTTTCTGGAAGTCGTGTTCTTAGGTTGTAAATTAAATTGGAATGTGCCTGGAGAAACCCCCATAAGTTTATGTCTCATTATTTCTTCTTGGTTTTAAAATTTTTTTTAATTGGGGTAAAACTTCGAATATTGTCTGTCCTAGGTGTACACAATCTGGTTCATTTGTACATTATATATGTCTATTCAAGTACAGATCCTCTTCCCATGTAAAATGTTACAGAGGGTTCCACAGACCTCCCTTGCTAGATGGTCGGTCTTTTTGAGATATGTATATACTATGTGTTTGTATACATAGAGCAACACTAATCTTAACTTATCCATTCCCCCCACCTTTCCTTTTAGATGAGCATAGTTTGTTTTCTAAGTCTGTGAGTGTCTTTCTCTGTGGAAATATATTCATTTGTGTCAGTTATTAGATAACGCCTATAAGTGATATCATAGAATACAGGTCTTTGGTTTCCGAGTTACCTCATGTTTCGTGATTATCTCCAGACTCATTTGTGGTGCCTCAAAGAGCAATGGTTCATTGTTTTCCATGCCTAATATTCCATTGTGTACATGGACCACTTCTTCTTTATCCATTCACCTCTTGTTGGATATTTTGATTGCTTCACTGTCTTGGCTAATGTGAATAAGGCTGCACTGCAGCTTTTGCGGCCTGTGTCTTCTCGATTCTTGTCTTCTCAGGTGAGAGGTCCAATGGTGCGCCTGCTGGACTGAATGGTACCTCCATTTTACTTTTAAACACAGATCCTTTCTCTTCTCATTATTGGCTGTTACCCCTTTACGTCTCACCAGCAGGTAGAGGGGACACAGTTCTTAAAAACCCCGTCAGCATTTATTGTTTGTAGACATTTTGCTGATGGTCAGTCGACTGGTCTAAGTTGAAACTTTTTGTAGATTAGATTGCATGGGTCTAACACTCCCTGAGGTTGAGCTTTTATCCATTTTCCTTTTTTTTTAAAAGAGCGTGAGTAAAACTTAACTCCTCATACTCTCTTCTTGAAACATTTGCCTGTTTTGAATTTTTTTGTCCATTTCCTACTTCAGCACAATTTTTTAGGGCAGGTGTCCTTTACAGCCCTGAGTCCTTGTGAATGTTAAGTGACCATTAGCTGTGAGTTTAAAGCTGCTCTTGCAGGAAACGGCCACAAGGTGGCAGCATTTCTCCTTTACCAAATTTGGTAACTGGGGAAACAGAGCCTTAATGGAAGTGGTGTTCTAGGTTGTAAATTCGAATGGAATGTGCCAGGAAAAAAGCACTTTATGTTTATGTCTCATTACTTCTTGTTCATAATTGTAATTTACTTTTTATTTTTTATCCCAGCAAATTTGATTACAATGGTTTGTTTGTTCTAGGTGTGCAAGATGTGGTTCTTTCACACATATACGTGTATCTATTCTTCCTCGCATCCTTTTCCCATGTAGGTTATGACACAATGTTGAGTAGTCTTCTCCTGGTCTTCCGTACGTCTTTGGTGATTATATATTCACATGGTATGTATATCTCTGTTAACTCCAATATGGTAATGTATCCAATCCTCATCCCTTTCTATTTGGTGAACCATAAGTATTTTAATGAATCTGTGATTGCCTTTCTCTGTGGAAATATCTTCATTTTAATCAATTTTTAAGTAACTCCTAAAAGTTATATGATAGGATATGTGTCTTTTGCTTTCTCACTTACTACAGGTGGCGTGATTATGTCTAGGCTCATGTATGGTGCTGCAAATGGCATTTTTTCATTTTTTTCACTAGCGAATATTCCATCTGTACATGGAGGAGTTCTTCTTTGTCCACCCATATGTTGGTGGACTTTTTGGTTACTTCCATATCTTGGCTATCGTAATACTGTGCCATGCAGATTTGCCTGCCTGTGTCTTTCCAATTCTTTCTTCTTAGATTATAGGTGGAGGAGTGGGCCTGCTGGATCATATGGTAGCTCAATGTTTACCTTTTTAATGCACCTCCATACTGTTCTCATTCGTGGCCCTTTTCAAGTTACGTCCCACTTGAAGTTGAGGGTATGCATTTCTCCACAACACCTTCAGCATTTATTGTTTGTAGTTTCCTTGCTGATGGTTATTCTGACAAGTGTGAGCTGATACCTCTTTGTGGTTGAATTCGCATGTGCCTCATTATCCGTTGAAATTGAGCTTTAAGGCATGTCCTTTTTATTTTTCAAGCTGTGATTACTCCTTAGTTCTTCAAAGTGATCTCTTAAAATATGTGTCACATTTTGAAATGTTTTGGCCATTACCTCCCTCAAGACATTTTGAGGGCAGGTTTCATTTACAGTTCTGCAGTACTTGTTCCTATGAAATGACCATTAGCACAGGCTTTAAAGCTGCTTTTGCAGGTAAATGCCAGAGGGCGGCAGCCTTTCTATGTCCCCACCATGGTAACTAGGGAAAAGCCCTTGCGGCCTGTGGTGTTTCTCGGTTATAAATTAGAGTGGAGTGTGCCCAGACAAACCCACACAAGCTGATGTCTCCTTACTTTTGTTGGATTTTTAATTTAATTTTTAGTTTTTATTGGAGTAATTTCCCAGTGTGCACGTGGATCACTTCTACTTTGTGCATTCCTCGGTTGATGGACATTTTCATTGCTTCCAAGTGTTGGCTATGGTAAATATTGTTGGAGTGCAGGATTGCCAGCCTGTGACTTTTTGATTCTCATTTTCTCAGGTGATAGGCCCAGCAGTGGGTGTGACTGATTGACTGGTAGCACCGTGTTTCCCTTTTCAAAGCACCTTCTTTGTGTTTTCATTAGTGGCTCTTAGCACGTCCCCCTTAGAATCGAGGGTATGTATTTCTCCACAATCGATTTAGCATTTATTGTTTGCAGCATGTATGTTAATGGCCCTACTGGCTGCTGTGTGCTGGTAGGGTTGTGTAATTTGGGTTTGCATGTCTTTGAAAATTCGTAAAACTCATCATTTTTCTCCACCGTTTTCTTTTCTGTTAAAAAAAAGGAAACAGTTGGGAGTACAATATATCTCTTGAAATTTTCTTCTAGGAAGGTTGCCCTATTTTGAAATTTTTGGTCGATTTTCCACCCCAGAATTTTTTTAGAGAGCAGGTGTCATTTCCTGAACTGCAAGTTTGGTGAATATTTAGTTACCTTTAGCAATGGGTTTAAAGCTGCTGTTGTGGGAAGTGACCTCAAGCAGGCAGCATTTCTCCACTCCCAAATCTGGGAACGAGGGCAGCAGAGCCTTTCTGGAAGTCGTGTTCCTAGGTTGTAAATTAAATTGGAATGTGCATGGAGAAACCCCCATAAGTTTATGTCTCATTATTTCTTCTTGGTTTTAATTTTTTTTTAATTGGGGTAAAGCTTAGAATATTGTTTTTCCTAGGTGTACACAATCTGGTTCATTTGTACATTATATATGTCTATTCAAGTACAGATCCTCTTCCCATGTAAAATGTTACAGAGGGTTCCACAGACCTCCCTTGCTAGATGGTCGGTCTTTTTGAGATATGTATATACTATGTGTTTGTATACATAGAGCAACACTAATCTTAACTTATCCATTCCCCCCACCTTTCCTTTTAGATGAGCATAGTTTGTTTTCTAAGTCTGTGAGTGTCTTTCTCTGTGGAAATATATTCATTTCTGTCAGTTATTAGATAACGCCTATAAGTGATATCATAGAATACAGGTCTTTGGTTTCCGAGTTACCTCATGTTTCGTGATTATCTCCAGACTCATTTGTGGTGCCTCAAAGAACATTGGTTCATTGTTTTCCATGGCTAATATTCCATTGTGTACATGGACCACTTCTTCTTTATCCATTCACCTCTTGTTGGATATTTTGATTGCTTCACTGTCTTGGCTATTGTGAATAAGGCTGCACTGCAGCTTTTGCGGCCTGTGTCTTCTCGATTCTTGTCTTCTCAGGTGAGAGGTCCAATGGTGCGCCTGCTGGATTGAATGGTACCTCCATTTTTACTTTTAAACACAGCTCCTTTCTGTTCTCATTATTGGCTGTTACCCCTTTTCGTCTCACCAGCAGGTAGAGGGGACACAGTTCTCTAAAACCCCTTCAGGAGTTATTGTTTGTAGATTTTTTGCTGATGGTCAGTCGACTGGTCTAAGTTGAAACTTTTTGTAGATTAGATTGCATGGGTCTAACACTCCCTGAGGTTGAGCTTTTATCCATTTTCCTTTTTTTTTTTTAAAAGAGCGTGAGTAAAACTTAAGTCTTCATACTCTCATCTTGAAACATTTTCCTGTTTTGAATTTTTTTGTCCATTCCCTACTTCAGCACAATTTTTTAGGGCAGGTGTCCTTTACAGCCCTGAGTCCTTGTGAATGTTAAGTGACCATTAGCTGTGAGTTTAAAGCTGCTCTTGCAGGAAACGGCCACAAGGTGGCAGCATTTCTCCTTTACCAAACTTGGTAAATGGGGAAACAGAGCCTTAATGGAAGTGGTGTTCTAGGTTGTAAATTCGAATGGAATGTGCCAGGAAAAAAGCACTTTATGTTTATGTCTCATTACTTCTTGTTCATAATTGTAATTTACTTTTAATTTTTTATCCCAGCAAATTTGATTACAATGGTTTGTTTGTTCTAGGTGTGGAAGATGTGGTTCTTTCACACATATACGTGTATCTATTCTTCCTCGCATCCTTTTCCCATGTAGGTTATGACACAATGTTGAGTAGTCTTCTCCTGGTCTTCCGTACGTCTTTGGTGATTATATATTTCACATGGTTTGTATATCTCTGTTAACCCCAATATGGTAATGTATCCAATCCTCATCCCTTTCTATTTGGTGAACCATAAGTATTTTAATGAATCTGTGATTGCCTTTCTCTGTGGAAATGTCTTCATTTTTATCAATTTTTAAGTAACTCCTAAAAGTGATATGATAGGATATGTGTCTTTTGCTTTCTCACTTACTACAGGTGGCGTGATTATGTCTAGGCTCATGTATGGTGCTGCAAATGGCATTGTTTCATTTTTTTCACTAGCGAATATTCCATCTGTACATGGAGGAGTTCTTCTTTGTCCACCCATCTGTTGGTGGACTTTTTGGTTACTTCCATATCTTGGCTATCGTAATACTGTGCCATGCAGATTTGCCTGCCTGTGTCTTTCCAATTCTTTCTTCTTAGATTATAGGTCGAGGAGTGGGCCTGCTGGATCATATGGTAGCTCAATGTTTACCTTTTTAAGGCACCTCCATTCTGTTCTCATTCATGGCCCTTTCCAAGTTACGTCCCACTTGAAGTTGGGGGTATATAATTCTCCACAACACCTTCAGCATTTATTGTTTGTAGTTTCCTTGCTGATGGTTATTCTGACAAGTGTGAGCTAATACCTCTTTGTGGTTGAATTCGCATGTGCCTCATAATCCGTTGAAATTGAGCTTTAAGGCATGTCCTTTTTATTTTTCAACCTGTGATTACCCCTTAGTTCTTCAAAGTGTTCTCTTAAAGTATGTGTCACATTTTGAAATGTTTTGGCCATTACCTCCCTCAAGACATTTTGAGGGCAGGTTTCATTTACAGTTCTGCAGTACTTGTTCCTATGAAATGACCATTAGCACAGGCTTTAAAGCTGCTTTTGCAGGTAAATGCCAGAGGGCGGCAGCCTTTCTATGTCCCCACCATGGTAACTAGGGAAAAGCCCTTGCGGCCTGTGGTGTTTCTCGGTTATAAATTAGAGTGGAGTTTGCCCGGACAAACCCACACAAGCTGATGTCTCCTTACTTTTGTTGGATTTTTAAATTTAATTTTTAGTTTTTATTGGAGTAATTCCCCAGTGTGCACATGGACCACTTCTACTTTGCGCATTCCTCGGTTGATGGACATTTTCATTGCTTCCAAGTGTTGGCTATGGTAAATATTGTTGGAGTGCAGGATTGCCAGCCTGTGACTTTTTGATTCTCATTTTCTCAGGTGATAGGCCCAGCAGTGGGTGTGACTGATTGACTGGTAGCACCGTGTTTCCCTTTTCAAAACACCTTCTTTGTGTTTTCATTAGTGGCTCTTACCACGTCCCTCTTAGAATCGAGGGTATGCATTTCTCCACAATCGATTTAGCATTTATTGTTTGCAGCATGTATGTTAATGGCCCTACTGGCTGCTGTGTGCTGATAGGGTTTTGTAATTTGGGTTTGCATGTCTTTGAAAATTCGTAAAACTCATCATTTTTCTCCACCGTTTACTTTTCTGTTAAAAAAAAGGAAACAGTTGGGAGTACAATATATCTCTTGAAATTTTCTTCTTGGAAGGTTGCCCTATTTTGAAATTTTTCGTCTATTTTCCACCCCAGAATTTTTTTAGAGAGCAGGTGTCATTTCCCGAACTGCAAGTTTGGTGAATATTTAGTGACCTTTGGCAATGGGTTTAAAGCTGCTGTTGTGGGAAGTGACCTCAAGCAGGCAGCATTTCTCCACTCCCAAATCTGGGTACTAGGGCAGCAGAGCCTTTCTGGAAGTCGTGTTCCTAGGTTGTAAATTAAATTGGAATGTGCATGGAGAAACCCCCATAAGTTTATGTCTCATTATTTCTTCTTGGTTTTAATTTTTTTTTAATTGGGGTAAAGCTTAGAATATTGTTTGTCCTAGGTGTACACAATCTGGTTCATTTGTACATTATATGTGTCTATTCAAGTACAGATCCTCTTCCCATGTAAAATGTTACAGAGGGTTCCACAGACCTCCCTTGCTACATGGTCGGTCTTTTTGTGATATGTATATACTATGTGTTTGTATACATAGAGCAACACTAATCTTAACTTATCCATTCCCCCCACCTTTCCTATTAGATGAGCATAGTTTGTTTTCTAAGTCTGTGAGTGTCTTTCTCTGTGGAAATATATTCATTTGTGTCAGTTATTAGATAACGCCTATAAGTAATATCATAGAATACAGGTCTTTGGTTTCCGAGTTACCTCATGTTTCGTGATTATCTCCAGACTCATTTGTGGTGCCTCAAAGAGCAATGGTTCATTGTTTTCCATGGCTAATATTCCATTGTGTACATGGACCACTTCTTCTTTATCCATTCACCTCTTGTTGGATATTTTGATTGCTTCACTGTCTTGGCTATTGTGAATAAGGCTGCACTGCAGCTTTTGCGGCCTGTGTCTTCTCGATTCTTGTCTTCTCAGGTGAGAGGTCCAATGGTGCGCCTGCTGGACTGAATGGTACCTCCATTTTTACTTTTAAACACAGCTCCTTTCTGTTCTCATTATTGGCTGTTACCCCTTTACGTCTCACCAGCAGGTAGAGGGGACACAGTTCTTAAAAACCCCGTCAGCATTTATTGTTTGTAGACATTTTGCTGATGGTCAGTCGACTGGTCTAAGTTGAAACTTTTTGTAGATTAGATTGCCTGGGTCTAACACTCCCTGAGGTTGAGCTTTTATGCATTTTCCTTTTTTTTTTAAAAGAGCGTGAGTAAAACTTAACTCTTCATACTCTCATCTTGAAACATTTGCCTGTTTTGAATTTTTTTGTCCATTCCCTACTTCAGCACAATTTTTTAGGTCAGGTGTCCTTTACAGCCCTGAGTCCTTGTGAATGTTAAGTGACCATTAGCTGTGAGTTTAAAGCTGCTCTTGCAGGAAACGGCCACAAGGTGGCAGCATTTCTCCTTTACCAAATTTGGTAACTGGAGAAACAGAGCCTTAATGGAAGTGGTGTTCTAGGTTGTAAATTCTAATGGAATGTGCCAGGAAAAAAGCACTTTATGTTTATGTCTCATTACTTCTTGTTCATAATTGTAATTTACTTTTTATTTTTGATCCCAGCAAATTTGATTACAATGCTTTGTTTGTTCTAGGTGTGCAAGATGTGGTTCTTTCACACATATACGTGTATCTATTCTTCCTCGCATCCTTTTCCCATGTAGGTTATGACACACTGTTGAGTAGTCTTCTCCTGGTCTTCCGTACGTCTTTGGTGATTATATATTTCACATGGTATGTATATCTCTGTTAACCCCAATATGGTAATGTATCCAAACCTCATCCCTTTCTATTTGGTGAACCATCAGTTTTTTTAATGAATCTGTGATTGCCTTTCTCTGTGGAAATATCTTCATTGGTATCAATTTTTAAGTAACTCCTAAAAGTGATATGATAGGATATGTGTCTTTTGCTTTCTCACTTACTACAGGTGGCGTGATTACGTCTAGACTCATGTATGGTGCTGTAAATGGCATTGTTTCATTTTTTTCACTAGCGAATATTCCATCTGTACATGGAGGAGTTCTTCTTTGTCCACCCATGTGTTTGTGGACTTTTTGGTTACTTCCATATCTTGGCTATTGTAATACTGTGACATGCAGATTTGCCTGCCTGTTTCTTTCCAATTCTTTCTTCTTAGATTATAGGTCGAGGAGTGGGCCTGCTGGATCATACGGTAGCTCAATGTTTACCTTTTTAAGGCACCTCCATTCTGTTCTCATTCGTGGCCCTTTTCAAGTTACGTCCCATTTGAAGTTGAGGGTATGCATTTCTCCACAACACCTTCAGCATTTATTGTTTGTAGTTTCCTTGCTGATGGTTATTCTGACAAGTGTGAGCTGATACCTCTTTGTGGTTGAATTCGCCTGTGCCTCATAATCCGTTGAAATTGAACTTTAAGGCATGTCCTTTTTATTTTTCAACCTGTGATTACCCCTTAGTTCTTCAAAGTGTTCTCTTAAAGTATGTGTCACATTTTGAAATGTTTTGGCCATTACCTCCCTCAAGACATTTTGAGAGTAGGTTTCATTTACAGTTCTGCAGTACTTGTTCCTATGAAATGACCATTAGCACAGGCTTTAAAGCTGCTTTTGCAGGTAAATGCCAGAGGGCGGCAGCCTTTCTATGTCCCCACCATGGTAACTAGGGAAAAGCCCTTGCGGCCTGTGGTGTTTCTCGGTTATAAATTAGAGTGGAGTTTGCCCGGACAAACCCACACAAGCTGATGTCTCCTTACTTTTGTTGGATTTTTAAATTTAATTTTTAGTTTTTATTGGAGTAATTCCCCAGTGTGCACGTGGACCACTTCTACTTTGCGCATTCCTCGGTTGATGGACATTTTCATTGCTTCCAAGTGTTGTCTATGGTAAATATTGTTGGAGTGCAGGATTGCCAGCCTGTGACTTTTTGATTCTCATTTTCTCAGGTGATAGGCCCAGCAGTGGGTGTGACTGATTGACTGGTAGCACCGTGTTTCCCTTTTCAAAACACCTTCTTTGTGTTTTCATTAGTGGCTCTTACCACGTCCCTCTTAGAATCGAGGGTATGCATTTCTCCACAATCGATTTAGCATTTATTGTTTGCAGCATGTATGTTAATGGCCCTACTGGCTGCTGTGTGCTGATAGGGTTTTGTAATTTGGGTTTGCATGTCTTTGAAAATTCGTAAAACTCATCATTTTTCTCCACCGTTTACTTTTCTGTTAAAAAAAAGGAAACAGTTGGGAGTACAATATATCTCTTGAAATTTTCTTCTTGGAAGGTTGCCCTATTTTGAAATTTTTCGTCTATTTTCCACCCAAGAATTTTTTTAGAGAGCAGCTGTCATTTCCCGAACTGCAAGTTTGGTGAATATTTAGTGACCTTTGGCAATGGGTTTAAAGCTGCTGTTGTGGGAAGTGACCTCAAGCAGGCAGCATTTCTCCACTCCCAAATCTGGGTACTAGGGCAGCAGAGCCTTTCTGGAAGTCGTGTTCCTAGGTTGTAAATTAAATTGGAATGTGCCTGGAGAAACCCCCATAAGTTTATGTCTCATTATTTCTTCTTGGTTTTAATTTTTTTTTTAATTGGGGTAAAGCTTAGAATATTGTTTGTCCTAGGTGTACACAATCTGGTTCATTTGTACATTATATGTGTCTATTCAAGTACAGGTCCTCTTCCCATGTAAAATGTTACAGAGGGTTCCACAGACCTCCCTTGCTACATGGTCGGTCTTTTTGTGATATGTATATACTATGTGTTTGTATACATAGAGCAACACTAATCTTAACTTATCCATTCCCCCCACCTTTCCTATTAGATGAGCATAGTTTGTTTTCTAAGTCTGTGAGTGTCTTTCTCTGTGGAAATATATTCATTTGTGTCAGTTATTAGATAACGCCTATAAGTGATATCATAGAATACAGGTCTTTGGTTTCCGAGTTACCTCATGTTTCGTGATTATCTCCAGACTCATTTGTGGTGCCTCAAAGAGCAATGGTTCATTGTTTTCCATGCCTAATATTCCATTGTGTACATGGACCACTTCTTCTTTATCCATTCACCTCTTGTTGGATATTTTGATTGCTTCACTGTCTTGGCTATTGTGAATAAGGCTGCACTGCAGCTTTTGCGGCCTGTGTCTTCTCGATTCTTGTCTTCTCAGGTGAGAGGTCCAATGGTGCGCCTGCTGGACTGAATGGTACCTCCATTTTTACTTTTAAACACAGCTCCTTTCTGTTCTCATTATTGGCTGTTACCCCTTTACGTCTCACCAGCAGGTAGAGGGGACACAGTTCTTAAAAACCCCGTCAGCATTTATTGTTTGTAGACATTTTGCTGATGGTCAGTCGACTGGTCTAAGTTGAAACTTTTTGTAGATTAGATTGCCTGGGTCTAACACTCCCTGAGGTTGAGCTTTTATGCATTTTCCTTTTTTTTTTAAAAGAGCGTGAGTAAAACTTAACTCTTCATACTCTCATCTTGAAACATTTGCCTGTTTTGAATTTTTTTGTCCATTCCCTTCTTCAGCACAATTTTTTAGGTCAGGTGTCCTTTACAGCCCTGAGTCCTTGTGAATGTTAAGTGACCATTAGCTGTGAGTTTAAAGCTGCTCTTGAAGGAAACGGCCACAAGGTGGCAGCATTTCTCCTTTACCAAATTTGGTAACTGGAGAAACAGAGCCTTAATGGAAGTGGTGTTCTAGGTTGTAAATTCTAATGGAATGTGCCAGGAAAAAAGCACTTTATGTTTATGTCTCATTACTTCTTGTTCATAATTGTAATTTACTTTTTATTTTTGATCCCAGCAAATTTGATTACAATGGTTTGTTTGTTCTAGATGTGCAAGATGTGGTTCTTTCACACATATACGTGTATCTATTCTTCCTCGCATCCTTTTCCCATGTAGGTTATGACACACTGTTGAGTAGTCTTCTCCTGGTCTTCCGTACGTCTTTGGTGATTATATATTTCACATGGTATGTATATCTCTGTTAACCCCAATATGGTAATGTATGCAATCCTCATCCGTTTCTATTTGGTGAACCATCAGTTTTTTTAATGAATCTGTGATTGCCTTTCTCTGTGGAAATATCTTCATTGGTATCAATTTTTAAGTAACTCCTAAAAGAGATATGATAGGATATGTGTCTTTTGCTTTCTCACTTACTACAGGTGGCGTGATTACGTCTAGACTCATGTATGGTGCTGTAAATGGCATTGTTTCATTTTTTTCACTAGCGAATATTCCATCTGTACATGGAGGAGTTCTTCTTTGTCCACCCATGTCTTTGTGGACTTTTTGGTTACTTCCATATCTTGGCTATTGTAATACTGTGACATGCAGATTTGCCTGCCTGTTTCTTTCCAATTCTTTCTTCTTAGATTATAGGTCGAGGAGTGGGCCTGCTGGATCATACGGTAGCTCAATGTTTACCTTTTTAAGGCACCTCCATTCTGTTCTCATTCGTGGTCCTTTTCAAGTTACGTCCCATTTGAAGTTGAGGGTATGCATTTCTCCACAACACCTTCAGCATTTATTGTTTGTAGTTTCCTTGCTGATGGTTATTCTGACAAGTGTGAGCTGATACCTCTTTGTGGTTGAATTCGCCTGTGCCTCATAATCCGTTGAAATTGAACTTTAAGGCATGTCCTTTTTATTTTTCAACCTGTGATTACCCCTTAGTTCTTCAAAGTGTTCTCTTAAAGTATGTGTCACATTTTGAAATGCTTTGGCCATTACCTCCCTCAAGACATTTTGAGGGTAGGTTTCATTTACAGTTCTGCAGTACTTGTTCCTATGAAATGACCATTAGCACAGGCTTTAAAGCTGCTTTTGCAGGTAAATGCCAGAGGGCGGCAGCCTTTCTATGTCCCCACCATGGTAACTAGGGAAAAGCCCTTGCGGCCTGTGGTGTTTCTTGGTTATAAATTAGAGTGGAGTTTGCCCGGACAAACCCACACAAGCTGATGTCTCCTTACTTTTGTTGGATTTTTAAATTTAATTTTTAGTATTTATTGGAGTAATTCCCCAGTGTGCACGTGGACCACTTCTACTTTGCGCATTCCTCGGTTGATGGACATTTTCATTGCTTCCAAGTGTTGTCTATGGTAAATATTGTTGGAGTACATGATTGCCAGCCTGTGACTTTTTGATTCTCATTTTCTCAGGTGATAGGCCCAGCAGTGGGTGTGATTGATTGACTGGTAGCACCGTGTTTCCCTTTTCAAAGCACCTTCTTTGTGTTTTCATTAGTGGCTCTTACCACGTCCCCCTTAGAAATGAGGGTATTTATTTCTCCACAATCGATTTAGCATTTATTGTTTGCTGCATTTATGCTAATGGCCCTACTGGCTGCTGTGTGCTGATAGGGTTTTGTAATTTGGGTTTGCATGTCTTTGAAAATTCGTAAAACTCATCATTTTTCTCCACCGTTTACTTTTCTGTTAAAAAAAAGGAAACAGTTGGGAGTACAATATATCTCTTGAAATTTTCTTCTTGGAAGGTTGCCCTATTTTGAAATTTTTCGTCTATTTTCCACCCCAGAATTTTTTTAGAGAGCAGGTGTCATTTCCCGAACTGCAAGTTTGGTGAATATTTAGTGACCTTTAGCAATGGGTTTAAAGCTGCTGTTGTGGGAAGTGACCTTAAGCAGGCAGCATTTCTCCACTCCCAAATCTGGGTACTAGGGCAGCAGAGCCTTTCTGGAAGTCGTGTTCCTAGGTTGTAAATTAAATTGGAATGTGCATGGAGAAACCCCCATAAGTTTATGTCTCATTATTTCTTCTTGGTTTTAAATTTTTTTTTAATTGGGGTAAGGCTTCGAATATTGTCTGTCCTAGGTGTACACAATCTGGTTCATTTGTACATTATATATGTCTATTCAAGTACAGATCCTCTTCCCATGTAAAATGTTACAGAGGGTTCCACAGACCTCCCTTGCTACATGGTCGGTCTTTTTGAGATATGTATATACTATGTGTTTGTATACATAGAGCAACACTAATCTTAACTTATCCATTCCCCCTCCTTTCCTTTTAGATGAGCATAGTTTGTTTTCTAAGTCTGTGAGTGTCTTTCTCTGTGGAAATATATTCATTTGTGTCAGTTATTAGATAACGCCTATAAGTGATATGATAGAATACAGGTCTTTGGTTTCCGAGTTACCTCATGTTTCGTGATTATCTCCAGACTCATTTGTGGTGCCTCAAAGAGCAATGGTTCATTGTTTTCCATGGCTAATATTCCATTGTGTACATGGACCACTTCTTCTTTATCCATTCACCTCTTGTTGGATATTTTGATTGCTTCACTCTCTTGGCTATTGTGAAAAATGCTGCACTGCAACTTTTGCGGCCTGTGTCTTCTCGATTCCTGTCTTCTCAGGTGAGAGGTCCAATGGTGCGCCTGCTGGATTGAATGGTACCTCCATTTTTACTTTTAAACACAGCTCCTTTCTGTTCTCATTATTGGCTGTTACCCCTTTACGTCTCACCAGCAGGTAGAGGGGACACAGTTCTTAAAAACCCCGTCAGCATTTATTGTTTGTAGACATTTTGCTGATGGTCAGTCGACTGGTCTAAGTTGAAACTTTTTGTAGATTAGATTGCATGGGTCTAACACTCCCTGAGGTTGACCTTTTATCCATTTTCCTTTTTTTTTAAAAGAGCGTGAGTAAAACTTAACTCCTCATACTCTCTTCTTGAAACATTTGCCTGTTTTGAATTTTTTTGTCCATTCCCTACTTCAGCACAATTTTTTAGGTCAGGTGTCCTTTACAGCCCTGAGTCCTTGTGAATGTTAAGTGACCATTAGCTGTGAGTTTAAAGCTGCTCTTGCAGGAAACGGCCACAAGGTGGCAGCATTTCTCCTTTACCAAATTTGGTAACTGGGGAAACAGAGCCTTAATGGAAGTGGTGTTCTAGGTTGTAAATTCGAATGGAATGTGCCAGGAAAAAAGCACTTTATGTTTATGTCTCATTACTTCTTGTTCATAATTGTAATTTACTTTTTATTTTTTATCCCAGCAAATTTGATTACAATGGTTTGTTTGTTCTAGGTGTGGAAGATGTGGTTCTTTCACACATATACGTGTATCTATTCTTCCTCGCATCCTTTTCCCATGTAGGTTATGACACAATGTTGAGTAGTCTTCTCCTGGTTTCCGTACGTCTTTGGTGATTATATATTTCACATGGTTTGTATATCTCTGTTAACCCCAATATGGTAATGTATCCAATCCTCATCCCTTTCTATTTGGTGAACCATAAGTATTTTAATGAATCTGTGATTGCCTTTCTCTGTGGAAATGTCTTCATTTTTATCAATTTTTAAGTAACTCCTAAAAGTGATATGATAGGATATGTGTCTTTTGCTTTCTCACTTACTACAGGTGGCGTGATTATGTCTAGGCTCATGTATGGTGCTGCAAATGGCATTGTTTCATTTTTTTCACTAGCGAATATTCCATCTGTACATGGAGGAGTTCTTCTTTGTCCACCCATCTGTTGGTGGACTTTTTGGTTACTTCCATATCTTGGCTATCGTAATACTGTGCCATGCAGATTTGCCTGCCTGTGTCTTTCCAATTCTTTCTTCTTAGATTATAGGTCGAGGAGTGGGCCTGCTGGATCATATGGTAGCTCAATGTTTACCTTTTTAAGGCACCTCCATTCTGTTCTCATTCATGGCCCTTTCCAAGTTACGTCCCACTTGAAGTTGGGGGTATATAATTCTCCACAACACCTTCAGCATTTATTGTTTGTAGTTTCCTTGCTGATGGTTATTCTGACAAGTGTGAGCTAATACCACTTTGTGGTTGAATTCGCATGTGCCTCATAATCCGTTGAAATTGAGCTTTAAGGCATGTCCTTTTTATTTTTCAACCTGTGATTACCCCTTAGTTCTTCAAAGTGTTCTCTTAAAGTATGTGTCACATTTTGAAATGTTTTGGCCATTACCTCCCTCAAGACATTTTGAGGGCAGGTTTCATTTACAGTTCTGCAGTACTTGTTCCTATGAAATGACCATTAGCACAGGCTTTAAAGCTGCTTTTGCAGGTAAATGCCAGAGGGCGGCAGCCTTTCTATGTCCCCACCATGGTAACTAGGGAAAAGCCCTTGCGGCCTGTGGTGTTTCTCGGTTATAAATTAGAGTGGAGTTTGCCCGGACAAACCCACACAAGCTGATGTCTCCTTACTTTTGTTGGATTTTTAAATTTAATTTTTAGTTTTTATTGGAGTAATTCCCCAGTGTGCACTTGGACCACTTCTACTTTGCGCATTCCTCGGTTGATGGACATTTTCATTGCTTCCAAGTGTTGGCTATGGTAAATATTGTTGGAGTGCAGGATTGCCAGCCTGTGACTTATTGATTCTCATTTTCTCAGGTGATAGGCCCAGCAGTGGGTGTGACTGATTGACTGGTAGCACCGTGTTTCCCTTTTCAAAACACCTTCTTTGTGTTTTCATTAGTGGCTCTTACCACGTCCCTCTTAGAATCGACGGTATGCATTTCTCCACAATCGATTTAGCATTTATTGTTTGCAGCATGTATGTTAATGACCCTACTGGCTGCTGTGTGCTGATAGGGTTTTGTAATTTGGGTTTGCATGTCTTTGAAAATTCGTAAAACTCATCATTTTTCTCCACCGTTTACTTTTCTGTTAAAAAAAAGGAAACAGTTGGGAGTACAATATATCTCTTGAAATTTTCTTCTTGGAAGGTTGCCCTATTTTGAAATTTTTCGTCTATTTTCCACCCCAGAATTTTTTTAGAGAGCAGGTGTCATTTCCCGAACTGCAAGTTTGGTGAATATTTAGTGACCTTTGGCAATGGGTTTAAAGCTGCTGTTGTGGGAAGTGACCTCAAGCAGGCAGCATTTCTCCACTCCCAAATCTTGGTACTAGGGCAGCAGAGCCTTTCTGGAAGTCGTGTTCCTAGGTTGTAAATTAAATTGGAATGTGCCTGGAGAAACCCCCATAAGTTTATGTCTCATTATTTCTTCTTGGTTTTAATTTTTTTTTTAATTGGGGTAAAGCTTAGAATATTGTTTGTCCTAGGTGTACACAATCTGGTTCATTTGTACATTATATGTGTCTATTCAAGTACAGATCCTCTTCCCATGTAAAATGTTACAGAGGTTTCCGCAGACCTCCCTTGCTCCATGGTCGGTCTTTTTGAGATATGTATATACTATGTGTTTGTATACATATAGCAACACTAATCTTAACTTATCCATTCCCCCCACCTTTCCTTTTAGATGAGCATAGTTTGGTTTCTAAGTCTGTGAGTGTCTTTCTCTGTGGAAATATATTCATTTGTGTCAGTTATTAGATAACGCCTATAAGTGATATCATAGAATACAGGTCTTTGGTTTCCGAGTTACCTCATGTTTCGTGATTATCTCCAGACTCATTTGTGGTGCCTCAAAGAGCAATGGTTCATTGTTTTCCATGGCTAATATTCCATTGTGTACATGGACCACTTCTTCTTTATCCATTCACCTCTTGTTGGATATTTTGATTGCTTCACTGTCTTGGCTAATGTGAATAAGGCTGCACTGCAGCTTTTGCGGCCTGTGTCTTCTCGATTCTTGTCTTCTCAGGTGAGAGGTCCAATGGTGCGCCTGCTGGACTGAATGGTACCTCCATTTTTACTTTTAAACACAGCTCCTTTCTGTTCTCATTATTGGCTGTTACCCCTTTACGTCTCACCAGCAGGTAGAGGGGACACCGTTCTTAAAAACCCCGTCAGCATTTATTGTTTCTGGACATTTTGCTGATGGTCAGTCGACTGGTCTAAGTTGAAACTTTTTGTAGATTAGATTGCATGGGTCTAACACTCCCTGAGGTTGAGCTTTTATCCATTTTCCTTTTTTTTTTAAAAGAGCGTGAGTAAAACTTAACTCCTCATACTCTCTTCTTGAAACATTTGCCTGTTTTGAATTTTTTTGTCCATTCCCTACTTCAGCACAATTTTTTAGGGCAGGTGTCCTTTACAGACCTGAGTCCTTGTGAATGTTAAGTGACCATTAGCTGTGAGTTTAAAGCTGCTCTTGCAGGAAACGGCCACAACAAGCCGTTTCTTGTAGGAAACGGCTCTTGCAGGAAACGGCCTTTACCAAATTTGGTAACTGGGGAAACAGAGCCTTAATGGAAGTGGTGTTCTAGGTTGTAAATTCGAATGGAATGTGCCAGGAATAAAGCACTTTATGTTTATGTCTCATTACTTCTTGTTCATAATTGTAATTTACTTTTTATTTTTTATCCCAGCTAATTTGATTACAATGGTTTGTTTGTTCTAGGTGTGCAAGATGTGGTTCTTTCACACATATACGTGTATCTATTCTTCCTCGCATCCTTTTCCGATATAGGTTATGACACAATGTTGAGTACTCTTCTCCTGGTCTTCCGTACGTCTTTGGTGATTATATATTTCACATGGTTTGTATATCTCTGTTAACCCCAATATGGTAATGTATCCAATCCTCATCCCTTTCTATTTGGTGAACCATAAGTTTTTTTAATGAATCTGTGATTGCCTTTCTCTGTGGAAATATCTTCCTTGGTATCAATTTTTAAGTAACTCCTAAAAGTGATATGATAGGATATGTGTCTTTTGCTTTCTCACTTACTACAGGTGGCGTGATTACGTCTAGACTCTTGTATGGTGCTGTAAATGGCATTGTTTCATTTTTTTCACTAGCGAATATTCCATCTGTACATGGAGGAGTTCTTCTTTGTCCACCCATCTGTTGGTGGACTTTTTGGTTACTTCCATATCTTGGCTATTGTAATACTGTGCCATGCAGATTTGCCTGCCTGTGTCTTTCCAATTCTTTCTTCTTAGATTATAGGTCGAGGAGTGGGCCTGCTGGATCATACGGTAGCTCAATGTTTACCTTTTTAAGGCACCTCCATTCTGTTCTCATTCGTGGCACTTTTCAAGTTACGTCCCACTTGAAGTTGAGGGTATGCATTTCTCCACAACACCTTCAGCATTTATTGTTTGTAGTTTCCTTGCTGATGGTTATTCTGACAAGTGTGAGCTGATACCTCTTTGTGGTTGAATTCGCCTGTGCCTCATAATCCGTTGAAATTGAGCTTTAAGGCATGTCCTTTTTATTTTTCAACCTGTGATTACCCCTTAGTTCTTCAAAGTGTTCTCTTAAAGTATGTGTCACATTTTGAAATGTTTTGGCCATTACCTCCCTCAAGACATTTTGAGGGTAGGTTTCATTTACAGTTCTGCAGTACTTGTTCCTATGAAATGACCATTAGCACAGGCTTTAAAGCTGCTTTTGCAGGTAAATGCCAGAGGGCGGCAGCCTTTCTATGTCCCCACCATGGTAACTAGGGAAAAGCCCTTGCGGCCTGTGGTGTTTCTCGGTTATAAATTAGAGTGGAGTGTGCCCGGACAAACCCACATAAGCTGATGTCTCCTTACTTTTGTTGGATTTTTAAATTTAATTTTTAGTTTTTATTGGAGTAATTCCCCAGTGTGCACGTGGACCACTTCTACTTTGCGCATTCCTCAGTTGATGGACATTTTCATTGCTTCCAAGTGTTGGCTATGGTAAATATTGTTGGAGTGCAGGATTGCCAGCCTGTGACTTTTTGATTCTCATTTTCTCAGTTGATAGGCCCAGCAGTGGGTGTGATTGATTGACTGGTAGCACCGTGTTTCCCTTTTCAAAGCACCTTCTTTGTGTTTTCATTAGTGGCTCTTACCACGTCCCCCTCAGAATCGAGGGTATGCATTTCTCCACAATCGATTTAGCATTTATTGTTTGCAGCATGTATGCTAATGGCCCTACTGGCTGCTGTGTGCTGATAGGGTTGTGTAATTTGGGTTTGCATGTCTTTGAAAATTCGTAAAACTCATCATTTTTCTCCACCGTTTACTTTTCTGTTAAAAAAAAGGAAACAGTTGGGAGTACAATATATCTCTTGAAATTTTCTTCTTGGAACGTTGCCCTATTTTGAAATTTTTGGTCGATTTTCCACCCCAGAATTTTTTTAGAGAGCAGGTGTCATTTCCCGAACTGCAAGTTTGGTGAATATTTAGTGACCTTTGGCAATGGGTTTAAAGCTGCTGTTGTGGGAAGTGACCTCAAGCAGGCAGCATTTCTCCACTCCCAAATCTTGGTACTAGGGCAGCAGAGCATTTCTGGAAGTCGTGTTCCTAGGTTGTAAATTAAATTGGAATGTGCATGGAGAAACCCCCATAAGTTTATGTCTCATTATTTCTTCTTGGTTTTAATTTTTTTTTAATTGGGGTAAAGCTTAGAATATTGTTTGTCCTAGGTGTACACAATCTGTTTCATTTGTACATTATATATGTCTATTCAAGTACAGATCCTCTTCCCATGTAAAATGTTACAGAGGGTTCCACAGACCTCCCTTGCTACATGGTCGGTCTTTTTGTGATATGTATATACTATGTGTTTGTATACATAGAGCAACACTAATCTTAACTTAACCATTCCCCCCACCTTTCCTTTTAGATGAGCATAGTTTGTTTTCTAAGTCTGTGAGTGTCTTTCTCTGTGGAAATATATTCATTTGTGTCAGTTATTAGATAACGCCTATAAGTGATATCATAGAATACAGGTCTTTGGTTTCCGAGTTACCTCATGTTTCGTGATTATCTCCAGACTCATTTGTGGTGCCTCAAAGAGCAATGGTTCATTGTTTTCCATGGCTAATATTCCATTGTGTACATGGACCACTTCTTCTTTATCCATTCACCTCTTGTTGGATATTTTGATTGCTTCACTGTCTTGGCTATTGTGAAAAATGCTGCACTGCAACTTTTGCGGCCTGTGTCTTCTCGATTCCTGTCTTCTCAGGTGAGAGGTCCAATGGTGCGCCTGCTGGATTGAATGGTACCTCCATTTTTACTTTTAAACACAGCTCCTTTCTGTTCTCATTATTGGCTGTTACCCCTTTACGTCTCACCAGCAGGTAGAGGGGACACAGTTCTTAAAAACCCCGTCAGCATTTATTGTTTGTAGACATTTTGCTGATGGTCAGTCGACTGGTCTAAGTTGAAACTTTTTGTAGATTAGATTGCATGGGTCTAACACTCCCTGAGGTTGAGCTTTTATCCATTTTCCTTTTTTTTTAAAAGAGCGTGAGTAAAACTTAACTCCTCATACTCTCTTCTTGAAACATTTGCCTGTTTTGAATTTTTTTGTCCATTTCCTACTTCAGCACAATTTTTTAGGGCAGGTGTCCTTTACAGCCCTGAGTCCTTGTGAATGTTAAGTGACCATTAGCTGTGAGTTTAAAGCTGCTCTTGCAGGAAACGGCCACAAGGTGGCAGCATTTCTCCTTTACCAAATTTGGTAACTGGGGAAACAGAGCCTTAATGGAAGTGGTGTTCTAGGTTGTAAATTCGAATGGAATGTGCCAGGAAAAAAGCACTTTATGTTTATGTCTCATTACTTCTTGTTCATAATTGTAATTTACTTTTTATTTTTTATCCCAGCAAATTTGATTACAATGGTTTGTTTGTTCTAGGTGTGCAAGATGTGGTTCTTTCACACATATACGTGTATCTATTCTTCCTCGCATCCTTTTCCCATGTAGGTTATGACACAATGTTGAGTAGTCTTCTCCTGGTCTTCCGTACGTCTTTGGTGATTATATATTTCACATGGTATGTATATCTCTGTTAACCCCAATATGGTAATGTATCCAATCCTCATCCCTTTCTATTTGGTGAACCATCAGTTTTTTTAATGAATCTGTGATTGCCTTTCTCTGTGGAAATATCTTCATTGGTATCAATTTTTAAGTAACTCCTAAAAGTGATATGATAGGATATGTGTCTTTTGCTTTCTCACTTACTACAGGTGGCGTGATTACGTCTAGACTCATGTATGGTGCTGTAAATGGCATTGTTTCATTTTTTTCACTAGCGAATATTCCATCTGTACATGGAGGAGTTCTTCTTTGTCCACCCATCTGTTGGTGGACTTTTTGGTTACTTCCATATCTTGGCTATTGTAATAATGTGCCATGCAGATTTGCCTGCCTGTGTCTTTCCAATTCTTTCTTCTTAGATTATAGGTCGAGGAGTGGGCCTGCTGGATCATACGGTAGCTCAATGTTTACCTTTTTAAGGCACCTCCATTCTGTTCTCATTCGTGGCCCTTTTCAAGTTACGTCCCACTTGAAGTTGAGGGTATGCATTTCTCCACAACACCTTCAGCATTTATTGTTTGTAGTTTCCTTGCTGATGGTTATTCTGACAAGTGTGAGCTGATACCTCTTTGTGGTTGAATTCGCCTGTGCCTCATAATCCGTTGAAATTGAGCTTTAAGGCATGTCCTTTTTATTTTTCAACCTGTGATTACCCCTTAGTTCTTCAAAGTGTTCTCTTAAAGTATGTGTCACATTTTGAAATGTTTTGGCCATTACCTCCCTCAAGACATTTTGAGGGCAGGTTTCATTTACAGTTCTGCAGTACTTGTTCCTATGAAATGACCATTAGCACAGGCTTTAAAGCTGCTTTTGCAGGTAAATGCCAGAGGGCGGCAGCCTTTCTATGTCCCCACCATGGTAACTAGGGAAAAGCCCTTGAGGCCTGTGGTGTTTCTCGGTTATAAATTAGAGTGGAGTGTGCCCGGACAAACCCACACAAGCTGATGTCTCCTTACTTTTGTTGGATTTTTAAATTTAATTTTTAGTTTTTATTGGAGTAATTCCCCAGTGTGCACGTGGACCACTTCTACTTTGCGCATTCCTCAGTTGATGGACATTTTCATTGCTTCCAAGTGTTGGCTCTGGTAAATATTGTTGGAGTGCAGGATTGCCAGCCTGTGACTTTTTGATTCTCATTTTCTCAGTTGATAGACCCAGCAGTGGGTGTGATTGATTGACTGGTAGCACCGTGTTTCCCTTTTCAAAGCACCTTCTTTGTGTTTTCATTAGTGGCTCTTACCACGTCCCCCTTAGAATCGAGGGTATGCATTTCTCCACAATCGATTTAGCATTTATTGTTTGCTGCCTTTATGCTAATGGCCCTACTGGCTGCTGTATGCTGATAGGGTTTTGTAATTTGGGTTTGCATGTCTTTGAAAATTCGTAAAACTCATCATGTTTCTCCACCGTTTTCTTTTCTGTTAAAAAAAAGGAAACAGTTGGGAGTACAATATATCTCTTGAAAATGTCTTCTTGGAAGGTTGCCCTATTTTGAAATTTTTGGTCGATTTTACACCTCAGAATTGTTTTAGAGAGCAGGTGTCATTTCCCGAACTGCAAGTTTGGTGAATATTTAGTGACCATTAGCAATGGGTTTAAAGCTGCTGTTGTGGGAAGTGGCCTCAAGTAGGCAGCATTTCTCCACTCCCAAATCTGGGTACTAGGGCAGCAGAGCCTTTCTGGAAGTCGTGTTCCTAGGTTGTAAATTAAATTGGACTGTGCCTGGAGAAACCCCCATAAGTTTATGTCTCATTATTTCTTCTTGGTTTTAAATTTTTTTTTAATTGTGGTAAAGCTTCGAATATTGTCTGTCCTAGGTGTACACAATCTGGTTCAATTGTACATTATATATGTCTATTCAAGTACAGATCCACTTCCCATGTAAAATGTTACAGAGGGTTCCACAGACCTCCCTTGCTAGATGGTCGGTCTTTTTGAGATATGTATATACTATGTGTTTGTATACATATAGCAACACTAATCTTAACTTATCCATTCCCCCCACCTTTCCTTTTAGATGAGCATAGTTTGGTTTCTAAGTCTGTGAGTGTCTTTCTCTGTGGAAATATATTCATTTGTGTCAGTTATTAGATAACGCCTATAAGTGATATCATAGAATACAGGTCTTTGGTTTCCGAGTTACCTCATGTTTCGTGATTATCTCCAGACTCATTTGTGGTGCCTCAAAGAGCAATGGTTCATTGTTTTCCATGGCTAATATTCCATTGTGTACATGGACCACTTCTTCTTTATCCATTCACCTCTTGTTGGATATTTTGATTGCTTCACTGTCTTGGCTAATGTGAATAAGGCTGCACTGCAGCTTTTGCGGCCTGTGTCTTCTCGATTCTTGTCTTCTCAGGTGAGAGGTCCAATGGTGCGCCTGCTGGACTGAATGGTACCTCCATTTTTACTTTTAAACACAGCTCCTTTCTGTTCTCATTATTGGCTGTTACCCCTTTACGTCTCACCAGCAGGTAGAGGGGACACCGTTCTTAAAAACCCCGTCAGCATTTATTGTTTCTGGACATTTTGCTGATGGTCAGTCGACTGGTCTAAGTTGAAACTTTTTGTAGATTAGATTGCATGGGTCTAACACTCCCTGAGGTTGAGCTTTTATCCATTTTCCTTTTTTTTTTAAAAGAGCGTGAGTAAAACTTAACTCCTCATACTCTCTTCTTGAAACATTTGCCTGTTTTGAATTTTTTTGTCCATTCCCTACTTCAGCACAATTTTTTAGGGCAGGTGTCCTTTACAGACCTGAGTCCTTGTGAATGTTAAGTGACCATTAGCTGTGAGTTTAAAGCTGCTCTTGCAGGAAACGGCCACAACAAGCCGTTTCTTGTAGGAAACGGCTCTTGCAGGAAACAGCCTTTACCAAATTTGGTAACTGGGGAAACAGAGCCTTAATGGAAGTGGTGTTCTAGGTTGTAAATTCGAATGGAATGTGCCAGGAATAAAGCACTTTATGTTTATGTCTCATTACTTCTTGTTCATAATTGTAATTTACTTTTTATTTTTTATCCCAGCTAATTTGATTACAATGGTTTGTTTGTTCTAGGTGTGCAAGATGTGGTTCTTTCACACATATACGTGTATCTATTCTTCCTCGCATCCTTTTCCCATATAGGTTATGACACAATGTTGAGTACTCTTCTCCTGGTCTTCCGTACGTCTTTGGTGATTATATATTTCACATGGTTTGTATATCTCTGTTAACCCCAATATGGTAATGTATCCAATCCTCATCCCTTTCTATTTGGTGAACCATAAGTTTTTTTAATGAATCTGTGATTGCCTTTCTCTGTGGAAATATCTTCCTTGGTATCAATTTTTAAGTAACTCCTAAAAGTGATATGATAGGATATGTGTCTTTTGCTTTCTCACTTACTACAGGTGGCGTGATTACGTCTAGACTCTTGTATGGTGCTGTAAATGGCATTGTTTCATTTTTTTCACTAGCGAATATTCCATCTGTACATGGAGGAGTTCTTCTTTGTCCACCCATCTGTTGGTGGACTTTTTGGTTACTTCCATATCTTGGCTATTGTAATACTGTGCCATGCAGATTTGCCTGCCTGTGTCTTTCCAATTCTTTCTTCTTAGATTATAGGTCGAGGAGTGGGCCTGCTGGATCATACGGTAGCTCAATGTTTACCTTTTTAAGGCACCTCCATTCTGTTCTCATTCGTGGCACTTTTCAAGTTACGTCCCACTTGAAGTTGAGGGTATGCATTTCTCCACAACACCTTCAGCATTTATTGTTTGTAGTTTCCTTGCTGATGGTTATTCTGACAAGTGTGAGCTGATACCTCTTTGTGGTTGAATTCGCCTGTGCCTCATAATCCGTTGAAATTGAGCTTTAAGGCATGTCCTTTTTATTTTTCAACCTGTGATTACCCCTTAGTTCTTCAAAGTGTTCTCTTAAAGTATGTGTCACATTTTGAAATGTTTTGGCCATTACCTCCCTCAAGACATTTTGAGGGTAGGTTTCATTTACAGTTCTGCAGTACTTGTTCCTATGAAATGACCATTAGCACAGGCTTTAAAGCTGCTTTTGCAGGTAAATGCCAGAGGGCGGCAGCCTTTCTATGTCCCCACCATGGTAACTAGGGAAAAGCCCTTGCGGCCTGTGGTGTTTCTCGGTTATAAATTAGAGTGGAGTGTGCCCGGACAAACCCACATAAGCTGATGTCTCCTTACTTTTGTTGGATTTTTAAATTTAATTTTTAGTTTTTATTGGAGTAATTCCCCAGTGTGCACGTGGACCACTTCTACTTTGCGCATTCCTCAGTTGATGGACATTTTCATTGCTTCCAAGTGTTGGCTATGGTAAATATTGTTGGAGTGCAGGATTGCCAGCCTGTGACTTTTTGATTCTCATTTTCTCAGTTGATAGGCCCAGCAGTGGGTGTGATTGATTGACTGGTAGCACCGTGTTTCCCTTTTCAAAGCACCTTCTTTGTGTTTTCATTAGTGGCTCTTACCACGTCCCCCTCAGAATCGAGGGTATGCATTTCTCCACAATCGATTTAGCATTTATTGTTTGCAGCATGTATGCTAATGGCCCTACTGGCTGCTGTGTGCTGATAGGGTTGTGTAATTTGGGTTTGCATGTCTTTGAAAATTCGTAAAACTCATCATTTTTCTCCACCGTTTACTTTTCTGTTAAAAAAAAGGAAACAGTTGGGAGTACAATATATCTCTTGAAATTTTCTTCTTGGAACGTTGCCCTATTTTGAAATTTTTGGTCGATTTTCCACCCCAGAATTTTTTTAGAGAGCAGGTGTCATTTCCCGAACTGCAAGTTTGGTGAATATTTAGTGACCTTTGGCAATGGGTTTAAAGCTGCTGTTGTGGGAAGTGACCTCAAGCAGGCAGCATTTCTCCACTCCCAAATCTTGGTACTAGGGCAGCAGAGCATTTCTGGAAGTCGTGTTCCTAGGTTGTAAATTAAATTGGAATGTGCATGGAGAAACCCCCATAAGTTTATGTCTCATTATTTCTTCTTGGTTTTAATTTTTTTTTAATTGGGGTAAAGCTTAGAATATTGTTTGTCCTAGGTGTACACAATCTGGTTCATTTGTACATTATATATGTCTATTCAAGTACAGATCCTCTTCCCATGTAAAATGTTACAGAGGGTTCCACAGACCTCCCTTGCTACATGGTCGGTCTTTTTGTGATATGTATATACTATGTGTTTGTATACATAGAGCAACACTAATCTTAACTTATCCATTCCCCCCACCTTTCCTTTTAGATGAGCATAGTTTGTTTTCTAAGTCTGTGAGTGTCTTTCTCTGTGGAAATATATTCATTTGTGTCAGTTATTAGATAACGCCTATAAGTGATATCATAGAATACAGGTCTTTGGTTTCCGAGTTACCTCATGTTTCGTGATTATCTCCAGACTCATTTGTGGTGCCTCAAAGAGCAATGGTTCATTGTTTTCCATGCCTAATATTCCATTGTGTACATGGACCACTTCTTCTTTATCCATTCACCTCTTGTTGGATATTTTGATTGCTTCACTGTCTTGGCTATTGTGAATAAGGCTGCACTGCAGCTTTTGCGGCCTGTGTCTTCTCGATTCTTGTCTTCTCAGGTGAGAGGTCCAATGGTGCGCCTGCTGGACTGAATGGTACCTCCATTTTTACTTTTAAACACAGCTCCTTTCTGTTCTCATTATTGGCTGTTACCCCTTTACGTCTCACCAGCAGGTAGAGGGGACACAGTTCTTAAAAACCCCGTCAGCATTTATTGTTTGTAGACATTTTGCCGATGGTCAGTCGACTGGTCTAAGTTGAAACTTTTTGTAGATTAGATTGCCTGGGTCTAACACTCCCTGAGGTTGAGCTTTTATGCATTTTCCTTTTTTTTTTAAAAGAGCGTGAGTAAAACTTAACTCTTCATACTCTCATCTTGAAACATTTGCCTGTTTTGAATTTTTTTGTCCATTCCCTACTTCAGCACAATTTTTTAGGGCAGGTGTCCTTTACAGCCCTGAGTCCTTGTGAATGTTAAGTGACCATTAGCTGTGAGTTTAAAGCTGCTCTTGCAGGAAACGGCCACAAGGTGGCAGCATTTCTCCTTTACCAAATTTGGTAACTGGGGAAACAGAGCCTTAATGGAAGTGGTGTTCTAGGTTGTAAATTCGAATGGAATGTGCCAGGGAAAAAGCACTTTATGTTTATGTCTCATTACTTCTTGTTCATAATTGTAATTTACTTTTTATTTTTTATCACAGCAAATTTGATTACAATGGTTTGTTTGTTCTAGGTGTGCAAGATGTGGTTCTTTCACACATATACGTGTATCTATTCTTCCTCGCATCCTTTTCCCATGTAGGTTATGACACACTGTTGAGTAGTCTTCTCCTGGTCTTCCGTACGTCTTTGGTGATTATATATTTCACATGGTTTGTATATCTCTGTTAACCCCAATATGGTAATGTATCCAATCCTCATCCCTTTCTATTTGGTGAACCATAAGATTTTTTTAATGAAACTGTGATTGCGTTTCTCTGTGGAAATATCTTCATTGGTATCAATTTTTAAGTAACTCCTAAAAGTGATATGATAGGATATGTTTCTTTTCCTTTCTCACTTACTACAGGAGGCGTGATTACGTCTAGACTCATGTATGGTGCTGCAAATGGCATTGTTTCATTTTTTTCACTAGCGAATATTCCATCTGTACATGGAGGAGTTCTTCTTTGTCCACCCATCTGTTGGTGGACTTTTTGGTTACTTCCATATCTTGGCTATCGTAATACTGTGCCATGCAGATTTGCCTGCCTGTGTCTTTCCAATTCTTTCTTCTTAGATTATAGGTCGAGGAGTGGGCCTGCTGGATCATATGGTAGCTCAATGTTTACCTTTTTAAGGCACCTCCATTCTGTTCTCATTCGTGGCCCTTTTCAACTTACGTCCCACTTGAAGTTGAGGGTATGCATTTCTCCACAACACCTTCAGCATTTATTGTTTGTAGTTTCCTTGCTGATGGTTATTCTGACAAGTGTGAGCTGATACCTCTTTGTGGTTGAATTCGCCTGTGCCTCATAATCCGTTGAAATTGAGCTTTAAGGCATGTCCTTTTTATTTTTCAACCTGTGATTACCCCTTAGTTCTTCAAAGTGTTCTCTTAAAGTATGTGTCACATTTTGAAATGTTTTGGCCATTACCTCCCTCAAGACATTTTGAGGGTAGGTTTCATTTACAGTTCTGCAGTACTTGTTCCTATGAAATGACCATTAGCACAGGCTTTAAAGCTGCTTTTGCAGGTAAATGCCAGAGGGCGGCAGCCTTTCTATGTCCCCACCATGGTAACTAGGGAAAAGCCCTTGAGGCCTGTGGTGTTTCTCGGTTATAAATTAGAGTGGAGTGTGCCCGGACAAACCCACACAAGCTGATGTCTCCTTACTTTTGTTGGATTTTTAAATTTAATTTTTAGTTTTTATTGGAGTAGTTCCCCAGTGTGCACGTGGACCACTTCTACTTTGCGCATTCCTCAGTTGATGGACATTTTCATTGCTTCCAAGTGTTGGCTATGGTAAATATTGTTGGAGTGCAGGATTGCCAGCCTGTGACTTTTTGATTCTCATTTTCTCAGTTGATAGGCCCAGCAGTGGGTGTGATTGATTGACTGGTAGCTCCGTGTTTCCCTTTTCAAAGCACCTTCTTTGTGTTTTCATTAGTGGCTCTTACCACGTCCCCCTTAGAAATGAGGGTATGCATTTCTCCACAATCGATTTAGCATTTATTGTTTGCTGCATTTATGCTAATGGCCCTACTGGCTGCTGTGTGCTGATAGGGTTTTGTAATTTGGGTTTGCATGTCTTTGAAAATTCGTAAAACTCATCATTTTTCTCCACCGTTTACTTTTCTGTTAAAAAAAAGGAAACAGTTGGGAGTACAATATATCTCTTGAAATTTTCTGCTTGGAAGGTTGCCCTATTTTGAAATTTTTGGTCGATTTTCCACCCCAGAATTTTTTTAGAGAGCAGGAGTCATTTCCCGAACTGCAAGTTTGGTGAATATTTAGTGACCTTTAGCAATGGGTTTAAAGCTGCTGTTGTGGGAAGTGACCTCAAGCAGGCAGCATTTCTCCACTCCCAAATCTGGGTACTAGGGCAGCAGAGCCTTTCTGGAAGTCGTGTTCCTAGGTTGTAAATTAAATTGGAATGTGCATGGAGAAACCCCCATAAGTTTATGTCTCATTATTTCTTCTTGGTTTTAAATTTTTTTTTAATTGGGGTAAATCTTCGAATATTGTCTGTCCTAGGTGTACACAATCTGGTTCATTTGTACATTATATATGTCTATTCAAGTACAGATCCTCTTCCCATGTAAAATGTTACAGAGGGTTCCACAGACCTCCCTTGCTACATGGTCGGTCTTTTTGAGATATGTATATACTATGTGTTTGTATACATAGAGCAACACTAATCTTAACTTATCCATTCCCCCTCCTTTCCTTTTAGATGAGCATAGTTTGTTTTCTAAGTCTGTGAGTGTCTTTCTCTGTGGAAATATATTCATTTGTGTCAGTTATTAGATAACGCCTATAAGTGATATCATAGAATACAGGTCTTTGGTTTCCGAGTTACCTCATGTTTCGTGATTATCTCCAGACTCATTTGTGGTGCCTCAAAGAGCAATGGTTCATTGTTTTCCATGCCTAATATTCCATTGTGTACATGGACCACTTCTTCTTTATCCATTCACCTCTTGTTGGATATTTTGATTGCTTCACTGTCTTGGCTATTGTGAATAAGGCTGCACTGCAGCTTTTGCGGCCTGTGTCTTCTCGATTCTTGTCTTCTCAGGTGAGAGGTCCAATGGTGCGCCTGCTGGACTGAATGGTACCTCCATTTTTACTTTTAAACACAGCTCCTTTCTGTTCTCATTATTGGCTGTTACCCCTTTACGTCTCACCAGCAGGTAGAGGGGACACAGTTCTTAAAAACCCCGTCAGCATTTATTGTTTGTAGACATTTTGCCGATGGTCAGTCGACTGGTCTAAGTTGAAACTTTTTGTAGATTAGATTGCCTGGGTCTAACACTCCCTGAGTTTGAGCTTTTATCCATTTTCCTTTTTTTTTTAAAAGAGCGTGAGTAAAACTTAACTCTTCATACTCTCATCTTGAAACATTTGCCTGTTTTGAATTTTTTTGTCCATTCCCTACTTCAGCACAATTTTTTAGGGCAGGTGTCCTTTACAGCCCTGAGTCCTTGTGAATGTTAAGTGACCATTAGCTGTGAGTTTAAAGCTGCTCTTGCAGGAAACGGCCACAAGGTGGCAGCATTTCTCCTTTACCAAATTTGGTAACTGGGGAAACAGAGCCTTAATGGAAGTGGTGTTCTAGGTTGTAAATTCGAATGGAATGTGCCAGGAAAAAAGCACTTTATGTTTATGTCTCTTTACTTCTTGTTCATAAATGTAATTTACTTTTTATTTTTTATCCCAGCAAATTTGATTACAATGGTTTGTTTGTTCTAGGTGTGCAATATGTGGTTCTTTCACACATATACGTGTATCTATTCTTCCTCGCATCCTTTTCCCATGTAGGTTATGACACAATGTTGAGTAGTCTTCTCCTGGTCTTCCGTACGTCTTTGGTGATTATATATTTCACATGGTATGTATATCTCTGTTAACCCCAATATGGTAATGTATCCAATCCTCATCCCTTTCTATTTGGTGAACCATCAGTTTTTTTAATGAATCTGTGATTGCCTTTCTCTGTGGAAATATCTTCCTTGGTATCAATTTTTAAGTAACTCCTAAAAGTGATATGATAAGATATGTGTCTTTTGCTTTCTCACTTACTACAGGTGGCGTGATTACGTCTAGACTCATGTATGGTGCTGTAAATGGCATTGTTTCATTTCTTTCACTAGCGAATATTCCATCTGTACATGGAGGAGTTCTTCTTTGTCCACCCATCTGTTGGTGGACTTTTTGGTTACTTCCATATCTTGGCTATTGTAATACTGTGCCATGCAGATTTGCCTGCCTGTGTCTTTCCAATTCTTTCTTCTTAGATTATAGGTCGAGGAGTGGGCCTGCTGGATCATACGGTAGCTCAATGTTTACCTTTTTAAGGCACCTCCATTCTGTTCTCATTCGTGGCCCTTTTCAAGTTACGTCCCACTTGAAGTTGAGGGTATGCATTTCTCCACAACACCTTCAGCATTTATTGTTTGTAGTTTCCTTGCTGATGGTTATTCTGACAAGTGTGAGCTGATACCTCTTTGTGGTTGAATTCGCCTGTGCCTCATAATCCGTTGAAATTGAGCTTTAAGGCATGTCCTTTTTATTTTTCAACCTGTGATTACCCCTTAGTTCTTCAAAGTGTTCTCTTAAAGTATGTGTCACATTTTGAAATGTTTTGGCCATTACCTCCCTCAAGACATTTTGAGGGTAGGTTTCATTTACAGTTCTGCAGTACTTGTTCCTATGAAATGACCATTAGCACAGGCTTTAAAGCTGCTTTTGCAGGTAAATGCCAGAGCGCGTCAGCCTTTCTATGTCCCCACCATGGTAACTAGGAAAAAGCCCTTGCGGCCTGTGGTGTTTCTCGGTTATAAATTAGAGTGGAGTGTGCCCGGACAAACCCACACAAGCTGATGTCTCCTTACTTTTGTTGGATTTTTAAATTTAATTTTTAGTTTTTATTGGAGTAATTCCCCAGTGTGCACGTGGACCACTTCTACTTTGCGCATTCCTCAGTTGATGGACATTTTCATTGCTTCCAAGTGTTGGCTCTGCTAAATATTGTTGGAATGCAGGATTGCCAGCCTGTGACTTTTTGATTCTCATTTTCTCAGTTGATAGGCCCAGCAGTGGGTGTGATTGATTGACTGGTAGCACCGTGTTTCCCTTTTCAAAGCACCTTCTTTGTGTTTTCATTAGTGGCTCTTACCACGTCCCCCTTAGAATCGAGGGTATGCATTTCTCCACAATCGATTTAGCATTTATTGTTTGCTGCCTTTATGCTAATGGCCCTACTGGCTGCTGTATGCTGATAGGGTTTTGTAATTTGGGTTTGCATGTCTTTGAAAATTCGTAAAACTCATCATTTTTCTCCACCGTTTACTTTTCTGTTAAAAAAAAGGAAACAGTTGGGAGTACAATATATCTCTTGAAATTTTCTTCTTGGAAGGTTGCCCTATTTTGAAATTTTTCGTCTATTTTCCACCCCAGAATTTTTTTAGAGAGCAGCTGTCATTTCCCGAACTGCAAGTTTGGTGAATATTTAGTGACCTTTGGCAATGGGTTTAAAGCTGCTGTTGTGGGAAGTGGCCTCAAGTAGGCAGCATTTCTCCACTCCCAAATCTGGGTACTAGGGCAGCAGAGCCTTTCTGGAAGTCGTGTTCCTAGGTTGTAAATTAAATTGGAATGTGCCTGGAGAAACCCCCATAAGTTTATGTCTCATTATTTCTTCTTGGTTTTAAATTTTTTTTTAATTGGGGTAAAGCTTGGAATATTGTCTGTCCTAGGTGCACTCAATCTGGTTCATTTGTACATTATATATGTCTATTCAAGTACAGATCCTCTTCCCATGTAAAATGTTACAGAGGGTTCCACAGACCTCCCTTGCTAGATGGTCGGTCTTTTTGAGATATGTATATACTATGTGTTTGTATACATATAGCAACACTAATCTTAACTAATCCATTCCCCCCAACTTTCCTTTTAGATGAGCATAGTTTGTTTTCTAAGTCTGTGAGTGTCTTTCTCTGTGGAAATATATTCATTTGTGTCAGTTATTAGATAACGCCTATAAGTGATATCATAGAATACAGGTCTTTGGTTTCCGAGTTACCTCATGTTTCGTGATTATCTCCAGACTCATTTGTGGTGCCTCAAAGAGCAATGGTTCATTGTTTTCCATGGCTAATATTCCATTGTGTAATTGGACCACTTCTTCTTTATCCATTCACCTCTTGTTGGATATTTTGATTGCTTCACTGTCTTGGCTATTGTGAATAAGGCTGCACTGCAGCTTTTGCGGCCTGTGTCTTCTCGATTCTTGGCTTCTCAGGTGAGAGGTCCAATGGTGCGCCTGCTGGATTGAATGGTACCTCCATTTTTACTTTTAAACACAGCTCCTTTCTCTTCTCATTATTGGCTGTTACCCCTTTACGTCTCACCAGCAGGTAGAGGGGACACAGTTCTTAAAAACCCCGTCAGCATTTATTATTTGTAGACATTTTGCTGATGGTCAGTCGACTGGTCTAAGTTGAAACTTTTTGTAGATTAGATTGCATGGGTCTAACACTCCCTGAGGTTGAGCTTTTATCCATTTTCCTTTTTTTTTAAAAGAGCGTGAGTAAAACTTTACTCCTCATACTCTCTTCTTGAAACATTTGCCTGTTGTGAATTTTTTTGTCCATTCCCTACTTCAGCACAATTTTTTAGGGCAGGTGTCCTTTACAGCCCTGAGTCCTTGTGAATGTTAAGTGACCATTAGCTGTGAGTTTAAAGCTGCTCTTGCAGGAAACGGCCACAAGGTGGCAGCATTTCTCATTTACCAAATTTGGTAACTGGGGAAACAGAGCCTTAATGGAAGTGGTGTTCTAGGTTGTAAATTCGAATGGAATGTGCCAGGGAAAAAGCACTTTATGTTTATGTCTCATTACTTCTTGTTCATAATTGTAATTTACTTTTTATTTTTTATCACAGCAAATTTGATTACAATGGTTTGTTTGTTCTAGGTGTGCAAGATGTGGTTCTTTCACACATATACGTGTATCTATTCTTCCTCGCATCCTTTTCCCATGTAGGTTATGACACACTGTTGAGTAGTCTTCTCCTGGTCTTCCGTACGTCTTTGGTGATTATATATTTCACATGATTTGTATATCTCTGTTAACCCCAATATGGTAATGTATCCAATCCTCATCCCTTTCTATTTGGTGAACCATAAGATTTTTTTTAATGAAACTGTGATTGCGTTTCTCTGTGGAAATATCTTCATTGGTATCAATTTTTAAGTAACTCCTAAAAGTGATATGATAGGATATGTGTCTTTTCCTTTCTCACTTACTACAGGTGGCGTGATTATGTCTAGACTCATGTATGGTGCTGCAAATGGCATTGTTTCATTTTTTTCACTAGCGAATATTCCATCTGTACATGGAGGAGTTCTTCTGTGTCCACCCATCTGTTGGTGGACTTTTTGGTTACTTCCATATCTTGGCTATCGTAATACTGTGCCATGCAGATTTGCCTGCCTGTGTCTTTCCAATTCTCTCTTCTTAGATTATAGGTCGAGGAGTGGGCCTGCTGGATCATATGGTAGCTCAATGTTTACCTTTTTAAGGCACCTCCATTCTGTTCTCATTTGTGGCCCTTTCCAAGTTACGTCCCACTTGAAGTTGGAGGTATGCATTTCTCCACAACAACTTCAGCATTTATTGTTTGTAGTTTCCTTGCTGATGGTTATTCTGACAAGTGTGAGCTGGTACCTCTTTGTGGTTGAATTCGCATGTGCCTCATAATCCGTTGAAATTGAGCTTTAAGGCATGTCCTTTTTATTTTTCAACCTGTGATTACCCCTTAGTTCTTCAAAGTGTTCTCTTAAAGTATGTGTCACATTTTGAAATGTTTTGGCCATTACCTCCCTCAAGACATTTTGAGGGTAGGTTTCATTTACAGTTCTGCAGTACTTGTTCCTATGAAATGACCATTAGCACAGGCTTTAAAGCTGCTTTTGCAGGTAAATGCCAGAGGGCGGCAGCCTTTCTATGTCCCCACCATGGTAACTAGGGAAAAGCCCTTGCGGCCTGTGGTGTTTCTCGGTTATAAATTAGAGTGGAGTTTGCCCGGACAAACCCACACAAGCTGATGTCTCCTTACTTTTGTTGGATTTTTAAATTTAATTTTTAGTTTTTATGGGAGTAATTCCCCAGTGTGCACTTGGACCACTTCTACTTTGCGCATTCCTCGGTTGATGGACATTTTCATTGCTTCCAAGTGTTGGCTATGGTAAATATTGTTGGAGTGCAGGATTGCCAGCCTGTGACTTTTTGATTCTCATTTTCTCAGGTGATAGGCCCAGCAGTGGGTGTGACTGATTGACTGGTAGCACCGTGTTTCCCTTTTCAAAACACCTTCTTTGTGTTTTCATTAGTGGCTCTTACCACGTCCCCCTTAGAACGAGGGTATGCATTTCTCCACAATCGATTTAGCATTTATTGTTTGCAGCATGTATGTTAATGGCCCTACTGGCTGCTGTGTGCTGGTAGGGTTGTGTAATTTGGGTTTGCATGTCTTTGAAAATTCGTAAAACTCATCATTTTTCTCCACCGTTTACTTTTCTGTTAAAAAAAAGGAAACAGCTGGGAGTACAATATATCTCTTGAAATTTTCTTCTTGGAAGGTTGCCCTATTTTGAAATTTTTCGTCTATTTTCCACCCCAGAATTTTTTTAGAGAGCAGGTGTCATTTCCCGAACTGCAAGTTTGGTGAATATTTAGTGACCTTTGTCAATGGGTTTAAAGCTGCTGTTGTGGGAAGTGACCTCAAGCAGGCAGCATTTCTCCACTCCCAAATCTGGGTACTAGGGCAGCAGAGCCTTTCTGGAAGTCGTGTTCCTAGGTTGTAAATTAAATTGGAATGTGCATGGAGAAACCCCCATAAGTTTATGTCTCATTATTTCTTCTTGGTTTTAATTTTTTTTTTAATTGGGGTAAAGCTTAGAATATTGTTTGTCCTAGGTGTACACAATCTGGTTCATTTGTACATTATATATGTCTATTCAAGTACAGATCCTCTTCCCATGTAAAATGTTACAGAGGGTTCCACAGACCTCCCTTGCTACATGGTCGGTCTTTTTGTGATATGTATATACTATGTGTTTGTATACATAGAGCAACACTAATCTTAACTTAACCATTCCCCCCACCTTTCCTTTTAGATGAGCATAGTTTGTTTTCTAAGTCTGTGAGTGTCTTTCTCTGTGGAAATATATTCATTTGTGTCAGTTATTAGATAACGCCTATAAGTGATATCATAGAATACAGGTCTTTGGTTTCCGAGTTACCTCATGTTTCGTGATTATCTCCAGACTCATTTGTGGTGCCTCAAAGAGCAATGGTTCATTGTTTTCCATGGCTAATATTCCATTGTGTACATGGACCACTTCTTCTTTATCCATTCACCTCTTGTTGGATATTTTGATTGCTTCACTGTCTTGGCTATTGTGAAAAATGCTGCACTGCAACTTTTGCGGCCTGTGTCTTCTCAATTCCTGTCTTCTCAGGTGAGAGGTCCAATGGTGCGCCTGCTGGATTGAATGGTACCTCCATTTTTACTTTTAAACACAGCTCCTTTCTGTTCTCATTATTGGCTGTTACCCCTTTACGTCTCACCAGCAGGTAGAGGGGACACAGTTCTTAAAAACCCCGTCAGCATTTATTGTTTGTAGACATTTTGCTGATGGTCAGTCGACTGGTCTAAGTTGAAACTTTTTGTAGATTAGATTGCATGGGTCTAGCACTCCCTGAGGTTGAGCTTTTATCCATTTTCCTTTTTTTTTAAAAGAGCGTGAGTAAAACTTAACTCCTCATACTCTCTTCTTGAAACATTTGCCTGTTTTGAATTTTTTTGTCCATTTCCTACTTCAGCACAATTTTTTAGGGCAGGTGTCCTTTACAGCCCTGAGTCCTTGTGAATGTTAAGTGACCATTAGCTGTGAGTTTAAAGCTGCTCTTGCAGGAAACGGCCACAAGGTGGCAGCATTTCTCCTTTACCAAATTTGGTAAATGGGGAAACAGAGCCTTAATGGAAGTGGTGTTCTAGGTTGTAAATTCGAATGGAATGTGCCAGGAAAAAAGCACTTTATGTTTATGTCTCATTACTTCTTGTTCATAATTGTAATTTACTTTTTATTTTTTATCCCAGCAAATTTGATTACAATGGTTTGTTTGTTCTAGGTGTGCAAGATGTGGTTCTTTCACACATATACGTGTATCTATTCTTCCTCGCATCCTTTTCCCATGTAGGTTATGACACAATGTTGAGTAGTCTTCTCCTGGTCTTCCGTACGTCTTTGGTGATTATATATTTCACATGGTATGTATATCTCTGTTAACCCCAATATGGTAATGTATCCAATCCTCATCCCTTTCTATTTGGTGAACCATCAGTTTTTTTAATGAATCTGTGATTGCCTTTCTCTGTGGAAATATCTTCATTGGTATCAATTTTTAAGTAACTCCTAAAAGTGATATGATAGGATATGTGTCTTTTGCTTTCTCACTTACTACAGGTGGCGTGATTACGTCTAGACTCATGTATGGTGCTGTAAATGGCATTGTTTCATTTTTTTCACTAGCGAATATTCCATCTGTACATGGAGGAGTTCTTCTTTGTCCACCCATCTGTTGGTGGACTTTTTGGTTACTTCCATATCTTGGCTATTGTAATACTGTGCCATGCAGATTTGCCTGCCTGTGTCTTTCCAATTCTTTCTTCTTAGATTATAGGTCGAGGAGTGGGCCTGCTGGATCATACGGTAGCTCAATGTTTACCTTTTTAAGGCACCTCCATTCTGTTCTCATTCGTGGCCCTTCTCAAGTTACGTCCCACTTGAAGTTGAGGGTATGCATTTCTCCACAACACCTTCAGCATTTATTGTTTGTAGTTTCCTTGCTGATGGTTATTCTGACAAGTGTGAGCTGATACCTCTTTGTGGTTGAATTCGCCTGTGCCTCATAATCCGTTGAAATTGAGCTTTAAGGCATGTCCTTTTTATTTTTCAACCTGTGATTACCCCTTAGTTCTTCAAAGTGTTCTCTTAAAGTATGTGTCACATTTTGAAATGTTTTGGCCATTACCTCCCTCAAGACATTTTGAGGGCAGGTTTCATTTACAGTTCTGCAGTACTTGTTCCTATGAAATGACCATTAGCACAGGCTTTAAAGCTGCTTTTGCAGGTAAATGCCAGAGGGCGGCAGCCTTTCTATGTCCCCACCATGGTAACTAGGGAAAAGCCCTTGAGGCCTGTGGTGTTTCTCGGTTATAAATTAGAGTGGAGTGTGCCCGGACAAACCCACACAAGCTGATGTCTCCTTACTTTTGTTGGATTTTTAAATTTAATTTTTAGTTTTTATTGGAGAAGTTCCCCAGTGTGCAAGTGGACCACTTCTACTTTGCGCATTCCTCAGTTGATGGACATTTTCATTGCTTCCAAGTGTTGGCTCTGGTAAATATTGTTGGAGTGCAGGATTGCCAGCTTGTGACTTTTTGATTCTCATTTTCTCAGTTGATAGACCCAGCAGTGGGTGTGATTGATTGACTGGTAGCACCGTGTTTCCCTTTTCAAAGCACCTTCTTTGTGTTTTCATTAGTGGCTCTTACCACGTCCCCCTTAGAATCGAGGGTATGCATTTCTCCACAATCGATTTAGCATTTATTGTTTGCTGCCTTTATGCTAATGGCCCTACTGGCTGCTGTATGCTGATAGGGTTTTGTAATTTGGGTTTGCATGTCTTTGAAAATTCTTAAAACTCATCATGTTTCTCCACCGTTTTCTTTTCTGTTAAAAAAAAGGAAACAGTTGGGAGTACAATATATCTCTTGAAAATGTCTTCTTGGAAGGTTGCCCTATTTTGAAATTTTTGGTCGATTTTCCACCTCAGAATTTTTTTAGAGATCAGGTGTCATTTCCCGAACTGCAAGTTTGGTGAATATTTAGTGACCATTAGCAATGGGTTTAAAGCTGCTGTTGTGGGAAGTGGCCTCAAGTAGGCAGCATTTCTCCACTCCCAAATCTGGGTACTAGGGCAGCAGAGCCTTTCTGGAAGTCGTGTTCCTAGGTTGTAAATTAAATTGGAATGTGCCTGGAGAAACCCCCATAAGTTTATGTCTCATTATTTCTTCTTGGTTTTTAAAATTTTTTTTAATTGTGGTAAAGCTTCGAATATTGTCTGTCCTAGGTGTACACAATCTGGTTCAATTGTACATTATATATGTCTATTCAAGTACAGATCCTCTTCCCATGTAAAATGTTACAGAGGGTTCCACAGACCTCCCTTGCTAGATGGTCGGTCTTTTTGAGATATGTATATACTATGTGTTTGTATACATATAGCAACACTAATCTTAACTTATCCATTCCCCCCACCTTTCCTTTTAGATGAGCATAGTTTGTTTTCTAAGTCTGTGAGTGTCTTTCTCTGTGGAAATATATTCATTTGTGTCAGTTATTAGATAACGCCTATAAGTGATATCATAGAATACAGGTCTTTGGTTTCCGAGTTACCTCATGTTTCGTGATTATCTCCAGACTCATTTGTGGTGCCTCAAAGAGCAATGGTTCATTGTTTTCCATGCCTAATATTCCATTGTGTACATGGACCACTTCTTCTTTATCCATTCACCTCTTGTTGGATATTTTGATTGCTTCACTGTCTTGGCTATTGTGAATAAGCCTGCACTGCAGCTTTTGCGGCCTGTGTCTTCTCGATTCTTGTCTTCTCAGGTGAGAGGTCCAGTGGTGCGCCTGCTGGACTGAATGGTACCTCCATTTTTACTTTTAAACACAGCTCCTTTCTCTTCTCATTATTGGCTGTTACCCCTTTACGTCTCACCAGCAGGTAGAGGGGACACCGTTCTTAAAAACCCCGTCAGCATTTATTGTTTCTGGACATTTTGCTGATGGTCAGTCGACTGGTCTAAGTTTAAACTTTTTGTAGATTAGATTGCATGGGTCTAACACTCCCTAAGGTTGAGCTTTTATCCATTTTCCTTTTTTTTTTTAAAAGAGCGTGAGTAAAACTTAACTCCTCATACTCTCTTCTTGAAACATTTGCCTGTTTTGAATTTTTTTGTCCATTCCCTACTTCAGCACAATTTTTTAGGGCAGGTGTCCTTTACAGCCCTGAGTCCTTGTGAATGTTAAGTGACCATTAGCTGTGAGTTTAAAGCTGCTCTTGCAGGAAACGGCCACAAGGTGGCAGCATTTCTCCTTTACCAAATTTGGTAACTGGGGAAACAGAGCCTTAATGGAAGTGGTGTTCTAGGTTGTAAATTCGAATGGAATGTGCCAGGGAAAAAGCACTTTATGTTTATGTCTCATTACTTCTTGTTCATAATTGTAATTTACTTTTTATTTTTTATCACAGCAAATTTGATTACAATGGTTTGTTTGTTCTAGGTGTGCAAGATGTGGTTCTTTCACACATATACGTGTATCTATTCTTCCTCGCATCCTTTTCCCATGTAGGTTATGACACACTGTTGAGTAGTCTTCTCCTGGTCTTCCGTACGTCTTTGGTGATTATATATTTCACATGGTTTGTATATCTCTGTTAACCCCAATATGGTAATGTATCCAATCCTCATCCCTTTCTATTTGGTGAACCATAAGATTTTTTTAATGAAACTGTGATTGCGTTTCTCTGTGGAAATATCTTCATTGGTATCAATTTTTAAGTAACTCCTAAAAGTGATATGATAGGATATGTTTCTTTTCCTTTCTAACTTACTATAGGTGGCGTGATTACGTCTAGACTCATGTATGGTGCTGCAAATGGCATTGTTTCATTTTTTTCACTACCGAATATTCCATCTGTACATGGAGGAGTTCTTCTTTGTCCACCCATCTGTTGGTGGACTTTTTGGTTACTTCCATATCTTGGCTATTGTAATACTGTGCCATGCAGATTTGCCTGCCTGTGTCTTTCCAATTCTTTCTTCTTAGATTATAGGTCGAGGAGTGGGCCTGCTGGATCATACGGTAGCTCAATGTTTACCTTTTTAAGGCACCTCCATTCTGTTCTCATTCGTGGCCCTTCTCAAGTTACGTCCCACTTGAAGTTGAGGGTATGCATTTCTCCACAACACCTTCAGCATTTATTGTTTGTAGTTTCCTTGCTGATGGTTATTCTGACAAGTGTGAGCTGATACCTCTTTGTGGTTGAATTCGCCTGTGCCTCATAATCCGTTGAAATTGAGCTTTAAGGCATGTCCTTTTTATTTTTCAACCTGTGATTACCCCTTAGTTCTTCAAAGTGTTCTCTTAAAGTATGTGTCACATTTTGAAATGTTTTGGCCATTACCTCCCTCAAGACATTTTGAGGGCAGGTTTCATTTACAGTTCTGCAGTACTTGTTCCTATGAAATGACCATTAGCACAGGCTTTAAAGCTGCTTTTGCAGGTAAATGCCAGAGGGCGGCAGCCTTTCTATGTCCCCACCATGGTAACTAGGGAAAAGCCCTTGCGGCCTGTGGTGTTTCTCGGTTATAAATTAGAGTGGAGTGTGCCCGGACAAACCCACACAAGCTGATGTCTCCTTACTTTTGTTGGATTTTTAAATTTAATTTTTAGTTTTTATTGGAGTAATTCCCCAGTGTGCACGTGGACCACTTCTACTTTGCGCATTCCTCGGTTGATGGACATTTTCATTGCTTCCAAGTGTTGGCTATGGTAAATATTGTTGGAGTGCAGGATTGCCGGCCTGTGACTTTTTGATTCTCATTTTCTCAGGTGATAGGCCCAGCAGTGGGTGTGATTGATTGACTGGTAGCACCGTGTTTCCCTTTTCAAAGCACCTTCTTTGTGTTTTCATTAGTGGCTCTTACCACGTCCCCCTTAGAATCGAGGGTATGCATTTCTCCACAATCGATTTAGCATTTATTGTTTGCTGCCTTTATGCTAATGGCCGTACTGGCTGTTGTGTGCTGATAGGGTTTTGTAATTTGGGTTTGCGTGTCTTTGAAAATTCGTAAAACTCATCATTTTTCTCCACCATTTTCTTTTCTGTTAAAAAAAGGAAACAATTGGGAGTACAATATATCTCTTGAAACTATCTTCTTGGAAGGTTGCCCTATTTTGAAATTTTTGGTCGATTTTCCACCCCAGAATTTTTTTTAGAGAGCAGGTGTTATTTCCCGAACTGCAAGTTTGGTGAATATTTAGTGACCTTTAGAAATGGGTTTAAAGCTGATGTTGAGGGAAGTGGCCTCAAGCAGGCAGCATTTCTCCACTCCCAAATCTGGGTAGTAGGGCAGCAGAGCCTTTCTGGAAGTCGTGTTCCTAGGTTGTAAATTAAATTGGAATGTGCCTGGAGAAACCCCCATAAGTTTATGTCTCATTATTTCTTCTTGGTTTTAAAATTTTTTTTAATTGTGGTAAAGCTTCGAATATTGTCTGTCCTAGGTGTACACAATCTGGCTCATTTGTACATTATATATGTCTATTCAAGTACAGATCCTCTTCCCATGTAAAATGTTACAGAGGGTTCCACAGACCTCCCTTGCTAGATGGTCGGTCTTTTTGAGATATGTATATACTATGTGTTTGTATACATATAGCAACACTAATCTTAACTTATCCATTCCCCCCACCTTTCCTTTTAGATGAGCATAGTTTGTTTTCTAAGTCTGTGAGTGTCTTTCTCTGTGGAAATATATTCATTTGTGTCAGTTATTAGATAACGCCTATAAGTGATATCATAGAATACAGGTCTTTGGTTTCCGAGTTACCTCATGTTTCGTGATTATCTCCAGACTCATTTGTGGTGCCTCAAAGAGCAATGGTTCATTGTTTTCCATGCCTAATATTCCATTGTGTACATGGACCACTTCTTCTTTATCCATTCACCTCTTGTTGGATATTTTGATTGCTTCACTGTCTTGGCTATTGTGAATAAGGCTGCACTGCAGCTTTTGCGGCCTGTGTCTTCTCGATTCTTATCTTCTCAGGTGAGAGGTCCAATGGTGTGCCTGCTGGATTGAATGGTACCTCCATTTTTACTTTTAAACACAGCTCCTTTCTCTTTTCATTATTGGCTGTTACCCCTTTACGTCTCACCAGCAGGTAGAGGGGATACAGTTCTTGAAAACCCCGTCAGCATTTATTGTTTGTAGACATTTTGCTGATGGTCAGTCGACTGGTCTAAGTTGAAACTTTTTTTAGATTAGATTGCATGGGTCTAACACTACCTGAGGTTGAGCTTTTATCCATTTTCATTTTTTTTAAAAGAGCGTGAGTAAAACTTAACTCCTCATACTCTCTTCTTGAAACATTTGCCTGTTTTGAATTTTTTTGTCCATTTCCTACTTCAGCACAATTTTTTAGGGCCGGTGTCCTTTACAGCCCTGAGTCCTTGTGAATGTTAAGTGACCATTAGCTGTGAGTTTAAAGCTGCTCTTGCAGGAAACGGCCACAAGGTGGCAGCATTTCTCCTTTACCAAATTTGGTAACTGGGGAAACAGAGCCTTAATGGAAGTGGTGTTCTAGGTTGTAAATTCGAATGGAATGTGCCAGGGAAAAAGCACTTTATGTTTATGTCTCATTACTTCTTGTTCATAATTGTAATTTACTTTTTATTTTTTATCACAGCAAATTTGATTACAATGGTTTGTTTGTTCTAGGTGTGCAAGATGTGGTTCTTTCACACATATACGTGTATCTATTCTTCCTCGCATCCTTTTCCCATGTAGGTTATGACACACTGTTGAGTAGTCTTCTCCTGGTCTTCCGTACGTCTTTGGTGATTATATATTTCACATGGTTTGTATATCTCTGTTAACCCCAATATGGTAATGTATCCAATCCTCATCCCTTTCTATTTGGTGAACCATAAGATTTTTTTAATGAAACTGTGATTGCGTTTCTCTGTGGAAATATCTTCATTGGTATCAATTTTTAAGTAACTCCTAAAAGTGATATGATAGGATATGTTTCTATTCCTTTCTAACTTACTATAGGTGGCGTGATTACGTCTAGACTCATGTATGGTGCTGCAAATGGCATTGTTTCATTTTTTTCACTACCGAATATTCCATCTGTACATGGAGGAGTTCTTCTTTGTCCACCCATCTGTTGGTGGACTTTTTGGTTACTTCCATATCTTGGCTATTGTAATACTGTGCCATGCAGATTTGCCTGCCTGTGTCTTTCCAATTCTTTCTTCTTAGATTATAGGTCGAGGAGTGGGCCTGCTGGATCATACGGTAGCTCAATGTTTACCTTTTTAAGGCACCTCCATTCTGTTCTCATTCGTGGCCCTTCTCAAGTTACGTCCCACTTGAAGTTGAGGGTATGCATTTCTCCACAACACCTTCAGCATTTATTGTTTGTAGTTTCCTTGCTGATGGTTATTCTGACAAGTGTGAGCTGATACCTCTTTGTGGTTGAATTCGCCTGTGCCTCATAATCCGTTGAAATTGAGCTTTAAGGCATGTCCTTTTTATTTTTCAACCTGTGATTACCCCTTAGTTCTTCAAAGTGTTCTCTTAAAGTATGTGTCACATTTTGAAATGTTTTGGCCATTACCTCCCTCAAGACATTTTGAGGGCAGGTTTCATTTACAGTTCTGCAGTACTTGTTCCTATGAAATGACCATTAGCACAGGCTTTAAAGCTGCTTTTGCAGGTAAATGCCAGAGGGCGGCAGCCTTTCTATGTCCCCACCATGGTAACTAGGGAAAAGCCCTTGCGGCCTGTGGTGTTTCTCGGTTATAAATTAGAGTGGAGTGTGCCCGGACAAACCCACACAAGCTGATGTCTCCTTACTTTTGTTGGATTTTTAAATTTAATTTTTAGTTTTTATTGGAGTAATTCCCCAGTGTGCACGTGGACCACTTCTACTTTGCACATTCCTCGGTTGATGGACATTTTCATTGCTTCCAAGTGTTGGCTATGGTAAATATGGTTGGAGTGCAGGATTGCCAGCCTGTGACTTTTTGATTCTCATTTTCTCAGGTGATAGGCCCAGCAGTGGGTGTGATTGATTGACTGGTAGCACCGTGTTTCCCTTTTCAAAGCACCTTCTTTGTGTTTTCATTAGTGGCTCTTACCACGTCCCCCTTAGAATCGAGGGTATGCATTTCTCCACAATCGATTTAGCATTTATTGTTTGCTGCCTTTATGCTAATGGCACTACTGGCTGCTGTGTGCTGATAGGGCTTTGTAATTTGGGTTTGCATGTCTTTGAAAATTCGTAAAACTCATCATTTTTCTCCACCGTTTTCTTTTCTGTTAAAAAAAAGGAAACAATTGGGAGTACAATATATCTCTTGAAATTTTCTTCTTGGAAGGTTGCCCTATTTTGAAATTTTTGGTCGATTTTCCACCTCAGAATTTTTTTAGAGAGCAGGTGTCATTTCCCGAACTGCAAGTTTGGTGAATATTTACTGACCCTTAGCAATGGGTTTAAAGCTGCTGTTGTGGGAAGTGGCCTCAAGCAGGCAGCATTTCTCCACTCCCAAATCTGGGTACTAGGGCAGCAGAGCCTTTCTGGAAGTCGTGTTCCTAGGTTGTAAATTAAATTGGAATGTGCCTGGAGAAACCCCCATAAGTTTATGTCTCATTATATCTTCTTGGTTTTAAAATTATTTTTAATTGTGGTAAAGCTTCGAATATTGTCTGTCCTAGGTGTACACAATCTGGTTCATTTGTACATTATATATGTCTATTCAAGTACAGATCCTCTTCCCATGTAAAATGTTACAGAGGGTTCCACAGACCTCCCTTGCTCTATGGTCGGTCTTTTTGAGATATGTATATACTATGTGTTTGTATACATAGAGCAACACTAATCTTAACTTATCCATTCCCCCCACCTTTCCTTTTAGATGAGCATAGTTTGTTTTCTAAGTCTGTGAGTGTCTTTCTCTGTGGAAATATATTCATTTGTGTCAGTTATTAGATAACGCCTATAAGTGATATCATAGAATACAGGTCTTTGGTTTCCGAGTTACCTCATGTTTCGTGATTATCTCCAGACTCATTTGTGGTGCCTCAAAGAGCAATGGTTCATTGTTTTCCAAGGCTAATATTCCATTGTGTACATGGACCACTTCTTCTTTATCCATTCACCTCTTGTTGGATATTTTGATTGCTTCACTGTCTTGGCTATTGTGAATAAGGCTGCACTGCAGCTTTTGCGGCCTGTGTCTTCTCGATTCTTCTCTTCTCAGGTGAGAGGTCCAATGGTGCGCCTGCTGGATTGAATGGTACCTCCATTTTTACTTTTAAACACAGCTCCTTTCTCTTCTCATTATTGGCTGTTACCCCTTTACGTCTCACCAGCAGGTAGAGGGGACACAGTTCTTGAAAACCCCGTCAGCATTTATTGTTTGTAAACATTTTGCTGATGGTCAGTCGACTGGTCTAAGTTGAAACTTTTTGTAGATTAGATTGCATGGGTCTAACACTCCCTGAGGTTGAGCTTTTATCCATTTTCCTTTTTTTTTAAAAGAGCGTGAGTAAAACCTAACTCCTCATACTCTCTTCTTGAAACATCTGCCTGTTTTGAATTTTTTTGTCCATTTCCTACTTCAGCACAATTTTTTAGGGCAGGTGTCCTTTACAGCCCTGAGTCCTTGTGAATGTTAAGTGACCATTAGCTGTGAGTTTAAAGCTGCTCTTGCAGGAAACGGCCACAAGGTGGCAGCATTTCTCCTTTACCAAATTTGGTAACTGGGGAAACAGAGCCTTAATGGAAGTGGTGTTCTAGGTTGTAAATTCGAATGGAATGTGCCAGGGAAAAAGCACTTTATGTTTATGTCTCATTACTTCTTGTTCATAATTGTAATTTACTTTTTATTTTTTATCCCAGCAAATTTGATTACAATGGTTTGTTTGTTCTAGGTGTGCAAGATGTGGTTCTTTCACACATATACGTGAATCTATTCTTCCTCGCATCCTTTTCCCATGTAGGTTATGACACAATGTTGAGTAGTCTTCTCCTGGTCTTCCGTACGTCTTTGGTGATTATATATTTCACATGGTATGTATATCTCTGTTAACCCCAATATGGTAATGTATCCAATCCTCATCCCTTTCTATTTGGTGAACCATCAGTTTTTTTAATGAATCTGTGATTGCCTTTCTCTGTGGAAATATCTTCATTGGTATCAATTTTTAAGTAACTCCTAAAAGTGATATGATAGGATATGTGTCTTTTGCTTTCTCACTGACTACAGGTGGCGTGATTACGTCTAGACTCATGTATGGTGCTGTCAATGGCAGTGTTTCATTTTTTTCACTAGCGAATATTCCATCTGTACATGGAGGAGTTCTTCTTTGTCCACCCATCTGTTGGTGGACTTTTTGGTTACTTCCATATCTTGGCTATTGTAATACTGTGCCATGCAGATTTGCCTGCCTGTGTCTTTCCAATTCTTTCTTCTTAGATTATAGGTCGAGGAGTGGGCCTGCTGGATCATACGGTAGCTCAATGTTTACCTTTTTAAGGCACCTCCATTCTGTTCTCATTCGTGGCCCTTTTCAAGTTATGTCCCACTTGAAGTTGAGGGTATGCATTTCTCCACAACACCTTCAGCATTTATTGTTTGTAGTTTCCTTGCTGATGGTTATTCTGACAAGTGTCAGCTGATACCTCTTTGTGGTTGAATTCGCCTGTGCCTCATAATCCGTTGAAATTGAGCTTTAAGGCATGTCCTTTTTATTTTTCAACCTGTGATTACCCCTTAGTTCTTCAAAGTGTTCTCTTAAAGTATGTGTCACATTTTGAAATGTTTTGGCCATTACCTCCCTCAAGACATTTTGAGGGCAGGTTTCATTTACAGTTCTGCAGTACTTGTTCCTATGAAATGACCATTAGCACAGGCTTTAAAGCTGCTTTTGCAGGTAAATGCCAGAGGGCGGCAGCCTTTCTATGTCCCCACCATGGTAACTAGGGAAAAGCCCTTGCGGCCTGTGGTGTTTCTCGGTTATAAATTAGAGTGGAGTGTGCCCGGACAAACCCACACAAGCTGATGTCTCCTTACTTTTGTTGGATTTTTAAATTTAATTTTTAGTTTTTATTGGAGTAATTCCCCAGTGTGCACGTGGACCACTTCTACTTTGCGCATTCCTCGGTTGATGGACATTTTCATTGCTTCCAAGTGTTGGCTATGGTAAATATTGTTGGAGTGCAGGATTGCCAGCCTGTGACTTTTTGATTCTCATTTTCTCAGGTGATAGGCCCAGCAGTGGGTGTGACTGATTGACTGGTAGCACCGTGTTTCCCTTTTCAAAGCACCTTCTTTGTGTTTTCATTAGTGGCTCTTACCACGTCCCCCTTAGAATCGAGGGTATGCATTTCTCCACAATCGATTTAGCATTTATTGTTTGCTGCCTTTATGCTAATGGCCCTACTGGCTGCTGTGTGCTGATAGGGTTTTGTAATTTGGGTTTGCATGTCTTTGAAAATTCGTAAAACTCATCATGTTTCTCCACCGTTTTCTTTTCTGTTAAAAAAAAGGAAACAGTTGGGAGTACAATATATTTCTTGAAATTCTCTGCTTGGAAGGTTGCCCTATTTTGAAATTTTTGGTCGATTTTCCACCTCAGAATTTTTTTAGAGAGCAGGTGTCATTTCCCGAACTGCAAGTTTGGTGAATATTTAGTGACCCTTAGCAATGGGTTTAAAGCTGCTGTTGTGGGAAGTGGCCTCAAGCAGGCAGCATTTCTCCACTCCCAAATCTGGGTACTAGGGCAGCAGAGCCTTTCTGGAAGTCGTGTTCCTAGGTTGTAAATTAAATTGGAATGTGCCTGGAGAATCCCCCATAAGTTTATGTCTCATTATTTCTTCTTGGTTTTAATTTTTTTTTTAATTGTGGTAAAGCTTCGAATATTGTCTGTCCTAGGTGTACACAATCTGGTTCATTTGTACATTATATATGTCTATTCAAGTACAGATCCTCTTCCCATGTAAAATGTTACAGAGGGTTCCACAGACCTCCCTTGTTACATGGTCGGTCTTTTTGAGATATGTATATACTATGTGTTTGTATACATAGAGCAACACTAATCTTAACTTATCCATTCCCCCCACCTTTCCTTTTAGATGAGCATAGTTTGTTTTCTAAGTCTGTGAGTGTCTTTCTCTGTGGAAATATATTCATTTGTGTCAGTTATTAGATAACGCCTATAAGTGATATCATAGAATACAGGTCTTTGGTTTCCGAGCTACCTCATGTTTCGTGACTATCTCCAGACCCATTTGTGGTGCCTCAAAGAGCAATGGTTCATTGTTTTCCATGGCTAATATTCCATTGTGTACATGGACCACTTCTTCTTTATCCATTCACCTCTTGTTGGATATTTTGAGTGCTTCACTGTCTTGGCTATTGTGAATAAGGCTGCACTGCAGCTTTTGCGGCCTGTGTCTTCTCGATTCTTCTCTTCTCAGGTGAGAGGTCCAATGGTGCGCCTGCTGGATTGAATGGTACCTCCATTTTTACTTTTAAACACAGCTCCTTTCTCTTCTCATTATTGGCTGTTACCCCTTTACGTCTCACCAGCAGGTAGAGGGGATACAGTTCTTGAAAACCCCGTCAGCATTTATTGTTTGTAGACATTTTGCTGATGGTCAGTCGACTGGTCTAAGTTGAAACTTTTTGTAGATTAGATTGCATGGGTCTAACACTCCCTGAGGTTGAGCTTTTATCCATTTTCCTTTTTTTTTTAAAGAGCGTGAGTAAAACTTAACTCCTCATATTCTCTTCTTGAAACATTTGCCTGTTTTGAATTTTTTTGTCCATTCCCTACTTCAGCAGAATTTTTTAGGGCAGGTGTCCTTTACAGCCCTGAGTCCTTGTGAATGTTAAGTGACCATTAGCTGTGAGTTTAAAGCTGCTCTTGCAGGAAACGGCCACAAGGTGGCAGCATTTCTCCTTTACCAAATTTGGTAACTGGGGAAACAGAGCCTTAATGGAAGTGGTGTTCTAGGTTGTAAATTCGAATGGAATGTGCCAGGAAAAAAGCACTTTATGTTTATGTCTCATTACTTCTTGTTGATAATTGTAATTTACTTTTTATTTTTTATCCCAGCAAATTTGATGACAATGGTTTGTTTGTTCTAGGTGTGCAAGATGTGGTTCTTTCACACATATACGTGTATCTATTCTTCCTCGTATCCTTTTCCCATGTAGGTTATGACACAATGTTGACTAGTCTTCTCCTGGTCTTCCGTACGTCTTTGGTGATTATATATTTCACATGGTATGTATATCTCTGTTAACCCCAATATGGTAATGTATCCAATCCTCATCCCTTTCTATTTGGTGAACCATAAGTTTTTTTAATGAATCTGTGATTGCCTTTCTCTGTGGAAATATCTTCATTGGTATCAATTTTTAAGTAACTCCTAAAAGTGATATGATAGGATATGTGTGTTTTGCTTTCTCACTGACTAGAGGTGGCGTGATTACGTCTAGACTCATGTATGGTGCTGCAAATGGCATTGTTTCATTTTTTTCACTAGCGAATATTCCATCTGTACATGGAGGAGTTCTTCTTTGTCCACCCATCTGTTGGTGGACTTTTTGGTTACTTCCATATCTTGGCTATCGTAATACTGTGCCATGCAGATTTGCCTGCCTGTGTCTTTCCAATTCTTTCTTCTTAGACTATAGGTCGAGGAGTGGGCCTGCTGGATCATACGGTAGCTCAATGTTTACCTTTTTAAGGCACCTCCATTCTGTTCTCATTCGTGGCCCTTTTCAAGTTACGTCCCACTTGAAGTTGAGGGTATGCATTTCTCCACAACACCTTCTGCATTTATTGTTTGTAGTTTCCTTGCTGATGGTTATTCTGACAAGTGTGAGCTGATACCTCTTTGTGGTTGAATTCGCCTGTGCCTCATAATCCGTTGAAATTGAGCTTTAAGGCATGTCCTTTTTATTTTTCAACCTGTGATTACCCCTTAGTTCTTCAAAGTGTTCTCTTAAAGTATGTGTCACATTTTGAAATGTTTTGGCCATTACCTCCCTCAAGACATTTTGAGGGCAGGTTTCATTTACAGTTCTGCAGTACTTGTTCCTATGAAATGACCACTAGCACAGGCTTTAAAGCTGCTTTTGCAGGTAAATGCCAGAGGGCGGCAGCCTTTCTATGTCCCCACCATGGTAACTAGGGAAAAGCCCTTGCGGCCTGTGGTGTTTCTCGGTTATAAATTAGAGTGGAGTGTGTCCGGACAAACCCACACAAGCTGATGTCTCCTTACTTTTGTTGGATTTTTAAATTTAATTTTTAGTTTTTATTGGAGTAATTCCCCAGTGTGCACGTGGACCACTTCTACTTTGCGCATTCCTCGGTTGATGGACATTTTCATTGCTTCCAAGTGTTGGCTATGGTAAATATTGTTGGAGTGCAGGATTGCCAGCCTGTGACTTTTTGATTCTCATTTTCTCAGGTGATAGGCCCAGCAGTGGGTGTGATTGATTGACTGGTAGCACCGTGTTTCCCTTTTCAAAGCACCTTCTTTGTGTTTTCATTAGTGGCTCTTACCACGTCCCCCTTAGAATCGAGGGTATGCATTTCTCCACAATCGATATAGCATTTATTGTTTGCTGCCTTTATGCTAATGGCCCTACTGGCTGCTGTGTGCTGATAGGGTTTTGTAATTTGGGTTTGCATGTCTTTGAAAATTCGTAAAACTCATCATGTTTCTCCACCATTTTCTTTTCTGTTAAAAAAAAGGAAACAGTTGGGAGTACAATATATCTCTTGAAACTGTCTTCTTGGAAGGTTGCCCTATTTTGAAATTTTTGGTCGATTTTCCACCTCAGAATTTTTTTAGAGAGCAGGTGTCATTTCCCGAACTGCAAGTTTGGTGAATATTTAGTGACCCTTAGCAATGGGTTTAAAGCTGCTGTTGTGGGAAGTGGCCTCAAGCAGGCAGCATTTCTCCACTCCCAAATCTGGGTACTAGGGCAGCAGAGCCTTTCTGGAAGTCGTGTTCCTAGGTTGTAAATTAAATTGGAATGTGCCTGGAGAAACCCCCATAAGTTTATGTCTCATTATTTCTTCTTGGTTTTAAATTTTTTTTTAATTGGGGTAAAGCTTCGAATATTGTCTGTCCTAGGTGTACACAATCTGGTTCATGTGTACATTATATATGTCTATTCAAGTACAGATCCTCTTCCCATGTAAAATGTTACAGAGGGTTCCACAGACCTCCCTTGCTCCATCGTCGGTCTTTTTGAGATATGTATATACTATGTGTTTGTATACATAGAGCAACACTAATCTTAACTTATCCATTCCCCCCACCTTTCCTTTTAGATGAGCATAGTTTGTTTTCTAAGTCTGTGAGTGTCTTTCTCTGTGGAAATATATTCATTTGGGTCAGTTATTAGATAACGCCTATAAGTGATATCATAGAATACAGGTCTTTGGTTTCCGAGCTACCTCATGTTTCGTGACTATCTCCAGACCAATTTGTGGTGCCTCAAAGAGCAATGGTTCATTGTTTTCCATGGCTAATATTCCATTGTGTACATGGACCACTTCTTCTTTATCCATTCACCTCTTGTTGGATATTTTGATTGCTTCACTGTCTTGGCTATTGTGAATAAGGCTGCACTGCAGCTTTTGCGGCCTGTGTCTTCTCGATTCTTGTCTTCTCAGGTGAGAGGTCCAATGGTGCGCCTGCTGGATTGAATGGTACCTCCATTTTTACTTTTAAACACAGCTCCTTTCTCTTCTCATTATTGGCTGTTACCCCTTTACGTCTCACCAGCAGGTAGAGGGGATACAGTTCTTGAAAACCCCGTCAGCATTTATTGTTTGTAGACATTTTGCTGATGGTCAGTCGACTGGTCTAAGTTGAAACTTTTTGTAGATTAGATTGCATGGGTCTAACACTCCCTGAGGTTGAGCTTTTATCCATTTTCCTTTTTTTTTAAAAGAGCGTGAGTAAAACTTAACTCCTCATATTCTCTTCTTGAAACATTTGCCTGTTTTGAATTTTTTTGTCCATTCCCTACTTCAGCAGAATTTTTTAGGGCAGGTGTCCTTTACAGCCCTGAGTCCTTGTGAATGTTAAGTGACCATTAGCTGTGAGTTTAAAGCTGCTCTTGCAGGAAACGGCCACAAGGTGGCAGCATTTCTCCTTTACCAAATTTGGTAACTGGGGAAACAGAGCCTTAATGGAAGTGGTGTTCTAGGTTGTAAATTCGAATGGAATGTGCCAGGAAAAAAGCACTTTATGTTTATGTGTCATTACTTCTTGTCCATAATTGTAATTTACTTTTTATTTTTTATCCCAGCAAATTTGATGACAATGGTTTGTTTGTTCTAAGTGTGCAAGATGTGGTTCTTTCACACATATACGTGTATCTATTCTTCCTCACATCCTTTTCCCATGTAGGTTATGACACAATGTTGAGTAGTCTTCTCCTGGTCTTCCGTACGTCTTTGGTGATTATATATTTCACATGGTATGTATATCTCTGTTTACCCCAATATGGTAATGTATCCAATCCTCATCCCTTTCTATTTCGTGAACCATAAGTTTTTTTAATGAATCTGTGATTGCCTTTCTCTGTGGAAATATCTTCATTGGTATCAATTTTTAAGTAACTCCTAAAAGTGATATGATAGGATATGTGTCTTTTGCTTTCTCACTGACTACAGGTGGCGTGATTACGTCTAGACTCATGTATGGTGCTGCAAATGGCATTGTTTCATTTTTTTCACTAGCGAATATTCCATCTGTACATGGAGGAGTTCTTCTTTGTCCACCCATCTGTTGGTGGACTTTTTGGTTACTTCCATATCTTGGCTATCGTAATACTGTGCCATGCAGATTTGCCTGCCTGTGTCTTTCCAATTCTTTCTTCTTAGATTATAGGTCGAGGAGTGGGCCTGCTGGATCATACGGTAGCTCAATGTTTACCTTTTTAAGGCACCTCCATTCTGTTCTCATTCGTGGCCCTTTTCAAGTTACGTCCCACTTGAAGTTGAGGGTATGCATTTCTCCACAACACCTTCTGCATTTATTGTTTGTAGTTTCCTTGCTGATGGTTATTCTGACAAGTGTGAGCTGATACCTCTTTGTGGTTGAATTCGCCTGTGCCTCATAATCCGTTGAAATTGAGCTTTAAGGCATGTCCTTTTTATTTTTCAACCTGTGATTACTCCTTATTTCTTCAAAGTGTTCTCTTAAAGTATGTGTCACATTTTGAAATATTTTGGCCATTACCTCCCTCAAGACATTTTGAGGGCAGGTTTCATTTACAGTTCTGCAGTACTTGTTCCTATGAAATGACCATTAGCACAGGCTTTAAAGCTGCTTTTGCAGGTAAATGCCAGAGGGCGGCAGCCTTTCTATGTCCCCACCATGGTAACTAGGGAAAAGACCTTGCGGCCTGTGGTGTTTCTCGGTTATAAATTAGAGTGGAGTGTGCCCGGACAAACCCACACAAGCTGATGTCTCCTTACTTTTGTTGGATTTTTAAATTTAATTTTTAGTTTTTATTGGAGTAATTCCCCAGTGTGCACGTGGACCACTTCTACTTTGCGCATTCCTCGGTTGATGGACATTTTCATTGCTTCCAAGTGTTGGCTATGGTAAATATTGTTGGAGTGCAGGATTGCCAGCCTGTGACTTTTTGATTCTCATTTTCTCAGTTGATAGGCCCAGCAGTGGGTGTGACTGATTGACTGGTAGCACCGTGTTTCCCTTTTCAAAGCACCTTCTTTGTGTTTCCATTAGTGGCTCTTACCACGTCCCCCTTAGAATCGAGGGTATGCATTTCTCCACAATCGATTTAGCATTTATTGTTTGCTGCCTTTATGCTAATGGCCCTACTGGCTGCTGTGTGCTGATAGGGTTTTGTAATTTGGGTTTGCATGTCTTTGAAAATTCGTAAAACTCATCATGTTTCTCCACCGTTTTCTTTTCTGTTAAAAAAAAGGAAACAGTTGGGAGTACAATATATTTCTTGAAATTGTCTGCTTGGAAGGTTGCCCTATTTTGAAATTTTTGGTCGATTTTCCACCTCAGAATTTTTTTAGAGAGCAGGTGTCATTTCCCGAACTGCAAGTTTGGTGAATATTTAGTGACCCTTAGCAATGGGTTTAAAGCTGCTGTTGTGGGAAGTGGCCTCAAGCAGGCAGCATTTCTCCACTCCCAAATCTGGGTACTAGGGCAGCAGAGCCTTTCTGGCAGTCGTGTTCCTAGGTTGTAAATTAAATTGGAATGTGCCTGGAGAAACCCCCATAAGTTTATGTCTCATTATTTCTTCTTGGTTTTAATTTTTTTTTTAATTGTGGTAAAGCTTCGAATATTGTCTGTCCTAGGTGTACACAATCTGGTTCATTTGTACATTATATATGTCTATTCAAGTACAGATCCTCTTCCCATGTAAAATGTTACAGAGGGTTCCACAGACCTCCCTTGCTCCATGGTCGGTCTTTTTGAGATATGTATATACTATGTGTTTGTATACATAGAGCAACACTAATCTTAACTTATCCATTCCCCCCACCTTTCCTTTTAGATGAGCATAGTTTGTTTTCAAGTCTGTGAGTGTCTTTCTCTGTGGAAATATATTCATTTTTGTCAGTTATTAGATAACGCCTATAAGAGATATCATAGAATACAGGCCTTTGGTTTCCGAGCTACCTCATGTTTCGTGATTATCTCCAGACCCATTTGTGGTGCCTCAAAGAGCAATGGTTCATTGTTTTCCATGGCTAATATTCCATTGTGTACATGGACCACTTCTTCTTTATCCATTCACCTCTTGTTGGATATTTTGATTGCTTCACTGTCTTGGCTATTGTGAATAGCTGCACTGCAGCTTTTGCGGCCTGTGTCTTCTCGATTCTTGTCTTCTCAGGTGAGAGGTCCAATGGTGCGCCTGCTGGATTGAATGGTACCTCCATTTTTACTTTTAAACACAGCTCCTTTCTCTTCTCATTATTGGCTGTTACCCGTTTACGTCTCACCAGCAGGTAGAGGGGATACAGTTCTTGAAAACCCCGTCAGCATTTATTGTTTGTAGACATTTTGCTGATGGTCAGTCGACTGGTCTAAGTTGAAACTTTTTGTAGATTAGATTGCATGGGTCTAACACTCCCTGAGGTTGAGCTTTTATCCATTTTCCTTTTTTTTTAAAAGAGCGTGAGTAAAACTTAACTCCTCATACTCTCTTCTTGAAACATTTGCCTGTTTTGAATTTTTTTGTCCATTCCCTACTTCAGCACAATTTTTTAGGGCAGGTGTCCTTTACAGCCCTGAGTCCTTGTGAATGTTAAGTGACCATTAGCTGTGAGTTTAAAGCTGCTCTTGCAGGAAACGGCCACAAGGTGGCAGCATTTCTCCTTTACCAAATTTGGTAACTGGGGAAACAGAGCCTTAATGGAAGTGGTGTTCTAGGTTGTAAATTCGAATGGAATGTGCCAGGAAAAAAGCACTTTATGTTTATGTCTCATTACTTCTTGTTCATAATTGTAATTTACTTTTTATTTTTTATCCCAGCAAATTTGATTACAATGGTTTGTTTGTTCTAGGTGTGCAAGATGTGGTTCTTTCACACATATACGTGTATCTATTCTTCCTCGCATCCTTTTCCCATGTAGGTTATGACACAATGTTGAGTAGTCTTCTCCTGGTCTTCCGTACGTCTTTGGTGATTATATATTTCACATGGTATGTATATCTCTGTTAACCCCAATATGGTAATGTATCCAATCCTCATCCCTTTCTATTTGGTGAACCATAAGTTTTTTTAATGAATCTGTGATTGCCTTTCTCTGTGGAAATATCTTCATTGGTATCAATTTTTAAGTAACTCCTAAAAGTGATATGATAGGATATGTGTCTTTTGCTTTCTCACTGACTACAGGTGGCGTGGTTACGTCTAGACTCATGTATGGTGCTGCAAATGGCATTGTTTCATTTTTTTCACTAGCGAATATTCCATCTGTACATGGAGGAGTTCTTCTTTGTCCACCCATCTGTTGGTGGACTTTTTGGTTACTTCCATATCTTGGCTATTGTAATACTGTGCCATGCAGATTTGCCTGCCTGTGTCTTTCCAATTCTTTCTTCTTAGATTATAGGTCGAGGAGTGGGCCTGCTGGATCATATGGTAGCTCAATGTTTACCTTTTTAAGGCACCTCCATTCTGTTCTCATTCGTGGCCCTTTTCAAGTTATGTCCCACTTGAAGTTGAGGGTATGCATTTCTCCACAACACCTTCAGCATTTATTGTTTGTAGTTTCCATGCTGATGGTTATTCTGACAAGTGTGAGCTGATACCTCTTTGTGGTTGAATTCGCCTGTGCCTCATAATCCGTTGAAATTGAGCTTTAAGGCATGTCCTTTTTATTTTTCAACCTGTCATTACCCCTTAGTTCTTCAAAGTGTTCTCTTAAAGTATGTGTCACATTTTGAAATGTTTTGGCCATTACCTCCCTCAAGACATTTTGAGGGCAGGTTTCATTTACAGTTCTGCAGTACTTGTTCCTATGAAATGACCATTAGCACAGGCTTTAAAGCTGCTTTTGCAGGTAAATGCCAGAGGGCGGCAGCCTTTCTATGTCCCCACCATGGTAACTAGGGAAAAGCCCTTGCGGCCTGTGGTGTTTCTCGGTTATAAATTAGAGTGGAGTGTGCCCGGACAAACCCACACAAGCTGATGTCTCCTTACTTTTGTTGGATTTTTAAATTTAATTTTTAGTTTTTATTGGAGTAATTCCCCAGTGTGCACGTGGACCACTTCTACTTTGCGCATTCCTCGGTTGATGGACATTTTCATTGCTTCCAAGTGTTGGCTATGGTAAATATTGTTGGAGTGCAGGATTGCCAGCCTGTGACTTTTTGATTCTCATTTTCTCAGTTGATAGGCCCAGCAGTGGGTGTGACTGATTGACTGGTAGCACCGTGTTTCCCTTTTCAAAGCACCTTCTTTGTGTTTTCATTAGTGGCTCTTACCACGTCCCCCTTAGAATCGAGGGTATGCATTTCTCCACAATCGATTTAGCATTTATTGTTTGCTGCCTTTATGCTAATGGCCCTACTGGCTGCTGTGTGCTGATAGGGTTTTGTAATTTGGGTTTGCATGTCTTTGAAAATTCGTAAAACTCATCATGTTTCTCCACCGTTTTCTTTTCTGTTAAAAAAAAGGAAACAGTTGGGAGTACAATATATTTCTTGAAATTGTCTTCTTGGAAGGTTGCCCTATTTTGAAATTTTTGGTCGATTTTCCACCTCAGAATTTTTTTAGAGAGCAGGTGTCATTTCCCGAACTGCAAGTTTGGTGAATATTTAGTGACCCTTAGCAATGGGTTTAAAGCTGCTGTTGTGGGAAGTGGCCTCAAGCAGGCAGCATTTCTCCACTCCCAAATCTGGGTACTAGGGCAGCAGAGCCTTTCTGGAAGTCGTGTTCCTAGGTTGTAAATTAAATTGGAATGTGCCTGGAGAAAACCCCATAAGTTTATGTCTCATTATTTCTTCTTGGGTTTAATTTTTTTTTTAATTGTGGTAAAGCTTCGAATATTGTCTGTCCTAGGTGTACACAATCTGGTTCATTTGTACATTATATATGTCTATTCAAGTACAGATCCTCTTCCCATGTAAAATGTTACAGAGGGTTCCACAGACCTCCCTTGCTCCATGGTCGGTCTTTTTGAGATATGTATATACTATGTGTTTGTATACATAGAGCAACACTAATCTTAACTTATCCATTCCCCCCACCTTTCCGTTTAGATGAGCATAGTTTGTTTTCAAGTCTGTGAGTGTCTTTCTCTGTGGAAATATATTCATTTGTGTCAGTTATTAGATAACGCCTATAAGTGATATCATAGAATACAGGTCTTTGGTTTCCGAGCTACCTCATGTTTCGTGATTATCCCCAGACCCATTTGTGGTGCCTCAAAGAGCAATGGTTCATTGTTTTCCATGGCTAATATTCCATTGTGTACATGGACCACTTCTTCTTTATCCATTCACCTCTTGTTGGATATTTTGATTGCTTCACTGTCTTGGCTATTGTGAATAAGGCTGCACTGCAGCTTTTGCGGCCTGTGTCTTCTCGATTCTTGTCTTCTCAGGTGAGAGGTCCAATGGTGCGCCTGCTGGATTGAATGGTACCTCCATTTTTACTTTTAAACACAGCTCCTTTCTGTTCTCATTATTGGCTGTTACCCCTTTACGTCTCACCAGCTTGTAGAGGGGACACAGTTCTTGAAAACCCCGTCAGCATTTATTGTTTGTAGACATTTTGCTGATGGTCAGTCGACTGGTCTAAGTTGAAACTTTTTGTAGATTAGATAGCATGGGTCTAACACTCCCTGAAGTTGAGCTTTTATCCATTTTCCTTTTTTTTTTAAAAGAGCGTGAGTAAAACTTAACTCCTCATACTCTCTTCTTGAAACATTTGCCTGTTTTGAATTTTTTTGTCCATTCCCTACTTCAGCACAATTTTTTAGGGCAGGTGTCCTTTACAGCCCTGAGTCCTTGTGAATGTTAAGTGACCATTAGCTGTGAGTTTAAAGCTGCTCTTGCAGGAAACGGCCACAAGGTGGCAACATTTCTCCTTTACCAATTTTGGTAACTGGGGAAACAGAGCCTTAATGGAAGTGGTGTTCTAGGTTGTAAATTCGAATGGAATGTGCCAGGAAAAAGCACTTTATGTTTATGTCTCATTACTTCTTGTTCATAATTGTAATTTACTTTTTATTTTTTATCCCAGCAAATTTGATTACAATGGTTTGTTTGTTCTAGGTGTGCAAGATGTGGTTCTTTCACACATATACGTGTATCTATTCTTCCTCGCATCCTTTTCCCATGTAGGTTATGACACAATGTTGAGTAGTCTTCTCCTGGTCTTCCGTACGTCTTTGGTGATTATATATTTCACATGGTATGTATATCTCTTTTAACCCCAATATGGTAATGTATCCAATTCTCATCCCTTTCTATTTGGTGAACCATAAGTTTTTTTTAATGAATCTGTGATTGCCTTTCTCTGTGGAAATATCTTCATTGGTATCAATTTTTAAGTAACTCCTAAAAGTGATATGATAGGATATGTGTCTTTTGCTTTCTCACTTACTACAGGTGGCGTGATTACGTCTAGACTCATGTATGGTGCTGCAAATGGCATTGTTTCATTTTTTTCACTAGCGAATATTCCATCTGTACATGGAGGAGTTCTTCTTTGTCCACCCATCTGTTGGTGGACTTTTTGGTTACTTCCATATCTTGGCTATTGTAATACTGTGCCATGCAGATTTGCCTGCCTGTGTCTTTCCAATTCTTTCTTCTTAGATTATAGGTCGAGGAGTGGGCCTGCTGGATCATATGGTAGCTCAATGTTTACCTTTTTAAGGCACCACCATTCTGTTCTCATTCGTGGCCGTTTTCAAGTTACGTCCCACTTGAAGTTGAGGGTATGCATTTCTCCACATCACCTTCAGCATTTATTGTTTGTAGTTTCCTTGCTGATAGTTATTCTGACAAGTGTGAGCTGATACCTCTTTGTGGTTGAATTCGCCTGTGCCTCATAATCCGTTGAAATTGAGCTTTAAGGCATGTCCTTTTTATTTTTCAACCTGTGATTACCCCTTCATTCTTCAAAGTGTTCTCTTAAAGTATGTGTCTCATTTTGAAATATTTTGGCCATTACCTCCCTCAAGACATTTTGAGGGCAGGTTTCATTTACAGTTCTGCAGTACTTGTTCCTATGAAATGACCATTAGCACAGGCTTTAAAGCTGCTTTTGCAGGTAAATGCCAGAGGGCGGCAGCCTTTCTATGTCCCCACCATGGTAACTAGGGAAAAGCCCTTGCGGCCTGTGGTGTTTCTCGGTTATAAATTAGAGTGGAGTGTGCCCGGACAAACCCACACAAGCTGATGTCTCCTTACTTTTGTTGGATTTTTAAATTTAATTTTTAGTTTTTATTGGAGTAATTCCCCAGTGTGCACGTGGACCACTTCTAATTTGCGCATTCCTCGGTTGATGGACATTTTCATTGCTTCCAAGTGTTGGCTATGGTAAATATTGTTGGAGTGCAGGATTGCCAGCCTGTGACTTTTTGATTCTCATTTTCTCAGGTGATAGGCCCAGCAGTGGGTGTGACTGATTGACTGGTAGCACAGTTTTTCCCTTTTCAAAGCACCTTCTTTGTGTTTTCATTAGTGGCTCTTACCACGTCCCCCTCAGAATCGAGGGTATGCATTTCTCCACAATCGATTTAGCATTTATTGTTTGCTGCCTTTATGCTAATGGCCCTACTGGCTGCTGTGTGCTGATAGGGTTTTGTAATTTGGGTTTGCATGTATTTGAAAATTCGTAAAACTCATCATTTTTCTCCACCGTTTTCTTTTCTGTTAAAAAAAAGGAAACAGTTGGGAGTACAATATATCTCTTGAAATTTTCTTCTTGGAAGGTTGCCCTATTTTGAAATTTTTGGTCGATTTTCCACCCCAGAATTTTTTTAGAGAGAAGGTGTCATTTCCCGAACTGCAAGTTTGGTGAATATTTAGTGACCCTTAGCAATGGGTTTAAAGCTGCTGTTGTGGGAAGTGGCCTCAAGCAGGCAGCATTTCTCCACTCCTAAATCTGGGTACTAGGGCAGCAGAGCCTTTCTGGAAGTCGTGTTCCTAGGTTGTAAATTAAATTGGAATGTGCCTGGAGAAACCCCCATAAGTTTATGTCTCATTATTTCTTCTTGGTTTTAAAATTTTTTTTAATTGGGGTAAAGCTTCGAATATTGTCTGTCCTAGGTGTACACAATCTGGTTCATTTGTACATTATATATGTCTATTCAAGTACAGATCCTCTTCCCATGTAAAATGTTACAGAGGGTTCCACAGACCTCCCTTGCTCCATGGTCGGTCTTTTTGAGATATGTATATACTATGTGTTTGTATACATAGAGCAACACTAATCTTAACTTATCCATTCCCCCCACCTTTCCTTTTAGATGAGCATAGTTTGTTTTCTAAGTCTGTGAGTGTCTTTCTCTGTGGAAATATATTCATTTGTGTCAGTTATTAGATAACGCCTATAAGTGATATCATAGAATACAGGTCTTTGGTTTCCGAGTTACCTCATGTTTCGTGATTATCTCCAGACTCATTTGTGGTGCCTCAAAGAGCAATGGTTCATTGTTTTCCATGGCTAATATTCCATTGTGTACATGGACCACTTCTTCTTTATCCATTCACCTCTTGTTGGATATTTTGATTGCTTCACTGTCTTGGCTATTGTGAATAAGGCTGCACTGCAGCTTTTGCGGCCTGTGTCTTCTCGATTCTTGTCTTCTCAGGTGAGAGGTCCAATGGTGCGCCTGCTGGATTGAATGGTACCTCCATTTTTACTTTTAAACACAGCTCCTTTCTGTTCTCATTATTGGCTGTTACCCCTTTACGTCTCACCAGCAGGTAGAGGGGACACAGTTCTCTAAAACCCCGTCAGCATTTATTGTTTGTAGACTTTTTGCTGATGGTCAGTCGACTGGTGTAAGATTAGCGTTACCATATGTATACAAATACATATTATATACATGTATCAAAAAGACTGAACATATAGCAAGGGAGGTCAACGGAACACTGTAATATTTTACATAGGAAGAGGATCTGGACTTGAATAGACATATATATAATGTACAAATGAACAAGATTGTGTACACCTAGGACAGACAATATTCTAAGCTTTACCCCAATTAAAAAAATTTTAAAACCAAGAAGAAATAATGAGACATAAACTTATGAGGGTTTCTCCATGCACATTCCAATTTAATTTACAACCTAGGAACACCACTTCCAGAAAGGCTCTGCTGCCCTAGTACCCAGATTTGGGAGTGGAGAAATGCTGCCTGCTTGAGGTCACTTCCCACAACAGCAGCTTTAAACCCATTGCTAAAGGTCACTAAATATTCACCAAACTTGCAGTTCGGGAAATGACACCTGCTCTCTAAAAAAATTCTGGGGTGGAAAATCGACCAAAAAATTCAAAATAGGGCAACCTTCCTAGAAGAAAATTTCAAGAGATATATTGTACTCCCAACTGTTACCTTTTTTTTAACAGAAAAGAAAACGGTGGAGAAAAATGATGAGTTTTACAAATTTTCAAAGACATGCGAACCCAAATTACAAAACCCTATCAGCACACAGCAGCCAGTAGGGCCATTAGCATAAAGGCAGCAAACAATAAATGCTAAATCGATTGTGGAGAAATGCATACCCTCGATTCTGAGGGGGACGTGGTAAGAGCCACTAATGAAAACACAAAGAAGGTGCTTTGAAAAGGGAAACACGGTGCCACCAGTCAATCAATCACACCCACTGCTGGGCCTATCACCTGAGAAAATGAGAATCAAAAAGTCACAGGCTGGCAATCCTGCACTCCAACAATATTTACCATAGCCAACACTTGGAAGCAATGAAAATGTCCATCAACGGAGGAATGCGCAATGTAGAAGTGGTCCACGTGCACACTGGGGAATTACTCCAATAAAAAATAAAAATTAAATTTAAAAATCCAACAAAAGTAAGGAGACATCAGCTTGTGTGGGTTTGTCCGGGCACACTCCACTCTAATTTATAACCGAGAAACACCACAGGCCGCAAGGGCTTTTCCCTAGTTACCATGGTGGGGACATACAAAGGCTGCCGCCCTCTGGCATTTACCTGCAAAAGCAGCTTTAAAGCCTGTGCTAATGGTCATTTCATAGGAACAAGTACTGCAGAACTGTAAATGAAACCTTCCCTCAAAATGTCTTGAGGGAGGTAATGGCCAAAATATTTCAAAATGAGACACATACTTTAAGAGAACACTTTGAAGAACTAAGGGGTAAACACAGGTTGAAAAATAAAAAGGACATGCCTTAAAGCTCAATTTCAACGGATTATGAGGCACAGGCGAATTCAACCACAAAGAGGTATCAGCTCACACTTGTCAGAATAACTATCAGCAAGGAAACTACAAACAATAAATGCTGAAGGTGTTGTGGAGAAATGCATACCCTCAACTTCAAGTGGGACGTAACTTGAAAAGGGCCACGAATGAGAGCAGAATGGGGGTGCCTTAAAAAGGTAAACATTGAGATTCCATATGATCCAGCAGGCCCACTCCTCGACCTCTAATCTAAGAAGAGAGAATTGGAAAGACACAGGCAGGCAAATCTGCATGGCACAGTATTACAATAGCCAGGATATGGAAGTAACCAAAAAGTCCACCAACAGATGGGTGGCCAAAGAAGAACTCCTCCATGTACAGATGGAATATTCGCTAGTGAAAAAAAATGAAACAATGCCATTTGCAGCACCATACATGAGTCTAGACGTAATCACGCCACCTGTAGTAAGTGAGAAACAAAAGACACATATCCTATCATATCACTTTTAGGAGTTACTTAAAAATTGATACCAATGAAGATATTGCCACAGAGAAAGGCAATCACAGATTCATTAAGAAAACTTATGGTTCACCAAATAGAAAGGGATGAGGATTGGATAAATTACCATATTGGGGTTGAGATATACAAACCATATGAAATATATAACCACCAAAGTCGTACGGAAGACCAGGAGAAGACTACTCAACATTGTGTCGTAACCCTACATGGGAAAAGGATGCGAGGAAGAATAGATACACGTATATGTGTGAAAGAACCACATCTTGCACACCTAGAGCAAACAAACCATTGTAATCAAATTTGCTGGGATAAAAAATAAAAGTAAATTACAAATATGAACAAGAAGTAATGAGACACAAATTAAAGGGCTTTTTCCTCGCACATTCCATTCTAATTTTCAACCTAGAACACCCCTTCCAGTAAGGCTCCGTTGCCCTAGTAACCAGATTTGGTAAAGGAGAAATGCTGCCGCCTTGTGGCCGATTCCCGCAAGAGCAGCTTTTAACCCACAGCTAATGGTCACTTACCATTCACAAGGACTCAGGGCTGTAAAGGACACCTGCCCTCAAAATTGTGCTGAGGTAGGGAATGCATAAAAAAAAATCAAAACAGGCAAAATTTTCAAGAAGATAATATGAAGAGGTAAGTTTTACTCACTCTCTTTTTAAAGAAAGGAAAATGGATAAAAGCTCAACCTCAGGAATTATTAGACTCATGCAATCTAATCTACAAAAAGTTTTCAACTCGCACCAGTCGACTGACCATTGGCAAAAAGTCTACAAACAATAAATGCTGAAGAGGTTTTAGAGAACTGTGTACCCTCTAGCTGCTGGTGAGATGTAAAAGGGTTAAACGCTAATAATGAGAACAGAAAGGAGCTGCGTTTAAAAGGAAAAATTGAGGTACCATTCAATCCAGCAGGCGTACCAATGGACCTCTCACCTGAGAAGACCAGAATGAAGAAGACCCGGGCTGCCAAAGCTGCACTGCAGCCTTATTCCCAATAGACAAGAGAGTGAAGCAACCAAAATGTCCATCAACAGATGAAAGGATAAAGAAGAAACGGTCCATGTACACAATGAATACTAGACATGGAAAACGATGAAACACTGCTCTTTGAGGCACCATAGATGATCTTGGAGATAATCACAGAACATGAGGTAAGTCGGAAAGCAAAAGTCCTATATCCTATGATATCACTTATAGGCGTTATCTAATAACTGACACAAATGAACATATTTCCACAGAGAAAGTCAATCACAGACTTATTAAAAAAATACTGTGCTTGTCTAAAAGGAAAGGTGGGGGGAATGGATAAATGAAGATGAGCGTTACCATATGTATACAAATACATATTATATACATATATCAAAAAGACCGACCGTATAGCAAGGAGGGTTTACGGAACAATCTGTAATAATTTACACGGGAAAAGGATCTCTACATAAATAGGTATATAGAATATGTAGATGAACCAGAGTGTGTACACCTTGGACAAACAACATTCTAACCATTACCCCAATTGATAAAATTAAAACAACGAACTAGGAGTAATGAGACATAAACTTATGGGGAGTTTTCCTGGCACATTCGATTCAAATTTACAACCTAGGCAAACGACTTCCAGAAGGGCTCTGCTGCCCTAGTACCCAGATTTGGGAATGGAGAAATGCTGCATCCTTGTGGCCGTTTCCCACAACAGCAGCTTTAAACCCACTGCAAAAGGTCACTAAATATTCACCAATTGCAGTTCTGTAAATGACACCTGCCCTCCAAAAAATACTGAGGTCGAAAATCGACCAAAAAATTCTAGAGTGCAACCTTCCAAAAAGAAAATTTGAAGAGGTATATTATAGTCACACTTTTTTTCTTTTAACAGAAAACAAAAAGGCGTGGAAAAATGATGACTTGTAGGAATTTTTAAAGACATGTAAACCCAAATTACAAAAACCTATCAGCTCACAGCAGCCAGTAGGGCCATTAGCATAACTGCTGCAAACAATAAATGCTAAATCGATTGTGGAGGAATGCGTACCCTCTATTCTAAGGGGGACGTGGTAAGAGGCACTAATGAAAGCACAATTGAGGTGCCTTGAAAAGGTAAACGTTGAGCTACCATACCAGTCAAACAATCACACCCAATGCTGGGTCTATCACCAGAGAAAGTGAAAATCAAAAATCACAGGCTGGCAATCCTGCACTCCAGCTATGTTTACCATAGGCAACACTTGGAAGCAACGAAAATGTCCATCAAGAGAGGAATGCACCAAGAAGAAGTGGTCCATGTACACAATGGAATATTAGCCATGGAAAACATTGAAGCAGTGCTCTTTGAGGCACCATAGATGAGCCTGGAGATAATCACAAAACATGAAGTAGGTCGGAAAGCTAAAGACCTATAGCCTATATTATCATTTATGGCATTATCTAATAACTGACACAGATGAACATATTTCCAAAGAGAAAGAAACTCACAGGCTTAGAAAACAAACTATGCTCATCTACAAGGAAAGGAGGGGGGAAATTTGGAAATGAAGATTAGTGTTACTATACATATACAAATACATATTATATACATGTATCCAAAAGACCGAACATATCGCAAGGGAGGTCGACGGAACACTGTAATATTTTACATGGGAAGAGAGTCTGTACATTAATAGACATACATAATGTACAAATGAACCAGATTGTGTACACCTAGGACAAACAATATTCTAAATTTTACCCAGATTAAAAAAAAATTTAAAAACCAAGAAGAAGTAATGAGACATTAACTTATGGGGATTTCTCCTGGCAAATTCCATTCTAATTTACAACCTAGGACAATGACTTCCAGAAAGGCTCTGCTGCCCTAGTACCCAGATTGGGGAATGGAGAAATGCTACCTCCTTGTGGCCGTTTCCCACAACAGCAGCTTTGAACCCACTGCAAAAGGTCACTAAATTTTCACCAACTTGCAGTTCTGTAAATGGCACCTGCCCTCCAGAAAATTTCTGGGGTCAAAAATCGACCCAAAAATTCAGAAGAGGGCAACCGTCGAAGAAGACAATTTCAAGAGCTATATTGTGCTCACGGTTTTTTCTTTTAAGAGAAAAGAAAAAGGCGTAGGAATATGATGAATTTTAAAAATTTTAATGACATGCATACCCATATTACAAAAACCTATCAGCTCACAGCAGTCAGAATGGCCATTAGGGAAAATACTGCAAAAAATGAACGGTGAAGGGAGTGTGGAGAAATGCGTACACTCGGTTGTAAGGGGGGGCATGTAAAGAGACATTAATGAAAACACAATGTAGGTGCTTTGAAAAGGTAAACATTAGGCTACCAGTCAATCAATCACAACCACTGCTTGGCCTATCACCTGAGAAAATGAGAATCAAAAAGTCACAGGCTGGCAAACCTGTACGCCAGCAAGATTTACCATAGCCAGCACTTGGAAGCAATGAAAATGTCCATCAACCGAGGAATGCACCAAGAAGAAGTGGTCCACGTACACAAAGGAATATTACTCTAATAATAAATATAAATTAAATTTAAAAACAAACAAAAGCAAGGAGACATCAACATTTGTGGGTTTACCCGGGCACATTGCACTCTAATTTATAACCGAAGAACACCACTGGCCGGTAGGTCTGTTTCCCTAGTACCAGCATGGGGAACGTAGAAAGGCTACCGCTCTCTGGCCGTTACCTGCAAAAGCAGGTTTAAAGCCTGAGCTAATGGTCACTTCATATGAACAAGTACGGCAGGGCTGTAAATGAAACCTGCCCTCAAAATGTCTTGAGGGAGATAATGGCCAAAATATTTCAAATGGTGACACATACTTTAAGAAAACACTTTGAAGAAATAAGCTCTAATCACAGCTGGAAAAATAAAAAGGACATGTATTAAAGCTGAATTTCAACGCATTATGAGACACATGCAAATTCAACCATACAGAGGTATCAGCTCACACCACTCAGAATAACAATCAGCAAAAACTACAAAGAATACTTGCTGAAGGTGCTGGGAAGAAATACATACCCTCCACTTTAAGTGGGACATAACCTGGAATGAGCCACTAAGGAGAACAGAATAGAGGTGCCTTTAAAAGGTAAACATTGAGCTACCATATGATGCAGCAGACCTATTCCTGGACCTATAAACTAAGAAGAGAGAATTGGAAAGACACAGGCAGGCAAATCTGCATGGCACAGTATTACAATAGCCAAGATATGGAAGTAACCAAAAAGTCCACCAACAGATGGGTGGACAAAGAAGAACTCCTCCATGTACAGATGGAATATTCGCTAGTGAAAAAAATGAAACAATGCCATTTTCAGCACCATACATGAGTCTAGACGTAATCACGCCACCTGTAGTAAGTGAGAAAGCAAAAGACACATATGCTATCAATTCACTTTTAGGAGTTACTTAAAAATTGATACCAATGAAGATATTTCCACAGAGAAAGGCAATCACAGATTCATTAAAAAAAACTTATGGTTCACCAAATAGAAAGGGATGAGGATTGGATACATTACCATATTGGGGTTAACAGAGATATACATACCATGTGAAATATATAATCACCAAAGACGTACGGAAGACCAGGAGAAGACTACTCAACATTGTGTCATAACCTACATGGGAAAAGGATGCGAGGAAGAATAGATACACGTATATGTGTGAAAGAACCACATCTTGCACACCTAGAACAAACAAACCATTGTAATCAAATTTGCTGGGATAAAAAATAAAAAGTAAATTACAATTATGAACAAGAAGTAATGAGACATAAACATAAAGTGCTTTTTTCCTGGCACATTCCATTCGAATTTACAACCTAGAACACCACTTCCATTAAGGCTCTGTTTCCCCAGTTACCAAATTTGGTAAAGGAGAAATGCTGCCACCTTGTGGCCGTTTCCTGCAAGAGCAGCTTTAAACTCACAGCTAATGGTCACTTAACATTCACAAGGACTCAGGGCTGTAAAGGACACCTGCCCTAAAAAATTGTGCTGAAGTAGGGAATGGACAAAAAAATTCAAAACAGGCAAATGTTTCAAGAAGAGAGTATGAGGAGTTAAGTTTTACTCACGCTCTTTTAAAAAAAAAGGAAAATGGATAAAAGCTCAACCTCAGGGAGTGTTAGACCCATGCAATCTAATCTACAAAAAGTTTCAACTTAGACCAGTCGACTGACCATCAGCAAAATGTCTACAAACAATAAATGCTGACGGGGTTTTCAAGAACTGTATCCCCTCTACCTGCTGGTGAGACGTAAACGGGTAACAGCCAATAATGAGAAGAGAAAGGAGCTGTGTTTAAAAGTAAAAATGGAGGTACCATTCAATCCAGCAGGCGCACCATTGGACCTCTCACCTGAGAAGACAAGAATCGAGAAGACACAGGCCGCAAAAGCTGCAGTGCAGCCTTATTCACAATAGCTAAGACAGTGAAGCAATCAAAATATCCAACAAGAGGTGAATGGATAAAGAAGAAGTGGTCCATGTACACAATGGAATATTAGCCATGGAAAACAATGAACCATTGCTCTTTGAGGCACCACAAATTGGTCTGGAGATAATCACGAAACATGAGGTAGCTCGGAAACCAAAGACCTGTATTCTATGTTATCACTTATAGGCGTTATCTAATAACTGACACAAATGAATATATTTCCACAGAGAAAGACACTCACAGACTTGAAAACAAACTATGCTCATCTAAAAGGAAAGGTGGGGGGAATGGATAAGTTAAGATTAGTGTTGCTATATGTATACAAACACATAGTATATACATATCTCAAAAAAACCGACCATGGAGCAAGGGAGGTCTGTGGAACCCTCTGTAACATTTTACATGGGAAGAGGATCTGTACTTGAATAGACATATATAATGTACAAATGAACCAGATTGTGTACACCTAGGACAGACAATATTCGAAGCCTTACCACAATTAAAAAAAAATTAAAACCAAGAAGAAATAATGAGACATAAACTTATGGGGGTTTCTCCAGGCACATTCCAATTTAATTTACAACCTAGGAACACGACTTCCAGAAAGGCTCTGCTGCCCTAGTACCCAGATTTGGGAGAGGAGAAATGCTGCCTGCTTGAGGCCACTTCCCACAAGAGCAGCTTTAAACCCATTGCTAAGGGTCACTAAATATTCACCAAACTTGCAGTTCGGGAAATGACACCTGCTCTCTAAAAAAATTCTGAGGTGGAAAATCGACCAAAAATTTCAAAATAGGGCAACCTTCCAAGAAGACAATTTCAAGAAATATATTGTACTCCCAACTGTTTCCTTTTTTTTAACAGAAAAGAAAACGGTGGAGAAACATGATGAGTTTTACGAATTTTCAAAGACATGCAAACCCAAATTACAAAACCCTATCAGCACACAGCAGCCAGTAGGGCCATTAGCATAAAGGCAGCAAACAATAAATGCTAAATCGACTGTGGAGAAATGCATACCCTCGATTCTAAGGGGGACGTGGTAAGAGCCACTAATGAAAACACAAAGAAGGTGCTTTGAAAAGGGAAACACGGTGCTACCAGTCAGTCAATCACACCCACTGCTGGGCCTATCACCTGTGAAAATGAGAATCAAAAAGTCACAGGCTGGCAATCCTGCACTCCAACAATATTTACCATAGCCAACGCTTGGAAGCAATGAAAATGTCCATCAACCGAGGAATGCACAAAGTAGAAGTGGTCCACGTACACGGTGCAAAATTACTCCAATAAAAACTAAAAATTAAATTTAAAAATCCAACAAAAGTAAGGAGACATCAGCTTGTGTGGGTTTGTCCGGGCACACTCCACTCTAATTTATAACCGAGAAACACCACAGGCCGCAATGGCTTCTCCCTAGTTACCAGGGTGGGGAACATAGAAAGGCTGCCACCCTCTGGCAGTTACCTGCAAAAGCAGCATTAAAGCCTGTGCTAATGGTCATTTCATAGGAACAAGTACTGCAGAACTGTTAATGAAACCTGCCCTCAAAATGTCTTGAGGGAGGTAATGGCCAAAACATTTCAAAATGTGACGCATACTTTAAGAGAACAATTTGAAGAACTAAGGGGTAATCACAGCTTGAAAAATAAAAACGACATGCCTTAAAGCTCAATTTCAACGGATTATGAGGCACGTGTGAATTCAACCACAAAAAGGTATCAGCTCACAATTGTCAGAATAACCATCAACAAGAAATCTACAAACAAAAATGCTGAAGGTGTTGTGGAGAAATGTGTACCCTCAACTTCAAGGGGGACGTAAGTTGGAAAGGGCCACAAATGAGAGCAGAATGGAGGTGCCTTAAAAAGGTAAACATTGAGCTACCATACGATCCAGCAGAAGCACTCCTCGACATATAATCTAAGAAGAGAGAATTGGAAAGACACAGGCAGGCAAATCTGCATGGCACAGTATTACAATAGCCAAGATATGGAAGTAACCAAAAAGTCCACCAACAGATGGGTGGACAAAGAAGAACTCCTCCATGTACAGATGGAATATTCACTAGTGAAAAAAATGAAACAATGCCATTTGCAGCACCATACATGAGTCTAGACGTAATCACGCCACCTGTAGTAAGTGAGAAAGCAAAAGACACATATGCTATCAATTCACTTTTAGGAGTTACTTAAAAATTGATACCAATGAAGATATTTCCACAGAGAAAGGCAATCACAGATTCATTAAAAAAAACTTATGGTTCACCAAATAGAAAGGGATGAGGATTGGATACATTACCATATTGGGGTTAACAGAGATATACATACCATGTGAAATATATAATCACCAAAGACGTACGGAAGACCAGGAGAAGACTACTCAACATTGTGTCATAACCTACATGGGAAAAGGATGCGAGGAAGAATAGATACACGTATATGTGTGAAAGAACCACATCTTGCACACCTAGAACAAACAAACCATTGTAATCAAATTTGCTGGGATAAAAAATAAAAAGTAAATTACAATTATGAACAAGAAGTAATGAGACATAAACATAAAGTGCTTTTTTCCTGGCACATTCCATTCGAATTTACAACCTAGAACACCACTTCCATTAAGGCTCTGTTTCCCCAGTTACCAAATTTGGTAAAGGAGAAATGCTGCCACCTTGTGGCCGTTTCCTGCAAGAGCAGCTTTAAACTCACAGCTAATGGTCACTTAACATTCACAAGGACTCAGGGCTGTAAAGGACACCTGCCCTAAAAAATTGTGCTGAAGTAGGGAATGGACAAAAAAATTCAAAACAGGCAAATGTTTCAAGAAGAGAGTATGAGGAGTTAAGTTTTACTCACGCTCTTTTAAAAAAAAAGGAAAATGGATAAAAGCTCAACCTCAGGGAGTGTTAGACCCATGCAATCTAATCTACAAAAAGTTTCAACTTAGACCAGTCGACTGACCATCAGCAAAATGTCTACAAACAATAAATGCTGACGGGGTTTTCAAGAACTGTATCCCCTCTACCTGCTGGTGAGACGTAAACGGGTAACAGCCAATAATGAGAAGAGAAAGGAGCTGTGTTTAAAAGTAAAAATGGAGGTACCATTCAATCCAGCAGGCGCACCATTGGACCTCTCACCTGAGAAGACAAGAATCGAGAAGACACAGGCCGCAAAAGCTGCAGTGCAGCCTTATTCACAATAGCTAAGACAGTGAAGCAATCAAAATATCCAACAAGAGGTGAATGGATAAAGAAGAAGTGGTCCATGTACACAATGGAATATTAGCCATGGAAAACAATGAACCATTGCTCTTTGAGGCACCACAAATTGGTCTGGAGATAATCACGAAACATGAGGTAGCTCGGAAACCAAAGACCTGTATTCTATGTTATCACTTATAGGCGTTATCTAATAACTGACACAAATGAATATATTTCCACAGAGAAAGACACTCACAGACTTGAAAACAAACTATGCTCATCTAAAAGGAAAGGTGGGGGGAATGGATAAGTTAAGATTAGTGTTGCTATATGTATACAAACACATAGTATATACATATCTCAAAAAAACCGACCATGGAGCAAGGGAGGTCTGTGGAACCCTCTGTAACATTTTACATGGGAAGAGGATCTGTACTTGAATAGACATATATAATGTACAAATGAACCAGATTGTGTACACCTAGGACAGACAATATTCGAAGCCTTACCACAATTAAAAAAAAATTAAAACCAAGAAGAAATAATGAGACATAAACTTATGGGGGTTTCTCCAGGCACATTCCAATTTAATTTACAACCTAGGAACACGACTTCCAGAAAGGCTCTGCTGCCCTAGTACCCAGATTTGGGAGTGGAGAAATGCTGCCTGCTTGAGGCCACTTCCCACAAGAGCAGCTTTAAACCCATTGCTAAGGGTCACTAAATATTCACCAAACTTGCAGTTCGGGAAATGACACCTGCTCTCTAAAAAAATTCTGAGGTGGAAAATCGACCAAAAATTTCAAAATAGGGCAACCTTCCAAGAAGACAATTTCAAGAAATATATTGTACTCCCAACTGTTTCCTTTTTTTTAACAGAAAAGAAAACGGTGGAGAAACATGATGAGTTTTACGAATTTTCAAAGACATGCAAACCCAAATTACAAAACCCTATCAGCACACAGCAGCCAGTAGGGCCATTAGCATAAAGGCAGCAAACAATAAATGCTAAATCGACTGTGGAGAAATGCATACCCTCGATTCTAAGGGGGACGTGGTAAGAGCCACTAATGAAAACACAAAGAAGGTGCTTTGAAAAGGGAAACACGGTGCTACCAGTCAGTCAATCACACCCACTGCTGGGCCTATCACCTGTGAAAATGAGAATCAAAAAGTCACAGGCTGGCAATCCTGCACTCCAACAATATTTACCATAGCCAACGCTTGGAAGCAATGAAAATGTCCATCAACCGAGGAATGCACAAAGTAGAAGTGGTCCACGTACACGGTGCAAAATTACTCCAATAAAAACTAAAAATTAAATTTAAAAATCCAACAAAAGTAAGGAGACATCAGCTTGTGTGGGTTTGTCCGGGCACACTCCACTCTAATTTATAACCGAGAAACACCACAGGCCGCAATGGCTTCTCCCTAGTTACCAGGGTGGGGAACATAGAAAGGCTGCCACCCTCTGGCAGTTACCTGCAAAAGCAGCATTAAAGCCTGTGCTAATGGTCATTTCATAGGAACAAGTACTGCAGAACTGTTAATGAAACCTGCCCTCAAAATGTCTTGAGGGAGGTAATGGCCAAAACATTTCAAAATGTGACGCATACTTTAAGAGAACAATTTGAAGAACTAAGGGGTAATCACAGCTTGAAAAATAAAAACGACATGCCTTAAAGCTCAATTTCAACGGATTATGAGGCACGTGTGAATTCAACCACAAAAAGGTATCAGCTCACAATTGTCAGAATAACCATCAACAAGAAATCTACAAACAAAAATGCTGAAGGTGTTGTG